>NC_089509.1:80134910-80840410 GCF_036850995.1 Saccopteryx leptura | reverse complement strand
TACCTGAGTACTACCTCATTTAATAGAGATCTACACATGTTTAATTTATCACTTTTGTGAAGGTAATATATATGTGTGTGTGTGTGTGTGTTACGCTTGACAATGACAATTTCTCTACAGAGTACTAGTACCTCACTGTTGTAAAGGGTGCTAATTTTAAAGTTTAAACAGATATAATTAGTTTCAATAGATATAATGTACCAAAGAAATCTATGAGAAAAACAAGACAAATTTTCAAAAGAACTTTCTGGGAAAAATTCAAAGACTCTTAAAAACAAGCAAACAAACCCAAATGTAATTTAGATGAACATAATAAGTTGACAGTAAAAATTGATAGGGCATTTGTGAGATTTCCTGAGGTAAGCTATTTTCCTATGTATTATAAGTCCTTATTTTCATGAAAGGGAGAAGAGTAAATGATGCTCCTTTCATTATCTTAAACATAGATTAGTGATTCAACACAGTCACTTAGAAAGTTTGAGATGTTCAGTACATGGGAGGACACCATGGACTTATGTCTGACTCAACACTAAAAATTGTAAGGAGAGTGAACAGAGGGCTGGGAAGTAACTGTACTTTCAGTAGTGTTTTCCACTGATTAGACATGGGCTACTCTGGGGAGAGAAATCAACTGATGCTATCTCACATGTTGGCCAAGAAGATGTCCTAAAGGGTGATGAGTCTTCAATGGAGAGTCCAGTGTAAAGTGAATCATTATTTCATAAAAAAGTGAGAATGATGGGAGGTGCCAATGGAAGGAGATCCATTAACTACTTCTGAGAGTATCTTTCACTAATCTTGTGAAAACTTGTGTGCCCTATCTCTAGAAGCTCCCTTTCTTTCCCCTACTGTGGATCAAAACTGCAGCTCAGGTAAGGGGTGCGTACAAAATGGAGGATGAAAGATAAGCCAAACATATTGTAGTTCTTTGCCCCACTGTAGGTAGCCAGCCAACAACTGACCACTGCTGAGGCGGTGTGAGTGTCTTTCCATTAAATTAAAATTGATTAATACTTGGACTAGACCCTTTTATATGCTGATTCACTATTTACTGTCTTTTTTTTTTTTTTTAATTTTTCTGAAGCTGGAAACAGGGAGAGACAGTCAGACTCCCGCATGCGCCCTACCGGGATCCACACGGCACGCCCACAAGGGGCGAGGCTCTGCCCACCAGGGGGCAATGCTCTGCCCCTCCCTGGCGTCGCTCTGCCGCGACCAGAGCCACTCTAGCGCCTGGGGCAGAGGCCAAGGAGCCATCCCCAGCGCCCGGGCCATCCTTGCTCCAGTGGAGCCTTGGCTGCGGGAGGGGAAGAGAGAGACAGAGAGGAAGGAGGGGGGTGGTGGAGAAGCAAATGGGCACTTCTCCTATGTGCCCTGGCCGGGATCAAACCTGGGTCCCCCACACGCCAGGCCGACGCTCTACCGCTGAGCCAACCGGCCAGGGCCTTTACTGTCTATCTTAATGTGGCCCTGAAACTGCCTACTCTTTAAGGGTGATAATAAAATTATCATGGAACTTGAAATACTTTCATCTAGTGACAGGGAAACAGGATTCCCCACTGAATGAGTTACAAATGGACAATAGAAATAAAAATAAATTGGGTTTTGATAAGATTCTGCACATCATGTTTATTCCTGGAACAGGTCTATGATATTCCTAGAAGTAAAATGTTTATTAGCAATATACATGCCATGATATGAGTGATTCAAATAAGCTAACATATCTATATTTTGCCATATGATTTAATTAAATAATGGTGGTATGTATAGCATGTTATAGCCATTATCTAAATTAGCACTATGTCCCTGGTTACCGCTGTATAATGGCTGAGTTTGTCCTTGCTTCTCTCTGGTTCTGTCAATATTAGTTGCTTTTTTTAGTTTGTGTTTTTATTTTTGTATCACATGCTGTGGACACCTAATCAAGATAGCCTAACACCGCCTTTCCTGTAACACAGGCTATATACAGCTTTGTTATTTTTTTGTTTTCACATTTCTTTCCTTCTATTTTAATATATGCATGCTTCATTAATTTCAAATTGCTCCTTTTATATATAATATTAAAAATTAATGTGAGATAAGAGAATAGTCAACATGTAAGGAGATATTTGAGAGCCAGGTAAGAGTTCTTTCAACAGAATTTTCAAAAGGAAGGCAGCCCAGATCTACAAATAGTTACACCACATTAAACAGTTATATATTCTTTACCTTGCAATATGTATAATACATATTTAAATATTATATATATATGTATATACACATATGAAGAAAAAGAGAAAGAGATTATATTCTATATTCTAACAGTAAAGATCACGTCTTGACCTTTTGGCTAAGATCAAGTGTATTCTAGTAGTAAAGACAAAAATCTCTAACCATAAAATTCTGTAATTTCGCGTCTTATGATATATATTCACAATATGATTGATCACTGGAAAAAACACTTAAAGAACAGACCTCAAGTGTAAAATTTACTATAGTCTTTTGCAAGACACAGACTATTACGCCAGATAGTGTTTAAAATTTTACTCTAAAATGCTATTTTATTTTAGGCATTTAAAGTGACTGAAACATAGAATTTAAACATCTGGATTCTATATGATTGAAAGGGGGAAAATGTTGAAATTTATGATTTTTTAATTTTTTTCATAAAATTGAAAATTCTTTTAAAAATGTAAGCAATAATTTCTATTATGGCATGGAAATATATCCATGCAAAAATGACTTGCTTATTTTTTAAAAGTTGAATACAAACAGCTAACTTCTCATCATCGCAGTAATGTTAAAATGTATAATTTGGAATTTTTCTACTGCATAAGTAGGAAATTTACTTAATAAGAAAAAAACATACTTCACTGTACTTGTGTTCTATCTGACTATAATATAGTTATGGTAGAAAACCAGCTCAGCAGAGTATTTCATAAACAATACTGTAACTGCCAAAGTCTATTTCAAATAAAAATCAGCATAGAATATTCCTTTAATAAATTATGCTAATATATTCAGTGCTTAGTAATACTTCAGTTGGTAATTCTTCTCATTTCTTTTTCTTATGGTGGAACAGCTGCTTAAAATTATATAAATAAATTTGTATTTTCTAACTTAGTTTTTATAGAAAATTAAAAATATTTATGGGAAACACGAAGTTAGTATATAAACATAGAAAGTGGGAGACTGAATTGCAGGAGTATTTTTTCAGACTTCTCATTTTTATTTTCTTTCTTTGTTCCCCACATCCTGACATGTACACTGGGACTTCAGTCAATAAGGCTTAGAAAGGATTTCTTAGATGAAAAAAAGATCTATTCATTAGCTTTAATTTTATCTCTAGTGCTCACTGATCCCCAGAACAAATATTAACTCCTCTGGAGATGTAAAGTGTATAAAAAGAAAGCTCTTCTAAATTATATTATATACTCACACAATTTTTAATAAGACTATGTAAAAAATTAGGAATAATATATTTTAGAATGGTAGGCATATTTTGACTAGTTTTCTTGGGAGAATCTCTCATTTTAAAGTTGGGATTGTTCAGATTTTAGATATTGCTCCTGAAATTCATATACAAAGTACATTAAGCCAATATGACCTGTACAGACCAACATGAATTTTGTGCAAATGTTTTTTCAATTATTATTTTCTGGCATCAAGTAACAAAATAATATAAAATCACTATTTTTTGCCTTCTGCCTTCATGGTATGCAAATATTTTGTGCAAATATTCATAACACATACATAGACGGAGATTATAATAATATATTTTTATATTTCATTTCAGTCAACATTTATAGTACTCAATAAAAATTTATATGAACACTAGATCAGTCAAGTGAACTTTCTGAAAGTCTGCAACCTTATTGCTTGATTTTAATGTGTTAGTCCACTGAGACAACAAATATTGAGTAGAGTGACAAAGAAGGAGTTAAATGTATTGATTTACTGTCAAATTTTTACAGGTGATTAGGTATTTTGTATTTATTTCAATTTATCATAGGTGGGTATATATTTTAATAACTGATATCTTTTATTTATAACAACATATATTTACATGCTTATTCTGGCAATAGAACTGACCCTACAGATACAATGTTGGATACTACATAGTCTCAGCATAATGGAACTGAGAGTGGGTTTCTCCCCATGGTGATAAAACCAGCTTAATGCTACCTGTTGTCATGAGGAGAGCATGGGTTGCTATGTAGACTCAGTAGCTCACTGATGTAAAAAACAAGCATCTGGAAGTTGATTGAAATGTTACTTCCACTTGAATATTTTGATGCTGTATATACACTTCTACTTTCAGTATATTCATCACAGCTGTGCTTTCTTTCCTGCAAATCTAGAGATTTCTTGAAGATATATTAAATTTTGTGTAATATTGGTATCATTCCTGTTGCTTATTCAACATTATAATATTTTTCTTAAAAATATTTTCTTTTCTCCATGCAGGTAGAGAGCTCTAGTGAGTTTCACTAATATCATTTGGAAGGTGCCTATAAAGTCAGAAGAGAACGGATTAAGTTTATTTCTTGCTAACAAGAAAGCACAATCTGACAGGTTTAGTAATAACTGAGATGCCCCTCAAGAGGAGATAAAAGCCTCAGGTCTCTAAATTCTTTGAGTAAACAAGAATTTCAGGCATGCTAATTTGAAATTGAAGTACTCTATTTGGTCATTGACTATGCTAACGTGTAAATCTCGGTATCTTTTCATTTAGTTGTTAGAAGAAAGTTATTACAGTTTCAATAATTTTTTATTTAAAAGTTCTATGCTTTTTATGATTTTGAAGCATTTTAAAAAAATCTTCAGAGTAGAAAATGATGAATAATACATTTATATACTAAGGCTTAAAATATGCTGAGTATTTACCTTGTGTGAGGCACTGCTTTAAGTGCTTAATTCTCATTACAAACATTCAAAGAAAGAAATATAGAATTACTTTCTTATTTTATAAATGAGGAAATTGGAGCACAACATGAATATCCTTAATGTCACATAACTAGTAAGTTACTGAGCTAAACCAAACCTAGTTAAGTCTGGGCAGGGGTCTCAAACTCGCGGCCCACGGGCTGCATGCGTGGGCGCCCAATTGGTGGGCGGGCCGCATGCAGCCCGTGGGCCGCGAGTTTGAGACCCCTGCTTTAGAGGCTGTACTTTCTAACCATATTTCCTCTAATTTGCCTTATAAAATATTTTTTTTCTAAACACATTATTTTATGTTACAATACAATCTAAGTTTTGCTACATTTAACATTATATTACCACAATTAAAAAAATTTCAAGCTTAATAAAAAAATAAAAAAATAGAGGAATAACAACAACAACAGCAACAAAACATAGGTCAAACTAGATAAAAGTATCATATAAAGGAACAAAGAAATGCAGATCCCTAAATTCAAACTACCAAATAGTAATTTGATATTTAAGAATTTTAGTGAAGGATTTACTATTGAGGGCATTAATAATGGTAAGCAGACAGTGATTTTCTAAGAGAGTGTGGTGGCTAAGTGGAAAAAATCTTACATAATTTAGAATCCCTCTACCTGGATTGATGTATGCATTTATTTATAAATTGAAATCTGTCTCTAAGCTCCTTGTAATAATCCAAGTAATTATAATCATTATAATTCAATTTAATGATTTTTACTGAGTTAATTTTCATTTCTGATTGATCTATAGCTATTATCTATGGTTATGAACATTATTTAAAATTATGTTCTTATCTCATATAGTATACACATTAATCATATTGTTTTTTGTTCAATAATCTATAATGTGGCAGGCTTTGGATAGTTTGTGTTTCTTTTGCTAAATATATCCATATTACTTGAGTTGTGCAAGTGTAAATCCATTTTTGTACAATCAATTTCTAGGTTTTAATTACCAGATGTCCACTTTTTAAATAGACCATTGATTGTAAGACACCTCAATAAATTAGTAAACATTATTGCATTGAAACGGACATTGTAACATCCATTGTTCATAGTAATGGGCCTCACTACTAAAGACTCAATTTGCTACACACAATCCTGAATATGGTCTGGACTCTACCTCTGGAGTCAAGATGCCTAAATTTGAGGGATTTGTCAACAAAGAACAGTACTATATTGGGTACATGACAAAGCAGTTATGTTCAAAAGTCATCCTCTTATTTCTGATACATAAAATACATTTTAAAATAGATTTTGTCACAACTAGGAGAGTTGGTAAACATAAAAAATACTTGGAACAGAATATAAAGAAATAGAAATTTCAGGCATTTTCAGATTCAGTAATTTTAAAATGTGCATTTAATTTTTTTTCTGTGTTCTCTATTTTAAGCCAATTACCAGTTCATTTAATAACGCTTGCTAGAGAATATGTATTTTAGTCCCTGTTCCTAATGCCTTTGTGCTTGTAATGAGTCAAGCATTTGGCTCTGTTCTTTCACTTTTGTTAGAACTCTCTCTCTCTCTCTCTCTTTTTTTTTTGCATTGAACCTTGTGAAGTTTGGAGAGGTGATTAAAAATACAAGCAGAAATCCCTTCACATGGCTCTTCAATAGGTTTCTATCTACCTTCTAAAATTTTAAAGTTGTCTTCTCATTTGTATTCTGTTTCCATTGGAAAAATTCTTCTCTCTACTCATGATACTTTATTACCCCATCTGTGTCTGGCTCCTGCCTGTTTATGGCTCACAGCAGTAGCGCAAACAATACAATTTCCCATAATACCAAAACTAGTAGAAACTGCTCTAAATCTAAAATCTCACTCCTTTCTTTTCTATTTTTATATGCTATATGTGTTTAAAAACAACTACAACAATATTATTGCAAATATTTCATAGGCATTATGGGTAAAGAATGCAGATTAAAAAAAATGAAAGCATATTCATGATCATAAATTGGTGTGAATCCAATGTTATTGCTGTCTAGAATTTCAATTTTTTACAAAATATTCAATGTTTGAAATATGAGTGTTAAAAAAATACCTAAGGGGAAAGATTGTTAAAGAAAAAAGGAGAGAAAAGAAAAATAAAAAAAATAAAAAATTAAAGTGAGAAAAAAACACAAAATAGTATATGCTAATGGGCCTTGTAATTGTCAATTACATGTCTTTTACTATATAATGTCTAACAATTATGAGAAATATATATTATCTTGTTGGTCTTTCTATGCTAGTTAATAAGAATATCCATGAATTATGTTTTTATGTAGACCAAAAGGAGCAGAAATTATTTAGCCATTCTCTCTTTTAAAATTGCTAATTATCTGGAAAATAATTTTCATGACTTTAGTAATTAGTTCACTAAATAAATAGATAGACCTTTTGCATTTCTCATAATTGTTATATATAATAAAAAGAATTTCCTTTGGAAAATAAAATTCCTTATGTTTTTGGGGGAATAGATTATATTTCTGTAATATTAAAACATGATATCATTTATTTGGTTAAGGAAAAATTTTGTTGTATTTGCCTTAATTTTGCAAAAGAGTGTCTGTAATGCCAGTAGTCATGGCCATCATGCCACGGCCAGGCATGTGCAGGTTCCCATTAGATTGGGACAAACGGTAGAGAAACAGTGGAGCCCAAAACTGGTCAGCCATTTCTTTATTCTAACCTCACACTAGGCCAGCGACTAAATACACACATAAAGGGAAAACACTTCCCTTTCCATTCAGGGCTCCCAAAGCCACTGACACAACCGGGTTTTTGTAGAATCAAAGCCCCCACCAGCTCAGTCACCTCTGTTCCCCATCTCCTTCTCTCTACACAAACTCGACACAAACTGGCACCCTTCAGCACCCTACCATCTTGGCTACCTTCTCTCACTCTTCAAAAACATGGCCTCCTTCATCTCTTAAAACTTTTTGGCACAAAAACCCCTCCTCCAGCACACATTAGTATATCAAAGCCCCTTCCCAAGCAGGAAGGTAATCAGCAGCCTCATCTGGGCAGTGCAATGTATGTGGGCATTGGCCATTATTAACAATAAAAGTGAGCAACTCAGAAAATATAAATTTTACAAACTCATTTGCGCAGCAGTGTCACTGATTACGTTAACAAAGATAGTATAATCTCTAATTTGAGCATATATATCCTTTAATGGGATACTATTATTTATTTACAGGTGCTTTATGTATCAGATTGAACATGGTTTTAACAAAAAAAAATGTTGGGAGCAATAAAGGAGTATAAGAGGGCTGGAGGTTAAATAGCTGGTTGATACCCTGAAAAATTCTCTTGATTGAGAATTAGAATTTGATTCCTGCTTTTTTAGAAATAAGTAGATTAATTAGTAACATTTATCATTAAATTCTCTGTACCTTCTTACAATTTATGGAAAGTGAGAGAACTGAAATAAATTTACCACACCCCATTTAACTCCATCTCCTGAAAGGTGGTTAAGGTGAGAGCATTTACTCCACTAGGGGGGAATTGCGTATTAGACATTTGATATTTCTCATTCCCAATAAAGAAACCTCTTAAATGTCAGCCTGGAATTAATGTCAGATAAAGTGGATTTTGAAGATGTAAAATCTGATGTCTGATATTGGAGTCAGCCTTAAATATATTTCAGTACTAGGCAGTCTCATAGAGCGAACAATGATAGGACACTAGCATTTGTTGAAACATTCTGGGAATAGATTATTTTCTAGAGGCAGGAGGATGAAGATAATTTTGTCTGAAGAGAAGGAGACTTGTAAAGCAAAGCCGTTTGAAGGTGGCTCTGTTTGGATTACACTGAGACATGCATTAATTTTAAAAACCCATATCACATAGTCAGAAAAAGGCCTAAGGGTACTTTTACAGCAATATATTTTCTTACTTAAGTGATAACACCAGTTGATCTACTTGTCTGATTCTAACACATTTCTTTATGAAACTGTTTTTTGAACATTAACAATACCTCAGCGGGCCCAATGCTATCTTTACAAAAGAAAAGAAAAGGAAGTTTCATGATTTCAGTCACTGTTTTTATAAATCACGATACTTTCAAGAACCCATGGAGTGAATTCAACCTGCATCTGTATTTGCTTGGCATTTAGTGACAGCAGGCCTGTGGTGTCTTTTTTACATTGAAACGCCAGCTTGTCCAACCATTGTTTATCTCGGCTGAGCCTTAAAAAGCAACCCTCCTTTTTAAGATCATAGAATTTCACCATTATTATAAAAAATCTCACCAATTGCTTAATCTCTCATTTCATGGAGACATATTTTCAGCTGTAGGGAATTGAGTTTTTTTCTTAAAAAGAAAAAGAAAAAGAAAAAAAGGGCAAATTTATGTATGAACATGAACACATATGCATAAAAGCATGCACATTCACACCTGTAGTAAAAGGAAGAAAAATTACATATACACATATGATCTGTGTGCTTTATTTATAGCACAATAAAATATTTGCAATTTTTTTTATTCCTAGTGGAAACCAAGTTCAAATTAACTCATTTTTCAATCACATTTAGTATAATTATCCTGTTGTTTTCTGCAATATATTTGCTTTCCTTCAACCCAAAAGTAATATCTGTGAAACTAGTATGATATGACAGTTTGCAATAGTGCAGTCTTTATATGACTAAGCTAAATGCTAATAAAATAATTTTGCTTTCAAATATTTAATTTTATTTAAAAGTTGTCAGCTGAAAAAATACAGATAGCTAGTGTGGCTATAAGTAATGTTTGATAGACTGATACATTAATAGATTGCTTATCATGGGAAATTTTTATAAACACATAATTAACTTGTTTTATTAATTTAGGTTATGTTATAGAAAAAATTTTTAGAGAAAAGTTTAATTGAAATATTCTTTGTATGTAAACCACAAAGAATAATGCATTTTGTGGGAATGGGAACCTTGGAAAACTTTGGTTGGTTTTTCCTTATCAATTTATTAAGGAATGTGTGTTTCAAATTGTAAGAGTCAAGGAATCTGTCAATTAGTTTTGTTGAGTACAGAATCAGTAGCAGATAGGTCTATATGACCTCATTTGGCTGTTCTGCATTAAGTGTCTACCTCAGAGTGTGAGAACAAGATATATATAAACTCCTGATCATAAATTCAATATATATCCATTACAAAAATTCAAAAAAGGTAAAAACACAAGAGAAAATAGCCATTATTTACTTTTAAAAATACGTATATGCAAATGGCTGTGAGAAAACATCAAATTCTGATTAACAGCAAAGTGAAATTGTGCTAATTACTTCTAGATTATATATGTATATAATATGATTTTTAAACAGATATCATACTGTTCATATTATTGTATTATATATCATCTAAAAATCTTTTACATCAGCACATTCGTTCATTATAACTCAGGAGATCATAATGTAATTATTAGTAAAATGCAAAGGACATAAGGATGAAATAACAGTAATATATGTGAAAGAGCTTTATAACCGAAGGTGTTATCATTGAGCTCCTTGAGGCTAAAACCATGACTAATTAACCTATAAATAAATGCCCAGAGCCTAATGTATGGGCTCACATCTATTACACATAAAGAAAGTGTTTGCTACTAGAACATACTGAGGGTTTTAGTGGAGAGCTTATCAATTCTCTGAGATACAAACAGTAATATTTAAAAGGCTTACAAAACCCAGACTTTGAAAATTTTAACAGGGAACCCTTAGGTTTGTGGATTAATAAGTAGTGTGAAATTGAGAACAAGCATGAAAAAAATGAGTGATAATCTTCATTTTCACTGTCATAAATTTGAAGTTTTATAATCTGATTTAAGATGTATGAAAGATGTTTTTACTGTTTGGATATTGTTAAAAAATAGAAGAATAGAGGTTAAAGGCAATGATTTTCTAAGAAAAGAGAACACATTAAATCTAGTGAATGTGTAAAGGACACAACCAACTTTTGAAAAATTGGAAAGTGAAAGGATTTGTTCATTTATTATTGTCCAGGGACCTCCTGAAATCCAGTCAGGGCACATACAGTAGGCATGCTTTGCTTGAGTGATTATTTGTATCTATCAAATATTAGTAACTATGAAGCATCTTAATAGTTTTAAAACAAACTCATGGCAATTAAACATATTCATAAATCATACAAAAAAGAAAATTAGTGCCTTAGCAAATATTAAATTAGATTCTAGTTTCAGCTTAAAGAAATAGAAATGCTAATTGCAGTGTGATATCATTTAGAAATAGCTATGGTAAAAATATCACTTTGATTCCTTGACCTCTTATAAGAGATAATCATAATTTCACCCTCCATGTTGCTAATTTGAATTTGGTAATTTCTCTCAGTCATTCACATTTTCACTTAAATCAAATCATATGGTTTCCCTCCCCCTTACTCCCTGTAAAAAGTAACTATAATTTACATATTAGTTAGAATAAATTTGGCCTCATCAACATAACAAATTCAATTCTGAATTTCTTAAATCTAGATTTAACATATTAATGTAGTTTTTTTAAAGACTTTTTTTTTATAGCTATTCTCAGTTTATGGCAAAATTGTAAGGAGGTTACAGAGATTTCCCTGTCCCCACACATGCATAGCCTCCTACATATTGACATCCTCACCAGAGTGCTACATTTGCTACAACTGATGAACTTACATTGACATGTCATGATCATACAAAGTTCATAGTTCACATTAGGGTTCACTCTTCCCCTTAAAAGAATGATTTAATAACAAAACCTATACAACAAATATCTTTTTAAAATGTAAATATTTTAACAGTGAGCAAAAGAAGATAGGATCAAAATGCTGGAGAAACAAACTGGAGAAATGAAATGAGAATAGGTGAACAGCTGAAGACTACAGTGGGAAAGTAGCTCTGAGAATGCCCAAATCAGTCAACATATCAAGACGGATCAAGAGGGATATCTGGGAAAAACCACTCTGTTTCTATATTATGAAAACATATATTTAATTGACCGAACTACAATATAAAATATTTCTGGCAAAGTCTGGAGAAAACTGGAAACAGTAGTATAAATGGTTGATATTTTAGTTTCTAGTAATAGGGAGTAATAGATCTATTTAATCCAGCATTATCTAATTCATTCTCAAGTATTCATTGGAGCTTGACAGCCATGGATATTAATTTTGCCCTAGTTGCAACAGAGTTTTAATTAGTATTCATTACTTGAAGACTTTCTCATTTTTTCTTTTATTGTGAAGTTGAGAGGTGGTTGCCTATGCCAGTGTAGTATTATATGTAGTAGTTTCATTGTCCTAAAAACAGGCTTTGCCTGTTTATCCTCCCTGTCTTCTGACTCCTGGCAATAACTGATCTTTTAAGTTTCTCCATAGTTTTACCTTTTCTAGAATGTCATGTACGGTTGTGGGAATCATATAGTACATAGAGTTTTAGATTGGCTTCTTTCACTTACTAATATGCTTTTATACTTCTTCCATGTCTTTTCATGGCTTGATAGCTCATTTCTTTGTAGGCTGAATAATATTTCATTATTTCAACATACCACAGTTTATTGTATTGCCTTTGCTTCTTTGTCAAAGATTAGCTGACTATTTTATGTGGACCTATGTCTGTATTTATATGGGTCTTTATTTTGTTCTGTTGGTCTATTTGTCAGTTCTTTTAGCAGTAACACACTGTTTTGGTTATTGTAGCTTAATGGCAAGTCTTGAAGTCGGGTAGTTCAGTCTTCCAACTTTGTTCTTTTTCAGTATTGTGTTGGCTATTCTCAATCTTTTGCCAATGTATTAATTCCATTAGTAGATTATAATATTTCTGTGACATGCATTGCTTTCTATATTTCATAACTTTTGTTAGTAAAAATTGGCAGCACAGTATTTTGAATAAAAATAAATGTTTTTAAGAATTCCTGTCAATAATGTTATTTTAGGAAAACTTGGACTAGATTTTTGGAAACCCAGATATTGTTTCAAATTCAGCAATTGTCATGTAAAAGATACAATGATTTTTTTTCCCCTTGGCTTTTATAATATATTACTTAACAAAATAAGCAAGATAATTTTCTATTGAAATAAAATTAGGGCTGGCTTTAGGTTTGACCCTCTGTGTAAACATTGATTCAGACTATATGTACACTATCTTTGAAGAGAGCTTAAAGACTCATTCAACATTTAATAAATATTACTAGAGAACATTTTAGATGCTAGGATATAAATATAGCAAATAAAATCAACATAATTTAAGAAGAGAAAAAATTAAACATGAATGAAAAATGTATAATATGTCAAGTGCTGATATAATTAATGATGAAGAAAAGAAAAAACAAAAATAAAATGACAGAATACAGAGTAGTAGTTAAATTTGGAAGTGTTTTAGTAAAAGGAAGCCTCAAAGAAAGCCTACTGGGAACCTGGAAGACATGAGATAGTGGGTATGGGTATCCAAGGAAAGAACTTCAGTTCAAGGCAGGCTCCGAGGCAGGACTGTTCCCCCCTCATTTGTTCATGGAGCATCACTGAGGCTAGTGTAGCTGGTATGAAGGATGTTGGAGGAGGTTATGGGAACAAAGACCAAGAGTGGCTCTAGACGTGAGAACATCTGAGCTTCTGTTGGCCACTTTAAGCAATTAGGTTTCTACTTAATGTGAAAAAGAAAAAGCCATTGGAAGCTTTTGCAGAAAGGATTGGAATGATTTGACTTAAGTCTTTTCCTATTAACTTTATGGGAGCAGTAGTGGAATTAGGAGACTAGAGTAATAACAAGGAAGGTAAAGTGTAGTAATTAAAATAAGGTAAAGGGCCCTGGCTGGTTGGCTCAGCGGTAGAGCGTCGGCCTGGCGTGCGGAGGACCCGGGTTCGATTCCCAGCCAGGGCACATAGGAGAAGCACCCATTTGCTTCTCCACCCCCCCCTCCTTCCTCTCTGTCTCCCTCTTCCCCTCCCGCAGCCAAGGCTCCATTGGAGCAAAGATGGCCCTGGCGCTGGGGATGGCTCCTTGGCCTCTGCCCCAGGCGCTAGAGTGGCTCTGGTCGCGGCAGAGTGACGCCCCGGAGGGGCAGATCATCGCCCCCTGGTGGGCAGAGCGTCACCCCCGGTGGGCGTGCCGGGTGGATCCCGGTCGGGCGCATGCGGGAGTCTCTCTGACTGTCTCTCCCCATTTCCAGCTTCAGAAAAAAAAAAATAAATAAATAAAATAAAATAAGGTAAAGTACGGAGATTGAGTTGTACCAACAGACTGAATATTGATAAGAAAGAAAAGTAAGAAACAACTCTAAACTTTTTGGTCTGAGCAAGTAGAAGGATAGAATTGCTGTTCCTGAAATGGAGGGTGGGAATGTAGAGGTTGTTTTAGGGGAAGTTTAATATTTCAGTTTGGAGCATTAAATGTGAGATATGTATTAATCATTCAAATGAAGCTATTGGTCTTAAATTGAGGGCAAAGGTATGGGCCAGAAAATAAATTTTGAAATAGTCAGCATATGTAGGAATATGCTATGAAGACTTGCAGAGTTAGAGTAAACAATTAGAGACAGTGAGGCACCCTAGGGTGAAAGCCCTGAGCAGATGAGAGTCCAGGGGCCTCTCTGACCCTGTACTGGAGCCAATGTGTGCTGGAAACAGCAAAACAGCAGGATAAGATTCAGTAACAGAAAATGTTCAGACTCTCAGAACAGAGATTAGGAGTCAACATGTTCCTTGCATTTTACTTCACCCCCTGAAAACTTCTACTGTCTACTTCCTTGAGTTATTTGTACTGGCTAATAAATATCTGAGTAAGGCTGGGGACAGGGACCTCAGTCCTTCGGTCTGCTGACTAGAGCTATGGCCTTCCTTTGGCCCCCTGGAGCATGTCATCTGGTCTCTGAGTAGTTCACTGTTGCTGCAGTAAGCATATAAATTGTATTTAAATCCATGAAACTGGATGAGATGTCCAGAAGACTGTGTGAGATATAGCAGAAGTCTGAGGACTGAGATTGGAGACACTCCAGAATTTTGAAATTGTAAAGATTCAGTGGAACCAGCAAAAAGGATGAAAAGAAATGGCTAGAAAGGAAGGAAGCAAACTAGGGCTACATTGTGATCTGGATGCCTTGTGTAGCAAGTTTTCATCTTCCTCACCGGTGATATCCACTGATTTAGATATACTGCTCTGCTTACCTAGGTAATTTGAGGTTCTTCTTTCAGAAATATTAGGAAAATACATCATCCTCAGTGGGAAAGAAGTATAGATTTCACAAAGTTTCTATTAGAAATTTTAAACAACTTAAAGCCCTTTCCTTGAATTACTATCAATAATTATATCACAGATGACAAAATAAGTTTTGGTGTTATACTGTCAGAAATAATTCATATGATTAGGACTGTGGCTTTCATGAATCTTTACTATCATAAAACTGTTACTACCAGGACTAGATTAGCAGGGTTATGTTCTTTACCCTCAAGAGGTATTCAAGGAAATATAATAAATTCATCATAAACTCAAGAAAATTTTGACCATTATGTGTATATAACTAACTCCTCTGCCATTTGGCTAAAATCAAGAGTATTGAATATATGTACAACTTCATTAACAGTAACAAATAAACACATATAGGCACTCTCTATATTGCTGGAGATACTCGTAAAACCACCTACAAGGTTCCAGATCTTTAATAAGAATATGATTTAAACTAGGATAAAATTCTAAGCCACATGTTAAAAGAGTGTAACATTATCAAGTTCATAAGTGGACAACTGATGAAATGTGAATGTCTTTAAATTAGATAATATCATTGTATCAATGTTTATGGAAAAGAAAATCTTTACTTTTATAAAACAGATACTTTCATATTTGTAGGTAAAAGGATAACATGTCTACAACTTACTTTCACACAATGGAGAAAAATTGTAAATCTAACACTCTATTTACGTATGTATGTGTCTATTCATCTAGAGAGAGAGAGAGAGAGAGAAAGGATGATACTTGATAGTTAGAATCTGGGAACTTTGTACTAGTTTGCTAACTTTTCTGTAAGTTTGAATTATTTCACATTTTAACAAAATTAAAAAACATATAACAAATATATTTTTAAAAATACACAGACACACATATGAACACTTACACTTGAATTTAATATGTTCTTGAATTCTCAAAATTAAACGTAAAACAAAAATAAGTTGCTGATTGCAAGAGTAAAATGGCGTTATAGTTCACTTATAAAAAATGAATTTAAATCAGACCTTCTGAATCGTATAATAACTAGGTAACCATAAGCACTTTGAATAGCATATTATCCAACTGAAAAATTGAAAAGCAAGACCTTCACTAAATAATTCATATAGATACATTTATGATATCTATTGTATATATTTAGATTTCAAAATAGAATAATTTGACTCATTAAGTAACAAATGCTCCCTCATTCAAGCTAGTTTACAGTGTGTATATTTAACAGAGGAATATTTAGAGAAAATTTATACATATAATTTTCACTTGCGTGAAATTATATCTGATTTTATATCAGCTGAATTCTGAAAGGCTATAAAGTGTGAATAAGAGCATATAGCCTTAAAATGTCATGTATATAGATAGAGTCCTGTTATATGAATAACTTTTTAAAAATGTAATTAATATCATTGTCATATTCCTTTTGTTATTTTTAATGATATTATACAGTTTCAATTTTTAGGTTAAATTATATTGTAGAAAGTAGGTTATTAAGTTAATATACTTACTGGGAACTGAAAGATATTTTGAGGACAGATAGGATTTGTTTCAAAAACAAGAAATGTCATGTTAAATCTAATGTGAAAATATATACACTTCATTAATATATTGATGTTTTGAAACTATACAATCCAATCCAACTATTTTAATACTTCTACTAATGAGATAGCTTTCTAGTAGAAAACATTGAAATCAAACCCTACATTACTAGAAAATGCTATAACTTTGGAAGAATTATATCATATAAGAGAGTTGCATCTTAATAAACCATAATTTGCAACCAATTTAGGATCTGTCAAGAGTCATATGCTTCTCTGAAACTATTCTGTCAAATAGTGGTGGTTTTTTTTTAAAGAATCACACAGTATGTAATTGTATGTAATTGTAATCACATTATGAGCAGTCTTGGAGAAAGTTAATTCTTTCAGTGTTCTCAGATGAAATATAGAAATTAGAAGTAATTTGCAATTTCAATAAATCAACTTTCTATTAAATTTGTACTGAAAAATTTGTGTGCATATTAAGTCTAGGTATGTGTTAATAAAATCTCAACTAAAAATAAAGTTTAGTTTAACATATTAGATATATGCATTCATATCTATCTTTAATAAATCCTTTAAAATTTAACTTTTCATTAGATAACTTATAACAAGAAAATTAAACTTCTGCTTTATTTCAATGATGTATAATTTTAATTAAGTTATAGCTCTTTCAAAATTAATGCCAAATTAAAATCTTGTGTTTGGAATATGAAATTTGCAACTTTATTTAAAGTGAATCTATCTATTTAGTTAAATTTCTGCTTCACCAGCCATGATTCACTTGAACAAGAAAGCCTGTCTAGCAGAAAGAGATGGTCTCAACATAAAGCATTTTGGGTTCTGTAAAATATTTTCATGCAGTTAATGAAAAATAGCATATGAGGAAGAAAAATCTAAAATATCAACATTCTTATTTATCATTAATTTGTCAACAAAATGGCCTCTAGAAATGCAAAAATGGCATCTATCTCAATCTTACTATCTGGTACACAGTAGATAATAAATAAATATTTGTGGAAAATATAAGTGAATACGTAACTGAATGAAAACATAAGAAAAATTATCTGTACTATGTCCATTACAATGATCATTATAATCTTTTAAAAACAGGCTGGGCATAATAAAAAATATATTATTTTTACATAGTAATGGAGACATTTTTTAATAAAATCTGAATCTGTACTACTGAGTTCAAACTTCTATTACCCATGCTTTCCATTTCTCACCCTAGAACACCTGCTCTCACTTTACCCTACCTGCTTTCATTACCGCCATGAATCCTTAAGAATTTTCTTTGAGAATATGATCTTAAATGGAATTAGAAATTCTTGTAAATTTACCACTCCATAAAATACAGTGACCTACCTTTTAATGATTACTTAGATCGTGGTTAAATATTAAAATATAGATAACAAAAATTTTTGTATTTAAGAAGTATCTGAAAACTAATAGTGTGTCCGTAAAGTCATGGTGCACTTTTGACTGGTCACAGGAAAGCAACAAAAGACGATAGAAATGTGAACTCTACACCAAATAAAAGGAAAACTTCCCCAGTTTCATACCTATTCAGTGCAGTTTGATGTGGGCTCACACACAGATTTTTTAGGGCTCCTTAGGTAGGTATACCATATAGCCTCTACAGACTTGTCACTGATTGATGGCCTACCAGAACGGGATTTCTCCACCAAACTGCCGGTTTCCTTCAACTGTTTATCCCACCCAGTAATGTTATTCCTATGTGGTGGTGCTTCATTATAAATGTGCCAATATTCACGTTGCAGTGCACTTTGGTCATGGATTCTAATTTAGCAAGCCACAGAACACACTGAACTTTCCTCTGTACCATCCACATCTCAACTGGCATGGCCGTAGGCTGCTCTGCTGTATACACGATGTTACATCAGATCTGCTCATGCACACATGCTGCCACATCATCCTACAGAAACTAGGAGGGTTTTCCTCTTAATTGGTGCAGATTTCACATTTCTATCGTCTTTTGTTGCTTTCCTGTGACCGGTCAAAAGTGCACCATGACTTTACGGACACACTGTATTTTAGACCTCCAAAAAACGATAAAAGCTTACAGAAAATATTATATTACTATAGTTGTTATTAAACAAAACATGTTTCTTTGATGATTTTGTTCTGGATAATAGCATTAATACATCTTAAGTGAGAGGGAGAGATGATGTCATTAGTAATGAAAATTACTGGTAATTATGTGTTATGAAGATGAGACAAAATGTTTACAGAAACAAAAAAGGTAATTAAAGAGGGTTGAAATTTCATATATTGTTGTCAGGAAAGAAATTTTGGGGGGGATGATATGTAAGCAGATATCTAAATGAGGAATGAGCTATGAGAAAGCCCAAGGGAAGAGCTTTCCAGATGGAGGATCGGCAAAAATAAAGACTCTCAAATTTGGGCAAAGTTGGTATGTTTGAAGAGCAGGAAGACTATATCTATTTAAGGTAGGGAGTAGTATGATATAAATTTAGATGGTTCTGTGTTTCAAAATAATACCTTGCTGTAGATATGGCCAAGAAGAATGCTGGCATTGAGTGTAGTGGAAAGGCTTGTAAATATAAAGAATTAAAGTAAGTTTTATTCTGGATATTATGGATTGACCTCCTCAACCTATATTTTCCTTTTATTGATATTACAATCAAGAAAGGCCTGGCCTCTGGTGGCGCAGTGGATAAAGTGTCGACCTGGAATGCTGAGGTCACTGGTTCAAAACCCTGGGCTTGCCCAGTCAAGTTACATACAACAAGAAGCCAATGAGCAACTAATGTGAAGCAACTATGAGTTGATACCTCTCACTCCCCATACTCCTCTCTTCTCTCTGTAAAACCAATAAATAAATTCTTAAAAAAAAATCAGGATAGCTAAAAATAGTTTTCCAGACTTCCTTGAAGTAGAACTCGGGATGCAATTTAGTTTCCTCCAGGTGCATACACAGTATTGGGAAGGTATAAATGGTATAAAGGACATATTTCCTCTTTTCTGCTAGAAGGCAAGATCAAGAAGCTTGGGTGTATAAAACAGTTGCATTGGCCAAACTTATCTGAGACCCACCAGCTTTATAGTGTAAGAGGCCCTTTTAACAGAGCTGTGATGACTAAAGCAGCACTTTTGTGACCTCCAGATATCAGTATAGTATTAATTTCCTTAAGCTTGGAAGACTTGTCTTTTCTTGGACCTCTCCAGTTTTTTTGTGAGCACCAAATTTCTTGCATTAAAGTTCTTTCTGCTTAAGATTTAGAATTAATTGGTTTTTGTTTTTTAATTTTATTTATTGATTTTAGAGAGAGAGTGAGAGGAAATAAGGGAAAGAGAAAGAGAGAAAGAGAGAAATCAATGTGTTGTTCCATTTATTTATGCATTCATTGATTGGTTGGTACTTAGATGTGCCCAATCTGGGAATCAGACTCGCAACCTTGGTGTATCAGGACAATGCTCTAATGAATTGATCTATCAGGCCAGGGCTCTAGGTCATTGTTCTTAATAGTCTTTGAACTAAAACAGATCATTGCAACCTAGTTCAGCTCAGGTACTGAACAAAAAGAACTAAGATCTGACTCAGATATAATAACTCATAATAAAACACCCTCTTAAATACTGTTGAACATGACAAATACTTCCAGAGAATCTTGTGTCACGACCCTACTGCCCATTCTCATCTTATAAAAAAGTCTTCCTTTTTCAATCAATGTCTTTGTACTCCTTAAGGAAATCAGTTAAATTACTTCACTTTCTTTTTTTTATTATTATTAAATTTCCTTTATTGATGTGTTGTCCAACGTTGAACACCTGGACAAGTATCATAGAGTATAAGAAGGAATAACTCAGGTACCAATCCTGCCCTTGAGTCCCTCACAGTATAGTGGAGACAAAAATGTGTGCACAGCCGCAGAAGCACAGACAAGATATAATACAATGGCAGTTCCCAGAGCCAGAAGATGACACACAGGTTGGAGTGATCAGAGATGTCTTAGTGGACAAGTGGCTTTGGATTAGACTTAGAAAGCAAGAGGTGATTTCTCCATGTAGAAAATAGAAAAAGCGCATTTCTAGGTGAGAGAGGATTGTCACTGGCACAGGAACTAAGACTGTACTATGGTCTGTGCTGGAAAAACACAGTAGCTGTTCAGCGGGTTCACAGTTGTAAAATGCACAGGAGTTTACTTCACTTTCTAATATAATTTTTAGTAAAGATGATTTAAAAAATTATCAGTAGAACATTGTATTTTGGTCTATTTTGTTTATCTGATACTTATGGAACCTCACTGGTTCCTGCTCGGGCTGCTTAAGGGGAAGAATGTGTTTCCGAGGCTGGATTGCTCGGCTGTCTCTCAATGAGAGAAGGAGTTTAAGGCCCAGTGGGGCAAAGAGACTTCCTAGCACAGACTACTTGTTGTGACATGGTCTCTCTTGCCTTGCCCTGCTGTCCAGCCTGTCTAGTATCTTTTGGTGGAGGGGGAAAGTCTTAGAGAATAAGAATGCTTTTACTGGCCACTAATTGTTAGCTGGGCTCCCCAATATTTTCCCATTGTTGGTAAATACTGGGCTAACATAGTGCTTTCTGAAGGGTTCCTGTTTGATTATTGTTGATTTGTATTTAGGCTGGGCCTTATTGAATTAAACTTTGCATAAAAATAATTATTTTGAATGTTTAAAATAGTCTAATTAAGATGTAGTTACCAGCAACGAAAGAAATTCCCTTATACTAAATGTTTTATTGAGAGTGTCACCATGCTACTTGAATTAAAATAAATTATATTTATGCATAATTTTTCAATACTATTACTTTTGTAATAGTTATATATATCAATATTGTTAGATTCAGGGAGTACTGGAGCTGCCAAAGAGTGTAACTATTGCAGGAACAATAAGTGCTGATATGGCTCCTGTGAGGCTGGGAACAAAGAAGGTCAGAGACCCTTATCAGAAGTTTAGGTTTGAAATTCGCCACTAAGCTAAAACCGGCCCCTGTTGCTATGCCGGCCCCTGTTGCTATGCTGCATGTGACCTCCCTAGCCAATAGCTAAACTGCCGCATCTGCTTCTGTCTATGCTTGCTCACTTAGGATATATAAGGGCCTGGCTGTAAGCTCCAGGCGCGGCTCCCATTTGCAGCTCCTTGTGGGCAAGGTGTCTCCGGACATCTCGGGAGTTTGCCCCTGCGCAGGTTAAACTGGCCAATAAAGTAACATCTTAACTCCTGAAAGTCTCCGACATTTGTTCTCATACCCGGTGGATGCTACATTTTGGGGGCTCGCCCGGGATTCTCCCTTGGCGGAGTTTTGGGTTGGAGACCGGAAGGACAGCTCGAGCTGAGTAAGTATTCACGGAGGATCCTCATTTGGTTTGATTTTGGGCTCCGGAGCACACAATCCTGAGGTGGTAGGTAGGACGCTGCCGGTAATCCACCCAGGGCTTTCAGAAGTGGGATGCCGCTCTCTGAAATTTGGATATTTGGATTTGTTAACTTTAGGAGTGACCGGTCACATTAGGAATCCGTTTTGCGCTGCACTACACTGCGTTTTGTCTGAGCTCAAATGACTGAGTTGAGTGTGAGAGAGACAAGTGTGTTCCCTGTGTTAATAGTGTGTGTTGCCTGTATCCTACCCTTTCTCATTATTCCTGACTCATCTAGGATGGGACAACAGGAGTCTGTGCCAGGATCCCTGCTCGAGTGCCTGTTGAAGAATTTTTCTGATTTCCAGAAGAGGGCTCAGGGGTACGGAGGTCCGCAGCCAAGTCCAGGTTTCCTCCCGACCTTGAGCCAGCTGGAATAGCCTGCATTTAATGTAGGACGGCCCACAGAGGGCACTTTTGACCTTCCAATTTTGTTTGCTGTCAGAGCCACGGTCTATAGGGCTCCCCACCCAGACCAATACCTGAATATGGATGTGTGGGTAGATACAGCCATTTTGCCTCCTCCTCTGGGAGGAACAGCCATTTTGCCTCCTCCTCTGGGAGGGCAGCCATTTTGCCTCCTCCTCTGGGAGGAACAGCCATTTTGCCTCCTCCTCCAGGAGGGCAGCCATTTTTGCCTCCTCCTCCAGGAGGTGCAGCTATTTTGCCTCTCCGAGAGGCGCCGCTGGCACCAGATGCTGGCCCACGGGCACCTCCTCGCCTCATCTATGTGCCTTTTTCCACTAGTGATTTATACAATTGGAAACATCAGAATCCCCCATTTTCCGAGAAACCTCAGGGACTAATATCTCTCCTTGAGACCATTTTTAAGACCCATCAGCCCACATGGGATGATTGTCAGCTGCTAAGGGAAACTTAGGAGGGAAGAAGGGAAATAGAAGACGTTCTCCCGTCTCAACCTCCTACCTGGAACCCTAATACCGCTGGGGGAAGGGACGCGCTCCTCCAGTATCGCCGGGCTCTGTTGAGGGGGCTCAAGGCAGCAGCTAGAAAGTCAACCAACTTTAGTAAAGTAAGTGAAGTCATCCAGGGAAGAGAGGAATCCCCAGCAGCCTTTCTAGAGAGACTCATAGGGGCTTATAGAGTATATACCCTTCTAGATCCTGAGGCAGAAGAGAACAGGAGACTAGTAAATATAGCCTTTGTGACTCAGGCCACTTCAGATATTAGGAAAAAGCTTCAGAAGATTGAGGGGTTCGAGGGAGAGAATAGAAGCAAGCTATTAGAGATATCCCAGAAGATGTATGTCAATAGGGATGATCCGGAGGTTGGTAGGGCGAAGGAAGTTGCCAAAATTCTGATTGCTGCCACTGCCCAGAAATCTCCTCCCAAAGGGAAAGGGGGACAGCAAAAGGGCCAGGGCTCCATTTCCGCCAGCTCCCAGGAGCCCATGGTCACCTTGACAGTCGAAGGAAAACTAATAGACTTCCTAGTCGACATGGGAGCCACCTACTCAGTCCTAAAGAAACCACAGGGCCAGATGCAGAAGACAACTACTAAGATAAGAAGGGCAACAGACAAAGCAGAAGCCTACCCATGGGCCACCACAAGAATTACTGACTTAGGTCGAGGCACCATCACCCATTCTTTCCTAGTCATTCCAGACTGCCCTTACCCACTGCTTAGAAGGGACTTATTGCAGAAACTTCAGGCCACCATAACCTTCCGACAGGGGGAAAGCCCTATAGGGAATGACGAGGCAGAGGTCAGCATAGAAGTAACTGTCCTACTGTCTGAAGAACACTTACTTGCCACCGTCCTAGAAGGTAAGGAGGCTGAGGAAAGGGTTCCAGACGCCCTGCGTGCCCGGGTACCTGAGGTTTGGGCGGAAACCAACCCCCCAGGTTTGGCTGCTCACCAACCGTCTGTCCTGGTGCAACTGCTTAGCACTGCTAGACCGGTTAAGATCAGGCAGTACCCGGTCCCAGCCCGAGCTAAACAGGGAATCACCCGGCACTTGCAACGCCTGCTGGAGGCAGGCATCCTTCAAAGGTGCCAATCAGCCTGGAACACCCCGCTGCTTCCTGTCCAGAAACCGGGGAGCCAAGACTATCGTCTGGTCCAGGACTTGCAGGAGGTGAATGCACAGGTAGAGACTATTCATCCCACGGTGCCCAACCCGTATACCTTACTGAGCTCATTGCCCCAACTCATACCTATTATTCTGCCCTGGATTTAAAGGATGCCTTCTTTTGTATTCCCCTGGCACCTCAGAGCCAAGGGATCTTTGCCTTTGAATAGAATGACCCAGATAATAGACTGGTGGGGCAGTTCACTTGGACCAGACTACCACAAGGGTTTAAGAATTCCCCCACCATTTTTAATGAAGCCCTCAGCAAAGATCTGCAGGCTTTCCGCTTCTCCCATCCGTCAATTGTACTGCTCCAGTATGTGGATGACATCTTCATAGCTGCCAAGGATAAAGGAGAGTGTGAGGAAGCTACCTTGGACCTGCTACAAGATTTCGGGCGAATGGAGTATCGAGTCTCCGCCAAGAAGGCCGAGATTGTGACGCAAACTGTAAGTTATTTGGGTTATAACTTACAGGGAGGGCAAAGGACATTATCCAGCCAGTGAATTCAGATGGTCTTGCAGATCCCTGAGCCTACTAACAAGAGACAGGTACGAGAATTCCTGGGTGCAGTAGGATACTGTCGATTGTGGATATTAGGCTTTGCAGAACTAGCTGAACCCCTGCACAAACTGACCAGGGGTAAGGAAGAGCAGTTCACATGGACAGATAAGAAGAAGCAAGCGTTCCAAGCACTGAAAGAGGTCCTGGCAGCTGCCCCAGCTTTGGCCCTGCCGGATCTGGCCAAACCCTTTCAGCTATTTATAGCAGAAAAGGGAGGTGTAGCCTTAGGAGTACTGAGCCAGGAACTTAGGCTGTAGAAGAGGCCTGTCGCCTATCTGTCCAAGAGACTTGATCCTGTAGCCTCGGGATGGCCAACATGTCTGAGGGCACTTGCTGCCACCTCCATACTAGTCAAGGAGGCTAGTAAATTAACTTTAGGGCAGGACATCAAAGTCATTGAGGAGCACTATGTAGAGCAAGTGCTGCGAGCACCTCCTGACTGGTGGCTATCTAATGTGCGGCTAATGCAGTATCAGGCTCAGCTGCTGAACCCTCCATCTGTTCAGTTCCTCAAAACTGCTGCCCTGAACCCAGCGACTCCACTTTGGTCCACAGTTGCAAACAAATTCTTGACACAGTGACTGGCTCCCGCCCGGAATTAAGGATCAAGTATATGGGAAGGCAGACCTGACCCTCTTTACTGACAGGAGCAGTTTTATTAAGGATGGACAGCGACATGCAGGGGCAGCAGTGGCCATGGAAAATAAGGTCCTGTGGCAGAAAGCACTGCCCGCAGGAACATCTGCACAAAGGGCAGAGCTAATAGGACTAACCTGAGCCTTACAGATAGCAGAGGGAAAAGTTGCCAACATCTATACTGACAGCCGGTATGCATTCGCCACTGCCCATGTCCATGGAGCCATATACAAAGAGAGAGGCTTACAGACAGCAGGGGGAAAGACATTAAAAATCGCAATGAAATTCTTGCCCTCCTAAACGCCATTTGGCTACCTACCAAAGTTGCCATCATCCATTGCAAAGGACACCAGAGAGGGGCAGCCACTAGGCCACAAGAAAGCCTTCTGCCATTGCTGCCTAAGCCAACGCTACCTCCGGATCCTAGTTATTCCCCAGAAGAAGAGCAGGAAGGGATGCAGTTGAAAGGGAAGAAAAATCAGCAGGGAGAGATAGAGCTTCCAGACTCCCGGCTCTATTTACCCCAGGGAATAGTAAGAGAAATAGTAGGAAGTATTCATACTAGTACCCATCTAGGACAAAACAAGCTAGAACAACTTATTAGGAAGTATTATGTAGGGCTCAACATCAGAGATATTGTCCACTCCATTGTCTCGAGGTGCAGCATCTGTGCCAGAGTAAATGCACAGAATAAGAAGCTACCCCCCTTTATGAGGTATTAGGGGAAAGCTCCGGGAGAACTGTGGGAAATAGATTTCACAGATATGACCCCTGGGAAGTCAGGTTATAAGTATCTACTAGTATTATTAGACACCTCAGGATAGGTGGAAGCATTCCCCATGTAAGGAGAGGCTGCTTCCACAGTCTGCAAAGTCTTATTAAGGGAAATCATACCTAGATATGGCATTCCCCTAGCCCTAGGATCAGACAATAGACCTGCATTCATATCCAGGATATCTCAAGAATTAGCCACGAAGTTAGGTATTAATTAGAAATTGCATTGCATTTATAGGCCCCAAAGTTCAGCACAGGTAGAAAGAATGAACAGGATTCTGAAGGAAACTATAATTAAGCTGAGAGGGGAGACCGGCGAAAACTAGGTTGAGCTCCTCCCTTTCGCACTTTTTAGAACCAGATGTACCCCCTATCTCAATAAATAGACCCCTTATGAAATCTTACTTGGGCAACCTATGCCCCTTGTACCTCGATTGACCAGAGGGGAACTAGAGATTTCTAATCATAATTTCCTCAAGTCCTTGCAGGCCCTGCTTCAGAGTAGAAAGAAAGGTCATTGAACTGAAAGCCTGCCAGGCTTCCCGGCCCCATCAAGGAACACGTCTGTGCTGTAGAAAGTAGGACATAAGAAGGTTTTACAGGTTACTCAGCAAACTGTTCAAAGACTGTCCAAGAGGCACTTCTAGAAGTACACCACCCAAGGACTGACTCCCACGTAGACGGGTCCACACACCATGATCCTGAGCACCCCCACTATTGCCAAGGTAGAAGGCATACCCGCCTGGGTCCACTGCAGCCGGCTGAAGCTTGCAGTCCCAGCAGAGACACCTTTGTGGACAGCGAAGACTGACCCCACCAACCCTTGTAAGCTGACCCTGAGAAGGATAGCATGCCCTGCTTCAGCCACAAACCAGAAGTTAACTGGTCCACGCATGGCTAATGCCTAGAGGAACTAACTAAGGACTCTTTTAATCAGGCTTTAGGAAAAGGGAAACTAGGATAAAAAGAAAGTCAACTTAATTGTTACTAAAGGTTAAAGATTTTTAAATCAAGAGTTTTGACTAGAAAGGAATTGTATAGTTTTGATAATAGAAAGTATAAAATATAGAGGTACTTTTGAAAAGAAAAGGGAAAAGCAAGTTGTTATGAAGACCAGTTATTTCTAGATAAGAAAGTGCATAAAAGTTGAAGGTTTGTGTAAGTTGCAGAAGGTTTGTGCAAGTTATAAGAAGTTAGTACAAAGAAGAAAAATACAAGGCAGGACACGTTCCTTGTGTATCAGCCCTGCCGATATTGCAGGAAAGTATCAATAGTTTATTATCTTAAAACAGTGTGTGCTTGTGTACTTTTGCAAAGATATTGTACAAATGTGCTGAAAACATTGTAACCTTGTAGGTTTCGCCTATAAATACCCCTCTCCCCCTGAGCTCATCGCTGACCATTGTGAGAGGCGTAGTAGGCTAATCACTAGCCAGTGTATAAGACCCAATTAGCTTATAGCTACGGCTAAAGTAGAAAATTCTCATGAGCCCCAGCCTTATACCATTCTCCCCAATGATGAAGAATCAAGGGTTTGATTTATGCCCAAAAGAGATGGGGGAATGTTAGATTCAGGGAGTACTGGAGCTGCCAAAGAGTGTAACTATTGCAGGAACAGTAAGTGCTGATATGGCTCCTGTGAGGCTGGGAACAAAGAAGGTCAGAGACCCTTATCAGAAGTTTAGGTTTGAAATTCGCCACTAAGCTAAAACCGGCCCCTGTTGCTATGCCAGCCCCTGTTGCTATGCTGCATGTGACCTCCCTAGCCAATAGCTAAACTGCCACATCTGCTTCTGTCTATGCTTGCTCACTTAGGATATATAAGGGCCTGGCTGTAAGCTCCAGGCGCGGCTCCCATTTGCAGCTCCTTGTGGGCAAGGTGTCTCCGGACATCTCGGGAGTTTGCCCCTGCGCAGGTTAAACTGGCCAATAAAGTAACATCTTAACTCCTGAAAGTCTCCGACATTTGTTCTCGTACCCGGTGGATGCTACAAATATCAGAGCTGTGTCAACACAGTCTGTGCACAAATAGATGAAGCATATTATATTTTATTATAAAGAAATTATTGATCTAAGAAAAAATGTAAAATATATGTCTGTGGTGAAGATGCTATTTTTGGAAAGACAAATGTGATTTCCCTAATGCTTTCACATCCATCTGTGAAGTCACTAAGCCTTCTAACATTTCAACCAATTTTTAATGTAAGCACTCAATTTTTAACATAAAAATTTAATTTTTGCAAATTTTGCTCACTAATAGTTTATATAACATATTAATGAACATATATGCAAATATATACATATATATATGTGATGGAATACTATTATATATGTATTTAGCCAACATAATGACACTGAACTAATTAAATATGTGCTAGGACATAGTTCTAGTTTTATTATCTTTGGATTAGTAGTACAGTAGTATTCCATCATTTTTTTTAATTTTAAGAATTTCAAATACTTTATTTAATGTCATAAATTTCTATTTCTACCTAAAAACCATAGAGATAGATGAGAAAACAAAACAGCAAGTATTTTACAACTTATTGTATGGAAGCCATTTTTTTAATAATTATTTTTATTTTATTTTATTTTTTTACAGAGAGAGAGAGAGAGAGTCAGAGTGGGGGATAGACAGGGACAGACAGACAGGAACGGAGAGATGAGAAGCATCAATCATTAGTTTTTCGTTGTGCATTGCGATACCTTAGTTGTTCATTGATTGCTTTCTCATATGTGCCTTGACCGTGGGCCTTCAGCAGACCGAATAACCCCTTGCTCGAGCCAGCAACCTTGGGTCCAAGCTGGCGAGCTTTTTGCTCAAGCCCGATGAGCCCGCGCTCAAACTGGCAACCTCAGGGTCTCGAACCTGGGTCCTCCGCATCCCAGTCTGACGCTCTGTCCACTGTGCCACCACCTGGTCAGGCAGAAGCCATTTTTGATAGGTTGTTAAGGGGCTGAAAATAAGTGAAAACTCTACTGATGAAACTTATAATTAAATTGGAATAGTAAAACATATTATGGAACATGTAAATTATCGATTCAGTTGTGTAGAACTGATACATGTCTTCATTATTTTTATGAATTAATTCTAAATCTAAGCCCTGTCCAAGCTTTCAGCTATAATTCAATCTTGTGCTTCACACTTGGTCCCTTCTTTCACTCTAACCATATTGTACTATTACTCTAGAATCTTGCATTGAAGGGTCCTCAGTCATAATTCACCAGTCCTCACTGGTCTCCAAGGAAACACCCCTTATCCCAGTTTTCAGGGTCCCATTAGGTTAAAAACTCTGCTACTTTTCTGCCGTCTTTGAGGTCCATGTAAAAATAAACCCTCAATATCTGCTTCATTGGAGCATAAGGTGATTATTTTCCAATGTTTTCCACTTTTTCATGGTGCTAGCAGCTAACATTACCTACAGTCTCTGTGAGAAAGATTTACAGTCTTTTCTTTCTTACTCAATCTATCTTAATTCTTGTTTCTCAGAACGTGTCTTTTCTTCTCTCATCTGTGACAAACCATCTAGAGATTGACTGCTACAAAAGATAGGAAAAGTTGATGATTTTAGCTGATTTTACTCTCAGATTGCTGGATTCTCTGAAAAAAGGCCCCTAGCTACCTTCTTGGAAAGAAGTAAATATAAGATATTTTAAATTATTTATATAATAATATATTAATATATTAGCCTGCTTCCAAAAAAATCAGATGCTTAAATCAGACAATAAGTATTATAAAAAGGTTAGAATATGAGTGAGGAGAATGACTTGTCATGGAGATGGATCAGATTAAGTATAACAGAAAGATGCATTTTAAAAGTACATACATGTATCACATGATTTCACTCACATGGAATCTAATGAACAAAATGAACTAACAAACAAAACAGAGATAGTCTCACAGAGAGCAGGCTGACAGCTGTTAGTGGAAGTGGGCTGGGTAAGGGATGGAGGGATTAAACATAAAAGGACAGAAAAAAAAGAAAAAACTAATGGATATGGATAATAACAGTGTGGTGATTATAAGGGGGAAGTGGAGGAGACAATACGGGGGTAAATCATGATGGTCAAAGACTTGACTTAGGAGGATAAGCACACAATATGGTGTACAGAGATGTGTTGCACAAGAATTAGGCACCTGAAACTTCTATAATTTTTTAACCAGTGTCACCCCAATAACTTCAATAAAAAAGTACATATAGTATAAGGCTAATAGAAAATAGCAAAACTATGATGGTTAAAATAAATGGTTTCAGAAGAAATAATTAAATAATAATAAAAATTTCATTAAGTTTGCTTTTTAATTATAGGCTAGAATACAAAAATGTAGGATTTAATTTATAACTTGTGAAAAAATGATGATGAGTTGAATTCTGCAATGATATTGTTCCCAGTGTTATGCTCTTGATGAAACTGGGGCATTAGTCTCAACCTAGGTAACAGAGTAGACTAATCTGAGCCTTAAAAAATTTACTAATGCCTGATCCTTACCCCAACAATGATAATTTAGCTCGCCTTAAGCAAAACTTGGACTTTAGTTGTTTCTAAAATATTTTCAAATGAGTCTAATGAGGAGGAAGTCTGAACAATTGAAGTGGAATAAAGTCTTGTGAAGCAAATGGTGGTACTAGAGACTTTCTGCTTAAGTACAGCACATTTTTAATTATAACTTGTGTAACAACTAAGTTTAAAATACCGTTAGTTTTAAAATATATGTAAGCATAATATATACATAATTTTATTAAATGTTATATAAATATATTTATTCTAATTTATAATTCCATATATATGTACCAACAAATTTTTATTATAATTTTAATTAATTAATTAATTAATTAATTAATTTTAGAGAAGAGAGACAGACAGAGAGAAGGGAATAGGAGCAGGAAACATCAACTCTCATGTGTGCCTTGACTGGGCAAGCCCAGGGTTTCAAACTAGCAAATTCAGCATTCTAGGTTGACACTTTAACCACTATACTACCACAGGTCAGGCTAATTATTATAATTTTTAAATAAGATTGTTTTCTTATGTATGACCCTGAGTCCATTGCCCAGTTGCTTACTCAAAGGATTATATTGATTTTAAGTCAAGGATTTTTGTCTAGGTCATAGAAAAATTATCAATGAATTCCCTGACACCAAACTATGTATTCCCTGTTTTAGACATTGGGATATTTAACTTACACTAATTGAGTTGGCTAAGCTTAAATGAAGATAGAAAGATGGAAAAAAGAATGTGCGGAAGAGTGTACCCAAGTCAAAGCTAGCATTTCTAACAACCATTCATAAAACAAATAAAGGAAATTATTAATAGAGATTCTAATAAAAACAGAAATCAGGAGGGTTAAAAAGCTGGAATTGAAGTGAAGTGAAATAATAGATAATAATAACATATTTTACCTCATGATCAGCATTTACCTAAATCTGAAGTGAAAACTAACTAATCTCAAGTTAATAACTTGGGTTTAATATAATAAAAATATTGTGACAAAAAGGAATTTTAGGATAAAATATAATTTATAGTTGCTTAGATTTCACTCTTTTTAGTAGTTAGATGATTTGCTCTTGAATGTCATATATACTCTTCTTACATTTTGTAATCCAGTGTTTTCTTTGCATTCTTTCTGATTGGTGTGAGAGTTAAACCACCTATTCTTATATATAGGACTTACAAGAGATCCTTGGCTACTCCTCCAAGCTATACATTTTTCATTATTCACTTGAGCTATTAAGGGCTGGCTGTAAAAATAAGAATGTTCACAGATACTGGTTTATAAATTATTAACTATGTAAACCTGAGCAGGTCAAATAAAGTCTCTGAGCCTCGGCTGTAAAAAAGAGATATGTCTCTGATACCTCACCAACATTTAGAAACCAAGACATGCTGAAAGGAAGTATTGATTCTGTTTTAAAAGCATTTGAAAACAGTATTAACTGAACCAAATTATAGGCTGAACAAATCTCTGAACTAGCTCAATGATAGATTATTTTGACTGAGCCTCATATTAACAACTTGAGAGACGTCACGGAAATGGCGCCGTGAGCAGCGCGTCCGACAGATCTCCCCAAAATCACAACAAATTTATCAACTAGAAACAGGAAAATTTATCTTCGGAGCAAACTGAAAGCAATAGGACTGTTATCACTCAAATCTGAGAGACGAGGGTGTGGAGGAAGCTACCCCAGGGACGTTCATTCAAGCCGCGAGAAAGTGCGCCTGTGTGCTATCAACAAGACCACCCTCAGATGCCAATAAGAAAGAGGAAATCGAATATTATGGATACAAAAGAAAGAGAGGTAACACAAATAGATGTGGAAAAATCTATGGAGAAAAGACTTAACATATTGGAAGCCTTGGAGCTAAATGACAGAGAATTTAAAATAGAAATCTTAAAAATACTCAGAGATATACAAGAAAACACGGAAAGGCAATATAGGGAGATCAGAAAACAACTCAATGAACACAAAGAATATATTACCAAGGAAATTGAAACTATAAAAACAAATCAAACAGAAATGAAAAACTCAATTCACGAGCTGAAAAACGAGGTAACAAGCTTAGCTAGCAGAACAACCCAGATTGAAGATAGGATTAGTGAAATAGAAGACAAACAACTTGAGGCACAACAGAGAGAAGAAGAAAGAGACTCAAAAATAATAAAAAACGAGAAAGCCCTACAGGAATTATCTGACTCCATCAGAAAGAATAACATAAGAATAATAGGTATATCAGAGGGAGAAGAGAAAGAAAATGGAATGGAGAATATACTCAAACAAATAATAGACGAGAACTTCCCAAGCCTGTGGAAAGAACTAAAGCCTCAAATTCAAGAAGCAAACAGAACACCGAGTTTTCTTAACCCCAACAAACCCACTCCAAGGCACATCATAATAAAGATGACACAAACCAATGACAAAGAAAAAATTCTCAAGGCAGCCAGGGAAAAGAAGAGTACAACATATAAAGGAAGGCCTATTAGATTATCATCAGATTTCTCAGCAGAAACTCTACAAGCTAGAAGACAGTGGACCCCAATATTTAAAGCCCTGAAAGAGAGGAACTTTCAGCCAAGAATACTATACCCATCAAAGCTATCCTTCAAGTATGAAGGAGATATAAAAACATTCACAAATACAGAAAAGATGAGAGAATTTATCACGAGAAAGCCCCCACTCCAGGAAATACTAAAGGGGGTTTTCCAACCAGATTCAAAGAACAAAAGAAAACTACACCACAAGTAACAGCTCCACCAAGAACACAATAAAACCAAACTTAAACTGTGACAACAAAGAAAAAAAAAAGGGGGGGAGAGAATGGAGATTAACAGTAGCAAAGGACGATGAAGTGCAGAAATACTTATAAGATAGGGTACTACAATGAATATGGTAGGTACCCTTTTCATTACTTAATGGTAACCACCCTAGAAAAAACCACCACAAAAACACATGACTTAAAAAAGGTAGCAACAGAGGAAAGAAGTATGGAACACAAACAAACAGAAACAAATGATAGAAAAACAAAAGAGAAGAATCAAACTAGATACAAAACTAACAGAAAGCAATTTATAAAATGGCAGTAGGGAACCCACAAGTGTCAATAATTACACTAAATGTAAATGGATTAAACTTACCAATAAAAAGACACAGAGTAGCAGAATGGATTAAAAAAGAAAATCCAACTATATGCTGCCTACAAGAAACACATCTAAGCAACAAGGATAAAAACAAATTCAAAGTGAAAGGCTGGAAAACAATACTCCAAGCAAACAACACCCCAAAAAAAGCAGGTGTAGCAATACTCATATCTGATAATGCTGACTACAAGACAGAAAAAGTACTCAAAGACAAAAATGGTCACTTCATAATGATTAAGGGGACACTGAATCAAGAAGACATAACAATCCTTAATATATATGCACCAAACCAAGGAGCACCAAAATATATAAGACAGCTACTTATTGACCTTAAAACAAAAACTAACAAAAATACAATCATACTTGGAGACCTCAATACTCCGCTGACGGCTCTAGATCGGTCATCCAAACAGAGAATCAATAAAGATATAGTGGCCTTGAACGAAATACTAGAACACCTGGATATGATAGACATCTACAGGACACTTCATCCCAAAGCGACAGAGTATACATTTTTCTCTAGTGTACATGGAACATTCTCAAGAATTGACCATATGTTGGGCCACAAAGACAATATCAGCAAATTTAGAAAAATTGAAATTGTACCAAGCATATTTTCTGATCATAAAGCCTTGAAACTAGAATTCAACTGTAAAAAAGAGGGGGAAAAACCCACAAAAATGTGGAAACTAAACAACATACTTCTAAAAAATGAATGGGTCAAAGAAGAAATAAGCGCAGAGATCAAAAGATACATACAGACAAATGAAAATGAAAATACGACATATCAGAATCTCTGGGATGCAGCAAAAGCAGTAATAAGAGGAAAGTTCATATCACTTCAGGCCTATATGAACAAACAAGAGAGAGCCGAAATAAACCACTTAACTTCACACCTTAAGGAACTAGAAAAAGAAGAACAAAGACAACCCAAAACCAGCCGAAGAAAGGAGATAATAAAAATCAGAGCAGAAATAAATGAAATAGAGAACAGAAAAACTATAGAAAAAATCAATAAAACAAGGAGCTGGTTCTTTGAAAAGATCAACAAAATTGACAAACCCTTAGCAAGACTCACCAAGGAAAAAAGGCACAGGACTCAAATAAATAAAATCCAAAATGAAAGAGGAGAGATCACCACAGACATCATAGATATACAAAGAATTATTGTAGAATACTATGAAAAATTATATGCCACCAAATACAACAATCTAGAAGAAATGGATAAATTCCTAGAACAATACAACCTTCCTAGACTGAGTCATGAAGAAGCAGAAAGCCTAAACAGACCAATCAGCAGGGAGGAAATAGAAAAAACTATTAAAAACCTCCCCAAAAATAAAAGTCCAGGCCCAGACGGTTATACTAGTGAATTCTATCAAACATTCAAAGAAGACTTGGTTCCTATTCTACTCAAAGTCTTCCAAAAAATTGAAGAAGAAGCAATACTTCCAAACACATTTTATGAGGCCAACATAACCCTCATACCAAAACCTGGCAAGGATGGCACAAAGAAAGAAAACTACAGACCAATATCTCTAATGAATACAGATGCTAAAATTCTAAACAAAATACTGGCAAACCGAATACAACAACATATTAAAAAAATAATACATCATGATCAAGTGGGATTCATCCCAGAATCTCAAGGATGGTTCAACATACGCAAAACGGTTAACGTAATACACCATATCAACAAAACAAAGAACAAAAACCACATGATCTTATCAATAGATGCAGAAAAGGCTTTTGATAAAATACAACACAATTTTATGTTTACGACTCTCAACAATATGGGTATAGAAGGAAAATATCTCAACATGATAAAGGCCATATATGATAAACCATCAGCCAACATCATTTTAAACGGCAAAAAACTGAGGACTTTCTACCTTAAATCAGGAACAAGACAGGGTTGTCCACTCTCTCCACTCTTATTTAACGTGGTGCTAGAAGTTCTGGCCAGAGCAATCAGACAAGACAAAGAAATAAAAGGCATCCATATTGGAAAAGAAGAAGTAAAGGTATCACTTTTTGCTGATGATATGATCCTATACATCGAAAACCTGAAGGACTCCACAAAAAGATTATTAGAAACAATAAACCAATACAGTAAGGTCGCAGGATACAAAATTAACATACAGAAGTCCATAGCCTTTCTCTATGCCAACAATGAAATATTAGAAAACGAACTCAAAAAAATAATCCCCTTCACGATTGCAACAAAAAAAATAAAATACCTAGGAATAAACATAACAAAGAATGTAAAGGACCTATATAATGAAAATTACAAAGCATTGTTAAGGGAAATCGAAAAAGATACAATGAGATGGAAAAATATTCCTTGTTCTTGGATAGGAAGAATAAATATAATCAAAATGGCCATATTACCCAAAGCAATATACAAATTTAATGCAATTCCCATCAAAATCCCTATGAGATTTTTTAAAGAAATGGAACAAAAAATCATCAGATTTATATGGAACTATAAAAAACCCCGAATAGCCAAAACAATCCTAAGGAAAAAGAATGAAGCTGGGGGCATTACAATACCTGACTTTAAACTATATTATAGGGCCACGATAATCAAAACAGCATGGTATTGGCAGAAAAATAGACACTCAGACCAATGGAACAGAAAAGAAAGCCCAGAAATAAAACCACATATATATGGTCAAATAATCTTTGATAAAGGGGCCAACAACACACAATGGAGAAAAGAAAGCCTCTTCAACAAATGGTGTTGGGAAAACTGGAAAGCCACATGCAAAAGAATGAAACTCGACTACAGCCTGTCCCCGTGTACTAAAATTAATTCAAAATGGATCAAAGACCTAAATATAAGACCTGAAACAATAAAGTACATAGAAGAAGACATAGGTACTAAAATCATGGACCTGGGTTTTAAAGAACATTTTATGAACTTGACTCCAATGGCAAGAGAAGTGAAGGCAAAGATAAATGAATGGGACTACATCAGAATAAAAAGTTTTTGCTCAGCAAGAGAAACTGATATAAAAATAAACAGACAGCCAACTAAATGGGAAATGATATTTTCAAACAACAGCTCAGATAAGGGCCTAATTTCCAAAATTTACAAAGAACTCATAAAACTCAACAACAAACAAACAAACAATCCAATAAAAAAATGGGAAGAAGACATGAATAGACACTTCTCCCAGGAAGAGATACAAATGGCCAACAGATATATGAAAAAATGCTCAGCTTCATTAGTTATTAGGGAAATGCAAATCAAAACTACAATGAGATACCACCTCACCCCTGTTAGATTAGCTATGATCAACAAGACGGGTAATAGCAAATGTTGGAGAGGCTGTGGAGAAAAAGGAACCCTCATTCACTGTTGGTGGGACTGTAAAGTAGTACAACCATTATGGAGGAAAGTATGGTGGTTCCTCAAAAAACTGCAAATAGAACTACCTTATGACCCAGCAATCCCTCTACTGGGTATATACCCCAAAACCTCAGAAACATTGATACGTGAAGACACATGTAGCCCCATGTTCATTGCAGCACTGTTCACAGTGGCCAAGACATGGAAACAACCAAAAAGCCCTTCAATAGAAGACTGGATAAAGAAGATGTGGCACATATACACTATGGAATACTACTCAGCCATAAGAAACGATGACATCAGATCATTTACAGCAAAATGGTGGGATCTTGATAACATTATAAGGAGTGAAATAAGTAAATCAGAAAAAAACAAGAACTACATGATTCCATACATTGGTGGAACATAAAAATGAGACTAAGAGACATGGACAAGAGTGTGGTGGTTACCAGGGGTGGGGGGAGGGAGGACAGGGGGAGAGTTAGGGAGAGGGGGAGGGGCACAGAGAACTAGATAGAGGGTGGCGAAGGACAATCTGACTTTGGGCGAGGGGTATGCAACATAATTTAATGACAAGATAACCTAGACATGTTTTCTTTGAATATATGTACCCTGATTTATTAATGTCATCCCATTACCATTAATAAAAATTTATTTAAAAAAAAAAAAAACAAAAAAAAAAAAACAGCTTGAGAATAAAATGGACTTGCCTAGTTGTGGAGGTAAATATTATTTATTTCCATCTTCACTGTCTTTTTTTTCCACAAAATATCTGACATAAATTTACGCTTACCCAATACATTAAAAATAAACTATAGCTGATTGTCAAAGTAAAAAGTAATCAGTATATTTAACCTCAGAGATAGCTAGATGTTGGGATCATGAAACGAGAACTTATAGTTAATTTACACTATAGTAAGTAAGATCAAGTAGGAAAGTTTTATAAAGAAATGGAAAACTTCACAAGAGTCATAGCAACTATTAATAGTTTAGAAATGTAAAATATAATTTCAGAAAGAAATGATTAATTTAAGAGGGCCCATAACAAACTAAATACATCAGAGGAAAATGTCAGTAAACTAGAATACATATCAGTGGAAATGATATTAACTTAAATAAAAAGAAAAAGTGACTACAATATAGTAAATATGAATAATACATCCAAAGTTTCTAAAATAATACCAAAATATATAAGTAATTGGTGGCTCAAAAAAATAAAAAGTAAGAAAGAATAAAAGTTGAAGAAATAGTGCCTAAAATTTGTAAAAAAAAAAACTGGCCCTGGCTGGTTGGCTCAGTGAATAGAGCATCAGCCCAGTGTGAGGACATACCAGTTTGATCCCTGGTCAGGGAATACATAAGAAACAACCATATTCTTCTCTTCCCCTTCTCCTCCTCCCCCTTCTCTCTCTCTTCTCCACTTCAGCCAGTGGGTTGATTGCTTTGAGCATTGGTTCCAGGTGTTGAAGATAGCTTGGTTGATCTGAGCATAGACCCCCAATGGGGTTGCTAAGTGAATCCTGGTCAGGTGCATGTGGGTGTCTGTCTTGCTATCTTTCCTCCTTTCACTTAAAAAAAAAACAAAAACAAAAAAACCCTCACAACTATTTAAAAATTAAAGAAAAAAGCAACCACAAAATAAAGGACACCAGATTAATCAAAGCAGAACAAATTCAAGAAAACTTACAACTAAGATTATATCCAAGCAATTTGTACTTAAACTATTAAAAAAGTAATGGTAAAGAACAAATTATGAGAGCAGTTGGTGGAAATAAAACACATTATGGAAACAATAGAAAGATATTTTTTAAATGCTGAGAAGAAGAGGGAGAACTGTCAACAAAGATCTGTATTCAGCAGGACATCTTTCAAAATAAAAATAATGGCCTGACCTGTGGTAGCGCAGTGGATAAAGCATTGACCTGGAATGCTGAGGTCAATGGTTCAAAACCCTGCACTTGTCTGGTCAAGACACATATAGGAGTTTATGCTTCCTGCTCCTCTCCTCTCTCTCTCTTTTTCTCTCTCACTCTCTCTCCTCTCTACGAAATGAATAAAAAATAAATAAAGATAATATTTTTGAAGGCTATTCTGAGACAGAATAAAGCAGAAAAATCATTTTCGGAATAGATACTAAAGCTATGATAATAGACCTTTAACAGACTTGAAGTATAAGAAAAGCTAAAAAAAATTCTTAAGTTTGAAAGAAAATGATATTCTATTAGATTGAACACAAGATCTACTGAGAAAAAAAACACCAGAAATGGTGCCTATTTCATAGATAGTTATATTGTGTGTATGTATCTTTAAATGAGCATAATTAATTAAAGCAGAAATAATAAAAAATATTTTAAAAAACAATGGTTGTAGTGTATTTGCATATAAAAATCTAATTATAAAAACAAAGACATAGGTGGAAAATTGAATATAAAAATATACTATTTTTGATACAATATAATAATACTGAAGTTAGACTCTAATTACAAAGATGAATATTGTAATCTCTAGACCAATGGTTCTCAACTGGGAATTATTTTTCCCTTTGAGGACTATTTGACAATGTCTGAAGACATTTCTGATTTTTATAACTGGGATGGGGAAGATATTGGCATTTAATAAGCAGAAGTGAAGAAAATTTCTAAACATTCTAACCTCTTCACAACAAAGAATATCTAGACCAAAAACTCAGTAGTGGTGACGTTGAGAAATCCATTTGTAGAGTAACTATTGAACAATCAGTACCAGGAATAAAGTATAATCATTAGATAACTATGAATTTATTTAAAAGAAAGCAGTTGAAGAGGAACAGAAGAACAGAAACCAAATTGGATAAATGAGGAAAAAAGGGCAAATTGGACGACTCAACTTTAACCATATCAGTAATTAAATATAAATACACTAAACATTTCATCTCAAAGGAAAATGCCTGTTAGACTGGCTAAAAAGTCAAGACTAATCTTTGTGATTTAGATCTTATGTTAAAAACACATATAAGTAAAAAGTAAAATGATAAAATAAGATGTATTATGCCATAATATATGAAGGTTGGTGGAGTTATAGTTATATCAGAAAAAGAGTGTAACTAGGAACAAAAGCAAGTATTATTTCTTAATGACAATTAAGATTAACAATAAGATAAACTACCTTTAATTAACAATAAGATAAACTACCTTTAATTCTAAATGTAAGTAAAAACAAAGTTTGAAGCACCTGAAACAAGTACCAAAAATAAAAGCAGAAATAAACTAATATCAAACTATAGTTAGATATTTAAAAATATATATATTTATGAGATAATGATAAGTAGGTAAAAATTAAAAATAGAGAATATTTAAACAACACCATCAACCAACTTGGTCTAATTGATATTTATGAAACACCTGAAAAGCTGAGGAAAATGCATTTCTTTTTAATTGAATGTATTGGGGTGACCTTGGTTAATAAAATTACATAGGTTTCAGATGTACCATTCTATAATACACTATCTGTACACTGTACTGCGTGTTCACTGTCTCAAGTCCAGTCCCCTTCTATCACCATTTATTCCCATTTACCTTCTTCTACCTCTGCCAACCTGCCTTCTCTCCTTTGGCACCAGCATAAATGGTCCTGGAGATTTTTATGCTAAGTGAAATAAACCAGTCAGAGAAAGACCAAACCCATATGATTTCACTTATATGTAGAATCTCATAAATAAAATAAACAACCGAAATAGAAACAGACTCATAGTTACAGAGAACAGACTGACAAGGGTCAGACAGGAAAGGGGTTGAAGGTTGGGTAGAAAAGATGAAGGAATTAAGCAGAGAAAAATAAAAGCTCATAAGCACACTTTAAAAAAAATAGGGAAATATTACCAGGATAGATTATGTGCTGGCACATAAAATAGACATTAATAAATAGCTTCAAAGATAAAATCATAAAGAGTATGTTCTTACTATAACACTATTAGATTAAATATCAATAATAATAAGACCTCATAATATCCCTAGATATTTGAAAAATATACACTTTTAGGTAACTCCTTGACAATAATAATAATAATAATAATAATAATAATAACAAAGACCTGAAATTCTTGAGCTAAATATAACAAAACAACATTTAGATTTTTGAAAACAACAAAAAAATTCCTCTAAATACTTAGAGAAATTATATGACTTTAAACAATAATATATTTTTTTAAAAGTAGTTATAACATCAGTGATCTCAGCAAATCTGTTCAATTAATTACATAGAAAAAGCATAGGTAATAAACTCATGGACCATGGCTGTAGAGAACAATTTATAAATTTGATCCCAAAATCAAGGGAAGTAAAGGCAAAAATAAATGAATTGAATTATATCAAACTTAAAAGCTTCTGCACAGCAAAAGAAACTGACAATGAAACAAACAGGCAGCCAACTAAATGGAAGACGATGTTTGCAAACAAGAAATCCGATAATGGATTAATATCCAAAATATATAAAGAACTCACAAAGCTTAACAACAAAGTAGCAAACAATTCAATTAAAAAATGTCTCCCAAGAGGACATACAAATGACTAACAGATATATGAAAAGATGCTCATTTTCACTAGCTATTTGAGAAATGCAAATCAAAACTACAATGAGATATCACCCCACACCTGTTAGATTGCCTATTATCAACAAGAAGGTAATAACAGACCTTGGAGAGGCTGTAGAGAAGAAGGAACCCTTATTCACTGCTGGTGAGAATGCAAATTAGTACAATCATTATGGAAGAAAGTATGGTGGTTCCTCAAAAAATTAAGAATAGAACTACCATATAACTCAGCAATCAGTCTACTGGGTATTTACTCCCAAAACTTGAAAATATTGGTACGTAAGGACACATGCACACCCATGTTCATCATCGCGTTATTCAAGTGGCCAAGATATGGATACAACCAAAGTATCCCTCAATAGAGGATTGTATAAAGAAGATATGCCACATATATACAATGGAATACTACTCAGCCATTAGAAATGGTGACATAGTGCCATGTATGACAACATAGATGAACCCTGAGAACATTATACCAAGTGAAATAAGTAAATTAGAAAAAGCTAAGAACTGTATGATTTCACTCATAGGTAGGATATAAAACTGAGACTTATAGACATAGATAAAATTGAATTGGTTAGTGGGGAGGGGGCTGTGGGTGGTGGAGTTGCAGGGAAGGGTGAAAAGAGGGACAAATATAAGGTGAAAGAAAATGATTGACTTTGGATGATTGGTATACAACATAATCAACAGTTCAAATGCTATAGAAATGTTTACCTGAAACCTATGTACTCTTATTATCAGTGTCACCCTGTTAAATTTAATTTTCTAAATAAGATTTAAGAAAATAAAAACTAAAATTAGAAGAGTAAATTTAAAACCTAAGTTAATAAAACAAAGAAAATTGTAAAATAGCAGAAATAAAGAAAATAGATATACTGTACTAAGAAAATCAACGTAATTATTTACATGCTAAACTCTAAGGTGTTATAAACAACTCAGACAACTAATCAAACAAAAACTTATAGACACATAACAGTAGGTGGTTACATGAGGGAAAGGGATTACCAGAGGTAGAAGGGGTTAAAGGAGACAGTTATATGGTAACTAAAGATGATTTGACTTCGAGTAGATGCATACAATGCAATACAAAAATGATGTAACATGGAATTTTACACTTGAAACCTATATAATCTTATTCATCAATGTCACTGCAATAAATTTAATTTTAAACAAAAGAAAAAATTCAAAATTGGTGTTTAAATTTACCAAGATGCCAGATTCAATCTATATAAATAAAAATGTAAATGTTTGTTTGTTCAAAATCTTAAATCTCCAAAAGTTCTTCATCAATGCTTTGAAATTTTGACACAATGTTGCATTTAAATATGCATGTATTTTTATGTTTTTATATACTTACTATTTATAGATGTCACACCTGTGACAGGTAAAAACATGCTTTTTTTGAAAAACAGCACCATCTGTTGGATGTAAAAGCAACCCATGCTATACTAAATATTTTATGATTCCATTTCAATGTTATGGGAGAAATATAAATCGCACATGGCTATAGATATTTTCCATCTAATACGCAAGGAAAATTTAAATATGAACATGGATTTTATAGCAGAAATCTACAACGAAGCATTGATAATGATTGAAGATTTGTACTTAGAAATTGTGAACAAAGTTCTCAATCAATTGGGAATGCCATCACCAAATCAATCGGCTGCTGCTGTGTTCGATGTAGAATTGTGTCATGAACAAAATTACAACATGGGTGATCTTTTGTTGTATGTGCATTTAAATATTCCTAAGCTAATGTTTGAACAAAAGGGCATTTATGATCAAATAATGCAAACTGTCAATAACAGGGTTGGAGAAATCTTCTTAGGAAGGAACTGGTAAATCTTCAAGGAGGAACTGGTAAGACATTCCTAATTAGATTGATTCTGGCAGCAATTTGATCCCAAAATGAAATAGCCTTAGCTCTTGCATAGTCTGGAATAGCTATGACATTGCTACAAGGTGGAAGAACTGCTCATTTTGCTTTGAAATTGCCATTGAACATGCAACTCATTGAAACTCCCACGTGCAACATTTCCAAAACATCCAGCATGGGATGTATGCAGAAATGTAAATTTATTGTTTGGGATGAATGCACAATGGCGACAAAAAATCACTCAAGGCTCTTGATCAATCATTGCAAGATTTGTGTGGAAACATCAGACCATTTGGGAATGTATTAATATTGCTTGCAGGAGATTTCAGGCAAACATTACCTATAATTCCTCGATCGACACCAGTGGATGAAATAAATGCTTGCCTGAAATACTCTACTTGTGGTGACACATAAAGACATTAAAATTAACTACAAATATGCGTGTGCAACTGCAAAATGATTGATCAGCTGAGATATTCTCACATCAATTGCTGGAAATTGGGAACGGATAGGTGCCGGTTGATCTGCCCTCAGGACGAATTTCATTGCCTCCTAACTTCTGCAATTTAGTGACGTCAAAAGAATTGGTTGAAAAAGTATTTCCCAATATTCAAACCAATTATAAGAATCACAATTGGCTGAGTGAACAAGCTATTCTTGTGGCCAAGAACAAAGACGTCTACGAACTTAACAATATTATTCAGTCTAACATTCAAAGTGAGGCAGTCACATACAAGTCCGTCGACACTGTTGTGGAAGCAAATGAAGCGGTTAATTATCCAACAGAATTTTTGCACTCACTCAATCTGCAGGGATGCCACCACATGTAAATGCAATAGAAAATCGGCGTGCCAATTATCATGTTGCAAAATATCAACCAGTCAAAGCTTTGCAACGGCACACAGCTTGCTGTAAAAAAATTAATGAGCAACGTCGTAGAAGCAACAATCTTGACAGGACCTTTCAAAGGTGAAGAAGTCCTCGTTCCTTGCATTCCTATGATTACAATGGATATGCCATTTTAATTTAAGGGATTGCAGTTCCCAATTCGATTGGCGTTTGCAATCACCATCAACAAAGCTCAGGGCCAATCTTTAAAATTGTGCGGTTTAGATCTAGACACAGATTGCTTCTCACATGGACAATTATATGTTGTGTGTTAAAGAGTCGGCAAACAAGACAATCTCTATATCTGCACAGACAATGGAACAACAAAAAATATTGTATACCCACAGGCATTGTGAAAGTAAACATATTAGAAACGTGTACTTTCTCTTTTCTTTCTTTCCATTTAACCAGACTGAGGCCACAGCAATGCATGGCCGGGTACAGCTAGAATCAATATAAAAAGCTTATTGTATTACTATATATTAGTGGGAAACAATAGAAAAACAAAAAATTTTAAATATCTCAAAACATTAAAAATGACATTGAATCCCTAAGATACAGCTAATAAAATGTCAGTAAGATACCTACATTTAAATTGTGAAGTCTTATTGAGAAAAATTGAAGACAACTTATATATAGAGTGATTAAGCATGTTTATGGGTTGGAAGACTCAATGTTAAGGTTCTCCAAAAATAGATCTGTGAAATTTCCTGCAGGTATTTAAAAATAATAATAGTTTACTGAATTTTAAAATTTGGGAGTGTAAAGGATATAGAATATCAAAGCAAGTTTAAATTAAAAGAATAAAGTTGGAATTACTATATGATTTCAGGACTCACCATAAAGCTATAGTAATATAGAAAAATTTTTAAAAGACTACTCATCTTTAAATATTTGAATGACTCATAGGATGACAAAGCTCATATTAATGTCAAATTTAAAAAAGGGAAAAGAATATGACACAGAAAAAGAGAATGCAAGGAATCACTGGGTTTGAGAGGCTTTCAGATGTAGATTCTTCAAGTTCTTGCCCAAGATGCACTTTTTCTCAATATTAAACCATCAAGATATATGTGATAAATACTGGTTTAGTAGAGTTCAAGGCAAAAATTTCTAGTGAGTCCTTTTATATGCTCCGTTCACATAAGCAAGCTCACTGTCATACGCAAGTTAAAATCCATTAGTTGGATCTCACAAAAGGAGTTTAAGACTTTAAACAGCATATCATTAATCCTTGGTGAGTTGATTAGCACAGGAACCATATCTAGGCCAACTGTGAAAGCCAGTTACCCAGGCTTCCCCACAAATAATCAGAGAGCTATTCCAGTCAGGCTATAAAATAACTCTATCCTGCATGTTTGCACAGAGACAGATAAATAAACCAGTTGGATTCACTAGAGAGTCAAAAATAAACCCTGACAAAAATTGTCAATTGACTTGCAACAAGGAACCCAGAAAATACAATGGCATAAAAAAGTCCTCTGTTTAAGCTTTATTTTGAAGTAGTATAGATTCATAAGAAATTGTAGAAAAGTACAGAAAAGACTTATACCCCATGTCCCTGTTTAATTTTTTCCCATTGATTACATCTTGAGTACTTATAGTACTATACAAAATCTGTGAATTTGACATTGGCATGAAGTGTGTGTATAGTTCCCTGACATTTTTACATTACATTTGGGTAGATACAGAAATATCCCATTATCAGAGAGTTCTCCCTTATGTTACTCATTTGGAGTCCCCTGCCCTCTCCCCATCTCTATTCCCTGTAGTTGCTAATCTATTTTTTTAATCTCTTTTTAATCTTGTCATTTGGAGAATGTTATATAATTGAAATTATATAATACATGACCTTTGGATACTGACTTTTTTTTTCAGTCAACATAAACTACCTGAGATTTACTGAAGTTGTTATGTATACCAATAGTTTATTTTTATTGCTGAATAGTATTTCATGGTATGCATTACCATAGTTTAGTTTTTTAACTCATTTAACTACTGCAGAATGTTTTGGTTGTTTCTAGGTTTTTTTTTTTTCTTTTTGACAGAGACAGAGTCAGAGAGAAGGATAGATAGGGACAGACAGACAGGAAGAAAGAGAGATACGAATCATCAATTTTTTGTTGTGGCACTTTAGTTGTTCATTGATTGCTTTCTCATTTGTGCCTTGACCGTGGGGCTACAGCAGACTGAGTGACCCCTTGCTCAAGCCAGCTACCTTGGGTTCAAGCTGGTGAGCTTTGCTCAAACCATATGAACCAATTCTCAAGCTGGTGACCTCAGGGTCTCAAACCTGGGTCCTCCGCACCCCAGTCTGATGCTCTATCCACTGCGCCACCGCCTGGTCAGGCTGTTTGTTTTTACTATGATAAATAAAGCTGCTTTAAACATTACATGTGCATGTTTTGTGTGGATATACATTTTATCTATTTCTGAAATAAATTCCTAGGAATATATTTGTTGGGACATACGATAAATACATATTTAGTTTTTTTAAGAAACTGCCAAACTTTTTCCATAGTAACTGTACCATACCACATTTCCACCAGCAATGTATGAAAGACCCAGCTTATCCACATTCTCACCAGAATTTGGTATTATTAACATTTTTTATTCTAGTCATTCTAGTAACTACGTAGTGATAACTAACTGTGGTCTTTATTTGCATTAGTATAGTGGCTAGTGATGCTGCACATCGTTTCATGAGCTTATTTAATATCTCTATAGCATTTCTGGTATAATATCTCTTCATGTCTTTTGCTCACCAGCTAATTGTATTGTTTGTTTTATTATTACTGTTTAGTTTTAAGAATTCTTTTCACATGCCATATGTAAGTTCTTTGTTATATATATGGTTTGCAAGTGTTTTCTCTCTTTCAACAATAATGCTAGAACAATCGAATTTTAATAACAAACAAACAAAAAAAAAACAAAAATAGCCTGACCTGTGGTGCAACATTGGACACAACATTGACCCGGAGTGCTGTTGTGCTTCCAGGCTCCAGGCTTGCCTGGTTAAGGCAAATATGAGAAGCAACTATGAGTTGATGCTTCCTGTTCCTCCTCTGCCCTCTCCCCTTTCTCTCTCTGTCTCTTTCCTTTTTCTAAAATTAATAAGTAAAATCTTTTAAAAAAATGTACAAAAGTTGATCTCTTTGTCACTCAATACACAAAAATTTATCTGACATTAGTAGTAAACCTAATTGTAATAAGGTATATTGTCAGTAATAATGTGTAGTTCTCAGGGAAGTATCTATATTAAAATGAGAACAAGTTATAATTTCACAATGACTTAAATGGCTAATATGACAAGGCTAAAAATATTAAATAGTGGTGAAGTTGTGGAGCAACTGGCACTCTCAAACGTTTTTGGTAGAGGTTTAAAATGGTTCAATTACTTTGTAAAAGTATTGCATTTTTTTTTTTTTGTATCCTTCCAAAGCTGGAAACCGGAGGCAGTCAGACAGACTCCTGCATGCGCCCGACAGGGATCTACCCGGCATGCCCACCAGGGGGCGATGCTCTGCCCATCTGGGGCGTCGCTCTGTTGCAATCAGAGCCATTCTAGTGCCTGAGGCAGAGGCCACAGAGCCATCCTCAGAGCCCGGGCAAACTTTGCTCCAGTGGAGCCTTGGCTGTGGGAGGGGAAGAGAGAGACAGAGAGGAAGGAGAGGGGGAGGGGTGGAGAAGCAGATGGACGCTTCTCCTGTGTGCCCTGGCCGGGAATCGAGCCCGGGACTCCTGCACGCCAGGCCGACGCTCTACCACTGAGCCAACCGGCCAGGGCCAAACTATTGCATTTTAAAAATTTAACTTATATCTACGGTACTACCAAGTAATTCCACTTTTATCCCCAGGTATTTTACCAAGAGAATTGAAAATGTATGTCCACAAAAGAATTTTCACAAGATGTTCATAAAAGCCATATTTAGGATAGCCAAAATAATTGGATAATGTCATCAATAAAAAAGAATACATGAAAAAGTTGATGTATAGCCATACATTAGAACAACAATAATTAATAGAAATAATATACTTTTGATAGACAACAACATAGCTGAATTTCAAATATATTAAGTGATAGAAACCAGATAAAATGCGTATGTGCTGTATAATTGCATTTATATATAAAGTCTAACAATAGAAATAACTAATCTATAGTGACAGAGTCAGAAAGCAGTTGTGGGAAGAAGCACCTATAGGAAGGGCATTGTTAAAAAGAAACATGAAACTTTTTGGTTGGATGACAATGATCTCTACCTTGTTTTGTCTAATGGTTACAATGGTGGAATTTCAAAATTGCACAAATTCTTCTTGCTGAATATTCAAACTCTGTTGAATATTAGTTATGCCTAAATAAAATATGCTAAGTGGGAAATAGTCAAAGACACTGAACAAATAACTCAAAATAGAAGAAATAGAAATTGCCACTAAGTATATGAAAATGTGTTCAACCTTATTAGCTACCAAGTGTTCTAAATTAAAACAACAGTATGAAATAATTTTTCATCTTTCAGATTAATGAGTAAAGGGTAATATTTTCTAGTTTTAGCAACTATATGTAAAAAGAAGTGCTCAGTTTTTTCTAGTGAAAATGTCCATGGGTACAAACCCTGTGGAGAAATGCCTTTCTAAAACCTTAAAATAACTCTACTCTCTGAACATTTATTTCCATCTTCAAAAATATGCATATTAAACAGCCCATTTGATTTACAGCTTTCTAAACTGAAAAAGTAAGAATAGTAGAATTTTCTCTACCTTATTTTAATATGTAATAAAATATTACACACTATTTAGGGAAGGATGGCTGCCTGTTTTGGTGTGGAGTAAATGGGAAAGGGTTAAGAGAATAAATAAATAGAAGGAACGTTGTATGGGCCTAAGATGTGAATTGCCATGGATAGGAAGACTGTGATTAACTCAAGCTTCTGCATCTGAATCTAAAAGAAAAACAAAAATAAAAAAAACAAAACAACAGCTATATAAGACAAGAGATATAAAAAGACCTTTGAAATTTCAAGTACTTTACTTGGTAAAGTGCCACATTAAATAAATACTTATTATTATTGCCAGTTTTTTTCTTCTTCAGCACTTTCAGTCTATTACCTACTGCTTCACACTAAATGCACACTGATCTTTTAAAATTTAAAGTAATGCTGAGGAATTGATGGGATACACGGAGTGAATATTATGAAGATTAACACATACATGCATTTAAAAATGACTCTAAATTTCTCTAAATTAACAGACTAGGACTTCAAAGTTTTCAATGCTGATTACATAGTATAACCTATGGTAGATATACACATGTAAATATATATATTACAAATAAGCTGTCTCTGTTCCTATCCTATATTAATGAAAACAGAATCTCAGAGTGCTAGATTCCAAGCATTGATAGATTTTTAAATGTTCCTTAGTTGATTCAAAGGTGCCTTTGTGAGGAAGCTGAATTTACTTTAAATTGTAGGATTAGGGATTTTACTCTGCTGCAGAGGATATGAAGACTGTGTTTACCTGAGTTCCTCTTAAAAGTACAATGTGATTTGCAAATATTGAAAAAGCAGAGGTCAGCTGTTATACATTCCCCATTCTTTTGCAGGTAGTATCATAATTTTAGGCTAGATGTTTTCTCCTTTGACTATTTTTTCTTTCTTTCTTTCTTTTCTTTTTTTAATCACAGCTGGTTTGTTAATTAGATACAGGGTCTGGCTTTCTTTGCTGTGAAACATAATTCTGTTATCAGCAAAACCACATTCTGCCCAAGGTGATTTCTCCAATGGCTTTAATCTCTCTTTTCAAATCCATGAAATAAAGAGCCTTCCAAACTAGGGAATAAGTAGTCATTTGGGCTAAATGAGACTTTCAGTTTAGATTTCAGATATTCTGACTGTGAAAGTCTGATAAACAAATGAACCAGGGCTTTTAATTAGTTGTGTACAGAAAGTTGACAAAATTCTATTAGGAGACATTACTAATAATCTATGCACATAATGTGGTGAGAATTGTTTATAAATATAAATGAATTAATAGGTTTATAACCCTGGAACAAGATGATGAAAAATCAAAACATGGTTGGCAACCTCACAATTAAATAAATTCTCAGTTAATAAATAACTTACTTGAGAATTCTCTTTAATCTTTGTGTTCCAATATGTTCCTGTAAGCAAAGAGAAAAAAAAAATTATTCAGAGCCTGAGTAGAAAACTCAGAGAGACTATGTTACATACATTTTAACAGCTTTTGGTTGGTTTGAAGACACTTGATTTACATGAAAACACAATCTCTTTTCTCTGTGTGTGTGTGTAATATATATGTACATATATATGAAATATATGTTATGACAGATTTAATGATATTCCCAAATAAAAAATTTTAAGACATCAAATTGTGAATTTTAAGAGAAAACATATCTGAAAAAGACAGTGATGTGGCTTCTATGATGTTTTTGGATTTTCATATTGACATTTTATACTAAATATTTTTTTGTATGTGTGACAGAGACAGAGAAAGGGACAGATAGGGGAAGACAGAGAGGAAGGGAGAGAGATGAGAAGCATCAATTCTTTGTTGCAGCATCTTAGTTGTTCATTGATTGCTTCCTTAAAGATGCTTTGACGGGGGCAGGGGGGCTACAGCAGAGCAAGTGACCCCTTGCTCAAGCCAGCAACCTTGGTCTCAAGCCAGCAATCTTAGCTTTAAATCAGTGACTTTTGGGCTCAAGTCAGTGACCATGGAATCATGTCTATGATGCCACGCTCAAGCCAGCAACCCTACACTTAAGCCAGTGAGCCCGTGCTCAAGCTGGATGAGCCTGCACTCAAGCAGATGACCTTGGGATTTCAAACCTAGGTCCTCTACATCCCAGTTCAATGTTTTACCCACTGTGCCACAGCCTGGTCAGGCTATACTGAATATTTTTTGAACTATGAAACATACTTTCATTTAATGGTGAGTCTAGATGTTTGCTCTCATACCTGGCTGTCCTGGATTTAGCTGCTCATAAAATTATTTCTTATTCACATTACAAGTAGATTTATATACTTAGTTATCCAAATATAAGCAAATAAATTTTCATTAAAAATTATTTGATTCTTTAAAATTACTTTTGATATCTCATGTTATCGTTTCAAACCTATATCAAGAAAAAGAACTCATTTTATATCAGTGAGAGAATCATTCTTGTACTTGGTGATATCCTGAGTGCCTACATCTGTATATCTTACACACTTAATTATTGCTTTCTTGAGGGCAGGAAGTGAGGCTTTTTGCTACTCCAAGACATCATTTAGCACAGTCACTGGTACATACTATGTGTTTTATAAATTATACTATATATTTTTAGATAAATTGAATGAAACCTCATTTTATTTATAAATACTCTAGAGTTTGACAAAACTATTTTATTTATTCACTGAGAAATTTCTGTTTTTGCCTGACTAGGTGGTGGCACAGTGGATAGTGAATTGGATTGTGATGCAGAGGACCCAGGTTTGAAACCCCGAGGTTGCCAGCTTGAGCACAGGCTCATCCGGCTTAAGCATGAGCTTACTGGCTTGAGCATGGGGTCGCTGGCTTGAGCGTGGGATCATAGACATGACCTCATGGCCACTGGCTTGAGACCAAAGGTTGCTGGCTTGAGCCTAAAGTCTCTGGTTTGAGCCCCAGGTCACTGGCTTGAGCAAGGGGTCACTTACTCTGTTATAGTCTCCCGGTCAAGGAACATATGAGAAAGTAATCAATAAACAACTAAGGAGTCGCAACAAAGAATTGATGCTTCTCATCTCTCTCCCTTCTTGCCTATCTGTCCCTGTCTATCCCTCTCTCTCTGTCTCTGTCACAAAAAAAAAGAAATCTGTTTTGATGGCTGTTATTCAAAGGGTGATATTTTCCTAACTAACCTGATTCACTTAAGATATAGAACTTGATTCCTTTTACAGGTTGATTGGTCTGAGGTGTTCATGTATTTTTCATCACTTATCTGCTGTGCTAACATAAGGTGTGGTGTTGTTACTCAGGCAAAAACCTGTTCAGTAGGAAAACTAACCAATATCACAGACATCTAACCCCAGCTAATGTTTGTAATATCATTACATTTAGGTCTGAGTATAGTTATAAGTACAAATGCACTGATAGCAATGCTCTGATCAGGAGAAATTGGTCTGCTTAAACCTAGGAACTTGAGTATCTTAAAAGTTGAAAAACTTAGGTAATATATTTGTATTTACCCTATCCTTAGAGTTCTCAGGAACAATCTTCCCTTTTAGATACGATGAGACAGAAATAAAAATTGGCAAAAGCAAAATTTTCAACTAATATTGACAAAGAAAACATATATTCATGATGAATACATTAGAAACTGTTCCATGATTAAGAATATTACTAGAGTGATTACAAGAGGGAAAAAGGTGTGGGGGAAGTAAAAGTGGGGAAAGAGGGAGTAAATGCTGATGAAAGGAGATGACTCTGGGTCATCTGCTATACAAGATAGAGGTGATGCATTATAGAATTGTACACCTGAAATCTATATCACTTTATTAACCAAATCACCATAATAAATTCAATAAAAAAGACAGTTTACTATGAATTATAAATGATAACACATTAAATATAAGTTTTACAAAAAGTATATAAATTTTAACATCTTTTTTGATAAATGAGATGCAAAGTTATAAATTGGACCTGTTTTCATATACTGTGCACTCTTGACATTATTTCTATGTATTTTTCTTAATCTTTTATAATTCTCTGAATATAATATAAGTTAATATTACCCCTCATGTATGTAAAGAATTAATATTTGTTTTGAAATGTTTGGAGACATTTTATATTAATATATTGAACGTAGTGATGTTTTCAGTTTTTTAAGTTTAATTAGATGATATAAGCATTGCATTTTATGGCCAATGATAACTAAATACTATTTTTCCATAAAAAATTGGATGTGATGTTGGTTAATGTTTCTTTCTTCACTAGCTATATAGAATGCAGCTCTGTTTGGCCCTACATTCATACATAAAAGATAAAAGTATAGTTTTTAAAGAACTACTACAAGTTGGGTCAATAGTTCTTATTCAGCAACAACTTTGAAGTGTTTCACAACAGATCTTTAAAATCTCTTTAAAAATATAAAATTGACAGTTTGCCAGTAAATCTTTAATATAAGAGATAGTGATGAGGGACAGTCTTTTTTTAGTTTCAGAACTAAGGTTACTTACTTATTTTACCCCAAACAAGATGGTTACATCCAAGTAAATATTATAACTTGAGTGCTACAACATGGTATAGTGTTTAAATTGGCTATTTCTCGAGTTAGAATGAGTTCAAAGCTCACTTTTTAACTACATTTCTACAATTACTTCCTGTGTGCCCTTAGTTAATTATTATATACCCCTTTGTATATTGGTTTTCAAATGTATACAAGGTCTAAAATGTTAGGTTCTACCTTATAGAGCTTTTGTAATGATTAAATAAAATTTATTTCCATGTGAAGTGTTGTGTCTGGCACGTAGGGAGAACTCTATAAAGGCTATGTATTATCATTTCTTATTTCATTGACTCTAAGATGCTATTTATTATAAGATACACTATTATCATATGCACCACAAAGAAAAGAAATGCTGCCAGTTAAACTACAACATGTTATATAATTTAGAATGTATTATTTTATACTTATTGAAAGAGCTCTTCTGCACTTAGATAATAAATTTTAAATAAGTATGCCTCTTATGCACCCATAAAGGAGAAATATGCAAAATAAATTAGATAGGTTATTTCAAAACTTCTTAACATACAAGGGTTCGGCTTTTCTTTTCTTTATTTTTGTGATAGAGACAGAGAGAGAAAGAGAGAGGGACAGATAAGGACAGACAGAAAGGAAGGGAGAGAGATGAGAAGCATCAATTCTTTGTTGTGGCACCTTAGTTGTTCACTGATTACTTTCTTATATGTGCCTTGACCAGGGGGCTATAGCAGACCAAGTGACCCCTTGCTCAAGCCAGCGACCTTGGGCTCAAGCTGGTGAGCCTTGCTCAAACCAGATGAGTCAGCGCTCAAGCAAGTGACCTAGGGGTTTCGAACCTGGGTCCTCCACATCCCAGTTCAATGCTCTATCTAATGCGCCGCTGCCTGGTCAGGCCAGGGTTCAGCTTTTCTGAATAAGCTTTGAGTCAGCATCATTGATATCTAGATGTTTACGACTATCTATTACTTTCTCAGTCATGAAGGACATCACTAATGTCACTTTTTTAAGAAGGGTACATTTTAGCCTCTGATATTTTTTCACACTGCTCACATTCTTGGTGATAATGTTAATGCTGGCATTTCATTAATTTTCTCAGATGATGTCAAGGAAAGGATTTCACAGAAAAACAGAATTTATATTTTCTCAGATTCTTGATAATTGTAGTTGTTTAGTTTGGGCCTTTAAAATAACAGCCAAGTTAACCATGACTAGCCATTGACATATCATTTCCGCCACTTGTCAATAGTAATCTTAAGACACCATTGCTTGTTAGACGCATATAGGTCTCAGAGTTGTTAAAATGGAGAAATAAGGGGTGATTTAGAATCATGAAATTCTTTATTATACTCTGATCTCTTTTTACTTTTCAACTTTGTGCCTGAGGATCAAAGATGCAGTAACTTATCTGATTAGTCAGTTAAGGAAAACTAAACTTGTTATACCCAGCTCAATTCTTTCTTTTTAGTGGCTGCTTCTCTCCCAACACAAACACTCTGCTCTTTCTCCCAGAGCCAGGCCCTCCACTCCTGGGTGAGGCCACCACGGTCCAATAATGTTAGTTCCTGGGTTGGTAAATCTTTCAGCTACACACTTGTTGCATTTTAAAATTTGCATTTCAACTTAGTCCTTACTAGTAATATCTTTTATTCTTTATTTATTGAATCTTTTGCCTTTCTATGAATTTTTATTTAATGATTTCTCTCAGACACACACACAAATAGATGACAAAGTAATGTGGTTGAAAAATATTGGCTCCTACACAGCATTCTTTCATTCTCTCCTTCACTTGCCTGTTGTTTGGTTAAGCTAGATTTTATTAATTTTGGCTTAAATTCTGTCAGCTTTGCAAAGATTTTTTAATGTTGTCTATTTTATAAGGGGAAGTTTATTTAAAACTGGAAAATGTCTGGATCCACACAAATTACAGTACATTAAAAGAAAACAAATAAGGAAAATCTTCACTGTCAACCTCTCCAGTTCACAGAATTCTCACCTCCCTTCAGATAATATTTCCAAATTCCAGACAAAAATCAATCTTCTGAATTTGAAAATAAAAATTCAGAATTCCTAGAAATTTTAGAAAATCTCCAAATTATAATTTATTCTTTATCTGAGTATGTTTAAATAATAATCAGTGAACATACTAAGAAAGAGTGAATTGTTTTTTAGAAAAAGCAATGCTAAAAGTTCCAGTGGTTTTTTGTAAAAAAAAATTGATATAATAATATACTAATAGAGTAATAGTGTGAACTGATATATAGTGACAATATTATATATTTCATTAGCATATAAAATATTCCTATTTTATTTAGACATTTATTAAAGAAAATATCAAAAGAATGAAATATTAAGATAAAATAAGTGGAAAATAAAAATCACTTTTAACTGAAAGATGCACTTAATATTTAAAAACTGTTTTTTAAATGGAATTCTGAATACACAAAGCATTACTTACTCTTATTTGATCTTTCTTTCATGACAAATATTCTAGATGCTGAGAAATTTCTTTTTTGTTGTTGTTGACATTAACTGAATTGTTCAGCAGGCTTACAAAAACCTCTACAGGGTGAGTTTTGGGTAACATGTTGCTTTGTATCAGTTCATCTCCTTTGTGTAAAAATTAAAATATTCTTTTCTTCCCTCCCTGAGTTTGGTTTTGCCACAATGCATTGCTTTTAATAATTCATATTATATATCAATTTCTATTTCCATATTGGAGTATTTCATACCAAAATTCACCTCTTCTCTTTGCATTTATTCTGTTAAAGTATTTACAAGACTTACAGCTTATAGTCAATATGCAAACATTGGAAAACTTCAATTTCTGAGATGCAAATCTGCTTCTAGGTTCCTCACCTGGAAGGCAATAAGAAACTCTAAAATCCTTATCAATATTTGTTACATTATCCAGTAAGCATAATTTTCCATTGTTCTGAGAGACTGAAGTGAACTTTACTCTTTTTTTTTTTTTTTGTATTTTTTTTTTTTTCTTCTGAAGCTGGAAACGGGGAGAGACAGTCAGAGAGACTCCCGCATGCGCCCGACCGGGATCCACCCGGCACGCCCACCAGGGGCGACGCTCTGCCCACCAGGGGGCAATGCTCTGCCCCTCCAGGGCATCGCTCTGCCGCGACCAGAGCCACTCCAGCGCCTGGGGCAGAGGCCAAGGAGCCAGCCCCAGCGCCCGGGCCATCTTTGCTCCAATGGAGCCTTGGCTGTGGGAGGGGAAGAGAGAGACAGAGAGAAAGGAGGGAGGGGGGCGTGGAGAAGCAAATGGGCGCTTCTCCTATGTGCCCTGGCCGGAAATCGAACCCATGTCCCCCGCATGCCAGGTCGATGCTCTATCACTGAGCCAACCGGCCAGGGCGTGAACTTTACTCTTTATTCCAGAACTTGATCATTTGACTTTGAAGGAATTGTAGTTTAATAATTTGGTTTCATCCACTAAAAAGAAATTTGATTTTATATCCCAGAATGACATAAACAATCGAATCCTACATTTTTAGACCCTGCTGCATTATAGAAAATAACAATTTCTGAGGAGTGAGAGGTTTTCCTAAAAGAAGGGATATTGTTTGTCCTTCTTTAGTAGAACATAAATGACAGACCTACATCAGACAGGCACCATGTTACCAGGAGAGAAGAAAGTATCTCCCAATCTCTGCATTCTGCTATTTTGCTTTACTTCTTAGTAGAGTTATCTATTTCCACTTAGGAACAATTCCAACCATGAACTGTCAGTTTCCAGCCAGTTTTCATACTGAGTATGAAAGGTGAATGATCAGTAGATAGATTAGTACAAGACAACTTTCACACTGATTTTAAAACTGAAATAGACAATTTTATGAAGGAATTTATTTTAAAATGTGATATACTTTTCTTGACACAAGAATGAGCACATTATAAATCATCATGAACCACTGATGATTTAATTATTTAGGCAATGCAACCAAAAAAAAAAAAAAAAAAAAAAAAAAAGAGGACAATGATCTATAGCCCTTTTAAAAAATGACTATCCCCTGGAATTCTAAAAATATTGTGTATTATTTTATACTTATTGTGTATTATTTTACTGGCCTAAATATGTATTATTGAAGACTGTACAAGAATGTTTTAAACAAATTAAATGTCTTGTTATTTTGTTTTCTGTGGCTTTGGGTTGTTACCTTCAGACATAGAGACTATAAGGTAAAACACCAGTAACTTATTTAAGTTCCTAAAGTAGCCAGATTGGATAAAACAGGAATATATATACTTTTTTAAAAAAAATTTTTATATGTAAAACTAATAGAGAAATTACTATTGTAAAAAGAGAGATTACTATTGAAAATATAGTAGCAGATGGCCTTTATTTCTTTACTGATTTATGGCTGTTAGTACAATATAAACTCTACATATACCATGGAAACAGATTATGGCAATAACTATCATTTCTGCAAATGCAAGTCACATGTATTTCCAAGTCAATAGATTTTTTTGTAACATAATATTACAGATACTGTTTACAAGTGCAATGGCTATACTAATGTTTTTCAAGTTTCAGAATTTAAAAGATGACTTTAAAAGGTTAGGAACCAGGGATTCTAAGTACTTTTGCTGTAAGTATTTTTGTTGTAGACATCTCTGCAGTAAGCACTTTTGCCAAATAAGTAACTAGTTGGAAGGCAATTTTACTGTAGGAGATAAAATTATAACAAATAAAAGAGAAACAGTAAAAAGGACAAATACTAAAAAAGACTATTCCAATATATTTAAATTGTGTGTGGATTCATGACAATACTGTGCAATTACCAGTAACTAAGTTTATTTTGTGTATTGTGAAGCACTTGTCTTTGTTCTACCAGAAATGTAGTTTCACTTCTGTGCCAGCAAAGATAACCCTGGGCCTCTCTTCTCCTCCCCATGCTGTGTGCTTCAGAATAAGAAGCCAACTATGGGAAAATAATTATATCATCGGGAAGAAATGGTAACTATTTTAAGACTATCACCACCACATCAATGGAGAAATGAAACCAAACAACAGTCAACCAGTATTTTATCTTTTCCACAGTGATAGTTTGACTCCCAAACCTCAGACTAATAGTATTAACTCCCATATCATAAATAAAACCAGTTAATGTTTCTCTATATTTAGCAGATCTTTACATATGTAAAAATAATTCATTCTATGAAACAGGTCAAGGCAACCAATAGACTGTAGTTTACCTTGGATAATGGGAGTAGCAATCAGACAGTTTGCTATTTTTTAACTAAATTCAAACAAAAGCCATCCATCCATGAACAAAGGTGCCTCTGTGGAAGTTGCAGGATCCAGAACTGTAGGCCAAGGGACCCAGAAAGAGTCACCCACTTGTGCATTGGATAATAAGCAGACAGACTTCATTGTGAGGTGTGGAACTACCACAGAACCCTGTTCATAGAAACCTGTGAACTGGCTTCAAATCCTCTCAACTATATCAGGGAACACCTGAAAAGTGTTAACATGAGCAGACACGTTAAGATTTGAGTCTTTGCAGAAGTCCAGTTTTCCTGAGGAGACATTCCAGCACTCTATTGAGTAGGGGCAGGGGGAAGAATTTAGATGCGTTAGAGATGGTAGGAGGAATTTTGCCTGTGTTGCCCCTCTGTCTAAGTGGCACAGTATGAAGCAGAAATAGCCAGTGGTGATCTCTCCCATGGGAGAAAGGGAAGCAGTAACAAGTAAGTGCCCAGCTTCACCAGAGGTGTCGGTTACTGCTGGGATTTTTTTTTTTTGTTTTTTTTTCTCCACAGCACCCAGAGGATTGAGGTAGAACCCACATAATTGGGGGAAATGGAAGGGGGAAGAAGATAAAGTGGTATATTAAAAATCAAAGGTCATAAAAGTCAGAGGCCACATATTTCTGTACTTCAGCAGGAAGCCTACTTATGAACTGACCAATGGGCACCTCTAATGCCTCAGTGCCAAAGCCACATCTGACCCTAATCTAAAGTTAGCCCCTTTTGCATGCTCCTGAGGGAAGCATTGATGGAGATCCCTGGTAGGCAGAGAGTATATGCAGAAAATGGGCCAAGGTCTACAGGAACAACCACACACTTGATCTGTAGCATCACCTTTGGGAGAATGAAAAAGAGGTTACTATCAGCCATCCTGGTTAGTCGTAAGATCAAAAAAAACAAACAAGCTTAAGAACTCTGCCACAAGAGGGAGCAAGAAGCATGGAGCAGATATATCCATACAAGGTCTGAGAAAGCCTCAGGTATAATTAGGACCAACAAAAAGTATCTCCCACCTGAAGGTAGTAGATAAGGAAAATTAGAGGAGGTTTCTGCAACTTCAGATACAAAAATCAGCAAGGCAAAACCCCAAAGACATAAAGAATCAAGGAATCGTGACATTATCTATGATTATAATTGTCCTCTAGTAACAACACAAACAAATGGAAATATGTGATTTACCTAATAAAGAATTCGAAATAACTGTTTTATGGAAACTCAAAGAACTACAAGAAAATACAAAATGATAATTTATCAAAATCTGGAAAACAATACAGGAACAAAATAAGAAACTGAATGAAGAAATAGAAATCATAATAAAGAACCAGAGAGAAAATCTGGAGCTGAAGAATTCAATGAATGTCATGAAGAAGAGCATCCACAGCATTAACAGCAGAATAAACCAAACAAAATATAAAACCATAGTAATTCTGAGCAAAGAATGAATAAGTGAATCATAAATCAAAACCTCCCAACATAGAAAAACCCAATTTCACTGGTGAGGTCTACCAAATATTTAAATAGGAATTAATGTCTATACTTATAAAAATCTTCCAAAAATAAAAAAGGTACACTCCCAACTCATTTTATGAGACCAACATTACTTGATATCATAGCCAAAAATAAAGGACAATACAAGGAAACTACAGGCCAATATTCCTGATGAATATAGATACAAAAATACTCAATGAAATAATAGCAAACATAATTCAACAATACAATTACATGATATACTATGATCAAGTGAAATTTACTCCTGGAATGAAAGGATGGTTCAACATACACAAATCAAGAATTATGATACATGACAATAATAGAATTAAATGTAAAATTATACAATTATCTCAATAACACAGAAAAATTACTTGACAAAGTTCAAATCATTTCATGATTTAAAAGAACACTCAACAAATTGTGTATAGAACTAATGTACTTCAACATAATAAAGGCTGTACATGACAAGCCTACCATTTACACTGTAATCATGGTGAAAAGATTGAAAGCCTATATTTTAAATTTAGTAATAAGACAAGAGTGTCCACTCTCATCACTTTTATTAGACATAGTACTTGACTCCCTAGCTAGAGCAATTATATAAGGAAAAGAATAAAAACATCTAAACTAAAAAAAGAAGAAATAAAACTGACTTCATTTGCAGATAATACAATCTTATATTATATATATAGAATCTTATATACTCAATATAATCAAACTATTTAAATTTAGTAAAGTTGCAATATATGAAATCAATATGCAAAAATCAGTTGTTTTCATGTAGAATGACAAAATATCTAAAAAAGAATTAAAGAAAACTATTCCATTCACAATAGCATTAAAAATAATAAAATACTTGGCAATGAATTTATCCAAAGAAATATATATTTGTACAGTAAAAATGACAAGACTTTGATGAAAGAAATTGAAGAAGACAAAAATGAACAGAAAGATACCCCATATTCATGGACTGGAAGATACAGTTTTCTTAAAATGTACACACTATCAAAAACTATTTATTTGTCAATGAAATATTTGTCAAAATTCCAATGGTATTTTACACAGAAATAGATAGCTACAATTCTAAAATTTGTATGGAATCACCTAAGACCTCTAATATTCAAAGTAATCCTGAGAAAGAACAAAATAAAAACCCCACAATTTGAAGCTATACTATATATTGACAGTAATCAAAACAGTATGCTACTAGCATAAAATTAGACACACAGACCAATAGAATAGAACGGGGAATCCAGAAACAATCCCCTACATAAACAATCCAACTAATATTTGACTGGGGACTTAGAAATACTCAATGGGGAAAGGGAAGTCTTTTAAATATGTGGAGCCAGAAAACTGGATAGTCATATTCAGAAAAATGAAATTTGACCCCTATCTTACACCATTCACAAAAATTAACCAAAACGAATGACTTAAACATTGGATTAGAAATCATAAAACTCCTGGAAGAAAATGTGGGGAAAAACTCTTCTTTATTGGTATTGGAAATGATTTTAGGTTATGACACCAAAAACACAAGAAACAAAATAAAAAAATAAATAAATGGAATCATATAAAACTAAAAAGCTTCTGCACAACAAAAGAAACAATCACCAAAATGTTAAAGCAACTTACATAATAGGAGAAAATACTTGCAAATAATTTTTTTCTGTAAGGGTTTATTCTGTAATATCTAAAATATATAAAAAATTCATACAACTCAATATCAGCAACGGCAAAAACATACCAAATAATCTGAATTTGAAAATGGGCCGATGAATTGAATATACATTTTCCCAAAAAAAGACATTCAAATAGACAATAGTACATGAAAATATTCTCGACATTACTAATCATCAAGGAAATGTGATTTAAAATCATAATGAGATATGACCTCACTTTTGTTAGAATGGCTATCTTCAAGAAGAAAAGTGATAAGTGTTGGACAGAATGTGGAGAAAAGGGGAAATTTAGTGCATGATTGAAAGGAATATAAATTGGTGTAGCCATTTAAAAAATGGCATCGAGGTTCCTCAAAAAATTAAAAATAGAACTATCATAAGATCCAGCAATATCACTTGCATGTATAGTCAAAGGAAATTACAACAGAATATTGAAGAAACATTATGTCATGTTTACTGTAGCATTATTCACAATAGCCAAGACATAGAAACAACCTAAATTGCTGTTTGATGTCATTGGACCAATGGATAAAGAAAATCTGGTATCTATATATAGATAGAATATTATTCAGCCATTAAAAAGAAGAAAATTTTGTCATTTGTGTCAACATAGGTGGACTTTAAAGACATTATGCTAGTGAAGTAAGTTAGAGAAATACAATTACTTTATTGTATCACTTACATGTGGATTCTAAAAAAGCAGAACTTGTAGAAATAGAAATTAGAATGGTGGTTACCAGGGGCTAGGGAAAGTAGGAGAATTGGGAAGAAATTGGTGAAAGTAATAAACTTGCCATTAGTAGATGAATAATTTCTTGAAATCCAAAACACTGCATTGTGATTATACTCAACAATTCTGTATTATATATTTCAAAGTTAAGAGACCAGTTCTTCAATATTCTCACCATAAAACAATATTAATGAAAAGACAGAAAGAAAATTACCTAAAATATGCCATATAATCAGTTACTAAACTACAGACAACAGATGGTGTTTGTTTTTTTTATATTTTTCTGAAGTTGGAAATGGGGAGGCAGTCAGACAGACTCCCGCATGCGTCCGACCGGGATCCACCCGGCATGCCCACCAGGGGGCATTGCTCTGTTGCAACCAGGGCCATTTTAGCACCTGAGGCAGAGGCCATGGAGCCATCTTCAGCGCCCGGGCCAGCCTTGCTCCAATGGAGCCTTGGCTGCAGGAGGGGAAGAGAGAGGCAGAGAGGAAGGAGAGGGGGAGGGGTGGAGAAGCAGATGGGCGCTTCTCCTGTGTGCCCTGGCCGGGAATCAAACCCGGGACTCCTGCACACCAGGCCGACGCTCTACCACTGAGCCAACCTGCCAGGGTCAATAGGTGTGTTTTAACTTGTTATTTGTAAAATTGAAGATTTTTGGAAGCTATCAACTGTAAATACATTTCCTGCTAACTCTTGATAGGGCAGAGAGAGGAAAAAGTGAACTGATTTATTCAAATCTCGATATGCTTTACACATTTGAAAAAACAGGAGTTTCCCTTGGTACTTGCTTTCAGGTTTTTCTTTGCCAACTTGTATCTTCTTCAGTAATTATTGATCTTTTAAAAATTATTTATGATGCCTTAGTTACTGGATCCCAAGCCACCAAGAAAGCAGCTCTATTTTTTGTACTCTTTATCTAATTCAGGAATAACTCTAACTGAATTTATAAAGATTTTAATTGTTCAACAACACAGCTAGGACCACTTCCAATGGCCAGCCATCCCACCTTCTTGTTATGTGAGTATGTGGTGCTTCTTATATTTAGGAAGCACTGGTACGTATATAACCTTCAATCAGTTTATTTATATATAATATTGTATAGAATGATATTTGTAAATCATTTCTTTATCTTTGTCTATATCTATTTGACTATAGTACATATGTGTGTGTGTATATGTATGCCTCCAAAATGGACAAGAATTAGAATCTTATATAATCACTAGCTCTTCCTCCATTATATCAACATGGTTTTTATTAATAACAGCACACTTTCATTTTTTATATAGTAAATGAAAAAAGTTTGAGTTTACCATAATTTAGGTAAAAAAAAAATCAGTGTAATCAAATGGCATGTTTCCCTTGGCATTCTGGTTAAATAAAATTTTATCTCTAAAGCCAAGGAATTTGAGAGTACCATATCTGATATATATATATTTTTTATCCTACACTTGAGTCACACGTCTGTGACTTGCTTTTGATGAATCTTCAAACTCTCCTCAGGCTTAAATCCATATCTGTTCATGGAAGCATGACGAATTTCAGGTAGAAAAAGTGACAAGCAAATGTGATACATTCTAATTAGATATTACCATCACCTAGGCTAGGATCTCTGATAATAACATATCCACAAGAAGTAGATAGTTGGGTACTAAAGGCTAAGGAACGAATCTTAATGAAAACTTATAAACACTTTCAAACTGAGTAAAAATTAAGGCTTTTGGGTTCTATTTAATTTTATAAGTGCAACATCTTAGATTCCTGCTGCCTTACAATTTGACACAATTGTGTTATCAGATAAAAGGTCTCTGCTGATCAATTTAGCATTATGAAATTCCTAGAGTTTTCTTTTAAAAACTATATTATTCCACATGTTTACTAGAGTACCTCTAAACTGGGCTTCATCAGATTTTCATTCCTCGTATTGCTGTTCAATTAAAAAAAAATAAACCAATTTAGGCCACAGTAAATTAATTCAGCGAAGTTCATAGTAACCTTTTAGGGACTTTGTGCCAATTTTCCTGACATTCTGTCAAACTCTGAGTCAACCAGGGTGTAGGTAATGACTATACACTTTCTTCAAAGCAGCAAGCTGGGAATTGAGAATGGATATTGAAAAGCTCTTTAAAACAAGGCAGGCAACATAGTTAACAAGACATGTGCCTGAAAATGTCCCCAATGTTTGGTACATAGACCTTAGATTGCAGCTCTTAATATGAACTTAATTTTTCAGTTATCATGTAGTTTGCCTTTGATTATATTCTACTTTTGTCAAGATGTACTTACATCATTTTGGCTCACAGTAATTTGTCATAGTGGCCTACAATGTTACTAACATTTCAAGAATGTCGAAATATGATATATTCTCTCATCTCTTTCCTAGAGATTCTAAGTATATAGAAAATAAGGCAGGTCTCTGTTTAATTTTTTTTATAGTACTGTATTTTTATTTTAAAGGTTACTTGTGAACTGAAATTACAGTTTTGAGAGATGAAAATGAAACCAGATTACTTTTTAATATAATTATATGTGGTTTCTGAACTTCTCAAAGATTATTCAAGACACATGAATACCTGTCTTTTATTCTAGAGATACAATCAATTTGTAGGTCCTAACTTTTATTTATTTATTAAACAAATATTTATTACAAGCCTATTATATGAATTTGCCATTTGCCTTATTTGGAAAAAATCAGAAAGTTGGGTGATATCGATGATCAGTCAGTTTTCCTTATAAGTTGCCTAGCCATAGCCAACTCCTTGACTTTTTGGAAGGAGATAGTCATGTACAAAGAAAAAGTATGGTATACACTGATTATTAAATAAGGATTTTGCTCCTATACCCTTAATTACATAGAACTTCTGCCTCTCATAAGCCTGCCTGGACAAATAAATGTACCAGAGAGACTCTCTAAGGTGACCTAGATACTTGTTTTTCCTTAGATTCTTTAAAGATTAATTCTAATTCTTGGTAAGAACATCTATTTACCTATCGATAACTTTTAGCCTAATAACATCTGTGTTGTTTCTGGTTTTTGTAGGATAAAATGACAGGAGAGTGGGTCTGCAAACAAAAATGGATCACCGGGGGCCTAATAAAGATGGTAACCCTTACTTAAGAAATTAAGCAGAATTGCAATAAATGACTTTACTACATGGGGTTTATGTCACGTGACTTCAAATATCTTCTAAAAGACTGACTGCTTTCTGTGAAATGCAAAATGGAAGTCACAGCCCTTAATCATAAATAAGTAGGAGCAGAAGGAAAGGTAGAGATGAACGTTTGGAAATAGGGTGGCTGACTGATGCTAGTTGTATATCAATTCCACAGTAACCCTTTGAGTTTCAATAGTTATATTTTAATACCCCGTTTTTAATTTTCTTGATGTTCTTTTTTTTAAATTTTATTTATTTATTTTTAGAGAGGAGAGAGAGACAGAGAGGGAGAGAGAGGAGAGAGAGACAGAGAGAGAGAAGGGGGGAGGAGTTGGAAGCATCAACTTCCATATGTGCCTTGACCAGGCAAGCCCAGGGTTTCGAACCGGCGACCTCAGCATTTCCAGGTCAACGCTTTATCTACTGCGCCACCACATATCAGGCTCTTGATGTTCTTACTGTAACATTTGGGTCATAGTTATCTTGTATTAGAAACACTGAAATAACAAGGATTACTATATGTTGGTTTTTGTTTGGTTTAGTTTTTGATCTATCACAAGATAGTTAGTGGTCTTATACTGAGAGTATCTTAACAGTCTACGGTTAGAGGAACACTTTAATTTCTTTCGAAAGTATTTCTAGAATCATAATCTTGTATTAATAATGTCTAAAAACAGTATCTTCAGAGTTCAAAACTCAGTTTCAAAATTGTTATAAGTATGTATGTATGTATGTTGCAAAGTGAACAATAGATATAAATTTATTGAATCACTGTAATAACCTAAGAGAAATATAAGTAAATAAATAAGAACTCGGAGGACCGGGGTTCGATTCTCGGCCAGGGCACACAGGAGAAGCGCCCATTTGCTTCTCCACCCCTCCGCCGCGCTTTCCTCTCTGTCTCTCTCTTCTCCTCCCGCAGCCAAGGCTCCATTGGAGCAAAGATGGCCCGGGCGCTGGGGATGGCTCTGTGGCCTCTGCCTCAGGCGCTAGAGTGGCTCTGGTCGCAACATGGTGACGCCCAGGATGGGCAGAGCATCGCCCCCTGGTGGGCAGAGCGTCGCCCCATGGTGGGCGTGCCGGGTGGATCCCGGTCGGGTGCATGCGGGAGTCTGTCTGACTGTCTCTCCCTGTTTCCAGCTTCAGAAAAATGAAAAAAAAAAAAAAAAAAAAAAAAAAGAACTCAAATATATTAATTATATTATTAAAGAAAGACATGATAAATTACATGAGAAGCCTGCCTTTCAATAAGGTCAACCATTTCTATTGTTTTCACTACATTTTCTATATTTTTCCAACAAAATTCACAGTGTAAGAGCTTGTAGTGGAAATATTTTCAGTTGTAAGTACAAACAAAATAAAGACACATAATTTGTTTTTTAGAAAATCTAAACACTTTTGGACATCAGAATTATGCAGACACAATAAGAGACCTTAATATATGGACATAATTAAAATATGTTGTATTTATTATATTGTCATGGAATATACATTATTTTGATGAGACACATATAAATATTTATAGCATTCTATATAACCCAAATTTTAAAATTTAAAGATTTATTATGGTAAAAATGATTATTTCTTAAAAACTATAAAAATTGTATTAAATATTTAGAATTTGTGAGATAACCAAAAGGTAAGTCAAAATTTACTCAAGACAATTAAATTAAGGCTCAATAATCTAGAAAAAATTAAATTGTGCATATATACTTATATAATGTTACAGAATATATATAAATAAATAGATTCTTTTTAAAAATTGTTATTAATTTTAATATATTGTGTTACCATGGATTTAAGTGTCCCACTCAATTTAACACCCCCACCCCCCATCTGCGTGTCCCCCATTATACCCTGTTTGCCCCACTCCCTGTAAGTCTCTTCTTTCTTCCCTCTGGGATTTGCTATCCTACTTTCTGTATCTATGTGTTATGCATACAATTTCACTAATCACATCGCCTTCTCTGATCTTATTCCCTCATCCCCTTCCCTCTGACTGCTGTCCTTCTGCTCCCTGTGACCCTGACTCTGCCTCTATTCTGTTCCTCAGTTCACTTTGTTCATTAGATTCCACATATAAGTTAGATCATGTGATATTTGTCTTTCTCTGTCTGTCTTATTTCACACACACAGCATAATAATCTCCAGGTTTATCCATGCCATAGCAATAGGTAAAATTTTCTTCTTTATCACAGCCACGTAGTATTAAATTGTGTATATATGTACTACAGCTTTTTAATCCACTCGTCCACTGATGATCACTTGGGCTGTTTCCAGATCTTGGCTATTATAAACAATGCTGCAATAAACATGGGGGTGCATTTCTTCTTTTGAATCAGTGATGTGCTGTTCTTAGGATATATCCTAAAAGTGGGTTAGCTGCGTCAAAAGGCAGTTCCATTTTTAATTTTTTGAGGAAATGCCATACAGCTTTTCACAGTGGCTGCAGAAGTCTGCATTCCCACCAGCAGTGCAGGTGGGTTCCCTTCTCTACATCCTCCCCAGCACTTATTGTGTGTTGTTTTGTTAATGCGCCATTCTGACAGGTGTGAGGTGGTATCTCATTGTGATTTTAATATGCACTTCTCTGATGATTAGTGATGTTGAACATTTTTTCATATGCCTATTGGCCATCTGTGTGTCCTCTTTGGAAAACTGTCTGGGCAGTTCTTTTGCCCATTTCTTAATTGGATTGCTTACCTTCTTGATGTTGAGTTTTAGAAGTTCTTTATAGATTTTGGTTATTAACCCCTTATCAGACATATTGGTGAATATGTTCTCCCATTGTGTGGGTTGTCTTTTTATTTTGTTCATGGTATCTTTAGCTGTGCAAAAGCTTTTTAGTGTGATATAGTTCCATTTGTTCATCCTGTCCTTTATTTCACTCACCCTTGGAGATAAATTGGCAAAAATATTTCTACGAGTGATATCTGAGAATTTACTGCCTATGTTTTCTTCCAAGATGTTTATGGGATCGCTATGTACATTTAAGTCTTTTATCCATTTTGAGTTTATTTTTGTGAATGGTGTAAGTTAGTGGTCTATTTTCACTTTTTTTCATATACCTGTCCAATTTTCCCAACACCATTTATAAAAGAGACTGTCTACTCCATTGTATGCTCTTACCTCCTTTGTCAAATATTAATTGACCATAAAGGTTTATTTCTGGGTTCTCCGTTCTGTTCCATTGATCTATATGCCTGTTCTTATGCCAGTACCAAGAAGTTGTGAGTACAATGGCCTTGCAGTATAACTTGATCTCAGGAAGTGTGAATCCTCCCACTTCATTCTTCATTTTTAAGATTGCTGAGGCTATTCAACTTCTTTTTTGGTTCCATATAAATTTTTGGAGTATTTGTTCTATATCTTAGAAATATGCCATTGGTATTTTAATAAGAATTGCATTGAATTTATAGATTGCTTTGGGCAATATAGCCATTTAATAAATAAATTAATTAGTAAAAAAGTGATAGTGTGAAATTTAAATTAGAAAAATATAATAAATATTTTATCAGTATATAATTGTAGATATATTATTAGGAGTCAAAGTAGGCTCTTTAGATGTAAGATTGGCTACAGTTAGACACATACAAGCATACCTTGTATTATTGCTCTTCCCTTTTTTTTCTTTCCAGACTGCATTTTTTTAGTTGATAGTAAGACCCACTACTAAGTAGCAAAAAGATTAGGGCTTCATTAAGGCCCCAATGATGGATAGCAGTTTTGGCAATAAAGTTTTTTTTTTTTTAAATGAGAGGAGGGGAGATAATGAAATAGACTCCTGAATGTGCACCAACTGGGATCTACACAGCAACCCCTGTCTGGGGCTGATGCTTGAATCAACCAAACTATCCTTAGCACCCAGGGCCAATGCTTAGTCCAGTCAAGCCACTGGCTGTGGGAGGGAAAGAGGAAGAGAATGTGGAAAGGGAGGTGGAGAGAAGAAGGTAGTCACTTCTCATGTGCACCATGACTGGGATCAAATCCCAAATGTCCTGCATGCTGGGCCAAATGCTCTATTAACTGAGCCAACTGGCCAGGGATAAAGTATTTTTTAAAGAAGGTATGTACATTGTTTTTTTAGACAATGCTATTATGCACTTAATAGACTAAAGTAAATGTAACAAAACTTTTCCATCACTAGAAAACCAAAAAGTTTGTTCAACTTACTTTATTGCACTATTTTCCTTATTGTAGTGGTCTAAAACCAAACCTTCAGTATCTAATATATGCTCTATAGACAAATTCTGCTACCATTTTCTCCACAATTTAATTTACCTACAAGTCTCATAGAAGAAAAAAAGATCTCTTGAGGAAATTTGACAATGTAATTTTCTCAGGAAATTTGGTGATTGTGGAGTGTTTTAAGTAAAGTTGGAAGTAATATTTTATAGGATATAGTTATCTATTCTATATATATATTTATTTCAAATTTTATTCAAATTTTATTAAATGTATTGGACTGACATTGATTAATAAGATTATATACATCTGAAGTGTACAATAATATAATACATCATCTGTATATTGCATTATGTATTCACCACCAAAAGTTGTCTTCTCCTGTACCATATATTTGACCCTTTGACCTACTTCTACTTTTCCCAACCCCCTTTCCTCTTGGTAACCACCATACTGTTGTCTATATCTCTGAGTTTTTGTCTGTTTGTTTGTCTTATTTGTTTATTTATCAGTTTTAGTTTTATATCCCACATATGAGTGAAATCATATGTTTTTCAATTTTTCTGTCTTATTTCAGATATTTTGGAGAATATCATGCTAAATGAACATGTTTAGAACATTTTCCTCATCCCCCAAAATTCTTCTGCCCATTGACTATTAATCCCATTCCTACTTCCTGCCCCAGGAATCACTAATCTACTATTTGTCTCTATAGATTTGCCTTAGCACCTCTATTCCCTGTGTATATTGGGTTGAATGCTCTCAAACCTGAAATAAGTGAGATAGAAAAATGCATTTACAAGATATATATGATCTTCTTTCCTACAGCTCAGGTGCTAGTGCTCTGGCCTGTCCCCATAAATCAGGGCCCCTAATTTCCTTAGCATCCTTTTTCTGAGTGACTGGAAAGACCAATCAAAGAAATTTTCTGTCTCCTCTTGTGATTCCAGGGAAAATTCGATAGCAGTATAACTTGGTTGAGATTATTCTAGGATGTATTTCCATACTTGTTCCTTTATTTTTGCCTTGACATCAGCATGGACATTCCCTTCTTCCATCCAATGAGTACAGAGATTAGACTTCAGAAATTTCCCAACTTCTAGTTTTTTATCTCTTTCTTTCAAGAGTGTTATGGGTTCTTTTTTTAGATGCCTCAACAAAAATGAGTTGATTATCCACTTCCCTCACCTTCCATGTGTTACTTATCTCTCTTAGAAAATGGACAGTCATAGTATCTTTTAGGGTTCCCTACATGGATCCTTTATCTTGAGAAAATTAAGCTCCTTCAGCAACTGATCATCTTTCTCCTGCAATTAAACCACTAATATAATCAACCAACCAAATGAAATATTTTCACCATGGTATTTCACTATTTTCCTCCCATTTAAATCATATTCATTCAAATAATACTTTGTATGTGTTGATAGACTGATGAGATTTTTAATTTCTTGAAGATGAAAACCAAGCTATATGTTATTTACTTTCTGTATGTGCTCTTAAATATTTGTTAAAAGAAAGAATACACGAAAAGAAGTCTTGTGGGTTTTTTTTGTTCAGTTTTCTTTTTTATGAAAGCATAAAGCCTTGGTAGACTGAGGTAAAAAGTGACATAGATCTGAAGGAATGAGAGTGGAAAACACATCACTTCTGTATCCTTAAAAGTTACAGAGTTCTCCTTGAACCATGATCCCGGAAGATATGTAAACACACTGTGCTCAGTGAAACTTAATTAAATTAAAGGATATTATATTATATATGTCATGATGAAAGTATTTCACAAAAGACATTCTTAATCTTTATTTCAAGTAAAATATTTGTCTTTTATTTTTAATCACTCATTCTGCAGGTAACTTTTCTATAACTATATAATTTTGGTACTACTGAAAAAGGACAAAACTTCCTTTTAATCATAATTATAGTTCCTCCCTCTATACCTCAGAGAAGACAAACTTTCTTATGTATAAATTCTCAAAATGATTTTTGTGACTTCATTTTCTTAATTTCCAAAGTGCTCTTTACAAACTAAAAGTCACTTTGTTACTTAGCAATAACACTGATGCTAACCATAATATGAAGTAGTGAAGAGCTAGGAAAGCATTCTGAGTAATGGTGTAAGCATCAACACATTAAACATTTATTTTACTTGTGTACAGATTAATAAATCAGTGAAACTCTTTGTCATTAAATTGAGGCACCAAAAAAATGACAGATTGAAAGAAAAAATACTAACAGTATTTGATTGGTAGAGTGAAAGTCTTGATTTACAAACAGTTAAATTCCAGTTAAAATAAGTATAGAAGCAAGTTGCATATTTACATGCCTATTATTTTTATGCCATCAACAGAAAAGAAAATATCTGTGTTTATATATAATGTTGTAGTAGCATTTTTTTTTCTGCTGCTGCTATGCTTATAGAACCTCTGATATCTATTTATTCCCAGGAATTTCTCTCATTTTGAAGAAAATACATATTTGGCTTTCCCATCATCACCGCATATGATGTTTGAGTGAATTGTATTTGAAATCATTTAGTTTTTTATAAGTACTAATTTACTTATTAGTAAATTATATTCCTCACAAAAATAATTTCTCTTTTAAGAAAATAGATGTAGTTACCAATATATTGGTTGTGTTTAGTAGGTACATTGTATTTAATTCTTAATTATTTCTCAAAAGCTTTTACATAAATTATTATTTATAATTTATGTAATGATTTTTTATATCATTTGCTCTTGAAATTTATTGGTGGGTAATAATAATTATGGAGCCTATGTGTAATTTACTTGGGGTACATTACAATGTCGAGGACTAAATATAACCCTTTACTCAATATAGACTCTAGTAGGGTTCATTAAAAACAAAACAAAACAAAACCTTTTGAGACACTCAGTTTCAGGTATGTTTTAAATCTCTTTGTCTTTTTCTCAATTTTATGCATTTATATTTCTTCACATTTTGTAGCTATTTCTCTCCACAATCATGACTTTGCCTGTCTTAGCACTGCTTAGATCTCACCTCCTCTGTGAAGCTTGCCCTGGTTAACCCTATTCATCTTCTGTCAACTCAGTCACGTTAGAAACTCATTAGCACTTAGGCATATAATTTAATAAGAACACTGAATGATTATATCATTGTTTTTTTTTTGTACATATTCATTGGTTGTTGTCTTGTGAGTTTCTTGTCATTTTCATTAAGAATATAAATTTCCATATATTGCACCACAATAAGTTAAGTAATATAGTGGTTACCTTGATTCAACTCTCAGATTTTCTGCCTACTGAGCTGTGACATAATTTCCTATTTAAAATAAGACTATAATTAGTATATTTAATGATACCATCATATTTCATTAAAAATATTGAGCTTGAATGGAAAGATCCCATATTGAATATAGCATATATGTTTCATTAACTTGAGCTTAAGTTGCTTGTCTTATAGCCTAAAGCATAGGCACATTTACATGTAAAAGAAATTCTAAAGGTAAATACAAATATTTATAATTATTGTATAATACTTAAATACTTGGTCATTTATTTTTAATCACTAGTTAATTTATTAATTTAACTGATTTTAGAACAGACCATAGCTTAAAACTCTTTTCAACTACTTATTTACAGTTGACAAAATTGACTTCTAGCAAATGTTAGGTAACCCAAAGTTATATATTTATATAAGAGGTAATATTCTAGTAAGTACCTTACTTTGAAATTTTATATTATTAGCTAATATTGTTGTATGAGTATAACTTTTTTTTTCTGAAGCTGGAAACGGGAGGCAATCAAACAGATTCCCACATGCGCCCGACTGGGATCCACCTGTCATGCCCACCAGGGGGTGATGCTCTGCCCATCCGGGGTGTTGCTCTGTTGTGACCAGAGCCACTCTAGTGCCTCAGGCAGAGGCCATGGAGCCATCCCCAGCGCCGGGGCCATCTTTGCTCCAATGGAGCCTTGGCTGTGGGAGGGGAAGAGAGACAGAGAGGAAGAAGAGGGAGAGGGATGGAGAAGCAGATGGGCGCTTCTCCTGTGTGCCCTGGCTAGGAATCGAACCCGGGACTCCTGCACGCCAGGCCGACGCTCTATCACTGAGCCAACCGGCCAGGATCTAATTTTTTTCTTTAAAGTAATGAGGGAAGAAGGGCTCAAAGAACTGACTGAATTTGTTTGAAAAGTAACAAACCACAGCTGTACTATTCCTTTATGAGCTCCCTGAAATAACTTGCACCACAAACAAGGAAAATGGGATATGTGAATAGTCAAGGACAAACGGTTCAAACCCCCTCTCATACCTCCTTCTCATCGGGACACTAAAGTCACCTAGGTCTGTAGACAAAGAAGTCAAAGAAAGCAGGCACTTTTCATGTGCAAGCTAAAGCTGTAAAAGTATATAACACTCAGAAAAACTAACTTTGAGGAGCTTGTGTTGGGATGCCTAGTAGGTCACACTGCTATGCCGGGTAATAAATCCTCTTCCTCTAGCACTTTGTATGTCTTTGTCCTTTGGGAGTTGCTCCCTTTGTTCCTGCAACAGTAAGAATTCAAAACACTGCAAAATCTTATTGCATCTGACGTAATTTAAACATAAATAAATAAATAGCTAATCATGTTCAGGTTCTAAATGAATTTGTATTTTTAGTGATGCATGAAGGCTGTCCAGCTTTATAAAAACAACTATTAACTTTTCAAGACAGTAACTTGGAATAATTTTTGGACTAAAACTTATGACATCTAAATTATATTGCATAATTGGAAAATAACAAATTTGGTACCCCAATGGTGGATTCATGTTTTCAATAGGAAGTTCTCTATTGACATTAGTTTGGGAAACTCTATAATTATATGAATCTTAAGTAAAAAAAAAAATTAGTCAAGATATCAAAAAAGCAGAAAATACATTATAATCCACTTGTAGAAATTAATTCTGAACCATCAACACAGAGATGTTACCAGTTCAGAAAAACTAAGTCAAGTTGAAAGTAAGAGCAGAGAATGCCAACATGCAGAGTCACAGGTTAAAGTCCATACTTAAAGAGCACAAAATGGAAATTCAGTCAGGATCTATTCTGATTTTTATTTCAATGCTGTAGGTATGTTTATTAGGGTTTGCCAGCTCCTAAGGATGAGTCAATCTTTAAAATAAATGTTACTATTTGTGTGTGTGTATGTGTGTATGTTATGTATATATATATATACATATATATATGTATGTATTAATATACTTTACATAGCATGGCATATTTATACAGTTCACATGAGGGTTATTACAAAAGACAAGGTTTAGAAGCAAAATAGGTAAGTTAACAATTAAACACATGATTGATTTGTATAGTGTTATTATTATATGTTTCAAATACTAGACGATAAAGTTCTCTAGAATTTTTCAGTGTTTATTTGCTGTAGAATATACTTCTTCAAATTATAATGAAAAATAGAATATATATTATATATATAATATATATATACATTAAGAATTCCTGAAATCATATATATTTATGATTTTAGGAATTGTCAATAATTACCAGAAATCAAATTTCTCACTCCCAAATAACAAAGATTAATATTTGTTAACCATTTAATAACATTAATGTTGTTTATAAATAGCTTTTTGTTTTCAATACTCATCGTACTATTAAGTTTATTTGTGCTCAGCACTCTAGCATGAACTTTAGTCAGGGGTAGGGTATATTTTTTCAACACTTGTTCTTGAACTCAAATGTACTCATATCCTAGGCAATGTAGTATCAATTTATACTTTTATAAAGTGTGAAGTTGAAGAGTGAATGATCAAAATATCAATTTTATTTAATATTGTAAATATAAATTAAGTATCATTCATCCTAAGACCCTTAGAAAGATTCACAGTCAAGAAATGTTCTCTTGCCCTGTCCAGTTGGCTCAGTGGTAGAGCGTCGGCCTGGTGTGGTTCGATTCCCAGCCAGGAGTCTATGGTTCGATTCCCAGCCAGGGCACACAGGAGAAGCGCCCATCTGCTTCTCCACCCCTCCCCCTCTCCTTCCTCTCTGTTTCTCTCTTCCCCTCCCGCAGCTGAGGCTCCATTGGAGCAAAGATGGCCCAGGCGCTGAGGATGGCTCTGTGGCCTCTGCCTCAGGTGCTAGGATGGCTCTGGATGCAACAGAGCAACACCCCAGATGGGCAGAGCATCGCCCCCTGGTGGGCATGCCGGGTGGATCCCAGTCAGGCGCATGCGGGAGTCTGTCTGACTGCCTCCCCAATTCCAGCTTCGGAAAAATGCAAAAAAAAAAAAAAAAAAGAAAAAGAAAGAAAGAAAAGAAATGTTCTCTTCTTTGAAAAGTGTGTAACATAATGGAGATGAGCAAATGAATTATCATAATGACTCAGTAATAGATATCTACATAATCTGCTTAGGCTCATGCTCTCTGCTGAATATCTGAGTAATAATTTTGAGTACCTAGAATTGGTTTAAGCTCATACTTAGTATTTAAGTCTCCCATTTCTTTAGTTTTATTTCTTTTAACATTTTATTTATTTTTTGCATTATAGGTAATAGCAATAATAACATACCATCTTGTACTGAATAACTAGTCTGATTGAGGCATTGTAATAAGTGATTTTTGTTTATTTTTACTACTTATAAGACAAACTTCCAGATTAGAAATCATACCCATTATTATTTTATAGAGAAGGAAACAGCTTGAGAGATGTGAAATGACTAATGACTTACTTAAAGCCTCAAAGCTGTCAGATGGAGAAGCTTCAATTCTACTATATATCTCTGAGGCTATGCAAAGCATGATATGACACCAAGAGTCTCAATTACAAATATGGGGTATGCAGCAGCATGTTGTAGGGAAAAATCAGTTTATAATTATATAGTGTTGTATTCAAATTCATAGTTTGTCTATTCCTAACTGCAAAACTTAAATTCTTTGACTCTTGTTTTCATGATCTGTAAAATGAGGATAATTAGAAGAAGTAAAAAGATTAGTGTTCTTGAAACTAAAAAGCAAAGAAATGTAAGAGAAACTGTAGTTTAGATAAGGGTAAAGGATAAAACATAGAAAAGTGTATTCCTTCCACTAAGTACAACTAAAACCTTTGGACATTTCATATAAAACAAACCTAAAAAACTTTGGAAGGTGTAGTGAAGAAAGAAGACTGGCCTGAAATATCAGGACCCAAGAAATGATATAACGGTTAGTTCCTTGAGTATTGTTTTTGCCTAACATTTCTCTGATTAAGAGCTGAAGAAACTGACAATCCAGGAATGCCGATGAGAGCAACTAATAAGCATTGTAACTAAGATTGCTTCTTCAGCCTAAAGTTCTGACCAACAGGCCATCTCAGCCGACTTTCTGTCAAGAAAGGGTCAGCCTATCAAGACAAATCTTTTATATAACCACTGCTCCAGTCCAGCCATATACTACAAAAAACAAACAAACAAAAATGTGGCCAAAGCCTCACCCATACTGGCAAAAATCAAGTGGACAACCTAGACTTCTACCATTAAAAGTATGTAATAAGGCTACACAACATTAAAACTGGGGTGGTCTTGCCCCGGCCGGTTGGCTCAGCGGTAGAGCGTCGGCCTAGCGTGCGGAGGACCCGGGTTCGATTCCTGGCCAGGGCACACAGGAGAAGCGCCCATTTGCTTCTCCACCCCTCCGCCGCGCCTTCCTCTCTGTCTCTCTCTTCCCCTCCCGCAGCCGAGGCTCCATTGGAGCAAAGATGGCCCGGGCGCTGGGGATGGCTCTGTGGCCTCTGCCTCAGGCGCTAGAGTGGCTCTGGTCGCAACATGGCGACGCCCAGGATGGGCAGAGCATCGCCCCCTGGTGGGCAGAGTGTCGCCCCATGGTGGGCGTGCCGGGTGGATCCCGGTTGGGCGCATGTGGGAGTCTGTCTGACTGTCTCTCCCTGTTTCCAGCTTCAGAAAAATGCAAAATAAATAAATAAATAAATAAAACTGGGGTGGTCTTAAAGGTAGCCAGTGAGGGAATCTGGGCCTCCAATCTGACTCAGCAGTGCTGAGTAGTCCTTCTCCTTCTCTACTAGGCCGATGTCAGAGGAGTCTTCGTAGAGTCAGGACTTTCATTATTACTGGTAGGTAATAAGGCTATCCCACTGAGATATCAGTGGAGACCACAGGGGCTCAGAATTCAGCTCTAAACTGGCAGTAACCAAGATCCTTGCCCCGAAAGTGTTGGTGTCGGAGGCTGAATGAGGAACCTGAACTCTTACATCTGCAGCAGTAACAAGACAGTAACCCCGCAGAGAAGTTTTGAATAAAGCCCCTGAAATAGAATACTTAAATATTATTCAGATTGCCAAACATAATGTGAAATTGAACAAAATTCTTCACATCAAAATCTCAAACTGAATGAAAAAAAAAAAAAAAACAATAGATGACAAAGATGTATTAACAGGAAAGGGGAAAAATATCACATGATCACATTAATTGATGAAGAAAATGTATTTGAAAAAATTCAATGTCCATTCATTATTAAATCATCTCAATAAATAGGAATAGAAAGAAACTTTATTTTTCAGTTTTTAAAAATACACTTAATATTAAACTACAACAAACATTGTACTTAAATACTTTGAATACTGTCACCCTGATATCAAGGACAAATTCAAAGTTTCTGCTCTTAAAATTTTCATTCAACATGCTACTGGAAGTTCTTATAGTACAAGCCAAGAAGAAGAAATAATAAGTAGACAATTAGAGAGAAAAATGTCTGTATTTGGAGATGAAATGATTATCTTCATAGAAAATCCCCAAGAATCTACAAAAAGAAGCCTTCTAGAACTAACAAGGAAGTTTAGTAAAGTCACTGGATAAAAGGTAAACATAAAATAATCAATTCTATTTTTATATTGATAGCAATGAACTCATGGACATATTCATTAAAATACAATATCATTTATAATTGCACAAAAATGAAATATTTAGTTTTTAATTTAACAAACTATGTAAGATTTGTATGCTGAAAACTACACAAGATACAGAAATAATGTTCTAAGTAAATGAAGATACTATATTAATAAAATAAAAAATAAAAGGTACCAGTTTGTAATGTTTATGAAACAACATTGTAAATGAATCTCCCTAGAATTATGCCAAGTTTAAAAAGCAAATGTCAAAGGTTACTTACTGTATAATGTCATTTATACAACATTCTTAAAATGACAGCATTATAGAAATGGAGAACAGAACAGTGGTTTCCAGGGTTAAGATGGTCGTGGGAATGGGAGAGACATATGTGGGATGATAAAAATGAAACATAAAAGATCCTTGTTTCAATGGAAATGTTCTGTATCTTGACTATTTCAATGTCAGTATCCTGGTTGTGATATTGAACTATATAAACTTGCAAGATACTACCCCTGTGGAAAATTAGATAAAGAGTATAGGTGAACTCTGTATTATTTCTTATGATTGCATGTGAATCTACAGTTATCTCAAATTAAAAAAAAAATGCTTCATTAAACAAAAGCATATGGGAATAATTAGAGTAGGTGCCTTGACTGGGGGGCTATAGCAGACTGAGTGACCCCTTGCTTGAGCCAGTGACCTTAGGCTCAAGCTGCCAAGACTTTCTCAAACCTGATGAGCCTGCGCTCAAGCTGGCGACCTCAGGGTCTCGAACCTGAGTCCTCCATGTCCCAGTCCGATGCTCTATTCACTGCACCACTGCCTGGTCAGGCTCAAACCTGACTATAATTCCCAGCCTGAGTGACTGGGTGAATAGTAATGTCGTCAACTAGAACAGAAAAAAGCTGGCAGAACAACAGATTGGTAAAGGTGGGGAGGAGCAATGAAGGTAGTAGAGATTTGGTCATAGATTTTAATTTGAGATATGCTAAATATAAGGTGTCTGTGGGATATTTAAAAGAGACATATAGTAGGCATGGGGAAATATGAATCTGGAATTCTGGGGAGACACTCTATGAAGGTCTTTGTTAGGGTTTGATATTTGGGTAGAAATTGAAACCATGAAGTAAAACAGAAAATCTCAAGACATAGAAGAAGCTGAGAAGTCAGCAACATTCAAAGACTAGAAGAGGAAACAGCACAAGAGAATGAGGAAAACTATCAGATGTAGAAGGACAAAGTAATGTTTCCTGGAAACCAAAGACGAACTTGTTCCAGAGAAGAATAGTTAGTAAAACCATATACTGCTTACCAATTTTAAAACCTACTACCAAATTTGCAGCAAGGAGAAAATGTATGAATTTACAAGTACCATTTGAAGTTCATGGTGTGAATGGAAACCACACAACAGTGGCAATGAAAACAAGGGGTTAGAAGTAAGCAAAAAGTGGAAACAGGGGGAAAGATAGTTGTTAGAAGTAGAAGCAGAAAACAGGAAGGAATGGGAGTATAGTTGGTAAGAAAGAAGATATAACATGATTGAGCTGATTTAAGGTGTAAGTAAGGGATTCTGTAGAGAAAGCAGTGACAGAGTTGGGGACTAGTATGATCATAAATCTCCCTACATATTTACAAAACATATCTATTTTAGCCACGAGCATTAAAATGAATTTCTGCAGAAGACATGAGTATAAAAGCAACAGGCTTATGAGGCACAGCAGGCTGTTGATGATAGTTTTCATTGAAACTGGCAGCACATTGGGAACCAGCTGTTGGTTGTAGGTAGATCATTTTAAAATAGTTAGAATTTTTAAGGGATAATTTTAAGTTCTTGTGCTTCAGATCATGAGAATTTTCCAAGTATTTTATCTCAAAAAATTACACTTCTTTCAGCTATTCAGAATTACCAGCTGCCATGCAGTTTTCCTTTATGATGTATTTTGTCAGTGAATTAAATAAATCAATGTGCATTGTGCAATTGATTTTATCCGGAATGATTATTCAGTATGTTAAAAGGTGGCAAAAGGAAGTCCTGATATTATATTGATTGGCAGGAACCTCTGTTAATATAATTTCTATAGAAAATTGTTATTATAAACACCAATACTAACAGGAAATTATATCCCTGATTATAGAGGTAGAAGCCACTTGGCCCACACTGAACAGCTAGCTATCCGAAGATCCTTGCTGAACTCTTCAGTAAAAGCCCACACCTTTACCATGTGGCCTTCAGGGCCAGGTGTTCTCACTGTTATGGACAGTCTTGGAGCTTTTGTTTTCCTTTACACCAGTGACTTCAGTTCAAGAATTCCAATGGCTGTACTTTGTCTATTAGATGCACTTTTCACACGAAGAGTGATGGGTTCTGGAATCAGACTACTTAAGAACAAATTCTGATTCTGCTATATAAGCTGTGTGATTTGGGGCAAGTCACTGAATCTCTCTGTGCCTCAAAATTAAGAGTTTCTACTACAATATAGAAATGTTTGAGACTTAAATTAGGGAAACCTCAGATAACACTTTTAAAGCACGTAAAATGTCATCTGACATACAGGAAGAACTACATAAGTGAGAGTCAGTTTTACTTATATGTTCATTCTTCTTACTATTATAAACAACACTTTCTAATATATTAACTGGATGCCAAATAAGTGATTTCAAAAAGTAAGTGTGTATCAATGTCAATATGTGGTGTTCAAATATGGTCTAAGTGTGTAAAATGTAAAAATGTTAACTCACATGATGCGTTGCTAAGAAATCTAATAACTTGTCAGCAATATGAGGTACAATGTCAGTTGGCATTTTTAGTGCCTTGAACATTTTTTTGTTATATTACATGGAATAACTACTAATAACTAGAAAACTGGAACGCCATCTTACTTTCTTTCCCACATATTTAAAATGTGAAAATATAGAATTATTTAAAGTCCCTTGGCTTATATATGATTTTTAAGCTGACCAAATCTTAGAACAAGGTGAAGATTTTTGGTTTTCATTTCAAACTATTTTGTATGCTCCAGAGAGCTTACACAGAATGTCCCTACAGTACTTTGCAACAGGAAGACAGAATTTCTAGTCAGGAATGACAGAATGCCATTCACACTGGGAAACCCTGTGGGTAATTTCATTTTAATTTGCTAGTGAAGCAGAAAAACCAACATGTTGTGTGTCAGAGTACAGTGAGAAATAACTTCTTGGCAGTTTGAATTTTAGCCATTGGTGAGGAGAGAAATTTCTGAAGTAGGCTGTCAAAGTGTAACTTCACAAAATAAGTCCCGTTTAAAGTAGGCAGATAGTCTGCATTTTGATATTATCAGAAATAGAAGGGGTCCTTTAGCTTGAAGCAAATGCCTTCGGGAATTACAGCTTCTGTGAAACTGGTGCTCTGGTGGTTGATCGTCAAGTGTGAGAATGAAATAAATTGTAAAGTTTTCCCTTTGAACATTTCTATCTCTCTTTGACTTTATAAAGATGGGGGTAGGGGGACTGGTAAAGGAAAAAGCCATGATGGAATTTCGCAGTAATACAGAGAAGAATTTTTTAGTTCAGAAGGAAATCTATATAGTGTACTTGTAATGCAAAGCTGCTCTCAGGTGCTACTCAACTAATGAGATGGTCTTTGCAGTTAGGGAAGCAATTTACAATCTCATTTATGAATGAAAAAAAAAAAAACACCTGTACTTCCTGCATAACAAGAAATTATTTTGGGGACAGTTGATAAAAATCATGCATCCCTTTAGTTAAATCATAAAGTGATATCAAAATTAAAAGCAAAAATGACACGGTAAGACCTAATATAACTACTAGGAGAGTGAAAGGAAGTGAAAATGGGACCAAACATAGCTATCCCCTGCATAAGAGTGCTTTGTGGGGCTGTTCAGCACAGATGTAACAATGTACATTTGTAAATGAGTGTTGGCATGTCACATGCATCCTCTAGGAAAATAATTAGTGTAATAGTTTTAAGATTTGTTTTTTAAAGTTGATACTGTGGATTCTTTTTTAAATACATCCTTATTAAAACAGGAAGAAAAAAAAGATAATCTATTTTAATGTGACAATTCTAAATTGTAATAAGTTGACTCCTCTTTTGTATCTGTGACTAATATTTTGTGTTTATATTTTACTGAATGAGAGGAAATTAGAATAAATTAAAATAGATTTTTAAAATGCTGAAGTCCAACAGCTTATTATTTTTCTGCACTGTTTTAAATTGTTTATATTTGTGTAAATTGGGATTATACATTATAAAATGATGGGTGCTAGTTGCAATCAAAGAAGTCACAGTGGAAAGTGTTATAAAGTAAAATAAAAATGTTTCTTTATATTCTTCCATGGCAAATCCTGCTCCCTATAGATAAGAACAGTAAACATACTTTAGTGAACAAAAAGTAAATACATACTTATATGGTCAAACATAATCATATTCAGGAAAACAGACTGTGTGGGAAAAATTGTATTATTCTATGTAGTTTGTTATGTGAATTGGTATTTACGACTTAAAAGTACATTCTATGTTAAGAAAATTTTGTTATTAAAATGGAGAGTTATTTCATTACTTAAAAAACAATTTATTAGAAAAATTTTTGTCACCTTTTATCTCCTTTATACCCTTTAAAAAATAACTTAAAAATAACTTGCATATTATTTACATTTTTAGGAAAGAAAAGCTATTACAAATACTACTGCAGTGAACATAGATAGTTGCTTACTTTTTATACGTGACAAATCTCTAGCATTGGAACTGTTTTAATTTCTTCCCATCAACCTGTGTGGGTTCCCACCAGCCATAGTTGCTTCAGAGTTGGAGGCACTGGGTTTTCAACCTCAGAAGAAATGCTCCCTCTCACTGCATTCTGCCCGTAGGAATTCACTCTGTCTCCTGGTACCACCCCCTCTGCCTTTTTTATTTTTATTTCAATTACAGTTGATATTCAATATTATATTAATTTCAAATGTACAGAATAGTGGTTAGAAATTTATGTGGCTTATGTAGTGATTCCCTGCTAGGACTCACCTGTTATAATACATAGCTATTACTTGACTATGCTGTGCTGTATGTCCCCATGGAATTGTTGAAATAAAAGGCAGTATAGTAGTTTGTAAGATAAAATTGTTTAACAAAGAAATTGTGCTGCTAGACAACTTTCTTATCAATATTTTTGTCAGTGCTGTATTGTATGTATTAATATCTCTTTAAACTGTGTACTTTTTAAAGTTAATATTGTTATAATAATTTGATTTCATTTGATTGCTAATGATAGGGTCCTTTAAGTATGTTTTCATTTTTCTGTAAATTGTTCAGAGCTTTTTTCTATATTTTCTTTTGAAATTGTATTTTACTTTATTAAAAATTTTTTTAGAAAATTAAATTTAACAAGGTGACATTGATAATAAGAATACATAGGTTTCAGGTAAACATTATAGCATTGAACTATTGATTATGTTGTGTACCCATCACCCAAAGACAAATCATTTTCTGTCACCTTTTATTTGTCCCTCTTTACACCTTTCCCCCCCTTCCTCCATCCTCTTCCCTACATCCTCCTCCCCATGTTAACCATTTCACTCTTATCTGTGTCCATGAGTATCAGTTTTATATCCCACCTATGTGTGAAATTATACAGTTCTTAGCTTTTTTTTATTTCTTTATTTTGCTCAGTATAATTATTGACATTTGAGGATTTCCTATAGCCATTTTATGTTTTGTTTTCTGGTATCTCTGTCATGTTTGGATCTCCTCTTGTTTTTTTCTGTCAGTTGTTTTGTTTGATGTTATTTTATACTTCTTTCCCCTGTTTCTTCTTTTTTTAAGCTGTGTATTCCAGTAGTGGCTTTTTTGGAGTGGTTATTTTGATTTTATGTGCCGAGTCAGAAATTATCACTTGATTTACTAATTCCTAGTCAGAAATTATCACTTGATTTACTAATTGGATAACATGTTTTCTTTAATAATCATTGTGATTCTTTTTCTGCACCATATATATGTATATTTTTACCCTTTAATCCACTGGTTAGAATAGTTAACACAATATTAAAATATAATGGTTGTTGCTTATATCCTTCCTCATTACTGACTTCAATGAAATTTTTCTAGAATGTAAAATGTATCAACTTGATTTATGGAAGATATTAATTACTAAGTTAAAAATATTTTATTCTTTTTAATTTATTGATTTAAAAAATCAGTAATTAGCCTGACCAGGTGGTAGCACAGTGACTAGAGCATTGGCCCAGGGTACTGAGGACCCAAGTTTGAAACTCCAAGGTTGCTGACTTGAGCACAAGCTCATCCGCTTGAGCATGGGGTCACCAGCTTGAGCATGGGATTATAGACATGATCCCAGGCGCTCTCTCTCTCTCTCTCTCTCTCTCTCTCTCTCTTTCTCTCTCTTTGTGTGTGACAGAGACAAAGAGAGAGACAGAGAGAGGGACAGACAGACAGGAATGGAGAGAGATGGAAGCATCAGTTCTTCGTTGCAGCACCTTAGTTGTTCATTGATTGCTTTCTCATATGTGCCTTGACCGTGGGCCTTCAGTAGACCGAGTAACCCCTTGCTCAAGCCAGCGACCTTGGGTTCAAGCTGATGAGCTGTGCTCAAACCAGATGAGCCTGCGCTCAAGCTTTTGACTTCAGGGTTTTGAACCTGGGTCCTCTGTTTCCCAGTTGATGCTCTATCCACTGTGCTACCACCTGGTCAGACTGATGCCATGCTGTCTTGCTTAAACCCAAGGTCTCTGGCTTGAACACAAGGTCACTTGCCTGAGCAAGGGATCACTGGCTCGACTGGAGCCTCCCAGGTCAAGGCATGTATAAGAAAGCAATCAATGAGCAACTAAGTTTCCACCACTGAGTTGATACTTCTTATCTCTCTCCCTTCCTGTCTGTTTGTCCTAGACTTTTTCCCCACCTCTCTTTAGCTTAAAAAAAATTAGTAATTAATCTTGATTTTTTTTTGTTACAGAGGCAATATAGTATTAGTTAAATACATGCTCTCTGACCAGGTTCATATTGTGACTCAGCCATTCATTGTCTGAGACTTTGGGCAAGTTATTTAAATTTCTGTGCCTCAATTTTTCCATTTGTAAATGGAATAATAATTATATTTATAAGATTGGGTTGTGTTGAGATTAAATGAATTGATAAATGTAAGGTTGGAACTTAACCTGCTTCATATATATACTCAATAAGATTAGCTATTTGTTTATCAAACAATTTTCTTCATCTATCAAAATTGGAAGTCTTTTTAGCTTTTTAAATCTACTAATAATGCCATATATTAAAAAATATCTTAAAGTTCAACAACCACCTCCTTGGAATAATGTGCCCTAGGAATTAATTAATATTATTTTAATTTAAACTGATTTGCTATTATTTTTTAGTAATTTTTGTATCAAGGTCTGCAAGTGAGAAAATGTATATAACCTTTTTTTGGTATGTTATTTTTAAATTTACATATTAGCATAATGCTTTCTTAGTAAAATATGTGAGAAGAGTTATAGATTTTGCTTATTAGATTAAAAATCTATACATTTATACTAAAGAAATTTTGGAATTAAACAAGAATTGACTTTTATTTTTCTAAATCAATATTCCTGGAGCCTATACTCTACATTTTAACAAGCTATGATTATAAAACATCTGTTTTAATTTTAGGTATTGATTTTATCAATAATATATATCTAGTCTTCACTATTTATAGGTCATTTTTTTACATAAGTAAATGTATTTCATAATCTTTATTCTCAAAAACAAAAGACAAGAAGCTACTAATTTTTTTAATTAATGTAATTTTAAACTTTTATATATGCTGTTTCATTTATTTTTCAAACAACTCTTTGCAGTATTTATTGTTTTAGTTTTCTAAAAACTAAATAGTTTGAAATAGTTAAGTTACCAGCTTAAGTAACCAACTTTCTTTTATTAAGGGTGAAATTGGTTAATAAGATCATATTAGTTTCAAGTGTTGCACTGTGTACCCAACACCCAAAGTAAATTATCTTCTATTACCACACATTTAGTTCCCCTTACTCTTTACTAGCCATCCCTGCCCTCCTACCTTCTGGTAACCACCATACTGTTGTGCGGGTGTGTGAGTTTAGTCTTAAATCCCACATATGAGTAAAATCAGTTAATTCTTAACTTTTTCTTACTGACTTATTTTGCTTAACATCATATTCTCAAGATCCATCCATGTTGTTGCAAATGGCAGTATTTCATCTTTTCTTATGGCTGGATGGCATTCCATTGTATATATGTACCACATCTTATTTAATCATCTATCAAAGGACACTTGTCTTGGTGTCTTGGCCACCATGAGTAATGCTGCAGTAAAGATAGAGGTGCATATATCCTTGTGAATATGTGTTTTCAAAATGTTCAGGTAGTTACCCAGAAGAAGGGTACTGACTGTGTCATATGGTAACTCTATTCTTAAATTTTTTGAGGAACTTTTATACTGTTTTCCACAGGGGTGATACCAGTTTACATTCCCACCAACAGTGAATGAAGGTGTTTTTTTTTTTTTTTCCTCCAAAACTTGTTATTAGTTGTTTTGTTTGACAATAACCACTCTAGCAAGTGTGAGGTGGTATCTCATTGTTGTTTTGATTCCCATTTCTCTAATAGCTAGTGAAGTTGAGCATCTTTTTACATATCTATTAGCCATTGGTTTGTCTTCTTGGTACAAGTTTCTGTTTAGGTTGTCTGCCTATGTTGTAATTGGATTGTTTGTTTGGTGTTGAGTTATATGAGGTCTTTATATATATTTTTGGTTATTAACCCCTTGTTGGAGCTCTTGTTTGCAAATAATTCTATTTGGTTGGTGGCCTTTTTATTTTGTTGGTGGTTTCTTTTGCTGTGCAAAAGCCTTTTACTTTGGTATTAGACTTTAAATGTCTTGAGATTAAATATTCTTTTTACTTATGTTTGTCACTCCAAGAAATATAGCATATACTGTCACCTAGCATATGTTGTATATAGACTTGATGATTTGAACACTGGATCTGCAATAAAAGAACTGATATGTAATTTGAGTACCAGGAAATACTTCATGAAGTTGAAAGCTAAAGGGATTTGACATAGACATGGTCAACAAAACAGAAAATTTTGACACTTTACTGTTGCCAAAGAGTGATTACTTATAAGAGAGAGAAAAGAATTTGTGAATGAATTGAGACTATATAGTCTAAAGGTATTTGGGGAACAAGTATTGTAGTAATCTAAATTGTTTTGTGCTAAGAATACCAGTGAATTGTTTCAGCCTCCCAAAATAAAAACTTATTTGAAATAATTGTATTTAAAAAAAATTACACTTGTCTGGGAAAAATTATAGTCTTCTGTGCTACTATGTCAAATTCTATTATTTGCTTCCCATAAAGATGTTTCTTGTTTTCCTTGCTTGTAGAAATAAGTCCCTCACTTCCTTCCAGTCTGCTCAATTGCCACTTTCTCAATGAAATGTCATTCTATTAATATTTGCAATATCCTTCACCAAGCACCCTTAATCCTTATTCTGGTCTCTCTCTCTATATATGGATTTCTTTTTTCATACATTTAGCATACTTTTGAACATACTATATTCTTGACTTATTGTATTCATAATTTATTTGGTCAATTTCCCACATGGAAATGTATGCTCCATGAAAGCTTTAATTTTTACCTATGTTCAAATTTAATTTCTAGCTCATGGTAGAGATTCAGAAATATTTTGGCAAATACCCATTTAACAGGTAAAAAATTGAGACTCACAACAAAACTTGCCTGAGTTCTCATATCTTCTATTGGCTCAACCCAATTGTTTTACTCCAAAAACTGAACTCCTCACTGCTATTTGATACTACCTCTTTTTAAGAAAATCTTCTCCAAGTTGTGTTTATTCATAAGCCATAAATAGAACCAACTCCTCTAACTATTCTTGTTTAGCTTGGAACCAATGACCTATCAAACTAAGGTCATCAATGGCTTAGCCAGTGGTTGATTATGTTCACAGCTTAAGGAATTTATTACTGTTTCCTGGATGATGATTTATCAACCAATGCGATATATTCTCATGTAAAATTTGTTGAAAAACTTTACATAGAGCTTATTAGTAATGGCAACAGGAGAAATCAATAAAAAAATAGAGCCATCTGAATTGTCATCATGACAGATAGTTTGAATAAAGAGCAAAAAGTACATGCTGCTGCTGCTGCTGTGAAGACCAGACAACAAGATTACTTGTTGTGTTTCTTAAGAAACCATCCACTGCACTGAGATGCCTGGCTAGAATACTTTTCCATTTTTCCTTACATTACTATATCCTTACATTAACCCACAACTTGACTTAGTAAACTGCCATATATATATTTGTCCTCTGTAACCTGAATAAGCTAAACAATCTGAAAGATCTTCACAGCTGTCAAAATCATTTTAGAATCTGCAAGGTCATCTTTCTTACAATACCTTTCTTTTGTCTTGTTCAGATATTTCTATAGTCTTTTCCAAAAGTCTTATAAAAGACATAAAATAGTTTTATGTTTTTGTTATATTGTGAATAAATTTAATCATTTTATATTCAAATAAGAAAATGTCTTTTTTACTTTCTTGAAGCCAGTTCTACCACACAAACCTATCATTTTACATCCATCATGCAACAATATACAATTACTTATATATCTGCCTTACATGGCTAAGAAAAACAAAAATACAAACCATGTAAAAATAAATTATTGCCATTAGTGTTTCTTTTTATTGTAGAATATTTTCTGTAATTTTTCATCATTGAAGTAAGTTACTGTGGAAGAATATATTCTGTAATTTTTTATCATTGAAGTAAGTTATTGTGCTTGCTTTTATTTATTATTTAATTAAATCTATCAGAGTTAGGTTTCATATCCTTTCATCTTCATTCCAAGCATTTATCTATTTTCTGCATTGATTTAACAACATGTACACTTGAATTCCTTATACAGTCATTTATTGCTTAGCATTCTTCATCGCGTATTCTACCATGATGATACTACTACATTTATTCATTTGCATATCATTTTACTAGCTACAAAAAGATTCTTAACATTTTCCTCTCAAATGATCATGTAATTTATATCTTTTAAATTTATAAATTATAATAATTTTTACACTAAAAGAGAATTTTTAGAAGTCATTATGTCACTTTGTGTTTTTCACTTTGTGTTTTTCAAAAATTGCTCCAGTCTTATTTATGAAGAAAGAAATAATAATTTCATGAGGAGTTGGAGAAAGAAAAGGTAATTGCAGTTTGTGCCTTTACTTGTATTAATATGGTGACATTCATTGTTATACAGAATTCAAAATTATTTTCCTGATTGCCTTCTCTTTAGGACAAATGCATGAAATTTTCTAATCATGTTAAAATCTAGATCAGACACTAGAGATGTGATTGCAATTTCATTTTCTTTTTATTCCACAACTTTAATAAAAAGTAAACAGCAGGAGACTTTCTACTTGCATGACTGCCTAGTTTATGATGATTTGCATTTACATTAATTCATTGTTGATGTTTCTATGACACTTTTTCATTACTTTACTGAAGAACTTATAGAATAATATACATGCTACTATTATCATTTCTAGGAAAATTATTTACACTAAGAAAGGCCTTGGAAACTAAATAGGGGAATAATTTTCTGAAGAAGCATTTGTGGGACACTGGCCAAGATGGTGATAGAGTAGGCAGATATTCCAACTGCCACTTTCCAGGACCAAATTAGATTATAACTTAATTTAAGAACAATAATCCTGATAAACCAATTTTGGACTAAACAAAGAGAAGTCTAAACCAAGAATCACAGAAGAAGCTATATTGAGACTGATAGTGTAAAGCCAGTACACACGGCCACCATCACAGCTGCCTGGCCCATACAGGTTCACATTAGATTCACACAGATAGTAATGAAACAATGGAGCCAAGAACTGGTGGGCCATTAGCTTTAATCCTAGCTTGCACCCGACAGGCAAGTAAAAACACACACTGGGCTCCAAAACCCACTCATTCAGTGCTCACAAAGCTACTGACTTATTCGGTTTCCTAGAACCAAAGGTTTCTAGCTCACTAGCCTTATTCACCTCTGTCCCCCATCTCCTTCTCTCTGCACAAACTCTGCTCAAACTGGCTTCTCCTTCAGCACTCCACCATCTTGGCTGCTTCTCCTGGCCTCCTCCACATGGCTTCTCCCTGCTCTCCTCTCTGCCCTCTCCTCTAATCTCAGGAACCAAGAGAGAGCAAGCTCCCGGTCAGCCCCACTTTATAGTGCAGAAATCCAAACCTTTAATCCAATATACAAAATAAGGAAGTCTCTAATACAAAGTCACTTATCTGAGGCATGATGTGATTGCACCACCCCACATCAAAAAGAGTGGGAAAGGCTTAAACCTAAAACCAAGCCCCAGGCTACAAGGATCCTTCCTGCCCACAGCCCGCCCCCAACACACATTAATATCACCTGGGTGACGGGCTTCCACGTGGACAATGCCATCTTTAACAAAGTGAGCATAATATATTTTATCTTCCCAACAAGTAGGAAGGGTTGAGATGTGCAAAAGACTGCCCTGCTTCCAGGAGCAATTGGAGGGGATGGTCTGGTCTGGAGGGACTCTCACTGCAGGGAAGTTTGCCCTGAGAGGGGAGGGTCCTCAGCCCTGGGACTGGTACCCAAACCTAGATCCTCAGAGCCTAGAAGAGGCACCCACTCTACATTTGGTGGTGAAAAGAGCTGAGTGTCTGTCTGCTAGAAAGAGACAGGACCTCTAGGAGACATAGGCTTTGTCTTATTGGACCAGCACAGAAAATCTCATTCACAGCTACTTCCCTGGGGACTCCAATGGAAGAGGGAGAGCTGAGAGGACTAGTTTGCAGGAGGAGAGTGTAAAGTTGGAGGCCCAGGAAGAGACATTATGAGGGTGCCACCAGCACCCTTGTGCTGACATTCTCCAACACTGCAGTTGCCATCTTTCTTGTGTGGAGCAGTCCCCTCCGTGTGGCATCAGCTTTGGGGAAAGCAACTGCCCTGCCCTCAGGAATCCCTCCTGCCTTACCCTATGGAGACGAGGCTGTTCTGATAAGAAAGCCAGGAAACAGCAGATGTGTCAGTGACTCAGTTTTCTGACATTGAGGCCAGGGCTACCCCCCTTGCCCCCATGCTCCATGCTCCCAAGTCTATAACTGGTGGTTCCGTCTCATGAGAAACTCAGTAGAAACTATCTGGACTGTGGAAAGACCACACCTCTGGGTCTCAGAGGCCACACCTACTGGATTCCTGGTAGCTATACTTAACTAAGGTCTGTGAACAAAGTCTGGACAAAGTGATACCTGGGGCTTAAGGGCAGAGCCACACCCACCACCCTTCCTAATCCCTGAATTTTCCCAGGCTCTAGACCAGGGGTCCCCAAACTTTTTACACAGGGGGCCAGTTCACTGTCCCTCAGACCATTGGAGGGCCAGACTATAAAAAAAACTATGAACAAATCCTTATGCACACTGCACATATCTTATTTTAAAGTAAAAAAAACCAAAAACAAAACGGGAACAAATACAATACTTAAAATAAAGACCAAGTAAATTTAAATCAACAAACTGACCAGTATTTCAATAGGAACTATGCTCCTCTCACTGACCACCAATGAAAGAGGTGCCCCTTCTGGAAGTGCGGCAGGGGCCGGATAGATGGCCTCAGGGGGCTGCATATGGCCCACGGGCCGTAGTTTGGGGACTCCTGCTCTAGACTCTACCAGAAATTTTTTTCAGTGGCTGAGCCCAACAAGCAGCCAGCAGACAGAGGCTGTAAGAGATGGGTCTCAGAAAACCTTGGCTTTTTGCTGACTTTTCCCAAAGCTCAGTGTGGGTAACTACCAGCCTAGGTGTGCAGCTTGGTATTCACATGTGTACCTGGGGCCAGCAAAGGCAGACATAAACACTGGATTGGTTGTAGCTCAAAGATGGTTCCTAAAGGCTAGTCATGGGCAGTATGATTTGTGCTGAGTTCCCTCCAGGGAGGCCCAGGGTCAGCTGATCCAGAGGCCAGCTGCAGAGAGCATCTGTTCAGGAACTAATGACCCTTGATGGCAGCATGTCCTAAAGGAGGACTCATCCTTCACACTGGGCACAGGTGAGGTGAGTTCTGTTTTCTGTGATTAGCACTGGCATGGTGGTTCATGTACATTGACAGGGGAGAGTTCCACAGTCAGCTGGCCTGGGTGCTGTATATCCTGACCCACTGGGCTAAGATCTATAGGGGAAAGGAAGTGTGGATTGGAGCAGGGAAATTTAAAGTTTGGGTCCTTGTGAGCCTATTGTTGGGTCTGGTCAAGGAGCTTAGCCACAGTCAGCCCTAAGGGAGTACTCTCTCAGTCTTCCTCCCTGAAACCAGGGAATCACCAGCTAGAAGAACTTCTGCAGAGGGGACTGTTGGCCCCACTCAACCTGAAACTGCTGCTCAACTCACTAGGGAGAGATTGAATTAGAATATCCAGCAGAGTCCTGGGAATTAGGTTCTGGAGTAGGGGCCATTTTCCCTGTTATGAGCTTCTGACCAAGAGACCCCTGAGGTAGGGGGAGCCACTAGCATTGTGTTCCCAATCTCAGCTGTCTTAACCCATCAATCTTCCAATCTGTAGAGAAGTTGTTTAGGTGAGGTCAGTCTGAGCCCACACTACAGTCTTTCTACAGAAAACTTTGTAGGAAGATCACACAGCTGCAAGAGGAGGTGGAACAGCTGAAAAGTGCATGCAAATCTTAAGGAGCTTGGAGTTTTCATAAAGCTACTGTCATCTCTAAGCAGAGGAAGCTGATAATTAAACAGAGGTTGCCCCTCCCACTCCACCCAGTTCCAGAAAACACAGACACAAACAATAAACAGAGCAGTAGTTCCAGATAGGTAATAAACAATGGTTGATGCAAACCCGAGAAAACCCAAACCAACAGAACCAGCAGTGGGTGCACTACCTAATACACAGATAAAATGCGCAGACAAAGAAATATGACCCAAATAAATCAACAAGAGAAATCCTCAGAAAAAGAACTAAGTGAAATGGAAGTAACAAAACTACCAGAAGCAGAGTTTAAAATAATGATTTTTAGTATGCTCCAGGATCTTAGAGCAACACTGGATGATTGTTGGTCAAATAAGTTTGTAAATGTGATATATATGTTTGCTCGCTTGTGACTTATATTGGGTGTGGGGGACAGGCTATAAGCAGGCCAGGTCGTTGTAGCCTGGGGTTTGGTTTTGGGACTAAGCTTTTCCCCACACCCTTGAATGATTGTATTATCTGGGTGGTGCACTCTCATGAGGAATCCAATTATGCCTTGGATGGGTGACTTTGTATCAGAGACTTCCTTGTTTGTATATTGGATTAAGGGATTTTGGTTTTCTACACTATAAAGTGGGACAGATCAGGAGCTTGGACACACAGTTCCTGCTATCACAATTGCAGGGGCTTCCCTGATCCATTGCCCTTCATGGGAAAAGCTGGTTTTCTGCTTTTCCCTTGTCTTCTTTTGTGGTTTGCCTGTCTTGGTGAGACACCAATAAATAGGATGGCCCCCCATCCTCTGACTCCGCCATTTCTTTATCGTCTGCCCGAATCCAATGGGAACCTGCATGTGAATGGCCACGATGGCGGCTCCTGGCCTTACAACTGGCGTAGTTTCCGGCAGGATTCAGAGATTGGTATGGAGCCACCACCCTTGATGGGTGGGATAGAGTACTGGTTGCCGCTCTGGCTCCCCATGGCTGTCCTTTTAGGGGCCATGGGCTACATGTTTTTTACTCAAGAGGAAACTGCCCGAGGTCAAAAGCTTCAGTATGAATTGAAAATAGAACGGCAGAAAAGGCTGGAATTGGAGCGAGCACTGGAGAAGGAATTACGGGTTCGCGAGTTGCAGTTTACCCTGGAAGTTGAACGTGTTCACCAGCAGTTGTTGGAGAAACAACTGCGGATTCAAGAGCTCGAGTCTCAGCTTCTGGCCAAAAGCCAGCAGCCACAGGAGCCTAAACGGTCACCAAAGGAGCAGCAGCATCCGTGCCGGTGGATTGGCTTTGAGTCAGCGGGAGCAGGCGCTTGCGACTCCTCTTCTGAGGATGAGAAGGCTCAGGCTGAAGCTGCCATACGCACACTGAGAGCCCGACCAGTTGTCGCCAAGAAGGTAAAAACCCAGCAACAAAGAGTCCCTCAGGGGCAGCCACAGCCTCCAGCCCAGGTAATGGAACACTCTGTGGTCCGGCCCTATGCCCAGGCAGAGCTGATGGAGTTGGGGGCACAATTTAGGCAGAAACCTACTGAATCCCTGGTAGCCTGGTTACTATGATTATGGGATATAGGGGTGGATGGCATCATGCTCTCCGGAACAGAGATGGAGAAATTGGCTGCCATTACCACACACTCTTCCTTGAGGCAGCGTCTTCAGAACTGCCATGGCAACCCAGGAGACCATACCCTATTAGAATGGGTGATGGCTGCCATTCGTATGGTCTGGCAGAATGCTGGAGAACTGCCGGGGGCAATGAGTCGGTGGCAGTGCTACAGTGAGTTAGTAAAGGTCCTTCGAGAACTAGGTATGAAGAATGCTGTTTTCAACCCTGGGTCTCGTGGGCCAGACGAGGAAGTGTTTACGGCCAAAATGAGGGAATTTGTCCTTGCTAGCGCCCCGTCAGCCCTTTTTGGGTCACTTGTGGCTATCTTGGGCCCCTATGTGGGGCAGCCCATCAATGCAGTTACACAGATGGTAGCAGATTTGGGAGAGCTGGAGGCCGCTCGGGATCATAAAGCAGTGAGGGCTGCTGCCTATGTTTCCCCCACAACTAACAAGGGAAACGGGCCTGTTAAGGTTACCCGAACACAGATGTGGGTAGACTTGATTGTGGCTGGAGCAGATAAGGGGAAATTGGATGGCCAGTCTAATAAAATTCTTTTGGAGCTTTGGCGGCAGCTTAAACCAGAACAGAAGTTCCAGCCACTGAGACGAAAGGCCCCAGCAGCTACCAATAAAACGTTTGGTGCGCGCACAGCTCGGTTACAAGATTATATGATAGAGACGGCCGAGGGAGAGGGGAACTCCCAAGACCCACTGTACCAGTTTGAATAGGAAAAAGGCCGAGGGACCCGTCTAACGGGGATGGGCGGGGACCGGAGGACACATGTGGAACTGGCTATCCACTGGTCCCCTTCCAATGTACAACAGGTGTTGGCCTTGGTGGATACAGGTGCAGAATGTTCCCTTCTCTATGGAAACCCAGAGCGGTTTGCTGGGACTCCAGTGGCCATTGACGGTTATGGGGGCCAAACTGTTCAAGTGAAGCCAATAACTATTCCATTGGGGATAGGGAGACTGCCTCCTAAGCCATATAAGGTGTATGTATCTCCTATTCCTGAATATATTTTGGGGGTAGATGTCTTGCAAGGACTGTGGTTGGAAACTACAGCTGGGGAGTTCCGGCTGCGGATCAGGGTTGTGAAGGCAGTATTGCGGGGACATGCATCACATTCCCCTTTGCAATTACCCGTCCCTCGGCGTGTGACTAACACCAAGCAGTACCGCCTGCCAGGTGGTTATGAAGAAGTCACAGGGACAATCCTTGAACTAGAAAAGGTGGGGATCATCCGGCCAGCACACAGTCCTTACAACTCCCCAGTATGGCCTGTGCGCAAAGCAGATGGAACCTGGAGAATGACAGTAGATTACAGGGAACTTAATAAAGTTGTTCCCCCTTTGCACGCTGCTGTTCCTTCGATAGCTAACATGATGGATCGGCTAAGCCATGAGTTGGGGACATACCACTTTGTGGCAGACTTGGCCAATGCTTTTTTCTCTATTGATATAGCCACAGAGAGTCAAGACCAATTTGCCTTCAGTTGGGAAGGGAGACAATGGACCTTTACAGTGTTACCCCAGGGCTATTTGCATAGCCCCACCTTGTGCCATGGGCTGGTGGCTGCTGACCTGGCTAAATGGAAACAGCCAGAGGTAGTCCGCATGTACCATTATATTGATGATATTATGCTAACTAGTGATTCTCTTTCAGAATTGGAGCAAGCAGTCCCTACCCTGCTATCCCATTTGAAAGCATGTGGCTGGGCAGTTAACGAGAACAAATTACAAGGACCTGGGTTATCTGTTAAATTCTTGGGAGTTGTCTGGTCGGGTAAGACAAAAGTTATCCCTGACGCAGTTATAGATAAGATTCAAGCCTACCCCGTGCCCACTACGGTAAAACAGTTACAGGAATTCTTAGGTTTGTTGGGGTATTGGCGAGCATTTATACCGCATTTGGCTCAGTTACTACGCCCCTTGTACAACCTTATTCGAAAGGGGGTTCGCTGGGATTGGACTGAGCAGGCGCAAGGTTCATTTGCAGCTGCTAAGAGAGCTGTCAAGGTGGCACAGGCCTTGAATGTGTTTGATCCTGCCAGGCCCTGTGAGCTGGATGTTCATGTAACCTCGGAGGGGTTTGGATGGGGCTTGTGGCAGCGGACAGAGCGCCTACGGCAACCTATTGGATTTTGGTCCCAATTGTGGAAAGGTGCTGAAGTTCGTTACTCATTAGTAGAGAAGCAGCTGGCAGCTGTGTATGCTGCCCTCCTGGCAACTGAGAGTATTACAACCACAACACCAGTTACAGTCAAAACAACATACCCTATAGCTGGATGGGTGAGAGATTGGGCAACTAAACCACGTAGTGGTATGGCCCAAATGTCTACCCTGGCCAAGTGGGGTGCCTATCTGCAACAACGCTGTGCTCTTAGCACCAGCCCATTGAGGGCAGAACTGCAGGAAGTCTTGGGTCCAGTCACCTATGCGACTTTAGAGTCAGGTGCAACTGGGGCTCAGGAGGCAGAACCTGAGGTCAGTCCCTACCAGGAGGGGCGGGTGCCCATCCCCGAAGATGCCTGGTATACTGATGGTTCCAGCAGGGGCCAACCTGCCAAATGGACGGCTATCGCCTTCCATCCGGCCACTGAGACTATTTGGATGGACACGGGTACAGGCCAAAGCAGCCAATGGGCAGAATTAAGAGCTGTTTGGCTAGTTGCCCATAATGAACCTTCACCTCTGGTGATCTGTACTGACAGTTGGGCTGTCTATCGTGGACTGACCCTTTGGATTGCTACTTGGCACATTAACCAGTGGATGGTAATGCACCGTCCATTATGGGGTCAGGCCATGTGGCAGGACTTATGGGAAATAGGACACCAGAAGCAGGTGACAGTATATCATGTCACAGGGCATGCCCCTCTAGCCCATCCTGGGAATGATGAGGCAGATACGTTGGCAAGGGTGCGATGGTTGGAGACTGCACCTGCAGGTGATGTGGCACAGTGGCTCCACCGGCGCCTGCTCCATGCAGGACAGAAAACTATGTGGGCTACGGTTAAGGCTTGGAACTTGCCTGTGTCCTATGCAGAGGTACTTGCAGCCTGTGAGCAATGTGCAGTATGTTCCAAGGAACACCCTCGGAGACCACTGGTGTCACCTGGACAGATCCAGAGGGGTCATGTCCCACTGACACGATGGCAGATAGACATCATTGGACCCTTACCAAAGTCAGAAGGGTACCAGTATGCAGTCACTTGTGTAGATACTGCCACCGGGCTGCTTACTGCTTACCCCGCTCGTAACCCTGACCAGAGGGCAGTCATACAGGCTCTGGACCGCCTGAGTGCTGCATATGGGCGACCGCTGGTCCTTGAAAGTGACAATGGTACCCACTTCACTGGTTCAACGGTGAGGCAATAGGCTCAAAAGCTGGGGGTGGATTGGAAGTACCATGTTCCCTACCACCCCCAGGCTGCTGGTATCATTGAGCGTTATAATGGACTCTTAAAGCAGGGACTGCGACAGGAGGGGGGCACCAGCTCTCTTACTGGATGGACACGCCGCTTATGGACAGTACTTCGGATTTTGAATGAGCGACCTCGACGGGGAAGCCCAGCTCCAGTAGAGGCCCTCCTGCATCGGACAGCTGCCCCTATTCAGTTGCAGATACGCACCAAGGACATTTTACTCAAGCCAGGTTTCGGACAGCAGGGCAACGTGCTCTTGCCTGCTCCAACAACCCTTCTTAAAGGACAACGGCTTCAATGGACTTGGCCCTGGACTGTACAGGCCCCCCATCTGAGATGGGTGGCCTTGTTGGCACCATGGGGAAAGGGGTTAGAGGTGGACCTTCAGTTAACTCCTTGGGCAACCAGCACCTGGCCACCTAAGGTAGAAGTGTATTATCCCTTGAGTGCTCAAGAGGACAGCATTTTGAAGGGCACCTTTGTAATTTCTTTATGGCCAATAATGAGTTCCCCTATTTTACTACACATAGAACCAGCAGATGCTGGTGTATTGGCCAATAAGGTTTGGTATGCCCGCTCAGGGCGGCCTCTGGTGCCATCTACGGTGCTGTCTGCAGACAAAACTCTGGCCTGTATTCTGCCAGAGGGAAAAGATTTGCCTCTCTTGGTGCCACTGACAGCTCTCTCATTTCGCCCATAGTTTTTGATCTGTTAATCCTATTGCTGTAGTTGGTACTATTTCTGTTTATGCAATGTATCCTACTCTTTGCACAGTGACCATCATGGAAGATGCCTGTGGTTTAGATTGTAAAGCGAGCAAAAGGGGTGGAATGTTGGTCAAATAAGTTTGTAAATGTGATATATATGTTTGCTCGCTTGTGACTTATATTGGGTGTGGGGGACAGGCTATAAGCAGGCCAGGTCGTTGTAGCCTGGGGTTTGGTTTTGGGACTAAGCTTTTCCCCACACCCTTGAATGATTGTATTATCTGGGTGGTGCACTCTCATGAGGAATCCAATTATGCCTTGGATGGGTGACTTTGTATCAGAGACTTCCTTGTTTGTATATCGGATTAAGGGATTTTGGTTTTCTACACTATAAAGTGGGACAGACCAGGAGCTTGGACACACAGTTCCTGCTATCACAATTGCAGGGGCTTCCCTGATCCCTTGCCCTTCATGGGAAGAGCTGGTTTTCTGCTTTTCCCTTGTCTTCTTTTGTGGTTTGCCTGTCTTGGTGAGACACCAATAAATAGGATGGCCCCCCGTCCTCTGACTCTGCCATTTCTTTATCGTCTGCCCGAATCCAATGGGAACCTACATGTGAATGGCCACGATGGCGGCTCCTGGCCTTACAATGATCATAATAAGGACTTACACAAAGAGATAGCAAGCATAAAAAAGGACATGGAAATCATAAAAAAAAAACAGTTGGAAATGACAAATACAATATCAGAAATGAAGGCTGCACTAGGAGGAATCAACAGCAGTATGGAAAAAGCAGAGGATCGAATCAGCGATTTAGTAGACAAGATAAACAGAAGCAGAGGAGCAAAAAGAAAAGAGGCTCAAAAAGACTGAGGAAACTCTGAGACTTCTGCAAAAACCTGAAGAGAAACAACATCCACATAATAGAGCAGTGGTAGTCAACCTCGTCCCTACCACCCACTAGTCGGCATTTCAGCTTTCATGGTGGGCAGTAGCGGAGCAACCAAAGTATAAATAAAAGGATAGATTTAACTATAGTAAGTTGTTTTATAAAGATTTATTCTTCTAAACTTAGCGAAAATCTGACATAAAGTACTTGGTAAGTAATTATTATTATATGCTTTAACTTGCTGTAATTCTGCTTTATAAATTTTATAAAGTAAGGTTACATTCTTACTTTATAAATCACCATTACTGTGGAACTGGTGGGCGGTTAGAAAATTTTACTACTAACAGAGATACAAAAGTGGGCAGTAGGTATAAAAAGGTTGACTACCCCTGTGATAGAGGCTTCTCAAGGAGAAGAGAATGAACAAGGGATAGAGAACCTGTTTGAAGATATCATAGCTGAAAATTTCCCTAAATCAATGAGGAAAAAGTCACACAAGTTCAAGAAGCACAGAAAGTTCCATTAAAGAGGAATCCATGGTGGCCTACAACAAGACACATCATAATTAAAATACCAAAGTTAAGACACAAAGAAAGAGTACTAAAAGCTGCAAAAGAAAAGCAGTTAATTATCTACAGTGGAGCCCCCATAAGGATGACATCTGTCTTCTCAATAGAAACACTTGAGACTCGAAGGGATTGGCAAGAAATATTTAAAGTGATGCAAAACAAGAACTTACAACCAAGACTACTTTATACAGCAAGGCTATAATTTAAAATAGAAGGAGAAATAAAAAGCTTCTCAGACCCCCCCACCCAAAATAGTCAAGGAATTTATTCCAACCAAACCAGTACTGCAAGTAATGTTAGGAGGCCTGCTATGAAAAAGAGAAAAAGAAAGAAGACATCAAGAGAAAGGAGATAGTAGGTTTAAAGAATAAAATGGCAAGAAATAAGTACATATCAATAATAACCTTAAATGTAAATGGATTAAATGCCTCAGTCAAAAGACATAAGGTAGCTGTGTGGATAAGAAAACAGGACCCATACATATGCTGTCTACAAGAGATACACCTCAGAGTAAAAGACTGAAAGTGAAAGGATGGAAAAAAGTATTTCATACAAATGGAAATGAAAAAAAAAAAAAGCTGGGGTAGCAATACTTATATCTGACAAAATCACTTTAAGACAAGGCTCTAGTAAGAGAAAAAAATGGTCACTTCATAATGATAAAGGGAACAATCCAACAGGAGGATATAACCATTGTAAATATTTATGCACCTAATATAAGAGAACCTAAATATATAAAGCAGATTTTGATAGGCATAAGGGGTGAGATCGACAGCAATATTATAATAATAGGAGATTTTAATACCCAACTAACCTCAATGGAGAGATCCTCCAGATAAAAAAAATTAACAAAGAAACAGTGGCCTTAAATGACACACTAGATCAACTCGATTTAATAAATATCTTCAGAACCTTTCACCCCAAAACAGCAGAATATACATTCTTTTCAAGTGCTCATAGTAAATTTTCTAGGATAGAACACATGTTGGGACACAAAATAAGTCTTAATAAATTTAAAAAGATTGAAATCATATCAAACATCTTCTCTGATCACAATAACATAAAACTAGAAATCAACTATAATAGAAAAACTGAAAAATATTCAAATATTTTATGGTCAATTGATATTGACAAAGGAGGTAAGAGAATATACAATGGCACAATGACAGTCTCTTTAATAAATGGTTTTGGGAACACTGAACAGGTACAAGATAAAAAAAATGAAACTAGACCCCCAACTTACACTATCCACAAAAATAACCTTAAAATAGATAAAAGACAGAAATATAAGTTGCAAAACCATAACTATCTTGGAACAAAACATAGGCAGTATACTCTCCAATATTCCTCGTAGCAATATTTTTGCCAAAATATCTCCATGGACAAGTGAAATAAAGGACGAAATAAACAAATGGGACTATATCAAACTAAAAAGTTTTGCACAGCAAAAGACACCATTAACAAAATAAAAAGACAACCCACACAATGGAAGAACATATTCACCAATACTCTGATAAGGGGTTAATAACCAAAATTTATAAAGATCTTCTAAAACTCCATACCAGAAAGGTAAATAATCCAATTCAAAAATGGGCAAAAGGCCTGACCAGGTGGTGGTGCTGTGGATAGAGCATTGGACTGGTATGCAGAGGACCCAGATTCAAAACCCCGAGGTCACCAACTTGAGCGCAGGCTCAGCTGGTTTGAGTACAACTCACTAGCTTAAATCTAAGGTCACTGGCTTGTACAAAGGGTCACTTGGTCTGCTATTGCCCCCGGTAAGGCACATATGAGAAAGCAATCAATGAACAACTAAGGTGCCACAATGAAGAATTGATGCTTCTCTTCTCTTTCCTTTCACGTCTGCCTGCCCTTATCTGTCCCTCTTTCTGTCTCTGTCACACACATTCACACACACACACCAAAAAGAGCTAAGGAACTAAACAGACACTTCTCCAAAGAGGACATACAGATGGCCAATAGGCATATGAAAAAATGTTCATCACTAATTATCAGAGAAATGTATATTAAAACCATAATGAGACATCACCTCACACCTATCAAAATGACTCTCATAAAATCAACACACAAGTGCTGGTGTGGTTGTGGAAAAAAGGGAACCCTCCTGCACTGCTGGTGGGAATGCAGACTGGTGCAGCCACTGTGGAAAACAGTATGGTGTTTCCTCAAAAAATTAAAAATGGAACTGCCTTTTGACCCAGCTATCCCACTTTTAGGGATATAACCTAAGAATCCCAAAACTAATTCAAAAGAAGATATGTACCCCCATATTTATTTCAGCACTGTTGGCATTAACCAAGATCTGAAAGCAGCCCAAGTGTTCATCAGTGGATGAGTGGTTTAAAAAGCTGTGGTACATATACACAATGGAATACTACATGGCTGTAAAAAAGAAGGGAATCATACCTTTTGTGATGGCATGGATGGACCGGGAGATTATTATGCCAAATAAAATAAGCCAGGCAGAAAAAGACAAACATCATATGATCTTTTATATGTGACATCTAATGAATATGTTGAACTGAGGAATGGAATAGAAGCAGAGGTGTGGTCATGGGGAGCCAAGGGACTGTAGTCATAGGGAAGGTGGATGAGGTGATGGGATCAGAGAAGGTGAGGGATTAGTGAAGTTATATATACATAACACACAGGTACAGATAATGGGACAGCAATCTCAGAGGGAAGGGGATAGGGTGTCAGCAAGAGGGGGCAAAAGGCATGTAATGGGGGCACATTGTTGTGGGGGTGAGGGTGTTATATTGAGTGAGATACCTGAATCCATATTAACACAATAAATTTAAAAATTAATAAAAATAAATCATTTAGTAATATAAAAATGTATTTAAAAAGAAGCATTTGTGGAAAACTACTTTATTGAGATATTTATTTGCACTTACAATTTTCTCTTTCCCTATTTCAGCTGGTAGTTATTGTTAGTGCTATTTTTTTTTTTTTGGTAGAAGTTCTTTAGAGGCAAACATGAAAGCTGAAATTGGGTCCAATGCGTCCAGAACATTCTGGACTTTGACAGCTGTACCTGCCTGAAGTTCTTTATTAGCACTTCCTCCTTTCTTTTTCCTCTTTATATCTTTATATCTTTCTTTCCCTTTCTTTCTTTCTTTCTTTCTTTCTTTCTTTCTTTCTTTCTTTCTTTCTTTCTTTCTTTCTTTCTTTCTCTTTCTTTCCTTCTTCCTTCCTTCCTTCTCTCCCCTTCCTTCCTTCCTTCCTTCCTTCCTTCCTTCCTTCCTTCCTTCCTTCCTTCCTTCCTTCCTTCCTTCCTTTCTTCCTTCCTTCCTTCTTTCCTTTCTTCAATTCTAAGTAATCAGAGTTGATTGTTAAGCATCCTAAGGAGCAAAGATAAGGAAAGAGTCAAAAAAGATGGGAAAGATACTCCCCAGATCCATGTAGAAGAGTAATATGTTCTCACCCTTTAATCCCACATATTGCCAATGCTTCTACCCTGTTATTTTAGTTCATAATGACATCCCATATTAGCACCTATTTGAAACTTATTTCAGGATTCTTGGGCACAACTACTCTGTCTTAATTGTGAATTTCAGCATTTACACCAACACCGTTCTAAGTTTTTTTGTAATGATAGAAATATTCTATACCTGTGCTCTCAAATATGGTGACTATTAAATACCTAAAATATGGCAAGTACAAGTGACAAATTGATTTTCATATTTTACTTAATTTTTTATTTCTTCAAATTCAAATACCCACATGGACTAATTGTTACAGTATTAACCTGCACAAAGCAAGACTAATCATTCACACATATTATTCTCTTAATAAGTGATGTGATAATGATAAAAATTTACTACTTTCTTATAGTGCAATACATTCTTTCTCATTTTTCTTATACAACATTAGTAATAATGTTCACTAAAAGTAAAATGTTTACATTTTATTTAAATTTATAACTAAATTGATACTAATATGTCTGGGCTTTTTAAAAATCTCATTTTTCAGTATTAAAAAAATAGTAAAACAAACAGCAAACAGAAATATAATTTTCTGGAAAAAGCACACTTTGAAAAAATGTTTAATATTTCATTATAATATTTAGCATTTCTATTTGAAAATAATTGTAATATACTGGACTATACTTTGAAAATAAAACAGAACTTTGTAGAGTAAGCTTTAGTTATGAATTGCAGTATCATGTCAAAGAATTTTATTTGCATGTGCTAATTAATTGCTATTTTATATAATTAATATTTGGGACATAATACCTTATTAGCTAAAAAGAATTCTCTTATAATTTAAAACTAAATAATGAACCAATTTAATGATGGTCATGAATTTTTCTTCATGTCATTAAGGTTGGCTGTACAATTTTTAGGTTTTTCTGTAACTTTAATATGAATAATATACACTTATTTAGAGTTGACATAAAATTTGAAATTTTGAATAGTAGCATATAGTAAATATTTAATAAACTGTCTTTGATAATACTTCAGTAAATATAAATACAAAGTTTTGAAAATTCAACATTGCAATATGTAGATAACATTCTCATTATATATGTAATGATTTCTGTATGTTTTTAATTTTTCTATTTTCTTAATGTTTTTATTTTTAATTTTAAAATTTTTTAAAGATTTTATTTATTTATTATAGAGAGGGGAGAGAGAGAGAGAGAGAGAAGGGGGAGGAGCAGGAAGCATCAACTCCCATATGTGCCTTGACCAGGCAAGCCCAGGGTTTTGAATTGGCAACGTTCAGTGTTTCCAGGTTGACGCTTTATCCACTGCACCACCACAGGTCATATTTTCTTAATGTTTTTGAAAATACACTGCATAAGTAATAAATTTAATGTAAAATAATATTTCCACTTTTAATAAAGGATAAAGTCCTTTTAAGATAAATTTATAATTTATGTATTTTAATAAAAGGAATTACTAATAATTTTTAACTTCAAATTAAATTTCTTTTTTAATAAATAAATTTTTATTTTAATGGGGTGACATCAATAAATCAGGGTACATATATTCAAAGAAAACATGTCCAGGTTACCTTGTCATTCAATTCTGTTGCATACCCATCACCCAAAGAGAGATTGTCCTCTGTCAACTTCTATCTAGTATTCTTTGTACCCCTCCCCCTCCCCCTCCTTCCCTTCCCCCACCCCCTGTAACCACCACACTCATGTCCATGTCTCTTAGTCTCGTTTTTATGTCCCACCAATGTATGGAATCCTGCAGTTCTTGTTTTTTCTGATTTACTTATTTCACTCCGTATAATGTTATCAAGATCCCACCATTTTGTTGTAAGTGATCTGATGTCATCATTTCTTATGGCTGAATAGTATACCATGGTGTATATGCACCATATCTTCTTTATCTAGTCTTCTATTTTTTTTTTTTTTTTACAGTGATTAAAGTCTTTAAGCAAACTCTTGGCCAATACAACAAGAATCCATAAAAGAGTAGTGTCCTTAACATGTTCACCAAGTCCAAGTTGGCCCCAACACCATGCCAAATCCCTGAAAAATGCAACCCAACCCCAGTTCAGTCTGTTAGGAGCTGTCACAAGGAGCAGGAGTCCAGGAAAAGTCCACCTCCAGGAAAAGTCCGCATGGCACTGGAATTGTTGTCACAATTCTATACTTTTTTCTTTAGATTTTTTTATTTATTCATTATAGAAAGGAGAGAGAGAGAGAGAGAGGGAGAGAGATAAGGGAGAGGAGCAAGAAGCATCAACTCCCATATGTACCTTGACCAGGCAAGCCCAGGGTTTTGAACCGGCAACCTCAGCGTTTCCAGGTTGATGCTTTATCCACTGCGCCACCACAGGTCAGGCCACAATTTTATACTTTGCAGCTCACATCCAAGTCCCAATGACCACTGCTTCTAGCTGGTAATGATTCAGGTAGACTGGAAAAGACATAAAGACATCTGCAGCATGTGAGGATATGGAGCTTCTGTTCTCCTCTGCCTGGAGATATGAGACCAGGTTGCTTTTCCCTGGAGCTCTGTGACTGTGGCTTGGTAAAGAAAACCTTGGGATACACTAAGCTGGGTGGCAAAGGTAGATTCATAATAGAAGTTGGCAAAAGGGGGAAAGAGAGCTCTAAATTAGGAGTAGGTCCCAGCCTGAAATATGAATGGGGCATTGAGGTAGGAGGAATAAAGGAAACACTATATATTAAACAAAGCAGCAGAAAATAGGACTATCAACACCTACAACAGAGATCTTCGAGGGAAGACTAAAAAACCTGACTATTCAGGCAAGACATAGTTAAGTGGCCCTTGCGCAAATGAGATCAGTTTACCTGCTTCTTGGAAGAAATACCCTAGGCTCATCCACAGTGTCATAGATCGGGCTGACGGCCCTGGGCACCTTCAGCCTTCAGTGGCAAACCCCAGCATTCTGCCTAGGTTAGGTCATAGGTGGCTGGAGCAGGGCTGGAAGAGACTGAACCCTCCCTTAGAGGAGCGAGGGGGAAGCCTACCTTCCAGTGTCCCTGTTTCCTCACAGCAGAAGCACGTAAGTCTGGCAGGCTTTAGCTCAATGACCTTCCTTTCCACTATTGAAGCAGGACCCAGATGGCATCCTATGAGACCCCTTTGGGGCATTGGAGCCTTTAAGGGTGTATCCTAAAAGCTGGTAGTTCCCCTGATCTCTATTGGTTTTTTTCTGCCTCTAGGTATCTTAAAAGTCATGCTCAGAAGATCTCGCTGAGGGGTTTGAGGATCCCCATCCACCTATATAAATCTTTTCCATATATCTGGAGCTATTTGGAAAAAGACAAAACAGTGTTATTAGCTGGATCAAATAAAGAAGGTAGTTGTTTGCAGGCAAAAAAGATTTGGCATCTCCTGTTCATCAGTATTCAAAAGAAATTTAAATTTTTTTAAAGTAAAAAGCATGATATGGTAGACCCATAGGAGTTCCAGGATATGACTACCCCCTTTAAAAATTTTTTTTAAATTGACCTTAAAATATTTGCTGGGTACACTTTAATAATACCTTAACTTTAAAGATTGTAAGAATGACAAAATACAGTAAATGCTTTTGCTCCATATGCAGGAGATTCTAATTAAATTTCAATGGAAAAAGCTTCTTTTCTATACCTGAACTTTTGGTCAACAGTTTTGCAAGCCTCTGTGGTTACTCCTACAATCTGAAAGAAAAATCACTTATTAATAGGTGAATTTGTAGAGACAAACAAGACCTTTCCTCTTCTGTTTCTTTGCAGCTGCCTGATTGCAGGCTGTGCTCTCCTATATGGGTTTGATCACATTTTAGAATCTTACTCTCCTCCGACATTTTTTGTTGATAAGAGGACAAGTTTGCTTGTATATGATAGTCAGCAATATATTTACTTTCTAATGCTGCTGTGGTAAGTACACTTAGTACTTTAAAACCAACAAAATTTTATTAGTTTTTTTAGAGTTAAAGGTTCTCTGGGTCAGCTTGGCTGATTTCTCTGTTCCCTATTTCCCAGGGCCTATTTCAAGGTAATGGGACAGTGGGCTTTTATCTGGAGACTCTGGCATGAATCTTCTAAGTTCATTGGGGTCATTTTTAGAATCAAGTTCTTTGTAGTTGTAGGACTGAGATCCCTGTTTCATGGATGACTATTTGTCAAGGACAGTCTTTGTTCATAGAAGTTGCCTATATATCCCTTTTCTTGTATTCTCTGTGGGTCACCATTAGTGGGTCAGATTCTTTCTGGCTTCAAATCTCTTCAACTGTTTATTCAGCCCCATCTCTTGTACCCTAGTTGGAAAAAGTTCTCTGCTTTTGAAACTCAGAAGATTAAGTTGGGCTCACATGAAAAATTTACAATCATCTTTCAATTATATGATATATAACATTAAACACACATGTAATGTCTTTTTGTCATGTAGTGTAACATTTTCATAGGTTCTGGGAATTAGGGTGCCAATCTCATTGGAGGACCACTTTTTGCCTGTCACAAGCATTATCGGGAATTCTCAGCAAAACCCATAATGCCACATTCCTGTATCCTCTATAGTAATACAAGCAATAGTTTAGCCTCCAATTAACTCTTTCATGCTTCAATTGTTGGGAACTCAGGAGAGAAAGAGGTTTCAAGTTTATTAGGCACCCCTCAGTGACTCCAACATTTTCAGTGAACTTTTATTATAGAACTTCTTCAAGGAAAATAACACTCTTTCACTTTGCATTCAAAAGTTGTGTCTCAATAAAAAAAATATATTGTCTTATCAAACTTAGTAAAGCAAATGAAATTATTTTACAGATGTAGAAACTTTTGTCTCACTCATACAAAAAGCCAATTGAGTTTTACTTATGCAAAAGAATGCAAATCACCTAATTATTGTGGTAGTAATATCCCCATATAATGAGTGACATATTATCAAATAGTTACCATTCAACAGCAACTTACAAATATACATTTTGAAGAAACTAACCTCATAAAATTACTCTTTTAATCTTTCATGAATACACTTTTTAAATATCGTTTGTCTGTATATTCTAGTCAAGGAAAAACTACAGATAGGTTTCTGATTCCATATTTTTCAGACTTCATCTCTAAGTTATTACTTTCATTATATATATATTTTTAATTTTCAAATGATAAATAATTAAAAATAATTTCCAGAAGTAAATAGTACAGTTGAATATTTTTTTTATAAAATGTTCAAAGAAACCTTTAAAGTTAGCAGTTTAAGGTTCCACAGCTATTCCTGTGTTATTAAGGTTATGGTATGTGAACAATGTTTCAATTACCTATTATTATTTCACAGTCTAGATACAGGATAATCTTATTTAAAACTTTGAGTAAGAAGTTTAAAACATTATGTAGTTTTGTTTTTAAAATTATGCCATTTTAAAACAACCGTATCTCTACATTTAACTTCATCTTGTATAGATTAAATGTTAATTTGTTGGTCAGTTGAGTCATTCTTTTGGTTAACAAATATTTATTAAATAGGTGCTCTATTACTGTCTTAGAACATAGTTAACTGGCATAATCAAATCATAAGAACTTTTGAATCTGGTGATGAAAACATGTATGAAGAAATAATTAAAAATTTATTTCAAATAACAATGGCAATTCCATAAAAAAAAAAGCACAGATTTGGGGTGCCTGACTTCAACTGAGATACTAGGAAGTTTTCCTAAAACATTCTAAAAAATTGTTAATATGTTTCTGATTTCAAATTCATAATGCCCTACAGTCATTCATATTTTGAAAGTGGTATGATCTTTCAGTTCTTGAACAATTTTCCAATTTTATGATATTTCATATTATGGACTGAATGTTTGTATCTCTCACAAAATGCATATGTTGAAATTCTAACATATAGTGTGATAGTATTACGAGGCGAGGCCTTTGGGAAGTGATTAGATCATGAGGGAGAGCACTTATGAATGGAATTAGTGCTCTTATAAAAGAGACCTCAGATAGCTTTCTTGCCCCATTGTCCCTATGAGGACATAGTGAGAAGATAACCATCTATGTACCAGAAAATGAGCTCTCATCAGAAGCAAATCTGTCTGTGTCTCAATCTTGGACTTCCCAGCCTCAGGGACTGTGAGAAATAGATGCTTATTATTCATCTGTGGTATTTTCGTGATAGCAGCCTGAACAAACTAAGATACTTTACATGAAAACCAATTGCTTATTAAAAATAATTATTGTTATCTCTATATACATTTCACTTACAGAGACATTTGCCTGAAGCATTGTCTATTAGTCATTAAAAATAAGACATCTTGGACTAAGTGAAAGATTATAACACTTTAATTAATACCATGATTATTTCTCAAATTATGGTCCAAAATCTATATAATCTATTTAGATATTATAAACATCAATGGTAACTAAACTCATTCAGGAAAATAACTAAAACTATAGTTTGAAAAATTTAGATTGTTGTGCAGTCTGTTACTGTGACTATTCTCTTAAACCCTAACCACTTGGCAGTTTCTTTATTGATGACAATGCTTTCAAAATAGTGAACAAGCAATTAAACAGGAGTTACCTCATTACCATCAGTGTAAAGCATATTTAAGGTTTTTGACAGTGTCAAATATAAAAAAAATAATCGAATATTTTTTTTTGGGGGGGGGCTCTTTTTTCACTCTATTTTCTGATAGATAAACAAGTGAAAAGACTCATAAATGCTTAAAAGCCCATTGATATGTGTAATTAATCATATTAGAAATACCGTATAGCTGTGGACCAGATACCAGAGATAATCTTGGGGGGAGACCTGAAGAATGTAATGACATAGATGAAATTTCCCTTTATTGGGTAAGATTCTTAGTTCATATGTCTACTTTATGTACTTTTACTGTGTTAATCGTTTATTCTGTTATTTTTGAATGCACCCTCTCTGTTAAGGAAAAGGAAAAGTCTTAGAAAATTTAAAAATCATTGAGCATTTTATTACATTACATCAGATAATTTAAAGAAGGTATTTTATAATACCTAGAATAAAAAAATTACTGAAGGCATCTTTGCTTCCCTTTTCCAATGGTTACATCACTATTTTTATGATGTTCTTAATTCATTAAAACTTAGAGCCCAACCATGAGATCTTATTGAAGGAGACTGACATTCATAATTCATGTGAATAACCAGAAAGAAAGGTGATCTCATTTCAAATATGGGAGCGTGTGTGTGTATGCATGTGTATGATTTATATTTCTCTGTAAAATGTCTACCACTTGAAAGTAAGATGAGTTGATGAAATTTTTAAAATTGAAAAAAAATTTTTTTTCCTTGAAAGAATTTTCCAGAAAGAATTGAAGTTCATATTTGTACAAAGGTAGAAGCATATTTGACAAAATTTTAGAGGATGCACTGTGCTTTTAGAACACAGGACAGTCATTTCAACAGTTTAAGTAAGACAGGTATAGAAATAGTTAAAATAACAGAGATAATAAATTCTGTGAACAGAGCTAGGGTGAAATACACACTCTGCAGAAATATTCTTTATAGATCTTTTGTCATTCATGAATGGGTAAACATTAGGACAAATAGTTCTTTCAGACAACACTGAAGAACAAGATAAGGAGACAGTGAGAAAAGAAATAAACTTTAATATTCAAAAGAACAGAAAACTCTTGACACTAATTAGTCAAAAGATGAAAAGAAAGTTTTAGAACATGTCTGATATTCCTAGGACAACCATATAATTTACATATTAAGTAGGACCTTTTGGAAATGAAAAAAGGCATCAGAACAACTGCCAGAAACCAACACTCTATTGGGCATATTGAGATGTCTGGTAGCCCTAGCAAGATTATTAAAAAAAAAAAAAAAATGGGTTAGCATGTAACATAAACAGAATAAATGATAGAATAACAAAAGAATGAACAATAAAGACAAGAAGCTATTTTTTTTTCTTTTAAAGAAGGACTGAGATAAGAAAGAGTTGCAAAGAAACTGATATGTTAACTATAGTGTAAAAGAGGAGAAAATTTTCTTCAACTCTGTTTTAGGGTCACTGTTTGCATCTAAAAATTAAAGTGGCAAAGACAGATTAACAAGAGGGTAGTATATAATAAAACAAGTGACAAGGAAACCTTTATAAAGAAATGAAGAATTCAAATAAACAGTTAGACTTACATAATTTTATGCTAGGTTTGAAGAAGAAAGAACAGTTATGGAGGAATATGATAGATTAAGGAATGTGAGGCAATAATAAAGAATGAGGGAAATTAACAAGGACTAGTTTTTAAAATTTTTTTTGGCATTCTTTGTTGTCAGAGATAAGGATGCTTCTCTTCTCCTGCTATAGGGAGGGCACCTCTCACATGAGAGGTTTTAGGGAAGGAGGATGAGAGGAAGGAGGTCAGAGTGACCTTCCTACTTCTATTTTCTCAAACTCTTTCAACTTGAAATATTTAATATACCAAGATGCTGTATATTAGAGTAGCATGTCTTGTGTCCCATAAGTAGAATTGAAATAGCTGTAGGAGAGGTTAAAAGCAAGTGACATTGATAAATACTGAATCAGTGCTATACAGTAAGAACCTGAATAACATTTCCAGAATGCTGACCAAAGGGAGATAATAATGAACATGATGTTATGTTATCTGAGGAAAGTGGAGAAATGATAAGGAAGATGAAACCTCAGAGTTACTGGCATTCCTGAGAAGGAAACAGGAATAACTGGATAAGCCAGTCCAAAACAAAATACCATATGATTTCACTTATATGTGGAAAATAATGAACAAAATAAACTAACAAACAAAATAGAAACAGACTCATAGATACAGAGAACAGACTGATAGTTGTTAGAGGGGATAGAGACTGGAGGGATTGAGCAAAAAACAAACAAAACAAAACTCATAGACATACGAGTATGGTGATTACCAGAGGGCAAGAAAGTAGGGAGAGAATGAGAGGGTCAAAGGGGGATAAATGATGCCAGAAGGAGACTTGACTTTGGATAATGAACACACAATAAAATACACAGATGATGTATTATAGAATTGTACACCTCCCTGACCTGTGGTGGCGCAGTGGATAAAGCACCGACCTGGAATGCTGAGGTCACCAGTTTGAAACCCTAGGCTTGCCTGGTAAAGGACCTATGAGAGTTGATGCTTCCTGCTCCCCCTACCCCCTCTTTCTCTCTCTTCTAAAATGAACAAATAAAATCTTTTTTTATAAAGAATTGTACACCTGGACAATAGACTCAATAAAAATAAAAAAAACAAATTAAATCAAAAGCACTTAAAGAAAAATTTCTGCAGAAAAGAAACAGGTGAGATTGAAAAGTGAAGGGGTTTTTCTGGTTTTGGTCAAATAAGTTTTTAAATATGATATATATGTTTGCTCGCTTACAGTTTATATTGTGTGGGGGGGACAGGCTGTAAGCAGGCCGGGTTGTTATAGCCTATAAGACGAAGCTTTTCCCCACACCCTTGACTGATTGCTTGATGTGGGGTGATGCACTCACATGAGGAATTTCATTATGTCTCAGATAAGTGGCTTTGTATCAGAGACTTACTCATTTGTATATTGGATTAAAGGTTTTGATTTCTACACTATAAAATGGGGGCAGACCAGGAGCTTGCCCTCTCTTGGTTCCTGAGATTAGCATTAGAGGACAGAGCAGAGAAAGGAGAGCAGAGAAAGGCCACGTGGAGGAGAGGAGAAGCAGCCAAGATGGTGGAGTGCTGAAGGAGAAGCCAGTTAGTGCAGAGTTTGTGCAGAGAGAAGGAGATGGGGAAAAGAGGTGAATAAGGTTGGTGAGTTAGAAACCTTTGATTCTAGGAAACTTGGATAAGTCAGTGACTTTGGGAGCCCTGAATTGAAAGGGAAGTATTTTCCCACTGTGTGTATTTCTTGCCCGCCGAGTGCAAGTTAGGATTAAAAGGTAATGGCCCACCAGTTCTAGGCTTCATTGTTTCATTACCATCTATCTGAATCCAGTGCGAACCTGCATGGGCCATGCGGCTGTGGTGGTGGCCATGGCTACTGGCTTTACATCTGGGATGCAAGAAAGTTAAAGAAATACATAGTCATTAATATATTGCCATTCTTTGTCTGATTATTAAAAGGAAGGAAAAAGTATATGATTTTTTCTGGGTGGAATTATAAACTAAAACATAAGACAAGTTAAAAGAAAAACTTACCTAAGAAGTAGAAATATTAAGGTGGCCTCAAACTTCTCAGGACTATTAATAATCAGATGAGAATGAAAGTGTTAGTGCAGGTAGCTAGTTAGCTATAAATAAAAGAATGGAGCAAAGGTAATCAATGTTAATCCTAATAATCTAGGGAGTAAAACTGGGTAAATTTAATTTGGTAGGAAACTACAGCTCCACGCACTCCAGGGGACAGAAGCATTGTTCTGCCAAGGAGATAAACACCCTTCTTTTCCCCCTTCCACCTCCCTAATCCCACCCTCACCTAAAGGATGGAAGGACCAGTTGTTGTTCAGTGTCCTCAGGGTACCACCAGTCACCAACTGGGATTACCAGGGAGAGATAAAACAATAAAGGAGGAATTTCTCTGCTGAGCACATGCCCAGTAGGAGCCAAGATGGTAACCATAAAGAGGAGGTGTCTAGCATGTGAGAAAGACTGAATTGGTTAGGGGGAGGGCATGCAAAGATCTAGGAAGTGGATTGGTTAGAAGGAGGGCTGAGGACAGTCCCAGAAAGGATTGGGAAAGAGATTGATCAGTTTTAAAGCCCCAGGTAATATAATCAAAGCTTAACAAAGGCTGCTTGCGGGTAGCTTGCGTTTAGCCAGCCCATTCCTTTGCACATTCTCTTTCCATAGGAGCCAATGTGGGTCTAGCAGCTGGGCAGACCCAAGATGTATTTCAAGTATGGCAACAAAAAAGATGAGGAAAGAATTTAAAGATGAAAAGTTTTATCTAAATTTTAACAAAAAGATAGTTGTTTATTTAATGACTCGAAAAACATACTTTTGTGTGAATCTTAAAGTGTCACATCAGTATGTATCCTGGAATCTTTTATAATAAATAAAAAATCAGAGTCAAAGACAGAAAAAATTCCATATCCATTATGGGAAAAATACTGGGGCAGAAGCAATAATGAAAACATGGCTCTTGAGGAATTTTATACTGTATCCAGAGCAAGTTATTACAATCAATTAAGGACAAAAATAACACTATAATAAGGAATAATATTGTTTAACTTAGAATGAGGCAATACTTTTGTCTACTATGGGGAGTAGGAAAGATCTACTGAGTTAGTGGTATTTAGGTTGACCTTAAAAATATTTGCATGTTTAAAATGCTGGAGAGGTTATTCCGAAGAAAGAAAATAAAGACAAATGTGCAAAAAGTTTTGGAAGGCTTGAAAAAAGCATTAAAATGTTAAGTATGGAAAAGAGTTTACAGTAGATTTTGGAGGTACTGAGTGCCATGCTTTTCTTGTTAAGTAATGGGGAGCCATTGAGGAACCACTGAAGTGAAGTATGCTATTGCTTATGACTTCAGAAGATAAATCTGATGAAGGGGTTAATGATGTATTTGAGAGATTAACTGTTAGAAAACTTGAATATCTGTTATCAAGTAATTGCAAATTTCTAGAGATAACAAACGGCACTCAGGCATTTGCAATGAAAATAAAACAACTAGAATATATTATAGAAAGATGACAGACAGAATTGACAAGAATTGGTGACTGATTGGTTGTGGAGATGCAGGTGAATGCCTATTACATTTTCAGTGCAATTTAAAGTTAAGATGGTCTTTTTAAGTTGCTTTTTAGATTCTCTAATTTTCTAAACATTTTATTTTTAAAAAGAAGTAGGTAATAAATGGCTATTTAGAGTCAATTTTTCTTGTAAAATAAATCATTTAGCATATAACTATTAAAGATTTCTTCAAAGAGACATTAAAAAATGCTTTGACTTTATAAATAACATCCTACTGGTTGTTCTGTCAACTGCAACTAGGAATTCTGTTGTAATAGTTCATAGAATATAACCTATTAGCTACATAAGAATGCCAAATTGACTGTGTAATATCTATCAATCTATCACCTATCACACATGCTTTTGTTATTACTTGTAACTTATGCTTTAGAAAATCACACACATTAAGTATGTTTTTATATTAATTTTTACTAAAAGACATTTGCTGCTTATTTGCATTCATTGTGAATATAAAGTAAAGTGGAGATAACTTGGAAACAAGTAAAAAATTAGTGCTAGAATCTTGGTTACTGGCTGCACTTTGAGAGCCAAGCCTGGGAGTTATGACTGTAGTGGTTGAGGTGTTTGGGAGGGAGAGAGAGGAAAAAAGAAACAGCTATTGCAAGCTTTGCTTTCTCTTCTTCATAACGCAACCTACTCTTTTTTTTTTTCCTGAGGTGAGAAGCAGGGAGGCAGAGAGACAGACTCCCACATGTGCCCAACTGGGATCCACCAAGCATACCCACTAGGGAGCAATGCTTTGCCCATCTGGGGCCTTGCTCCTTGCAACCAGAGCCATTCTAGCACCTGAGGCAGAGACTATTTAGTCATCCTCAGTGCCTGGAACAACTTTGCTTTAATGGAGCCTTGGCTGTGGGAGGGGAAGAGAGAGAGAGAGAGAGAGAAAGGAGGGAGGGGAAGGATGGAGAAGCAGATGGGCATTTCTCCTGTGTGCCCTGGCCAGGAATCAAACCTGGGACATCCACACTCTGGGTCGATGCTCTACCACTGAGCCAACCAGCCAAGGTCTAATGCACCGTATTTTTTAATTGACTCTCCAGCACTCTTGTCTTTCAATTAATATTAATTAGTGTTCAACTTTAAAGTGTTATGTTATCAATTCATTTGATCCTGAAATTAAAAGCAAGATTGAGGTTCTTTGGAATTTTTAAATAACTATAATATTTTGTATGCATTAATGATTTCTATATTTCACCATTATATTAAGATAATTTTTCAGAGATTCTAAAGAAGTAGAATAATACAGCATGCAGAAAATAAAATAGGACATGTTAACTTAAAAAACAAAAATGCATATTTTAAAGCTTTTTACTAATTTTTTGTTGATAAAAAGTGTGATATTTTAACAGAATAAAGCATAAGAACAGTATTAATATGGAGGAAGTGAATCCAAAATGAAGGAAAATCTGTTTTAATTTGATGTTATGAAAATATAATTTTAGTGGCAATCTTACTTGATCATATACTGCAAGCAAGAGCAGAATTCTTATTTTTATCAGCTGGCAAAATGTGTTCGGAAATTATATGCTCTGCTGGAAAGTTGAAAAGCTAACCTAGGCAGTACTTTCTGTTCTAAATTTATGCTTCAAATTATATTGTGTTTGTAATTTTAACACATTTTTTTCTCTTTTCATTTAAGTTGACTTTAATTTCTGGCTCTGTTAGAAGGGCAATTTATGTTGAATATAGATTAAAAACTTTCACTGTTAATGTTTACGGAAGAGATAGTTGGGGGGGGGGTAGCAAATTTATCCTAGTGGTTGAGATACTGCATGTTAGATAGGACCTGTCTAACCCAGAAATCTCTCTGAGAGCTGAATCCTCTTTACAGGCAGGTGGCAAAAAATTAAGAGATCATTTTCTTCTTGTGGTAAAGTTTGATAAAAAATGTATTTTGTACAGTGGCACTTAAAATAGCCTTGAACTTTAACCTATCAAGATGAATAATGCTTGTGTGACAAAAGTTAAACTAGTTCTATAGTAGTACATCAATAATTAAGAGATAGACTACACTGATTTTATAAGTTACTGTGATAGGAATTAAATTCACCAATGTTCTATACTCCCTTTAGTGGTTTGGTTTACGACTGATTCCTTAACCCTTTGGTACCTGGTGTCCTATTGCTTTAAAGCATTATAATTACTGTTAAACTGTCAACTGACAAGATTTAAAAATTAATATTTGTACTGGAGTTTAATTCTTAACAGTCATTTAGGAAACCAAAATCTTACGGTCCCAAGAATCAATCATGCAGGAATTTCGGTCCTATGAAAGAGGCGAGGAGATAGGAGGTCCTATGAGTTCCTGTCCTGCATTTGTGTATTGTTAAAGAAATGTAATTTTCACTTATGCCAATAACAATTTTATTTAAGCATCTGAATAGTAGGTTAATATAGTCCTGTGAATTAATGTTATTACGTTTTAGAATAATTTTCTGTTGATTTTTTTCTCTCTTATTACCACCTGCACTTTTATTAATAAATCATAATGGGTGATATTATACAGAAGAATTTACATATAAAGTATAATTGCAGTTATTGAATAATTAATTTCTTTTATATACTTTTCTCAGTCATTTTAAAAGGCAAAGATTTATTTATAACTTTCAAACAAAAAAGGAATAAAGCAACATATATTACTAGATTTACACATTACAGATACAAGTACAGAGAAGATAATTTAACATATGGGTAGAAAACTCAATAAAATCTGAAATTCAAGTACAATATTTTAAGATTTATTAAAAGTATACCTTCTTCTTCCAGTTAGGATGGAAGCAGTTTGAGTTCACAGGACAGGTTACTGGAGAAAAAATATTGCGCAAAGCTATAATTCTGAAGATGTCAAAAGGCCTCCCCGGATTATACAGCTGAGTACTGATCAGCATATGCATGTGAGAAAGTGTTCATGGATGGAGAAAGATCAACCACAAAGCTTCAGAGGTAACATGCCTAGTGCTCACAGAAAGCTAAGAACAAAGCATTTTTTCCCCACAAACAGACTGGACATGGTGTATTGTATAGAATACACAGAAGTGTCTTGTCTAAGTCTTGGAGAAAAAGAGGGATGATTTCTTACTGTTCCAGTTCCATCTGACAGTTTAACAACAGGACCGCCAGTCCCAATCCAATTGTTTCTAACTGTGTCTCAGAACAAATCTCAGTATTTATAGGGAAACATAAATACCCTGCACCAAAGAAGCTAAAATTTACAAGTCTGATATTTAGTGAATAATTCCAGTTATACAAACTAATAATAATAATAATAATAAAACCCATAATGAGAGAAAAAATTAGTCAGCTGAATCTGACTAAGAACTAACACAGATATTTGACCCAGTAGCCAAGGTAACTGAAATTATTTTAACTCTATTCCATATGTTCACATAGAAAAAAAAATGTACCCTAAGTAGTAATTAGTGGAAAATTTATAGCACCAGACACCTGTAATAAAAAAGATGAAAAGTCTCAAATCAAAGCCCTTAAGGTTCTCCTTGAAAAAATAGAAAAAGAAGAGCAAAGTAACCTCTAAGTAAATATAAGACACAAAATAATGATCAATGTGAAAATAAGTGGATTGAAAACAAAAACAGTACTGTGAATCAATCAAAATGAAAGATTTTTTAAAAATTCAATAAAATTTATTAATTGCTTGCCAGAATGATTATGAAAAAAACCCAAGATGCAAATAGTTAAAATACACCATGTATTATAATTCTTCAAATGTATTTATTGAAGTGAATATAAAATAAAATGTTTTGCCAGACTAGATGAACTATATAATAAATAAGTTTAAAAAAACACTGGAAGTAATAACATAGAAATATGCACTATAGCTAACAATAAAGAATTATATAAATATAGCAAAAGAGAAAAAAAAATAGCTGTGCTGAGACACTGTCAACTAAAATTAAGTATATGTGATTACATTCCAAGAATAACCTGTTTTGTTTTTTAAAAAATTTTATAATAGAATTACTCATAGTTAATTAGCTTCATTAGTAGTTAATAAACTTTAAAAATAAATAGTTAAATTAGTACCTAATTAACTGAAAAGATGGAAGGAAGCAATTTATGGGAAAATGAAAATAAAAGCTACACTATGACTAATTGTCTCCCTAAAGCCACATTATAGGCAAAAAGACAGTATAATGATACCTTGTAGTACTCTGAGAAAATAGAATTCTATACCTAGATAGTCACACTTTTGGGGGATTAAGGCATTGTAAGTGCAATTTCACAAAAAGACATATAGATTGCACCACACGATGAACCCAACTCAATTACGTGAATATAGTCTTTATGATGAATGAAATTGACCTCTGAACAGTCTGTAGTGTGATGCAAAAGCAACAGAGAAGAAATCAGTCAGTAAGCAGGAACACTAAATATATGACTATAAAAGTAGTGTGTGGTGGGATTGGAATAGGGATTGGTATAGACTGAATATGGTTTATTAATTTACTATTGGTGCTGTTACAAATTATTATAAGTTTAGTGACTTAAAACAAAAATTTATTATTTTTTAATTCTGGGTTGACAAATCCAAAAATGGGCATCAAGGACTAAAATCCAGGTAATTAGTAGGACTGTATCCTTCGTGAAGGTTCAGATGAAAATCAATTTCTCTTCCCTTCTCTTTATCTCGAAGCTGTCTGCATTTTTTCCTGGCTCCAACCCTCCTGCCAGCAGCGGTCTGATCATTCTGACCTCTTCAGTTAACATTTTTTCTCACTCTCTTGCCTCCCTCTTTCACTTGCAATATATTAGGCTCACACAGGTAATCCAAGCTAAGCTCCCCATCTCAAGATTTTTATTCACATCTGCAAAACCTCTTTTGCCATGTAAGATAACATATTTATAGGCTCTGAGAACTAAGATGTAACAATTTTGGTGGTTGGGGGACATTATTCTACTTACTAAAATCCAAATCACAGAAGTAAAATGAGGAAGGGGAAGATATGAATTAAAATATCTTGGAAGTTTTTGCTTATGTTCCTTGAAAACAGAAGAGAGGTATTAGTTCAATATAAACATTGGTAAATCAAGTTAAGAAGTATGCATTTAAAAAATGCAGTGTATATCATGGAAGCTGATGGAAGAACAAAGGAATTTTAAAAAATTGATTAATTCAATGTAGACAAATGATGAATTTAAAAAAAATCTAAGTAATACAAATGTAAAATGACAAAATCAGCACTAGTTGAACAGGTATATTCAAATAAAATTAAAAATAAAATGATATGTATCTAGAATATAAGGGTATCAAAGTTTAAAAATAAAATTAGGTAAAAGATATAGCATGTTGTAAGGTCAGTGGATAATGAGGAATGGTCACGTGGGGAACCTAGGCCCGCCCACAGCCAAGTGCGCCAAAAGAAACTTCCTAGGAGGCCTTGGAAAAAAAAAGCGACTGACTGTCAGCCAGTGAGATTTCTCTACGTCATATTAGCCCGACTTCCCTAAAGGGACCCCCTTTTTAAATTTACCCACGCGGTCTCTCTCTGTGCACAATTTTCCTGACCTCCATCTTCCAGGCCAGTGAATCTCATCCGAGGAACGCTGTGTACTGAATAAAGCCTTTTTGTTATTCCACACTTCGTGGCTCAGAGCCCTGTTCCTTCCTTCTCGGCGGGGAAAAATACCTTACACATGTAGGTTCTAAAAAAGAAATAAAATATTTGGAATATCCAGATTGGTGATTATAAACCAAGGAAAATTGGTACTGTCAGTAAATTTTAAAAAATTAAAATTATACTGAATATATTTTCTTACCAAAATAAAATGAACATAAAAACAATAACTGGATGGTTATGAAAATATTCAAATACTTAGAAATTAGACAACCCTCTTCTAAATAACCCATGAGTAAAAGCAAAGAAATTAAAAAATATTATAAAGTAAAAAAACCCAAAAATACAATATATTCAAATTTGTGGTTTGTGTAAAAGCAGTGCTTAGAGGAAAATTATGATGTTAAATGCTTATCATTTTACCACAAAACTTCCAATGAAACTTCCTTAATGAGATTGATCCTGTGGGGAAAACCTAGAAAAGGAAACTGAAAGATATCACTCAAGAAAAAAGTCAGAACAAAAGCTGAGGAAAGAGGAGGAAAAGACTGGTAGGACTCTTGTATAATTTTATCTCCGAGGATCTCATTTCTTTTACTCTTCTCCCTCCCCCATTACTGATGGCTCTTTCACTTGTAAATAACATGCAGATTAACTTAAAACAATAGGTGGATTTGGGCCCTGGCCGGTTGGCTCAGCGGTAGAGCGTCGGCCTGGCGTGCGGGGGACCCGGGTTCAATTCCGGCCAGGGCACATAGGAGAAGCGCCCATTTGCTTCTCCACCCCCCCTCCTTCCTCTCTGTCTCTCTCTTCCCCTCCCACAGCCAAGGCTCCATTGGAGCAAAGATGGCCCGGGCGCTGGGGATGGCTCCTTGGCCTCTGCCCCAGGTGATAGAGTGGCTCTGGTAGCTGCAGAGCGATCGACGCCCCCGGAGGGGCAGAGCATTGCCCCCTGGTGGGCGTGCCGGGTGGATCCCAGTGGGGCGCATGCAGGAGTCTGTCTGACTGTCTCGCCCCGTTTCCAGCTTCAGAAAAATACAAAAAAAAAACAAAACAAAACAATAGGTGGATTTGATAGTTCATGAAAACTGCAGAAATGATATGCTTTTGTTTCTACAAAATCAAGTCTTTTAATTGCTTGCAGCATATTTACCTATTTTTCTGCCAACCATGCAATGGCAGAAATGCTCATACTGAGCATAATGCACCTGTTTTTCCTAAAAATAAAATTTATTTAAAGGAAAGGAAGACAAACCTAGTGTCATATTTTTCTATTTTATTTAGATTCAGGTCCAGGTTTTCTCATGGAATTCATACTTAATAATTTTGAGGTGTGGCTCTTCTTAATATTTCATATAGTCTAAATATTCATGTCTTTTTTTTTTCTTCTTTTTTCAAGTGAAAGGAGAGAAGATAGAGAGACAGACTCCCACATGTACTACAACTAGGTTTCACCTGGCAACCCCCATCTGGGGCCGATGCTCTGCCTATCTGAAGCCATGCTTGCAACTGAGCTATTTTTAGCATCTGAGGCTGAGGCTCCATGGAGCCATCCTCAGTGTTTGGGCTGATGTGCTTGAACCAATCAAGCCACTGGCTGTGGAAGGAGAAGAGACAGAGAGGAAGGAGCTGAGGAAGGGTGGAGAAGCAGATGGGCATTTCTCCTGAGTGCTGTGACCAGGAATCGAACCCAGGACACCCACAAGCCAGGCCAAAATACTACCACTGAGCCAACCGGCCAGGGCCTGCCTAAATATTCATGTCTTATGTAGTCTAATTATATCGGTGAAAGGTTAACAGAATAACTTTTATAAAAACTTCCACTTAAACTTAAAAATGTCAACAGAACATACTGTGATTTCTGGTCCACGTACTTTATTTCCTGGACAGTGATATGAAGGATCATTTCTTCAGAGCTGAAGTTTCTTGATCTATTAATGTGACTGTACCTCATTCTTATACTCTGAGCATTAAGTACAAGGTGGAGCAAAAGTAGGTTTACAGTTTTGAGTATGCAAAACAATTTATTCTTGTGTTATTAGTTATTAATTATTATATTATTTTCTATATGAACAACTTTTGCCCACACCTGTATTTCCATTGTTCACTCTCTTCCATGCCCAGAGCTGAGTGAAGAATCTTCTTTACGAGCTAGACCAATTTAGTCATCCACTTTCTGATGGAGTGATATGGGAATCTTGGAACTGACTTAGAGATTGACTTCTTACATATCCCTATTTATAGTCTTTGGATTTTTCTTGGAAAAAAGAAAAATGAAAACAAAATCTCTTTAAAACCCTAATTTGTTTGTTGTTGATTTTATCCTATATATCCATTAGGAAGTTTAAAAAAAATGCTTGAAATAAAGTCAGGTTGTAACTTTGAATTCAGAGTTGAATATTGAAGATATTGTCTCCTCCTTTCTCCTTAAACCACTTGATAACAGCATTGCTCTAGACTTTGGCATTGGACCTATTCTGATACATATAGATGATCAGTCCACTTGTATAGTCTCCATTACTAACAGTTACAAATAACAGAAATAATTGCCCTTGTCAGAAAGGAGACACAAAGGAGCACTTTAGAAGGTGAGGTGAAGAGAGGAGATACTCCCTTTCCTCTTCCTCCTTAGTCATTGCCTATTTCCTTTCTATAGCTTTGTTACAGATTTGAAATTTTGACATTTTCAATTTGGCAGGTGCTTGATTGCACCATATTGTCTTGAGTTACTTGTCATGGACAAGATATTCAACTTGCTATTTCTTTTCTAACAGACTAGCTTTGATAGAATCTTAACTCATTTAAACTAACTCATTGAAGGCTGCAAGTAACCTGAATTACTCCAAAAGTTGGGCATTGTCTTCCAAGTCTTTCCAAACTGCAAACTCACAAAACACAAGATCTGAGAGGTAGCACACATTTACGCAGTCATTAGCATCACTGCCACATTTAGGGTGGGACTTTGAGTCCATTTTATTTTACGGCTATGTTTAGGTGACTCCACAGTTCTTTCACACAAATAGCTCACAACTAGATTAACCTTCACATTTGGTTATGATATTAACCTTAAATCTTTACTGAGTTAGATTTGCCTCCACAATTTGAGTTTAACTCATATTATTTGGTGAGTAGTAGTGTTGGTGTTCTTACTGCCAAGGGAACTCCAGTTAGAATTTGTAGCCTTTCTGCTATGCCTTCAGCTTCTGTGATGAGCTGATGAGCAGAGAGGGTGGGGATAAGAATGGCAGCAGTTAAGAGGAGAGAAATAGAGGGCAGCTGCCCTGGGAATAATATTTAAAGCGTTCCTTCTGGGATTAAGAATGATCTAAAGACAAGAAGCCAAATGTGTTCATAAAGGCACTTAATATAGGGAGCTGGCAGCTGTATTTTGTCAAGCAGTTAGAAGCCAGGATCCTAAGACAAAGGCTTTAAAAGGTAAGTGATAGGATTAGAAACCTCTGATCCTGAGCAGTAGGTGAATTTTTGTTTGAATTCTTCCATTCATTGTGAAGAAAATAAGACAGACCATTCCTGGGGCTCCTTACCTTCATGTGCCGGATTATTAAGAGGCCTTGAAGGTTTCTTTTAGATTTTTTTCTGGTAGATATTTTTTGTAGATTTTTTTTCCACAGATATTCCTGGTATATTTTCTTTTTTTTTTTTTTTTTTTTTTTTTTTTTTTTCATTTTTCTGAAGCTGGAAACAGGGAGAGACAGTCAGACAGACTCCCGCATGCGCCCGACCGGGATCCACCCGGCACGCCCACCATGGGGCGGCGCTCTGCCCACCAGGGGGCGATGCTCTGCCCATCCTGGGCGTCGCCATATTGCGACCAGAGCCACTCTAGCGCCTGGGGCAGAGGCCGAGGAGCCATCCCCAGCGCCCGGGCCATCTTTGCTCCAATGGAGCCTTGGCTGCGGGAGGGGAAGAGAGAGACAGAGAGGAAAGTGCGGCGGAGGGGTGGAGAAGCAAATGGGCGCTTCTCCTGTGTGCCCTGGCCGGGAATCGAACCCGGGTCCTCCGCACGCTAGGCCGACGCTCTACCGCTGAGCCAACCGGCCAGGGCCCTGGTATATTTTCGCAACAGAAAGATGATCATATCCCCCAGAGAACAATCAAGGTTCTTTTAGGCTTGGCTGCACATGAGAGACATACATAATTACACTGGTTAACAAAATGATACCATTTCCTAAAGTACAACTCAATAAAACATCATCTGCATACTGCATCATGTGCTAATCATCTAACGTCAAGTCTCTTTTTGCCTCCATTTGCTCCCCCTTTGCCCACTTCTACCTCCCCCAGCCACCTTTCTCTCTGGCTACCACCATACTGTTGTCCATGTCTATGTGTCTCATATATATATTCTTACATGACTATTTTTATGAAGTGCTAATTTCACAATATTTGCTCATAAAAAGTGGGTTGTTCTCACTAATTATTGCATCACTTAACTGGTGCCTGGGAAGGAACTAGTGATTTGTGGCTGATTCTATATAAGAGGAAGTATAAAAGAAGAGATGAGGACTATAATCAAAGAGTTTTTGTAAAAAAAAGTTCTCAATTTCTGAATTATATTTTTTTCCTAAATGGCGATATATAGTTTGAACATCTATAATCAGCAGCCTATATCTTCAAGTGTATTATTTAGAGCTTAGCATGAATATTTTATGAAAATAAAAAGAAAGAATACTTTTTTTGAAGATTCTGCTGTAGAGATAATCTAATGAAAGTCTGAATATACAAATGCACAATAACCTAATATAATCTATATAGAAATTAAACTCTTATCTGCAACCAGCCCAAATCATTAACCTTTTATCTAAAGCAACAAGCTCAGAAAGCCAACCTGCTATAAAGCCAGACTTGTTAGAATTCATACTGCTATCTCTACCAACAATCTAGGAAACCAAACAATGACCCTGGTCACAATTCATCCCAAAATGCCAAAAATTGATTAATCACTAAAACGTCCCTTAATTTTTGTCCTTGCTTCCAACTTAGGGCCAACAAGAGAAAGCCAAAGGTGCACCCCTATACAAACACATGGGATGTCTTCTTGCGGTTAGCTTGCCTACAGCTCCCAATTAGGGAAGACCTGAAACCTTCCTTCTTTTTTTACTCTAAATCGTTCCCATTTTATTGTCTGCCTTGGAGTTGCTTTCAAGATGTAAATGGTGTTCTGACATCCTTGCTACAGCGAGATCTTAGTAAATAGCCTTTGCTTGTTCTAATTTGGTTGGTCTTCATTTATTTCCACAATGGTATATATCATTGGACCTCTTTATAGCAGTTTTAGAAAGTGAACATAAAATCTCTATAAGGCAGTAATAGTAATAAGGCATTTATATTCTCTCTCTCTGGAGCTTCAATTGGACAGACTTGATCTTTAATTAAACATCAAGGAACATGCTTTTTATTTTTATTCATATAAAATTCCATTTATTAACCTTTATTTCATATCCAAGCTCTAGGTATGCTAATGTCTAAATCGGTGTTTCCCAACGTGGGGCCCACGCCCCACAGGGGGGCAATTCCATAGTTAAGGGGGGCAATTTGAAAATGGACTCAACACGACTTTAACTCTTTTGCCCCGGGCCATTTAAATGCAATGCTAGATATCGGTGCCAAATTTAACAAAAAATGCAATTCTTAAATAATTGCGGTAAATAATTATTAAGTATAATTTCGTTTGTCGAGACCAAAATATCAACTGGGTGATTGGTGTTATCAAGTAAACTTCGTCCTGGGTTCACCGCGGAGCGTGCCGTCTGCGCGGGGAACCCCGGACGTTTTAAAAACTCGCTAAACAACGCAGTTATTCTCACCTGATTGGCCCATCGCAACTTCTATAGTGTTTCACATCATTCAGTTGGTGTTAATTTGAAATAAGTGTCAGTCAAAACTGTTGTAAAAGCTCGTTGATTTAATAAATATACATATATATATATATTGTATAGATATAATTGTAAGTATTTGATTTGATTTTTATCAATATTAAACTCTTTATTAAGTACTTCTTGCATCGGGGCTAGATAGCACTAATATTTTATAAATATTATTGGGGCTATAATAGTGCATGCATGACAATTTTAATTTTAGAAGCATAACTTTCCAGAAAATTTTGTCAAGTGGAAAAAATATAGATACCTTTTGATATGCGGTGGTAGTGTAGTAAATGTATTATATACATTGAAATAAATATGAATTTTTAGTATACATTTACTCTATGTCACATTGAATATATTTTAACACATATTTTAATATTAGTTTTTAATTGATCTTATTTTTATTTCTTATAGCCCATAGTAAAATGAGTGGTGCAAGCAAGAAAAGAACTCATCAATATTCGGAGGAATATTTAAAATTTGGGTTCATACCCGCTGTTCACGATGAGTGGATTCCTTTTTGTCTTTTATGCCAGCAATGCTTGACCAACGAATCAATGAAACGAGGTTGTCTTGAGGTGCATTTGAAGGCAAAACATAGTGCTCATATTAATTCAGATTTGAGTTACTTTAAAACTTTAAAGAAAAATTTTGAAAAAAGAACAACATTAAAGTCTCTATTTACTGCTCATACTTCAACTAATAATCATGTTCTTGAGGCTAGTTATCAAATTTCTTTATTCATCGCTAAAACTGGAGAAAATCACAGTATAGGAGAGAATTTAATAAAACCGTCAATATCAGCATTTCTTAAAAAGGTTCTTGAAAAAGATGACAAATATGTAGAAGCTATGCCACTCAGTGACAACAATGTTAGCAGAAGAATAGACAAAATGAGTGAGGATATTGAAAAACAACTTATTGAAAAGCTGAAAACAAGAAAATTCTCCTTGCAAATGGATGAATCAACTTTGAGAGACAGTGAGGCAGTATTGATAACTTACGTAAGATATATTGATAAAGGACATTTTGCTGAAGAAATGTTCTGTAAAAGATTAGAAAGCACCACTACCTCCAAAGATATATATAATAAGCTAAAAAAACTACTTAGATGTCAATGATATACCAATGAAAAATATAACATCTTGTGCTGCAGATGGTGCTCCCAATATAATGGGCAAGAAAAATGGCTGCTTAAAATTGATGAAAGATGCGAATCCAGAAATGATTTTTGTGCATTATGTTATTCATAGGGAAAACCTGGTAGCTAAAAACATCTCGCCTGTTCTGAATGAAGTATTACATACAGTAATAAAGTGTGTTAATGCTATTAAAGCTAGTGCCAAATGTGAGTGTCTTTTCAAGCTATTTTGTGAAGAACAAAATGAAGACCATGTGAGACTTTTACTTCATACTGAAGTCAGACGGCTATCTAGGCTATCTAAAGGAAACTGAAAAGATTTATGGAACTGTTTGATACTCTTAGTGATTTTTTAAGCGACAAACCTGAAATGAAGTATCTGTTAACAATAGATGGTAAAGCATTTGTGAGTTATTTAGCCGATATCTTTGAAAAACTAAATATATTAAATAAGCAACTTCAAGGAACAAATAAAACTCTTGTCGATGCAAAAGCAAAGATATTTGGTTTCATTACCAATATTGAGTTATGTCAGAAACATATTAACAACAAAAACTTTAAACAGTTTCATTGGCTATAAAAATGTGAAGTAACTGATACCGCTTTACTTGTTATTGTCAATCATTTGAATAAATATTCTATCGGCTGATTTAAAAGAAGGATTTTCTGATTTAAAACAAATTGATTTCCCAACATGGAGGATGCAGCCAATGTTAGTGGATTTGTCTGATATATCAAATATGCAGTATCAAGAAGAACTCGCAGAATTCCAAAATGATGAGTCAGTTAAAGCTTTATTTAATATCAAAGGAGCTATGGCATGGCTTTGTGAGGAAACAGAAAGAAATCAAATACCCAAATTCAACCAAATGTGCAAGAAAACTATTGCTACCGTTTCCATCTTCATTTTTAGCTGAATGTGGATTTAGTGCTGTAAATGATTTACTGGTAAAAAAAAGAAATCGGCTGGATATAACACAATGTGGAGACTTGAGACTAAAGCTAACCAAATTGGAACCTAATATAAAATCTCTGTGCAGCAAGCATCAAGCACAAGGATTACACTAAATTAAAATAATAAATTAATATAGAAAAATCTGTATTAAAATTATTTGGAATTTAAATTTCTGTTTTTCATTATATGTTTTGAAATTTTACTTAATGTGTTTTGTTAACAATTTCATAGTGATTTCTTCCTAGAACCTATCATTTATGTTTATTAAGTGAACAAATCAATTTTTTAATGTTAAAAATTATGTATGTTACATAGGGGGGGACATAAAAATTTTAGAAAGGTTAAGGTGGGGCATAGCGCAAAAAAGGTTGGGAAACACTGGTCTAAATCTTTATTTCATTTGTTCCATTTGTCCAATTACTCTTTATCTTCATTTATTAGTGTTTTAAATGTTTACTTAGGATCATAATTTTTATTTTCTTGATTTTTAAGTGGTTCTTTCTCACATTCACCTGTACTTAATTTTCATGTGCTAAGATATCCTTATATATTTATAAATTTGAAATTTTATTTTGTAGATGCTCTTATCTACTCTACATATTTGAGGATTTCAAACTATGATTTTAGAGCCCTTTCAGACTACTGTGTTATTTTTATTTCTTTGGGTATAAATTCTTTCATATTTCATGTTTATTGAATGATATTATTAGTGTTAGCTCTCTTTATACACATGTGAGTTGGATTTGAGAGTTCAAATCCTGAGGGAGTTTTCATTTGCTTTTATCCCATTTCCCCCTTTACTGTTTTTTGGTTCCATGATGCTCTCATTCAGAAACAGATTTCAGAGACAGTAGTATATTAGCAGCTCAGACTTTCACTCCATGATGATATTGCATTTTAATCCCTCAACATTACGTAGATAACAATCCACTTTCCAGCTCCGAAGAAGACCCTATGTCAGTAATAGGTAATGTTTGTTTAATTAACCAATAAGAGAGTGAGCAGCATCTTAATTCCTTGCTTTAAATAGGGAACTTGGTTCGAGTTCATTGTCATAACTTGTAATCAGTTTCATTTTCACACCGGAGTAAATTCTGTCTCCACTGCTTGCCCTTGGGCTGTGATCTCTCTGTTGTAGCCCCACTATCGGTCATTGTTCAACTCAGGAGTTTCCTTTTCCATTTTTTTCTTTTTGTTAGAATGTTACTACATATCTATAATATTTAAAATATTTTATTTATAAGTTTTTTTTTGTTTCGAGCAGATAAAAGTGGTTACAAACTACACACTGTATTAATAAACAGTTTATCAGCCATATCATTGACTAGATTATAGTCAACATAATATTTAGCAACTTCCTCTTCCCAGTTTTAAGATATACCTGACAAATAAAAATCATATCTATTTAAGATATACAAAGTGATGCTTTGATATAGATATACATTGTGAAATTATTACCATAATAATTTGGCAATCTTCTTTTTTCATAGGATCACTTCTTTTACTGGAGATTATCTCAGAGTAATTTTATTTATTCTGTTAAATATATCTCCTGTCATTGTGTTTAGCCGTATTGCTTTCTTTATTGATGGCCAACTTTAACTTGGATAAGATGATAGGCTTTTACATCTAAACTATGTTTGAGTTCTGGCTTTACTACCCATTAACAATATGACCTTTGACAAGTTGATTAGGTCATTTTAAACCTCAGTTTCCTCATATGTCAAGTTGGAATAACAAAATTACCTATTTTATTAGGGTTCACAGAGTTAAGAAACAGCATTTATATAGCAATATAGCACTTAAAATGGTGGCTGGCACATAGCAAACACTAGATAGATGGTTTTGGGTGACATTTCTACAGTTGTTGCTGTCACTGTTTTATTCAAACTGAGATAAAATGTCTTCCTTCTTTTTTGTTTTTAATGGACAATTTTATCTTTCAATTCCCCACCCAGTGTGGATTATGTTTTAATGTATTGGTTTAGTATTTTTAATCTGGTTATAAAATTGGTATGTTCAAAACCCTACTTTCCATTTCAAATGTCCTTTTTTTTCTTTGAAAGGAAGAAGAATGAATAATTTAATATACAGTAATTTTTGAAGATGAATGATATTTATTTAATAAATCAAATTATACTTTGGTTTTAAGGAACATGCATCATAAAAATTAACATTGATGTGTACATACTATATTGTTAATATTATATGAAGGACGAGAATAGTATATACTCAGTGTCATGTGCACAATGGGATTCAATAGTTATTCATTCAAAAATGTTGCTATGGCACTCCCTGAGATTTTTGTTTTATTTTAACTTGGTGGGCAAATAGATGAATCATGCAAATAATAAATATAAATTATATTCCCAGGGATAGAAAGAGAGTAATAATCCAAGTTTAAAATCTCATTTGCCATCTTGAATTACAATTATTCAAATGAAAAGTTATTTCAAGATTAATGTTTGAATTCTGATTTTATTCTATAAAGGTATATTTATAATTAAGTTCCATAACACCTATTACTAAAGAAAATATGTGCACATGACTTAATATTATCTTGTTATTAAACAATCTCATGCAATGCAGTAAAATAGTGTTGTACAAGAACTCTATAAAGTAAAATCAACACATACAAATATAAACTCAATTCTCTCATGAGCCTTAATTTTGTGCTTTCCAGATCAGCATTAGAAAGAGAGTATACTGATATTGTATTTTTTATTTTAAAAGCAGTAATCATTTGCTGAGTTTTTCATCTTAAACTAAGTTGTCACTACTCTGTGCAAATATGTTCTTCTAATTTGTGAGAGTTTATTTAGAGGGAAGATAATGCTTTTTCTTAAAAACAAAAAAAATGTGTCTCTCTACATTTTATTTATACATTATATAAACTATATATTTTTGCATTTAGAATTTTAAAAGCAAAAAGTGCTTTAAGAGTCATGTATTTTATAAATTCTTCAATTTTGGTTGCAAATATTTGTGGCTTTTTAAAAACTTGATTTTAATACTTTTGTTATCATGAGTAAAAACACTTTTGAGTCAAATTAATCTCAGTTTTAGTGAAACAATGACCTTTGAGTTTACAGACAACATCTGGAGGAAACAGCTGGATAACTGATCAGGTGTTTTTTCAAATAGAAGTGCAATGCGGTGTTCCTGTGGTACTGTTTAGAGATTTTCAATTCTCACATCATGTAGCACACAGTGGTGCTATTAATTAGAAAGTGATGGAAAGCCAGAAATAAATCCTTATGTCAAACAGAATGTCTTACATGGAGGAGATTCGAAAGTCATGCAACTTTCTGAAATTGAAATGTTCAGGGTAACAGCAAGGATAACAGCCTCCCTGCTATTAAGTCAATATTTTCTAACTTTTAAATGTCAATTTCTCTAATACCTAGTTTTTCTCTTAAATGTGTAACATTAAAATGGACTTTCCTATCTTTAAAAAAGTTAGTGATACCAAAAAAGCTATTAAAGTGAGGTCCATTGTATATGTCTTTTAAAATAAATTCAAGCCCGGACCGGTTGGCTCAGCGGTAGAGCGTCGGCCTGGCGTGAAGGGGACCCGGGTTCGATTCCCGGCCAGGGCACATAGGAGAAGCGCCCATTTGCTTCTCCACCCCCCCCCCTCCCTCTCTATCTCTCTCTTCCCCTCTCGCAGCCAAGGCTCCATTGGAGCAAAGATGGCCCGGGTGCTGGGGATGGCTCCTTGGCCTCTGCCCCAGGTGCTAGAGTGGCTCTGGTCAAGGCAGAGCGATGCCCCAGAGGGGCAGAGCATCGCCCCCTGGTGGGCAGAGCGTTGCCCCTGGTGGGCGTGCCAGGTGGATCCCGGTCGGGCGCATGCAGGAGTCTGTCTGACTGTCTCTCCCCGTTTCCAGCTTCAGAAAAAAAAATAAATTAAAAAAAAATAATAAATTCAAGTATTATACATTTGCTCTTATTGCAAATATAATAACAAAATTAATCCTACCATTTCTTCATTACATTGTATTTACCTTTTCCTTGACTCATAGTGGTGAGTATTTTTACTGAGCCATAATTCATATATAAGTCATAAACCTGAAATATCATCTTTGGTAGATAAACTGGATTTTTTCTAGAACTCCTAACAAGACCTGTGTTCTTAACACTTGTACTAAAAATTCCAGTTTCTTATCTGATTCATTTATAATATATCTGACTATGTCAAGATTGATTCACCATTAAAAATAATACAATTTGTTGATACTCAGTGTATGGACATCATCTGAAAGTTTGTTAGAGATCCCAAGGCCTTCCCTGAGATCTACTGAGTCTGAATCTGCACTTTTACAAGATCTCTGGGTGACCCGTCTGCACATTAAAGCCATGCCTGGGAGCAATAAATACTGTTACCTGAACCCCATCCCACTGAAATGAGATTTTGTATAGGGCACGGACGGGGGGAGGGAGTCTGTAAGGTAGAGGAGAGATTAAGCATCTACATTTTAAAAAGGTTTCCAGGTAATTTTGATACAAAGAGAAACTTCAAAACAAATATGTGGGTGTGGCAGCAGAATCATCTAAGGGTGCTTGTGAAAATGTACAATCTAAATCTTTCTCCAGAGATTTGAATTCTTTAGGAACTGGGGAGTTGTTTAAAAGTTTCCATTCTATCATTTCACGTCAAAAATTAAAGTATGATCTTGTTAAAGCCACTGTAAAAAAAATCTGACCTTTCAAAAATTTGGATAAAATACATATGTTAAAAGTATATATAATATTTTTTCTTGTATATCCAAGAAAAATAATCTGGTTAGGTAGAAAAGGTTTCAGGCACATTTAGTCAAGGTTGAGTATCTATTTTTTAAAAAAATTCTCCCAGCTTTGCTTTTTCCGTCTCTTATTTACTGTTAGATAGAAAAATGCCTTTAACGCTCACAGGGATCACTTATATTCTCATGTTACACCTACTAGAGAAAAAGAAAGCATTTTTAGTAGCTTTTGTTTGCTGCTTTAGAAGACTAAAGGAACTTCTTTCCCAGAAAGTCTCACAAATATATCCTTCATGTTTTTCTTCAAACTAGCCACTGTGATCAGTTCCTCTGCCAATTGGCTTAAGGCCGTTGGGTATTCAGGATTGCTACAACACAGGAGAAGGCAAGCTCTACCATAGGAAAGCCAGGGCACTTTTGACGAAAAAGAAAGAAAATCCGTGCTGGAGAGGAAATCAGCAGATACTCATTCTAGAGTTGTTTTGTTAAATGCACTTTGAAGAATTAGACCTTGTGGATAGCTATGTCATTGAAAAACACAGTTTTGAACTCAAGGAAAGTCATAATAACATAGAAGCATGCAGTCAAGAAAAAAAATCTACAAACAGAAATGAACATTTATGATAATAAATACTAATTGAAATAAAATGTTTTCACTAAAAGTCATAAATGTCATACTTATCCCAAATTGGTACGTAGCCAAAAATAGCTAATTGTTTATCAAAACTTGGTTCATTTTCATACAATGAAAACGGATTTTGCTTTTTTCAGTATATATTTAAATTCTAGTCACAGACTCAATTTCAGCATATGAAATTTTATAATTTAAATTCCATGTTACATTTGGGATAATCAATCATGTTTCAATGTAATCCACATTGCATAGGAGACTTTTATTATGAGCATTATCGTTGTAGTATAGTAAAGTGCATTGTTAATGAAGCATGGAAAAGGAATAATTTCAACTAATAGGCATATATGTCAAATTTCAATTAGGACTATGTTGGAATTCCAAAAGAAATATGAGTATATAAATTTAAACCTTTGACCTTCACCATAAAGAACAAGGTCTGAGAGAGAAATTAAACTATTTTGATGTAGCATGCAAATTTGAATAAATTAATGTGCTCTGAACTTTTTGACATGACTTTTAGACTGAAGGTAATTTTTTAATATTTCATGTGCTTGCAATTTATAGCTTGGGTTGTTTACTTCTATTCTATATATTAAAATATTAATGAATAAGAAAACATTTAACACGTTTATTGTGTGTCTAGTCTGTTAGGCAATGTACTAATACACAGATGACTGGTTCTAAATTTGTTACCAATAACCATATCATATAACAAGCTTGCAGATTTTTTTCCCCTGAAAACATCAATAACTTTTTTAGTATTATTAAATATTCAGTGACTTTTCCATTTTCCTTGATATGTGTGTGTGTGTATGTATACATTGGTTTATTACATCAGAATGCAAATAAATTTTATAAATAAAGTTGAATTTGGTGGACATCTTTTTAAAATATATCTTAATCTCTTGATTACCATTCCCCCCTTACATTTCTTTTTGGTAATGAACTGTGTTTTTTCCTACAGTTTTCCACATTATCAATTGTTCTGATTGTATACCTCTAATTCTTTTAAAAGTTTTCCCACTGCCCATGTATTTTCTATAATTAAATCTAGAAGCCTGTTATTCTGGTCTGATTGTTTTTGTCAAGAATATTTCAGGAAGTTTGACAAGAATCAAGATAATTTAAAAATGAATATCTTATTTCACATATGAAAGTGAAATGCCTTTAAAATGTGAGAATATATACACATACAGAGAGATATGTAGACATACTTGGGAAATTACCTTTCTCAACGAAGACATACACAGATGTTATTAAAAACCTTAGTAACCTATTCCAGTAATAATTCTCTACTTCTAAAAAACACTTTAAAAATGGTTACTTTAGCCTGACCTGTGGTGGCGCAGTGGATAAAGTGTCAACCTGGAATTCTGAGGTTGCTGGTTCAAAACCCTGGGCTTGCTGGGTCAAGGCACATATGGAAGTTGATGCTTCCTGCTCCTCTCCTCCTCCTCCTCCTTCTTATTCTTCTCTCTCTCTCTCTCTCTCTCTCTCTCTCTCCCTTAAAATGAATAAATAAAATCTTTAAAAAATGGTTACTTTATTGTCTTTTTACATTCCTCTTTAACAAAAACATCATTACATGAAATTCTCAGTTATTCCCTGACATTTAGGAAGAAATTTTATTTTTGCTTAAAAGTAGCTTTTTGCCCCATCCTTGGTTTTAAAACCTAATAGCTCTCTTTTTTCAAGTCATTTTTCAGACCTAAAAGTATAAAAAGCAATTTATTAGGTAAGAAATGAGATAAAGGGCATAGAATTTATGAATTGAGATTGATGACATGTTGTGTATTCTTCTGAGCTGAGGTAACCAAGGTCAAACAGAAGTAAGATTAAACTGTTATCCCTTGGATTTTCAAAGCCTTTTCCAAAAACATGTAGGAATGAGACATGGAGAAATTTTAATTCAAATGTCAACTGAGATTGAGTAATTTATCTGAAATGTCCAGACAGAAAAAGATCAACAAACTTAAAGTATTATTACAGACAACTGGTAAAAACTACTTCATACTACAGAGCACTTATGAATTTACAGTGAGGAATGTATGTACTTAGTTGGAATTAAAATCATATGTTATTTATAGCATGTGGTTTAATGTAGACATTAGTGATACGGAGCAGGCTTTAAAAAATTTTTAAACATAGGAAAATAAGAGGTATTTTTGAAGGTACACCTTTAAAATTATTCTATCTGAGTTATTACTAAACAATGAAATATTTGTTATACTGAAGTGACCTTAAGATCATTTTACTTAGTGTCTTTCATTATAAAGACAAGGAAAATAAAGCTCCAGGGAGTCTCTGGATTGAGCATGGTTCAAGGCAAGGGCTGAACCTTGAACATAGTTCTCATATAGCACCATTATTGTATTCTCAGTTACTGATTTGAGTTATATATTCTGGAAAATCTTCTTTTATCTAATATAATATTTCCATTAATATAGTACATAGTCTAGTTTTATAAACACCAATAAACATATCAAGTGTCTAAAGTGGGAAAAATCAAATGATCTTTACAGGTCAATTTTTGAGTTTTCTATTCTTCAAGCTAAGCTCTTTGTTTCACATACTAACACCAAGTAATGCTTTAGTGTTACTTTTATACTTAGAAATGACAGGAATAATTCTGTGACCTGTAGAGTGGTTAAATGTTTGTATCTTTCTATTGTTTTTCTAATGTTACATTTAAGCTTTTTTTTAAGCCATGTCCTAATAATAAATGTACATAAAGTTGAAAATGGAAAACTATATTTCAACATGGGAACTAAATTTATAGGGTAAATTCTGCAGTATGAAAAAGAGATGCCTTTTTCTCTTGGGGCGGGGGTTAAGAGTATAGACATTTATAGAATAGGCACAAGGATGCAAAGTATAGTGTAAGAAATATAGTCAATAATATTGTAATAACTATGTATGGTGTCAGATGGATACTAGATTTATTGGGGTGATCCTTTAATAAGTTATATAATATCAAATTACTAGGTTATATACCTGAAATTAATATAATATTGTATGTCAACTATAATTGAAAAAAAATATTTCAAAAGAAATACCATATTCCATTATTCAGATGATTATGCTTATTAGTGCAAAAATCACTTGATGTGTATGATAAGAAAGTTTCTAGCAGATGTCTCTTTGATGTAAGATATAAAACAGCACATACCTCATTAAACAACACATCAAAAGCATAAAAATGCAACCATTAATCTATATTTCATCATTTCCTCCATAATAAGTCTAAGTAAGACTCATTGAACACAAATGAAAGAGCTGTAGAAGAAGGTGATATTAAAATTCACATATGGTTCAGTCCTTGTTCCTTTGAATTTTATCAAACATCTGTTAGTCCAAATTGAATATAAAGAATAAGCAACATTTTAATATATGAATGAGATCTTAGGAGCATTTTCAATAGGAAAGATGACCAATTTCATGAGTTTATAAAAAGTGAACATGTTATAGAGTACTTGACTTGAATGAGATACTAAGTACCATCAAATCAGTTTAAAGTGAACATACCGAGGCATATAACAACTAACTTGCTTTAACTCAATGCAATTTTCATATTAGGATCTTGATTAGATTAGATCTGGTCAGTTGGCTCAGTGGTAGAACATCAACTCAGTGTATGGATGTCTGGGGTTTGATTCTGGTCAGGGCACACAGGAGAAGTGCCCATCTGTTTCTCTACCTCTCCTACCACCTCTCTTTCCCTTTCCCTCCTGTAGCCATGGCACAATTGGAGTGAGTTAGCCTGGGCATTAAAGATGGCTCCATGGCCTCCATGTCAGGTGCTAAGAAGAGCTTGGTTCCTGAGCAACGGAACAACACCCCAGATGGGCAGAGCATCACCCCCTAGTAGGCTAGCTGGGTAGATCTGGTAGGGGCACATGTGAAAGTCTGTCTCTGCCTCCCCTACTCTCGGTGAATAATAGTAAAAAAAAAGAATCTTGATTAAATTGAGGGTTTTAGACAAATATGTATTTCAGAGCTCTTTCCAGCATTCTGCCACACTATTTTAGATGTATACTCCTTATCTCAGAGAAACTTAGTTTCTTAGAGTTGGAAAGTAGCTTATATTAAAGATGTTCAGTGTTCAACTTTTGAAAAGAAGTCTGTCCCACGTGTAATATGTGAAGTACAGAAAGAAGTACCATTAGGGTAGACAGCATTTTTGTTTACTTAATGCCTACTTATCTTTATTATTCCTCAGTTATGTCAGACATACCTTCATAAATATGCACTGAACTGGTATTCTTACCTCTCTTATTATTACTCTCATTCTCATTCTCAAGCTATGTTTATTCTTAAGTCAATATTTAAAAGCCATATAATTCTCCTATGTACCTACTGTTCTACTCCTTTACTCTGTTTCTTGTGCTATTGCCACTGTCATTCTTGTACTCATGTAGGCACCGCTACTTACACTGTTCTTTCTGTCCCAAACTGTTTTGGCTTTTTTCAGCATCTGCTCAACTCTGGTGTCTGTTTCCTGACATCTTGACAATGGACTTGCTTCCTTCCATGGTACTCCATACTGGCCATTCCCAAATCATTCACCTAATGTTTATTACAAAGACCTGAGCTTCACAAAATATTTGCCTACCTCATCAAAGTGTGCTCCTTGAGAGCAGGAATGTTGTCCAATTTACCATTGTATGTCTAGCATTTTGAACTGTGACTGGCCTATAGTAGACACACACACACACACACACACACACACACACACACACGATACTTTAAAAATGAATGTAATAATTCAGCCATATTTTAAAAAGATAACTCTGATTACTTTTTTTCACGACCCTCCTCCCAATTTTCTCTAAATTGTACCTGTTATTTTCTGGAGAGGATAACAAGTTTCAAGATTTTAAGAAGGTTTAACCTACTTATTGTAGAATATAGTTCAATAGATTGCTTTTATTTACTACTGAGATTAGCTGATTCCCTAGAAGATCCCACTTGATAATGAATAATTGTTCTGCAAACTATAATGTAACTCTTTGGTCTGCTCTATCTTACTGTATCTGAAATGGATATTTAGAATTTATTTGTGACAGTCTTCAGTAAAGAAATATCCAATGGGAAATCATTTATTTGCTAAAAAGTGTACCCGTGTAAATATATTTTATTAAAGAAAAGCTTTAATTATTTGTTAATATAATTGTTATCTTGTAATCTAAATATTCATATAACATTAAAATATTATTTTGAAATTATAAGGGAGAATTATATCAACAAAATAATCTTCCATTCAGAACCTTGAAATCATACTTACATAAACTGTAATATAACTTTATATGAGTTAGTAAATAAAAAAAATAAAAGTTTATCCAGTGTTTGCATACTAATTCTAATAAAGAACTTTTATTGCTAACATAATTAAAACTTATTGTGTTATATAGTTTCTTTGTTATATAGTGTGCTTATAGCATCCTTGTACAATTTATTTCTGTATGAGGAAAGAATAACCTGCAATCTACAATTTTATCTACTTTTTCTTAAAATTTTTCCATTGATTTGAGAGACAGCAAGAAAGAGGAAGGAAGAAAGAGACAAAGATTTGGGGGAAGGGAGAGAGAGAAAAGCATCAACTCGTTCTATTGAGTTGTTCCATTTTTAGTTGTGCACTCATTCATTGCTTCTCCTGCTCTGACTGGGGATGGAACCTATTTATTGTAACTGCATCCTTGGTGGGTTGGGACCATGCATGAGTCATTGAGCCACTCTGCCAGGGCCTTATTCACTTTGCTCTTCCTTTCTTCTATTATTTGCATTGAAGCCATTGAAAGCTTTCCATATTGGACAAGATGAGTAGATTTTACTCAATATTTAATGTCTAAGAAATTGGCACTATTTTTTATTCTAACTTTAAAGATGAAAAACCGAAGTACAGAGGGGTTAAAGAACCATCCCAAAAGTTACACAGCAAATAGAAGATCCAGATTTTGAATGCAGGTAGTTTGTCTCGACACTTTTAACCACCCTTACCATTCTGCTTTTCTCCCTCTCTCTGAAAAAAAAAAAAAAAAAAAAAAGACAAATTATTTTAATTATTAATCAAGCAGAAAGAACTTTAGATTCTCTGAAATAATTTTATGGTTATTTTTGTGTCTCAGCACTTTGAAATATGCTAACAATCAAAATCAAATAACTAAATCTAATCTAATCTAACTTTTTAGTACCAAGAATAGGTTCATAGTTATACTTCTCTTTTTTTTTTTTTTTTTGTATTTTTCTGAAGCTGGAAACGGGGAGAGACAGTCAGACAGACTCCCGCATGCACCAGACCGGGATCCACCCAGCACGCCCACCAGGGGGCTACGCTCTGCCCCTCCGGGGCATCGTTCTGCAGCAACCAGAGCCACTCTAGCGCCTGGGGCAGAGGCCAAGGAGCCATCCCCAGCGCCCGGGCCATCTTTGCTCCAATGGAGCCTCGCTGCGGGAGGGGAAGAGAGAGACAGAGAGGAAGGAGAGGGGGAGGGGTGGAGAAGCAGATGGGCGCTTCTCCTGTGTGCCCTGGCCGGGAATCGAACCCAGGACCTCTGCACGCCAGGCCGACGCTCTACCACTGAGCCAACCGGCCAGGGCCATAGTTATACTTCTAATACTCAACTTTATAATATAAAAATACCATATTTACTACGTAAAAGTAACTCTTCCCAGAAAAAAATTACTTAGACTTTTGATCCCACGTGGGCAAACTGCCCATCTAAAATATCAACCAGTGGTAGTGTTGAATTCTTTTTTTGACCACTTTAAGTGTGGAAAGAAATTTTGATAGTCCTAATTTCCTAAAATGATTTATTCTAATAGTCTAACTAAATAATCTGCCTCACAGCATCAGGTTAATGTGTCAGAGCATGATTACATTTAGTGCAAAATTCTCAGTTTGAAAGCTCAAATTTTTTTTTTATATCAAACAAGTCGGATGGTAAGGCAATAACTTCAGAGGCACAAAACTGTAAGGACCTTTCAAGGCCAATTGTTACTGACATTTTCAAATAGTCATTTTTTATTTAAAGTCATTCTCCACTTTTCTTTCTTTTTTCCTTCCTCCCTTCCTTCTTTCCTTCCTCCCTCCCTCCCTCCCTCCCTCCCTCCTTCTCTCCCTCCCTCCCTCCCTTCCTTCCTTCCTTTTCTTTCTTTCTTTCTTTCTTTCTTTCTTTCTTTCTTTCTTTCTTTCTTTCTTTCTTTCTTTCTTTCTTTCTTTCTTTCTTTCTTTCTTCTTTCTTTTCTTTCTTTTAGTACCCTAGCCCACTGGAAACTACCAGTGTCATGTGGAAAAAACCTACTCAAGACACAAACTAATGTCAAGAGGAAGAGGGGGAGGCCTGCCAAGGGAGGCAAAGAAGACCTCCTGAATCTCCTTCTCCCTCAGCTTTTATTGGTCAGAAGCAGGACAGAGGTAACAGGATTACATGGGAGGGAGATCAGATGACAACGGGAAGAATGATTAATGTCATTTTGCTGACATAGAGAAAGGGCTAAGAGGTCAGTACATTCCTTTTCTTTTGCTAACTAATAAGCACAAAGGAAGGGGCAATCCAGAACCTCTAAAATAATTTTCTAAATCCCAGTTCACATGCATTCCTTTGTGTCTGCACAGAGATCACTCACTCACTCACACTTTCTTGGTGTTTGCATCCAAAAAACATTCACTCAGGGCTTTTATGGTAACTAAAGTTCCTCAATCCAAGGTATAAAGCCAGTAGCTGCTTGGCCACTGTAAAGCCAGAAGCCACGGCCAGGGCCACCATCAGAGCAGCCCGGCCCATGCAGGTTCGCATTGGATTCGGACAGTCGGTAAAGAAACAACGGAGCCAAAAACTGATGGGCCATAGTCTTTAATCCTAGCTTGCACCCGGCGGGCAAGTAAAAATATACACTGGGCTCCAAAACCCAGTCACACTCAGTGCTCACAAAGCCACTGACTTATCCGAGTTTCCTAGAATCAAAGGTTTCTAGCTCACCAGCCTTATTTTCCTCAGTTCCCCATCTCCTTCCTTATCCCAGATACAAACTCTGTACAAACTGGCATCTCACTCAGCACTCCACCATCTTGGCTGCTTTTCCTGGCCTCCTCCACGTGGCCACCTTCCGCTGCTGGCTCTACTTTCTCTGCTCTCTCATGCTAATCTCAGGAACCAAGAGTCAAGTCCCGTTCTGCCCCCATTTTATAGTGTAGCTTCACAACCTTTAATCCAATATACAAAATAGGGTAGTCTCTAATACAAAGTCACTTCTCTGAGGCATGATTGGATTGTACCGCCCTACAGCAAAAAGGGTGGGAAAGGCTTAATCCCAAAACCAAGCCCCAGGTTACAACGATCTCCAACACACATTAATATCACCTGGGCGATGGCCTCTTTAACAAAGTGAGCATAATACATTTTATCTGCCCAACAGCCACCATCATAGCCACCTGGCCTGTGCAGGTTTGCATTTGATTTGGACAGATGGTAATGAAACAACGGAGCCAAGAACTGGTTGGCCATTACCTTTAATCCTAGCTTCCACCTGGCAGGCAAGAAATACATACAGTGGGAAAACACTTCTCTTTCCATTCAGGGCTCCCAAAGCCACTGACTCATCCGAGTATTCCTAGAATCAAAGGCTCCTGAGGTCGCCGGTTAAAAACCCTGGGCTTGCCTGGTCAAAGCACATATGGGAGTTGATGCTTCCAGCTCCTCCCCCCCTTCTCTCTCTCTGTCTCTCCCTCTCCTCTCTAAAATGAATAAATAATAATAAAAAAAATTAAAAAAAAAAGTACTGGTATAGAATCAAAGGTTCCACCAGCCTTATTCACCTCTGTTCCCCATCTCCTTCTCTCTGCACAAACTGGCTTCTCCTTCAGCACTCTGCCATCTTGGCTGCCTCTCTTCTGCAATGCTAATTTCAGAAACCAAGAGAGAGAGCCCCTAGTCTCCCTTATTTTATAGTGTAGAAATTAAAGCCTTTAAGCCAGTATACAAATAAGAAAATCTCTGATACAAAGCCACTTATCTGAGGCATAAATGAGATTCCTCATAAGAGCACCTCCACTCCACATCATGCAACAGTCAAGGGTGTGGGGAAAAGCTTAGTGTTGAGAAGATCTTAGTATTAAAAGGGTGGGAAAGGTTTAGTCTTAAAACTAAGCCTTAGGCTATAAGGACCTTGCTTGCTTACTGCCTGTCTTCCACACCCAATGCAAACTATAAGTGAGCAAACATATACATCATATTTGCACACTTATTTGACCCACACAAGGCATAGAGGGTTCAAGGTTAAATGGGTAATTACTTAATCTTTCTTTTTTCTTTACCTCTTTGTTTTTTCTTTCTTTCTTTCTTTTCTCCTTCCTTCCTTCCTTCCTTCCTTCCTTCCTTCCTTCCTTCCTTCCTTCCTTCCTTCCTTCCTTCCTTCCTTCTTTCCTTCCTTCCTTTCCTTTTTCTTTCCTCTTTCTCTCTTTCTTTTTTCTTTCTTTAATTTATTTTAATTTTTTTTTGAGAAATTTAGAAATTCATCCCAAAAATCTTTTCCAATGCTTTCTGGTTTACTGCTGTGAAATGTTCTCTGAAATAATTTATATATTTTAAAATTCAAGGTTATGGTTATTTTAACATCTCTGAAAAAGATGACCTTTCTACATTGGTCAACTGTCACCTCCTCAGAACTAACAAGCTCAACTTAAAGTTAGATATTATATAAGTCACATTGAATTATAAAACTTAACTCTCCTAGGTATTTAATTATTCTTTAGGTATATGTTGGAATTTCATATTATTAAAAAATCTTGAAACTATGTTTAAATTATTGCAATTCAAGCACAAAATATTCACCTTAAAACAATATGTAATACAAAATAGAAGAAATAATTTAAAAGTTTTAACTTTCCTTGGATTTACCTGCAGGTAAATGAAAAAAATGAGTAGTAGAAATATACTGGGGTACATGTGATGTGTTTGTGTTTGGGAGAGGATAATATTTAGGAAGATACAGAAAGAAAGAATAGTTGGTGTGGTCCTAGCATTATAAATTCAAATGACTATGAGGACCAAGCAGAAGCAGAAATAGGTAAAAGGAACAGATAGGTGCTATAGCAAACCAAAGAGACAGACCCATTTAAATGTGGTAACTCCATCTAGTTGTTGACCTGCTTGAAAGTGGATTCACTATGGCCAAATGTTTTCACAGTTCAAGAGAGGCACAATATCCAGATTTGTATAAAAAATGTCTCTATGTTTAAACCCAAGTAACTAATCTCAATGTCTTAAAAATTTCAGTGAACCAATCAAAATATATCTGCTGACCAGTCCTACCTCCAAAAATACAGGTTTTGCTTCATTCACTGATTCAAGATGACACATTGGAGGAGAAATGTGTGAGCCCATAAAACCGGGCCACTACTAGATTTGAGGTCTACATCAAGAAGTCACCAAGATTTTTGAGCAAGAAGAAGACTACATATTACAAATTAAAAATTGAAATGAAAGCTTATCTCCAAATGAGCATTTTATTTCAAAGTAGTCCTCTTGTCTATTAGTTTATATTTAATGATACTGACAGTTATCTCTTAAAAAGTTCTGCTGTATTTTTTCAATTATTTAAGAAAAGTTTGATAATTATAAATTAAAATAAACCTGTTAACTAACAACTTGATTCATATCATTTTCAATACAGTGATAATAACAGTTTTTGGACATAAACTATTCAGCAAACCTCTTACTTGATACTGAAATCATAATGATAAAAATGCACTACTCTGCTGGATCGAATTGTAGGGTAGGAAACTGATAAAGAAATGATAATTAATGTGATGTGCAAGGCATCAAAATGATTGAAATAAGAGAGTGATTATTGTTTTGGAAAAGTGATTAAGTTGCAGAAGCAATAATGCAATCATGTCCTTTAAATAGGATTTTAAAAGGATTAATAGGTGTGTAGTGAATGGACAATGGAGAGAAAAACATTCATAAATTCATAATATCACTGTTGTAACTAAGGTTCCCATTCTTTCAGTTGGCTGCTTATTATCCCAATTAAATAAAATAAAAATTCCTTCACTTAAGATAAACATTTTAATTTCAGATTTAAGGGATTATACTTTATTATTATTGAGGGAAGAAACATAACTTGCAGAATGTCTGAAAAAGTAAAATATGTTTCCCTGAGTGTCTTAAAACCAGATTTTTAGAATCTATACATAGTACATTCACAACCACACAGTTCTTTTAAACAAAATTGTTTTTGTTATTACTCTTTAGTTGCTTGTCCTGATGAGTTACATATATGATCTATGATTCCTCATCTAATATCCTTCTTTATATACTAGGCCCAGGCTCCTTGAAACATTTTGCCATCTTCTCTGAGAATGATGAATTTTGTCAATCTTACATTATTTATGCCTAGTCCTACAGCTTCTCCTGCTTCTTGACGTTCTCACTTGTTTTGATAAAGAATCTTCCTTCTACCTACCGTGCCCCTGAAAAACCGGTATGTATATAGTAGAGACTGTTCTTCATGGTACAGGCATTCAAAAGGGGATTTATAAAAAGGGGTTCACAGAAAAGATTAAAAGTTGATAGCATGTATTCATTTGTGTTGGAGCTATACATGGGAATCATCATAAATTAAATTACTATATTATGGCATCTCTTAACAAGTCCATATGATTTTTAATAGTAAAGATTTGTGTCTTTCTGTCCTTTTTATCTTTACTTTTCCTTGCTTAAGCAATTCTTTTAGGATATTCAATATCTTTGTATTCTAGGAGAAGATAGAGATTTCATTTCAAAGAATCATATCAGCTATACAAAAAAAAAAAAAACAAACAACCCAAAAACACAACAACTGAAAAGAACCCCCCCCAAAAAAAAACCAAAAGGATATTCTTTGCCAGAAAGAGAAGCAATATTATTTATTTCTATGTGGAAATTGGATTTAGAAAAGAACTAAGATACAGACTGAGGTTTATAAGATTGCTACCTTTCTAATAATACCTGACTACATGTTCAGTCTAGTATCACTATTTTGTATAAAGGGTTATTAATTAACAAAAGGAAATTTGAGCTCATCATTATCAAATGCAAAACAACATAAATAAAAAGAACACAGTCCTAATCCTTAACAATAGAAAGTAAAACAAACAAAAACTTGCTTTGATTTGAGTGTTCTCTGATAGTGCTACTTGCCATTAACTGAAAACTCTAGAATTAATTTTATTTTTATTATTATTTTTTAAGATAGGAGAGCTAAATAGTAAACTTAAAATAGCAGTCTAATGTAAGAACAACAGTATTTTTATTATTACCAAGACTTGGTCATATAGAAGTCACTATGCTGAGCACATTTGTATATAAAGGGGAAGGGAACATATGTGTATTGATAACTTTTTACAAGCTACAAATTAGCTAAGCTAGTTACATGAGTTATTCTCACTATAATGCCCTGAGGTAAGTGTTATTGCTGTTTTCATTTTGCCTATGGGAAAACTGGAGCTAAGAGAGTTTAATTACCTTATAATAAGTAGCAGACATGTTTGAATAAAAGCATTTTCTGACTCAAGTCATCTCTATGTTGAAGATATGCCCTCTACCTCCTAAAGCCCATTCAAATGAATTTGATGAAAATAAGATATGTTAACACACAAGAAAAGAAAAATGCAAAGTAGTATGAGTCACATGTTGATTAAATGACCTATCAAATCAATTATTGGCTTGTTAGTAGAATGAATGGTTGAGAAAGTTAAATTTCTGTGAGATCTTAAAGAAAGAAAACAAAAAGTGCAAGTTAATTAGTAATCTGAGTAAGATGAGAATAGTAGAGCTATCAGTATGTACAAAGAATGTGTACGTGGGGCTTTCATGAAAGTTTGAAGAGGGATATCAACCAGGAAAGGAGAGAAGTTCCTTTGGGAGGGAAAGAAAAAAATAGTGGGATAACACAAGCCATAGTTTAAACATACAATAATGATTAGATTGTTTTTGAACTTTAATAATTCATTTGAATTTTGAGTTGAGAAAAAATGAGATAAGTGAAATAGAAATATTTTTATAAATAACATGCCTGATAATTTTTCAAATTTCTAAAGATAATGTAACAAACACACACACATATATATACACACACACACTAGATGATTTCCCCCAAATGAAAAGTAATGAAGACATTATATACATGTACATTATTCATTACCCTTTATACCTGTAAGATAGTGGAAGGGATGATCAATCAGGATAAATCAACCAGAAAGCTATAAAAAAGACGTTTGAAGGGCTGAGGAAAGAAATCATGTTTTTTGTTTGTTTTTTTTGTATTTTGTTTTGTGGTTTTTTTCTTCCTTTCCAAACATACTTCTTAACACTGCACAGTAACAGAAGAAAAAACAGTAAAAATGTATCTTTTGTTGTTTTTGGTGCACTATCCCAAGAAAAGCAATGTTATTGTACCACTCTATAAATTCAAGGCCTTTTTTTTTTTTTTCATTTTCTTAGGGTTAAAAGAATCATATCATTGAGTCCTGTACTCAAGGTACATTTTTAATGTAACGCTTATTAGTTTTATTTTTTCTTAGTTTTTCCATAGATTTAAGAGAGAAAGAGAAGGAGTGGGGAAGAAAAAGGGAGAGGAGAAGCAGGGGGAGGAGAGAGAGAGGAGAAAGAGAGAGAGAGAGAAAGAGAGAGAAGCATCAACTGTTTCACTTAGTTGTTCCCTTGTAGTTGTGCACTCATTGGTTGCTTCTTCCACATGCCCTGACAGAGCCTGCGACCTCTGTACTCTGGGATAATACTTTATCTGATGAGCCAACCAGCCAGGACCAAATGCTTATTAGTTTTAAATGATTCATTAAAATTTACACCGGATAAGAAATACAAATGGCCAACAGATATATGAAAAGATGCTCATCTTCTTTAGCTATTAGAGAAATGCAAATCAAAACTGCAATGAGATACCACCTCACACCTGTTCGATTAGCTATTATTAGCAAGACAGGTAATGGCAAATGTTGGAGAGGCTGTGGAGAAAAAGGAACCCTCATACACTGTTGGTGGGAATGTAAAGTAGTACAACCATTATGGAAGAAAGTATGGTGGTTCCTCAAAAAACTGAAAATAGAACTACCTTATGACCCAGCAATCCCTCTACTGGGTATATACCCCAAAAACTCAGAAACATTGATACGTAAAGACACATGCAGCCCCATGTTTATTGCAGCATTGTTCACAGTGGCCAGGACATGGAAACAACCAAAAAGCCCATCAATAGATGACTGGATAAAGAAGATGTGGCACATATACACTATGGAATACTACTCAGCCATAAGAAATGATGACATCGGAACATTTACAGCAAAATGGTGGGATCTTGATAACATGATATGAAGCGAAATAAGTAAATCAGAAAAAACCAGGAACTGCATTATTCCATATGTAGGTGGGACATAAAAGTGAAACTAAGAGACATTGATAAAAGTGTGGTGGTTACAGGGGGGAGGGGGGAATGGGAGAGGGAAAGGGGGAGGGGGAGGGGCACAAAGAAAACAAGATAGAAGGTGACAGAGGACAGTCTGACTTTGGGTGATGGGTATGCAACATAATTGAATGACAAGATAACCTGGACTTGTTATCTTTGAATATATGTATCCTGATTTATTGATGTCACCCCATTAAAAAAATAAAATTATTATAAAAAAATATCAGTAGTATAAACATATTTAATGTATATATTTATAACACAAATAAATTAAAACAAAATATATAGAAAAATTAAAAAAAAATTTACCCCGGATATATCTAAAGTTAAAAAAAAAAACAAAAACAAAACTAATATCTGATCTACATACACATCCTTAATTTTAGCCAATTTATAAAAATGTGATATAATTGCACATATGACACTAGAAGTCAAACTCATTTATTTATTTTTTCTATAAATTCATGGGGTGACATTGATTAATAAAATTATATAGGTTTCAGGTGTACAATTCTATGATATATAACCTGTATATTTTATTGTGTGTTCATCATCCCAAGTCAAATTTCCTTCAATCACCATTTATTCCCCCTTTACCTTCATCTACCTTCCCCCACCCTCCCCTTTCCCTCTGGTAATTTCCATACTATTGTCTGTCTCGGAGGGGATTTTTGTTTGTTTAAGTTTACTCCCTTCAACTTTTTCACCCAGCCATCCAACCACCTCTCCTCTGACAGCTGTCAGTCTGATCTCTGTAGCTATGAGTCTGTTTCTGTTTTTCTGGTTAGTTTAATTGAGTAAGAAATGACCAACTTGCAAATATTTACAATTTTGATATTTTTTCTGAGAACCAGTTTCTTTTACTCTCTTTTCTACCTTCACCACACAAATATTTAATACCTTCTCACTCACCTTTCATTTGTTAAAGTTTTTTTTAACAAGTCATATTAAAATGACTAGCCATGATTATATAGCTATAGTCTACAAAAATCATTGTTTCTTAAATGTAATTTTCTTTTGTATTGTTATCTAGAATTTTATTTTTCAAATAACATTTTAAAGCTGGGATGAGTAGAATTTAAAAAGCCCATATACAGGGGTGGGCAGTAATAATAAATAATATAACAATTAATAAATAACTAAATATACAGGAATAAATTGTGTTTCACATACAACTATAAGGCTAATTTACCAACCCATGCATGTATACTTTTTCCTTTGACTACATATGTATTTACTTCTCTTGGTTTAGGCTAAACCAGAGGAAGGCTGAAAAATCATATACATATTCAGTTCAACTATTTGAGTAAAAAAGGAACACACAATTATATGTTACCAGTGATCCATAGGTGACAATTACAGGTTGTGGGAAAATAATGCATGGTAAATAATATTTTTTAAAACTGTAAGTATATATATTAACTACAAAACGAGACACACAATGCCCACAGGGAACTATTTGCTACACACTACACCAGCCATTTATTGCCTCACTAATCTTAATTTCTTTCTTACCTAGGAAATCTCTTTGTGCCTCATGAAAGACTGTTTTGTTTTCATCAATGTGTTCTGTATAGTTTGGGGTCGAAAGACACAAACTCATAACTAACTTTGACAATTAGTAGGGAATGTACTATAACTTTTTTCTATTTGGAACATAGCAGAAAAGCATAAATATTATCCTATTAGAATAATTAGAAAGATTGCCACTAAAGAAAAGGTAATACTTTAAAATTTACTGCCAGAAGGGCATAGTAATAAATCCTAATATGTTTCACTTATGTTCATAATGTGGTCATGATAATAAGAGACATCATGTCTGTGAATGTGCTTTTGCTAATATGCTTATTCTGAAATTTTATAAAATCATATTTTTAAATATACCCTTATTTATTTCAATTTGTTTACCTACTTTGAGGCTGCATTGAACATAATATTTTCAATATTTTAATTTGCTTTGTTTTATAGCTCTGTAAATGTCCTGTTTGATCCCTGCCATGCATACAATGATAAAGTGATTATAAAGAGCTTGAATTAGAACATTCAGTGTGCATGGCTTCTTCATCACATTGTTTCTGCTTTTTTTCTCCCTACACTAGACCAGATTGCAGAACAGCTCCACATCCATCCTTCCCACTCCACTTTATTCCCAAGGCAGGGACATTGGGAGGATTTTTGTATCTCTCCCTTTGGATTAAATATGCAAAAGCTGAAAAGCTGTAAATTAAAAGAAAAAGAAAATCCTCTGTGTAAATGTGTCTTTCGGTGGCTTACAAATATTCAGCCACCTGTTCTAAGGATTTCCAATGTGTACCCCTCACAAGCCTAAGCACATGGTTCCCTTTGTTCCTAGCAAGATAGAGTTGATCAAATGAGAATCAAAGTGTTCAGAGACTTGATTTGGTTAAACTAATCATTGTCAAGTAACCCTCAATGAATTCCTGTTTTTCAGTAGATTTTGGCAAGACTGTTTGAAAGACTGGTGGGGATTATTTATGAGCAATGAAGAAATCAGAGCCAAGAAATAAAGTTTATAAACTCCTATCCCACATCAAGGAACTTATGGAGAAGAGTAAAGAAGGCCACACACTGAGGCCCATTTCGTTAAAGGTAGGATTGAGAAAATGGAGAACAGTAGTAGCCTATTTGTATAGCTAGTGTAGGGGAAAACAAACGGCTTTCTTGCTGTTTAATTTTTTTCTTAAACAGCAGGTTTTGCATTTCCTGACTTTGAATCTGCTTCGTTTCACAAACCAAAGAGAACATAGAATTGTGAATTGATTTGATCTATTAACTCATTTTAACCAAAGTACTTTCTGTGGTCAGCTAGGGGAGAGAATATAATATAATTTACCCAGTTTACATGCTATTTGCATAAATATTATTTTACTATACCCTTTAACTATCTTATAAGTCTTTCTACATTATTTCTTTTTCTTTCTTTCTTTCATTCCTTCACTTTCTTTTCTTGATAACATTTGTTGTTGTTTTTTTTATTTTGTTTTCCTTCTAACTCCCAATTCAGTCCACTATATTAATAGAAAATATTTCTTTTGGAATAAAATAAAGTGCAGACTGAGAAAGAAAAAAGTAACTTACTAGTATTTTCATGTGACTAAGTATATTCTTGCTTAAAGAATTTTATAAATTGACTTTAAAAGCAGTTGGAGTAAAAAAGGCCTTAAACAAACAAATTATAATAATATGATGAGTTGTTTTTTAATAAATAGATTTTGTTGTTTTTAACCTACTCTAATTTCCAAGCATTTAGCTGCTAGTGAAGAAGTATAAAAAACATTTTAAAACAAAGCATTTTAGATTGGACTACCATGTTTTGAAATTCTGAGATTTTGATAAATTATAGTTCTTTTAAATATGTTCAATATTAAAAGACTTTTACTTCTAAGACAAATGTTTAATTGTTATTTCTGATAGTCAATTATTAAAATTTTGCTTTTAACTATAATAAATTTATCATGTATAAAAATGTACATGATCCTTCTTTTCAAATCCTAATTTCTTAATTTCTTAAACCAGCTATTAATATTATTAATTAATAGAATATTAATAAAAATATAAAACATGAACAATACAATTTATAATTTTTCAAATGACATCAATATTCTTTTAAAAATATAAATAATTTAAAAATAAACAAATAATTTGCTCCTTTATATAAAATAGCTTTCAAAAATTTTAATATTCACTATGAAAGTGATTTTTACTATTGAATATTTCAAACACTTATTTTAAAATATTTTAGTTTTACATTTATATAAATATTTAGTTCTCCCGCTCTCTCTCCCAAATCAATGCTGTGTTATATGACGAAGAAAAGGGTAAAAGAATTCTAAGTTAATGAATTATCAAAGTATTTAGATGCAGAACAGATACTCTGATTCCCACTTGCCTTTTTAGAGCTTTGCCTCTGGGGGTACTTTGACTTGAAAGCACTTGCTGAGGAAAGGAGTTGTATTGATGATGTAGCTCAGAAAAAGATGCACTTGTTATGCAAAAACTTTCTGTCTTTCTACAAGTTTATTAAAACATGTTGAAGACAGAAGAAATATAAAGACAAAAACAAAGATTTCTGAAAAGTGAATCAGATCATTTAAATGATAAACATGTTTCTCTAAATATTTTTAATTATTAGGATATCATAATAAATGTATATGAAGTGATATGTATTCATTTAGAGTACTTATATTATTCAACTTTAAATTCATTTTTATCTTTAAAATGGTATTTGGTATCTGTGATAAAAAGTTATACAAACCCTGGCAGGTTGGCTCAGTGATAGAGTATAGGCCTGCATGTGGATGTCCTGGGTTCGATTCCCATTCAAGGCACATAGGAGAAGCACCCATCTGCTTCTCCACCCTTCCTTATCTCCTTTCTCTCTATCTTTCTCTTCCCCTTCCTATATTAAGGCTCCATTGGAGCAAAGTTGGCCCCGGGCACTGAGGATGGCTCCATGGCCTCTGCCTCAGGTCCTAGAATGGTTCTAGTTGCAAGGGAGCAATGCCCCAGATTGGCAAAGCATTGTCCCCTAGTAAGCTTGCTGGGTGGATCCTGGTCGGGCACATGTGGGAGTCAGTCTCTTTGCCTCCCCATTTCTCACTTTAGAAAAATGCCAAAAAAATTATACATAGTCCCCCAATTTTTTATTTAACCTCATTTTCAAGAAATGCCACATCTAAAACTTTAACTAAGTGCATTCATACACATCCATTCATTTTACTTTACTTTATTTTATTTATTTATTTTTACTTTTTATTTTAACAAAATATGGAAATGTATAACTTTTTTGAACATTATCACTCACAACCTCCTTACCATCATTCAACTTTAGCTTAGGTATAAAAGCAAAGGGCTTTGAAAATCTAAGCTTATTTCTAGGGATTTGAGGATTAGGCATAAAGAGAGATAAATATAAAAAGACATTCTCTGTTCTGAGGTTCTCAGCCATAATGGAGGTTCTCAGCCATAATGGAGTCATATCCAGAACCACAATTCATAGCAACCTATTACGTACTATTGATATCATTGGAAAAATGTGGATTGCTTCTACATGCCCCTCCCCATTCATCCATGCTTCTTTTTCATTTGTTTTCCTTTTCTACTTAAGCATATCATTTCAGTTCATCCTTTAAGCATATCCTCATTAAGCTTCTAGCTCCCACTTCTCATAACTACCTCATCTCTCAAAATTTTCTGTTGTTATCATTTTTATCTTGTAGCTTTTCATTTTAAGTGTTTACCTTATTTTTGTGCGGATAGTCAATTATTTATTTTTCTACTCAATATCTTTTTTACTCTCAATATTCTGAAATATTAAGTTATCTTAATGGCTTTTAATTATATGTGTACAATCCTAGTATTGTGCCTTTTAATCTTTTAATTAATATGCTCAATTTTGTAAGTAGACTTTTAATTTTATTTTAAAGTAGTTTTAGATTTAGAGGATGACTGTGAAAATAGTGCAGAGAATTTACATGTATGTCAAACCTAGATTTTCTTATTATTGACAGCTTACATTAATGATACATTTGTCACAAGTAACAAAATAATATCAATTCATACACCATTAACTATGAACTAATGTCAATACGCAAGTTATTATTAACTAAAACAAATACTTTATTTAGATAGCCGTAGTTTTTACCTAATAACCTTTTTTATTTCAAGAGATCATTCAGTTGTCATGTGTCCTTAGGCTCCTCTTGACTGAGAGAATTTCTTTACTTTTTTTGTGATAGAGACAGAGAGAGACAGAGAGAGGGACAGATAAGAACAAACAGATAAAAGGGAGAGAGATGAAAAGCATCAATTCTTTGTTGCGGCACCTTAGTTGTCCATTTATTGCTTTTCTCATACGTGCGTTTACTGAGGGGCTATAGCAGACCGAGTAATCCCTTGCTCAAGCCAGTGACCTTGGGCTCAAGCTGATGAGCCTTGCTCAAACCAAATGAGTCTGTGCTCAAGCCAGTAACCTCGGGGTTTCGCACCTGGGTCCTCTACGTCCCAGTCCGATGCTCTATCTGCTGCACCACAGCCTGGTCAGGCTTGACTGAGAGAAATTCTTACAGACTTTGATTTTTTTTTTTTGATGACCTTAACTTTTGAGTATTACTGGTTAGGCATTTTGTAGAATATCCTTTAATTGGAATGTTTCTGATGTTTTCCTTATTATTAGACTGTGGTAAGGGTTGGAGGAGGAAGACCACAGAGGTAAATTGCCATTCCGATTATATAATGTCAAGAGTACATACTGTCAACATCACTCATCATCACTGATGTTGACTTTAACCAGATGGCTAGTGTTCTTCACTGCAAAGTTTGTCTTTTCCCCATTTTTTTATATTGTACACTTTGGCAGGAAGTCCACATCTAAGATGTCCAGTCCACACCTAAGATGTAAGGAGCTATTCTTCCCATTCTTGGGTATATATATACCTGAACTTAAATTCATGTATATATAAAATTTATCTTTTCTCCCCACTTATTCATTTGCTCAATAATTTCTTTATATTAATATGGATATTTATTGGATATCAGTATCAATATTGGATATTTATTTTATAATTTGGATTATAGTCCAATAGCACTTTATTTATTCAGAAGCTCATGTTGTTATGACATTAATAACTCTTTCATTTGGCTACTGTGTCCCTTTGACATACTTTCAATATTGTTTTGTGTTCTTTTGGTCTCTGTGTTTATTTTAGTACTTTAATACTTCCTGGCACTATAAGTTGCTTCAAGTTCTATTATATGCATTTCCTGCAGCCCTAGAAAGAGGCATATCTCCAATTCATTTTATTGAGAATGACAGTAAAAACTGAATTTTAAGCACTAAGTGTAGTTGTTGCCACCGGCATGCCATTACTCCTAGGTTATCTCCATTGAAATAGATATATATTTATACTTATATGTATCCTTCAGGCCTTTTTGAGACTCTGAGGCAGCTCTATGAAGAAGAATCTTATAAATGTGATGCCTATGAGAAGAGCTGCAAACAGTCTTCTGACCTCCATAGTGTAGAGAAACCCTATGGATGTCAAGACTGTGAGAAGAGCTTCAGACAGAGTGCTGCCCTGATGCACACCAGAGGACACAAACAGGGAAGAAGGTGTACATGTGTCCCAAATATGGGGACAGTTTCAGACAGAGCTCACATCTCAATTGGCATCAATGAATCCACATAAGAAAGAAACCATATAAATGTACTAAATGTGGGAAACCTGCCTTATTTCCAACCATTTTAAACATTAGAGAATCCATGAAAGATGGAGACCCTGTACATGTGAAGGTGAGAAGAGCTTCAAACGGTGCTCTGACCTCTCTAAATGTCAGAGAATCCACACTGGGGAGAAGCCTTATGGATGTCCTGTCTGTGGGAAATGCTTCAGTCAGAGTGCAACCCTTGTTATGCACCTGAGAACTCACACTGGAGGAAAACCTTGTCTATGTCTCGAAAATGAGGAAAGCTATAGACGAACCCACACCTCATCCAATACCAAAATTTCCATAAAAATAGACTCCCATCATTTTGGAAAAAATATATATGTACATACATACATACCTATAAATATCTATAGCAATCTGTATCTATATTAAGCTACACATGAGGACATAGTAATGTCCCAAACTTGAATTTATTACCATATTGATTATTATACAGTTATCTTACTGCTTTATAACCTCCCACTTCAAAATGAGAAACCTGATTCCCACTATTCATCATCCATTTATTTAATTATTTGTTTCCACTATGCATAATATGTTCCTTCCAGAATTGTTTGCTTGTACCTATATGGGAAAAATTTTTATCAATGCTTTTGTGTAATTTTATTTATTTATTTATTTTGGGGGGAGGGTTGTTTTGCCTTTATCTTGCATATTCCACTTATTTTCAAAGTTATTTAGGTTTGGATCTTCAGTGAGATTATTTTCATTCATTTGCTATATAATTAGAATAGTTCTGCTACTTTCTGCATTCCATCCTGAGATACCGTGAGATCCTAAATGTTTTCTTAAAAATATTTTTTAAAATTAAAGTTTACTCTTTGTGCTGTAAAATCCTATTGGTTTTGACAAATTGATAGTGTCATGTTTCCACCATTACCATTTCACGCAGAATATTTTCTCCCTCCCTAAAAGATTCTGTATGATTCACCTATATGTATACCTCTTCAGCCCTCTCCTTTCATCCTGAAGGAAAACCACTGATTTTTAAACTGTCTCTATAGTTTTGTTTTTTCCAGAATTTCATATATTGTAATTGGAATCATGTAATATAGAGCTGTTTTTGACTGATTTCTTTCACTTGTAAATATGCATTTAAAATTCATTTATGAATCTGCGTGTCTTGATTGCTCATTTTTATTGCTAAATAGTATTCCATTACATAGATGTACTATATTTTCTCTATCCATTCACTTTTTAAGGACATATTGGTTGCTTTCCGTTTTTGGTAATTATGAAGAAATCTTCTATAGTCATCTATGTGCAGGTTTTTATGTGGACATAATTTTTTAGGTCAGTTTGCTAAACATCTGGAATTATGATTGCTGAATCTTATGGTAAGACAATGTTTATCTTTGCAAGACACTGTCAAACAATCTTATTGCACAAGCACAAGCTTTGACTTCTGGTATAATGCTGAATAGGAGTGGTGAAATAAGACACCCTTTCATGATTTTCAAGTATCTTAGAGGAAGGCATCGAATCTTTGACGATTAAGTGTTATGTCAGCTACTTGTTTTTATAAGGTCTACCGGAAAGTTCTGTCTGTTTCTAGCACAATAAGTTTCGACAGGTAAGCACATGTTTATTTGGCACATGTGTGCCTCTCTATTTTTATCACTTAATGTATACATACTGACGTAGCAAATTAACTAAAACAAAGTTGATTCACGTTAGTCTTATGTGTGAAGCAATAGTGTACCCATGGCTACTGATAAAGTTCATTTACGCCACTGTAATTTTTACAAATTTCAACAAGGAAGAAATGCTACAGAAGCATGACTGTTGCATCCACCATATTCCCCGGACTTAGCACCCTCCGACTATCACTTGTTTTTGTCCTTACAAAATTTTTTGAAGGGCCAAAAATTCAAAACTGAAGAAGATATCAAACAAGCACTGGTTCAATTTTTTGCATCAAAAGATAAAAGAGTTTTCAAAAATGGGATATACAAATTGCCCTCACACTGGCAAGAAATCATTAATAATAATGACAATTAAATTATTTAATAAAGTTTATTGACGGTATGAAAAATTTGTATTTTGTTTTATTCCAAAAATGAACAGAACTTTCCAGTAGACCTTATATATAAATGTTTTTTATCAGGTTGAAAATATTCATCTCGCCTGACCTGTGGTGGCACAGTGGATAAAGCGTCGACCTGGAAATGCTGAGGTCGCCGGTTCAAAACCCTGGGCTTGCCTGGTCAAGGCACATATGGGAGTTGATGCTTCCAGCTCCTCCCCCCTTCTCTGTCTCTCTCTCTCTCTGTCTCTCTCTCTCCTCTCTAAAAAAATTAATAAATAAAATAAAAATTAAAAAAAAACCCCAACAAATTAATAACTATAGAAAATATTCATCTCTATTTCTAGTTATCCAAGAGTTTTTTTAAAATCATAAATAGATATTTGACTTCTATCAATTTTTGTGTGCATGAATTGATATGATTACATAATTTTTCTTTTAGCATGTTTATATAAAGGATTGCATTTATTGAATTTTGAATGTTGAAACTGACTTGAACAACTCTTATTTGGTCTGGAATATAATCCTTTTTAATTGAATCCTTATTGTATTCAATTTGCTAATATTTTGTTGAAGACTTTTGTGTCTATGTTTAAGAGAAACTCTGGTTTGTGTTAGGGTAATGCCAGCCTCACAGAATATGTTAAGAAGTATTCCTTCTGCTTCTGTTTTCTGAAAGAGATTATAAAGATTGGTATTAAATTCTCCTAAGATATTTGGTAGAGTTTACCATACCAGCATCTGGGTCCGGTTCATTATTGTTTGAAGATTAAGAATTTTTTTAAGTCAGTCTAGGTATAAGGCTCTCAGGTAATCTATTTTCCCTTGTGTGACTTTTGTTAGTTTGTGTCTTTCAAGGAATTGATCTACCTCATTTAAATGTCTAAGTTTGGGCTTATAAAGTAATTCATAATATTCCTCTATCTTTCTAAAGTACATGAGCTAAGGAGTGATGACTCTTCTCTCATTTCTGATACTGAAAATTTGTCTATTTTTGTTTGTTTGTTATTTGGTTAGAGTTTTGTAAATTTATTTGTCATTGCTAAAGAGCAGCTTTTGCTCTTATTATTTTAAATAATCTTCTATCAGCTTTTTATATTTTACTTCAATTTGCTACCTTTTCCTATTTTCCAATTTTACTTTTTAATTATACAATAATTATAGAAATGTTTCACAATGTGCTCTACCATCCCAAAAGCAAAATTTCTGTATTTTTTTAGTGCATCACACTTCACAGTGTGACTTTATACATGAAATTTTATTCCCAGCTTTTTCTTTTTTCCAACTTCTTTTTTTACTTACTTCTAAATTTTGTTCAAATTATATTTTATTTTGGTGTATATTATGTAGAAAGAAGATTCATTGACACAATAAATCAAGACATATAAATAAATGCTAGCACAGATGTTGTTGATGTCTCACTCCTATCTGCTCTTCTGAGTATATGTTCAACTGTAGTAGACAGCCTTGTATAGCAAATATTTGTGTCTTTTTTTTCCTACCATTTAGGCCATATGACCCAGTAGATCCAACAATGATAGACATCATAGATAATTGTGGGGTTTTTTTTTTATGTCTTTTGAAATCTTTCAGTAACACAGTCATAGTTAAGATTCCTCATATTAGTCCTGACTGGATAGCTCAGTTGGTCAGACCATCGTCTTAAAGAACAGAGGTTGCTGGTTCTATTCAGGGCATATACAGGATCAGCTCAATGTTCCTATCTCACTTTCTCTCTCCTTACTCTTTGACTGAAATCAGTAAATAAAAATTAAAAGAAAATCCTTATATTCTGAAGGAAGGCAATATTTTCTGTAGCAGAAAATTACTCTATGTCAAAAGCAGCTTCTAAAACTCACATTGGGATCCAGTAGAGACTGAGTGAGTGGCAATGGGTTAACAAAGTTATATGAGTGCACATACTTATCCAGGACTGGGTATTATTAGATCCATTAAGTCACAAAGTTGGGAGACAGCAGCAGTGATCCACCATACCATGGAAATGGGATATTCAGGGGAAGAGATACAATTAATTTTATTAGAGCTTACCTACATCTCTTTCAACAAAGCCGTTCTTTCTGTCTATACGTATTCTTTGTGCACGTGGAGGAAATATTTTTCAAAACTAACTTATGGAAGAGGAAGACACTGGTATCTTGTTCACAGATGGATTAGCTTAATGCCGGTAACTGAAAATGGACTGTCACTGCACCATAGACATTCATCAGCAATAATGACAAATATGAGGTGAAATCTCATTATGGTTTAATTTGCATTTCTCTGATAAGTGATGTTGAGCACCTTTTTATATGTATTGGTGTTCTGTATGGCTTCTTTGGAGAAGTGTCTATTTAGGTCCTTTGCCCATTTTAAATTAGATCATTTGAGTGTGTGTGTGTGTGTGTGTGTGTGTGTGTGTGTGTGTGTGGTATTTTATAAGTTCCTGATAAATTTGGGGTATTAAGTTTTTTGTATTGGCGAATATGTTTTCCCATTCAGTGAGTTTTCTTTTTATTTTGTTGATTATTCTCTTTGCTGTGCAAAAGCTTTTTAGTTTTATGTAGTCTCATTTGTTTATTTTTTTTGTTTGTTTTCCTGGTTCGAGGAGATATATCAGAAAAATATTGTTACAAGAAATGTCTGAGATTTTATTGCTTGTTTTCTTCTAGGATTTTTATGGTTTAAAATCTAACATATAAGTCTTTAATCCATTTTAAGTTTATTCTTAATTACTTTTCAATCACATTCTACAACATCTTCTTAAAAGTTAGCTGAAGAGGAAGCCCTTATAAAACTGATACCTTTTTTCTATTTTCTAAGCCAGAGAATGCCACCAGGGAAGTATAGGTGTGAGTTGAAACAGGTGATAAGTTGACATGAGAAGGTATTGTAGTGAGAAGAAGGCATAAAGAGTAGGTTGTAAGCATCTGGGAAATAGAAAAAAATGCAGTAATTTCATTTCGATGAGAGTGTCTTAGAGTAAAGAAATAATACTCTTATCTCTTTCATCCAGTCTGATGATGACATAAAGTTGATGCTGATAGAAGAGAACTAGTCTTCTGAAGATTTATGACCTTGGCTTAAAGACTGTATCTGGATAATTTGGAGAAAATACTTGACATAGAGTCCCGTTGTCACTCAGCTGATAAGTAGCAAGTTAGACCAGGGCAGATCCAGTAAGAGTTGGGTGGATAAGACTTCTGGAGGCAGAAGGGTGGTCTGCCAGAAGCTGTGAACGTAGTTTTACCTATCTCCAAAGAGAGGGAAGCACCAGTCATATTCACAGGAAAGTGGGGAGAATGTCCCCTGCCCCAAATCACTGATACACCCTTAGTCAGTCTAGACCCTTATACCCTGGACAAGACAGCTGACTTCCCAGCAAGGCCTAAACTCCACAGTGTGTATTCAGAGGAAGTCCAGAGAGTGGTGCAATTGTTTTCCCGGGTTGATGTGGCGTGGTGGGGACTGCACCACCCAAGAAAAATGGCATCTGTGGTATTCAAGAATGACTCAGCACAGGAATCCTGGTGGCTATCCCTCCATGTTTCTCCCAATAACCGCAAACACCTGTCTCTCCTGAGGCAACTTCATCCATTCTGCCCTTTCTCTGCCTGAACCTAGGATGAGTGTCTATGAGCAAAATTTTGTGCATTGGCCTTTAAGAGACTATTCAGGATAACTGATCTTAAATTTAGTTATAATTCTAATTTGGTCCTGGGAAGATGTGAATATAGCTTTCACCTACTCTGCTACCATCTTTAACTCTGTGTCATTTTAAAGAGGCATTTAATGACTAGATGGACATTATTTATGTAGGTCAGACAGTTTCTGATCTCAGTCACTTCAATACTTGTTCAATGAACCCATGAATAATGTGAATATGGTAACAAAGATAGAGATTCTCTACATGAGTCCTATAACACGGGACCTCACAAATAGTGGTTTATCTATCACCATTGCTGAATACTTGACTCATGCTGAGTCCTTCATATGGTACCACTCAGTGGCAAGTTGATTTTCTAAGTTCCTCTTACATGAATGGAAGAGATAGTGATTTATCTCCCTTGAGATTTGAATTGTATTTTGAATACTGGTTTGTTACCTCTGAACTCATTGTAATATTGGCATATCTTCTCAAGGACTTTCAGAGCCAATTTACTGACATGGGTTCCCTCTAGAAATATATTGGACCAAGAAATGTGAAAAGAGGAGTGCAATGAACCTCTCATTGTCTAGCCAAGTCACCACTTTGAGATTATGTGTTCTTGTCCCCATATTTTGGGGCTTTATAGGATTAAAATTCACCTGACCTGTGGTGGCGCAGTGGATAAAGTGTCGATTAGGAACACTGAGATTGCTGGTTCAAAACTCTGGGTTTGCCTGGTCAAGGCATATACAGGAAGCTACTACTATGAGTTGATGCTTCCTGCTTCTCCCACCTCTTTCTCTCTCTCCTTTCTCTCTAAAAATCAATCAGTAAGAAATAAAAAAAGAATTAAAATTCTGGTCTTCTGGACAGTACATTTGCATCAGGGCCTCAGTAAACTTCTGAGTAACTTAGAGCCACAATTTTTATCCTGCAATTTGGGTCCTTCATACTGAGAGACAAGCAAACAAAAAAGAAGTTACTGTAATGGGGTGGAGATAATTGACCATGATCATCACAAAAAGCTAGAGTTCTTATGACATAATGGGGTCTAAGAAGAATATTTCTGAAACTCAGGAGATTCATGGAATGACTTCTTAATGCTTCCCTGTGTGATAATAAAGATACGTAGGCCATTATACAAGCCATGCCCTAGCAAGGACACGGTAAATAGGGACTTACATCTCACTAATGAAGGTTTGATAACACCTGCCAGAGAGAAATATAGACCTGTGGAAATGTTGGCTGAAAGTGAGGAGTGTCTAGAAAGTGCAGTGAAGAAAAATGAAAAGTAGTAATTGTGATCTGAGAACTGCAGCTTTTAACACTAACATTTTCATTTCAAGTATTTTTAGAATTGTATTTGGTCAGTATTCTTAAGTGTCAGTAACAGAGCTGACTCATTGCGAAACACACCAAGATTTGACTGGTATAAAGAGTTCACAATAACACATTTACCAGTCATTTGACTGGTGGTGCATATATATGTTTTCTTTCACAGATTAATTTTCATCTTTAGGACTTTTCAATACTCTGCAATAAATGGGACACAAGCATAAGGAACTATAGGACCCACTGGTTAAAAATAAATCATCCACTCACAAAGACAGAAAAAAGGCATAATATTATATGTACCTCTTTTAAAATATTCATAAATATACCCTCTTTAATTTTCACTTAGAAAATATTTTTAAACATTTATTCCAAAAATACTATGCCAGAATATAAATAGAGCCCTCTATAATATATCATGAATAGTGTTAGCAGATGAGCTAAATGAATAGTGAATATAAACTCAAATTGATGGTGACTCAAATGGAATGATTTATGACCAAAACCAGCAAATGTTTTTTTAGCTTGAAATTGAGTAACTCCCTGTTAAATAAGCATACTATGTTTCCTGCCATATATTATATCTGACTATCAAAATATAAATCTAAGTACTGCTTAGGATTTGCTTAGCTTACCTTTAATCTATTAATTAAACATTGTCATGTTATAGGATACTTTTGGCAGCTGTGCCTCACAGGATTAAATTCTTGAAATGACTAAATTCCAATCCACTAGCCATCCAAATAATTGTGTTTCAGCACTAATCAGATGCTCTGCAGATTTCTCTGGTTTTCATCCTATTTCCAGAAATAGAAATTGTAATGCAGACATTTATGTATGTATATAGGAACTAGAAGCCTAATCTCTAAAAAGGTTGATCAAGTGAGGAACAAAAAGAGCTTAAAAATTTTAAATTACAACTGGATTTATTTTAAATGCTTGGTCACTTTCAAGTTTTAATTAACTCTAAATGTACTTACTGTCTGTGGTCATGTAAGTTCTTTAGCATTTAAGACTTTTTTCAAATACTTGATCTTTACCTTATTTGATATTTGAATATTATTAAGTATTATTAATAATGTTATATTAAGTATTAGCAAAGCCTAGTTTCTTTATTTATTTTTGATAACAATAAATATATATAAAAGTTTTAGTATTTTATGCGCTTATTTCAATTGTTTCTGTAATAGTATACTAACAAAGGTTCAAGAATCCTGAGATAAAAATGACTTACAGAATAGAAGATAACCATATTATTTGAATAAAATAAAACCCTAAAAATAATAACTAGAACAAAAGCTTTCATTAGAAAACATATTTACTATTAAATTGGCCAATATATAGTATGGGCTAAGACCACAGTATATAAATGAATATGTGTATAAGAAGTCTAGACTTTTTAATAAACAGTTTCTGGCTATAGAAGCATAGTTTTTCTATTTTTCAGCAACTTTGAGTGATAATATCTGCACTAGTTGACAAATCAGTCACTCTAAAGAAATACTAAACTGACTGATATTCTGCAATTAGAAGTAATAAGACTTGAAAAATATGTTTAAGAAGGTAACTGGAAAAATTTAAAATATAAGGAGATTTATATTGGTATAATCTGCATATAAGCAAGAGGTTTATATTTTCATAAAAGTAAATTATGGAATTTAAAATATAAATAATATTTTAAATTCTAATAATAACTAAACATACCTGAAATAATTTTTTCTCCTTACTTTCAGTTTATATAATCTGAACCAAATGGAGGGAAGTGTGACAAAACATCTCTTTTACATGTCACCAATTAGAATTAGTGAAATAAGCCTATGGTTTTAACATTTACCTAATTTTATAACTTCTTTGGGTTTGGGGTTTTTTTTGAATCTCCGGAAATATTTGTGTCAGAAGGTAGAACTTAAGAGAATCAGTTCATGGATGACCTTAGACACTTCTATCATGAAGGAGAAGATCTAAAACTAAATTTATGTTTTGTAGGACACCAGTATTCATATGAAAGGGAGTAACATGATATTCTGTAATTTAGAGTCATAACTCTTGAGACTGAACCTCATAAGGCTATCTAATGCTAAACTCAAGGTACCTCCATCTCACCTGCTAATCTCTACTCCAAGGGTCGGGAAACTTTTTGGCTGAGAGAGCCATGAATGCCACATATTTTAAAATGTAATTCCATGAGAGTCATACAATGACCTGTGTACGTTACGCATTATCCAATAAAAATTTGGTGTTGTCCTGGAGGACAGCTGTGATTGGCTCCAGCCACCCGCAACCATGAACATGAGTGGTAGGAAATGAATGGATTGTAATACATGAGAATGTTTTATATTTTTAACGTTATTATTTTTTTAATTAAAGATTTGTCTGCGAGCCAGATGTAGCCATCAAAAGAGCCACATCTGGCTTGTGAGCCATAGGTTCCTGACCCCTGCTCTACTCCATCTCCTTAGCTTCTCAACTCTTGCCACTTAAGGAAAAAGTAGTGTTGGGTTGACTTCAAAGGGCTTTCTGTTAAGGACGCTAACTCCCCAAGTCCTGACTTTTTTGGTAAGTCTCTGATGGATTCAAACAGAAATTTGCTTATTTCTTTGCTTTTGCCCAGATTTTGTTATTGCATATTTGTTTATGAAAAGATGAACATACACAAAAGTTCTCTACTATTATCAGAAACTGAAATCCTTCTATCAGAATTTTACATTTATCTCTCAGTAGATTCTAAAGTGGGTGGAGATGTGTCATTTATAGGGTTCCTCAAATGTGGGCATTTTATGAATGAGGTGAATAAAAAGTAGATGGAGAAGAAATAGTGACAGGAAAGGGCAAAATGGAGCAGTTATCCTTGTGTGGAAAATAAGGTTCCTGTCATCTTGGTGAGATTTAAGATCTGTATGTGGTAGAAACAGCTATACTTAAAAGTAAACATCACCATTTAAAATGCATGTAATATAATAGCTTTCCATGCTAAATTTAAAAAATACATCTATATAAACAAAATTTATTCTCTGTATAAATTTTGAATTTGTCATACACATTAACTATTTTAATTTTTTTTAACAGAGACAGAGAGAGAGTCAGAGAGAGGGATAGATAGGGACAGACAGATAGGAACGAAAAGAGATGAAAAACATCAATCATCAGTTTTTTGTTGCAACATCTTAGTTATTCATTGATTGCTTTCTCATATGTGCCTTGACTGTGGGCCTTCAGCAGACAGAGTAACCCCTTGCTCAAGCCAGCGACCTTGGGTCCAAGCTGGTGAGCTTTGTTCCAACCAGATGAGCCGGCGCTCAAGCTGGCGACCTCAAGGTCTTGAACCTGGGTCCTCCACATCCCAGCTCTATCCACTGTGCCACTCTTAGTCAGGCTAACTATTTCAATATTTAAGAGTATTGTTGTTCATGCAATACCAAAAACATACTAGAACTTAATCACCAAAAGAGGAGAGAAAAATATGGACCTTCTAATGAACAATGCCATTCATCTCTTAACAAGGCTAGTGTTGACATACTTGATATAATTCTTACTTTGGTCTGTGCTGACCTCACAAATCTCATAACCTTCCATAACCCTTGCATAAAATAGATCATATGAGCATTATCCCATGTTTATAAATTTTAGAATACTTTTTTATTAATTTTAATTGGATTTTGAAAGCATACTTTCCATAGTGTTCATATTATTAATTCAATAATTTAACATAAATCATGAGTCACTGAACATTTGTTATTGCTGTTGTTGCTGGAAATGCAGAAAAAGAGAAGCAGTCTTTGTTCTGCATATTACTCGGTTATACTTTTGTATATGCGTTCAAGTACAAGATTCTTCTCATTTGTAAGCTTTGTTTGAAATTATAGATGAAATTATGAAAGTAACAATGAACTTGTATTTCTCCAAAGATTTCCAAAATTTTGACTGGTCTTTCTGGAATCCTCAAAGATATCTTACTAGCTTCTAGGCATCTTCTAGGTATTTTTGACTGAGACAAATCTTATAAAAAATGTCATAAATTTAAGTGACTGTTCTATGTAAAAGATATGTAAATCAAAGCATTACCAAAATGCACTAAATGCTCCACTGCAAAACTTCATTAATCAAAAATAGACTAAATCACATTGAATTATATTTCATAATATTCTGATTTACTCTCTTAAAAAAATCAAAGTATTTTATGGCCATGACTGGCTGGCTCAGAGGATAAAGCGTCTGTCCCGGTCCCATGTGTGGACATCCCAAGGTCGATTACTGTAGAGCAACTATGAGAAGTGACTATCTGCTTCTCTGCCCCTCCTTCTCCCTCTTCTCTCTCTCTTCCCCTCTTGCAGCATGTGGCTCAATTTGGTCTCAGGCACTGAAGATAGCTCAGTTTAATTGAACATCAGCCCCAGGTGGGATTATTAGATGGATCCCATTTGGGTAGCATGCAGGAGTCATTTCTTCTCTTCTCATTAAAAAAAAATTTTTTTTTAATTATTTAATTTATGAATTCTTAAAAATTTTGGTCTGAGAAAGAGCAGTGTTACTTTCCAAATAATATAAAATTTAGAGAGGGGAATAAAAAGACACCCCTATAAGTGATTTACTTACTTAAATCCAACTAATGTGTTGATGTTGGAGAAGGAAACAGCATCTTGATTTGTTTCCTGTCCTGCATTCACTTGAGCTGATTTTATGGAAATAAAAAGACAGGAAAATGAATTTAAAAAGGTGTTTTTGTTTTATTGATACTTTTTCAGACATATAGTTAAACCATGTAAATCTAAGCCAGAATCTTTGAGAGTATGGGACAGGTATCAGAAATTATAATAGCTAGGAGAAAAATGTTGCATTTTAACTCCATGCCATTTAAGAAAAACAATAATTAAAGAAGAGAGTTCACACCTAATGAAGTAAAATATGTTGCACATTTGCAGCTTTCAAATTAAATTGGTATTAATATAAGATCAGGTCACCTTTGTACAAGGTATATTGTTAGACATTGCCAAGCTCAACTTTCTTACTTTATAAAATATTGCATCTGATATTTGAAGAAAGGTTTGTGAACCTTTCTCATTTAGCCAGCATATAGTATAGAAAGTTCCGTATCAGAAAGATTTCTGAAAACATGTTGTTTCATATTGATATATTAAAATAACAATTTATTTTACATCCCCTTGCTGATCAGCTTTTTCATCTCCCTTGTGTTTAGTTATTTCCCTGTAAATTTCAGCATTCAAGAAATACTGCTTTGTTTCCATGTAGATATTATGTTAAAAACTGACTTAACAGCCCAGCAAAACTAATTGCATGACTGTCAATTCACATAGGATAGAGCTACCATTTTTCTCCACTCTAAATGCCTTCTCTGACTCACCAAGGACTCCTTCACCCCCAACCCTCCCAGTTAAATTAACTCCCGTTTAGAGCTTGAGAGTATTATCAGGGAATTCTTAAGATAACTGAGGATTTTACATTTGAACTAATTTTATCAACGTGATTTGGAGGATAGAGAAGAAATATCCCAATCTTCCTTTGCATAAACCTATACCGCATGAACCTAAAATCCTTTGTTTTAAACATCAGAATTGATATAAGGCAAAACCTAAAGATTTGCCCAACAATCGTTTTTCATTATTTATATAACTACATATTTTAAAATACAACTTTCTCTCAAAAAATATATCTTAAATATTTTGTATATTTTATAAAATTATAGCCAGAAATATATACCCCTGTATCTGTTAAATGTAATCACTTAGGAGTAAATAACAGAGAACAATCCTCAGGTAGGAGTCATTAGGAACAAACCAGCATAAACAGGGTGAGATAGATATTTTAAAATAAGAAGATTAAAGCAGGAAATTGAGAAGAGGGATACATTTTTAAGTCACTGTGTAGAAGAAGAGAAGTATATGGGAAGACTTTGATCAATGACAGTGATGAAAAAATGAGTAACTTCAATCAAAACCACCCAGAGCACTTCATAAGCCTGGAAAAATAAATTACTGAAGTCTGAGCAATTTGGATCAGAAGCATAAAAAACACTAACAGCTATAAATGAAAAGGCAACATTGATCAGTCCAACTATTTTCTGATGATGCAGACATCTTATTTTCACTCTACATTTCAAATGATGATCAAAAAGTACCTTAATAAATATAAATTTAAAAGCAGGATCAGTAAATCTTGTTATTTTCTAGCAATACTCTCATTTTATTTTTACTCCTCATTTTCAAAGATGATCAAATATACATTGAGAATTAGATTAAATTTACAGTGGGACAGGGTTGTATATATATTATATGTTTATCAATTAAAACTATTTAAAAAATATAATTTTCAAGAGTTCTGTTTTAGAAAACAACTTTTAAGTTTAAAAAATTATTTTATATTTTTAATTTTAAGACTATTTATTTTAGAGAGAGAAGAGATTGAGAGGGGAGAGAGAGAGAGAGAAAGGGGAGAAGTAATGGCATACAAATAATTTAACAACTGGTTCTCGGCCCTAATGATCGTTTTAAGTATAAAAATATGATATTCCAAAAAGTAGTTTATTATGTCATGCATTTAATACTTAAATAATAACAATAAAAGAGGTACACAAAACTACATTATTATAAGAAAGAGTTTTAAAATATTAATGAAAAAATATTAAACAATACCTGACAAAAAACAATAAAACTGTTATTTAATATATTTCTATCTGGCTTCTTGATCAGCATCCTCACCTGCAATTTTTTCACATATGGTCAGAATAAGCATTATTTGGGCACTTAAAATACGCTGTTGTGTGGATGAATGTGAAAAAAGAGTAATAATGTAAATTTGTGATTTCCACATTGGGCGGCTGCCCAGGGGCCCACCTTAGAGAGAACCCTGGTTACCAGTGCCATTTTAACATCCAGTTTGCCAAACTCAACAAAAAAATAAGTATTGGTTCTGCAGAACCAGTAGGAACCTGCTGGATCCCACCATTGGGAAGAGAAGCAGGAAGCATCAACTGCCATATGTGCCTTGATCAGACAAGCCCAGGGTTTCAAACTGGTGACCTCAGCATTCCAGGTTGATGCTTTATTCACTGCACAACCACAGGTCTGGCCCTTTATAATATATTTTTAAATCATTATTATTGGAGCTTAAAAAGTCAGTATAAATAAATAGAGAGTTACTGTTTTAGAATATTTTTATATGTAAGGAACTCTTGTGTGTTTGATATGAAGAACAATCTTTTTTTTTTTTTTATACACTTGGAAGGTTTTTTTGTTTGTTTGTTTGTTTTTTTAATTTTTATTTATTTATTTATTTATTTATTTATTTTTTACAGAGATAGAGAGTGAGTCAGAGAGAGGGATAGACAGGGACAGACAGGAATGGAGAGAGATGAGAAGCATCAATCATTAGTTTTTCATTGCACGTTGCAACACCTTAGTTGTTCATTGATTGCTTTCTCATATGTGCCTTAACCGCGGGCCTTCAGCAGACCGAGTAACCCCTTGCTTGAGCCAGCGACCTTGGGTCCAAGCTGGTGAGCTTTTGCTCAAACCAGATGAGTCTGCACTCAAGCTGGCGACCTCGGGGTTTCGAACCTGGGTCCTTCTGCATCCCAGTCCGACGCTCCATCCACTGCGCCACCTCCTGGTCAGGCTGAAGAACAATCTTAATGAAGTAAATAATATAATATTTTTCCAATTTTGTAGTTTTTAAAAAATTTTAAATTTTATTTTATTTATTCATTTTTAGAGAGGAGAGAGAAAAGAGAAAGAGAGAGAGAGAGGAGAGAGAGACAGAGAGAGAGAAGGGGGGAGGAGCTGGAAGCATCAACTCCCATATGTGCCTTGACCAGGCAAGCCTAGGGTTTTGAACCGGTGACCTCAGCATTTCCAGGTCGACGCTTTATCCACTGCACCACCACAGGTCAGGCCCCAGTTTTGTAGTTTTAAACATATAGGCTCCTAAAATGATAGGTTATTTGTCAAAGGACACATAATTAATAAGTAGTGAAGCCAGTATAAACAATTAATGTATCTGGCTCTGTGGTTTGAGGTCTTCTTATCTATTTCATCTGTCTGTTTTATCTATCTATCTATCTATCTATCTATCTATCTATCTATCTATCTATCATCTATCATCTATCTATCATCTATCTATCTATCTATCTATCTATCTATCTATCTATCTATCTATCTATCTATCTATCTATCATCTATCTATCTATCTATCTATCATCTATCTATCTATCATCTATCTATGTATCTATCTATCTATCTTCCTACCTAATCTCTCTCTGTTTTCTTTTTGTTTTTCTTTTCTTTCTTTTTTTTTTTTTTAGAGAAAGAGAGAGAAGTAGGGAGAGAGAGAGACAGAGAGACAGGAAGATAGAGGTATTTCTGTGTGTGCCCTGACCGGGAATTGAACCGTCAACCCCTTGCTTCTGGATGACACTCCAGCTGAGCTATCAGTCAGGGCTTAACTAACATCTATCTTTTTATGTGCACCAATTTAAGTGGAGAACAGGGATAGAATGGTTTGCCAAAATTCACACGACCTGAATCTGAAACTAGCTTTTTATGGGTCTCTTCTCCCAATCTGAAAAAAGAAATGATTGCCACTTCTCTAACTCATTATGCACTGACAGCTACCAAAGATGAACTAAACCTAAAATTTAGAATCATATGTAATATGGAAATAAACAGGAAAACATAAAACTAAAACCAAAATCAGATATTAAAGGAAAAGAGATTAACTTGAGCTAATTCACTCAGCTTTTAACATGTAAAACAAATTCATCAGGGTTATAATAAGCCATATTTTATGTTTCATAGCCATTGCTTGTATGATCCCATTTAAACCAGAGTTTCTCAGCCTCCACACTGTTGACATTTTGAGCAAAATAATTATTTGTTTAAGGGGATGTCTTGTGTGCATTGTAAAATGTCCAGCAACATCCTTGGCCTTTACTCTATAGATGCCAGAAGTATCCCTTCCCAATGTGACATCCAAACATATCTTCAGGTATTATCAAGTATCACATGCAGACACGAAATAATTCTATCTGGAACCAATGATCTCAAATACTGAAATGGACTGCTCATATTTGATATCACCACAGCCATAATTACTCATCCCTCTGACAGAAACTCTGTAAGTCTGACATGATCGCCTGTTTACAAAAACATCACTTGTACTGACAATCACACCTTTTTAAATGACACAATTTGTTTTGCTCACATAATTGAGAGTTAACTGGCTGTGGTAATTAGCCCAATTGGACATGAATGTTTCCTGAGAAAGAGAAAAATAGAAGTACTTTTCTGTCTATGAAAATTCCCTCTAAATGAGAGAGTGATGAATAATACATACAAGATAAAACTTGCTCTGACTCTTGTTCACAGACCTGAGATCCAAAGAGAAACACCGCACTATTACAGAATTGCTAATCATCAAACCCAAATCATTTAAGCTTGAGGCCTTAAATAGACCAAAACATTAACTATTAGGCATTAATGACATGAAATTTAACAAGCTGGGAACTCAGGCAAAGTAACAAAGGAATTCATTAAAACAGAAGGAAGTGAGTATGAAAGGTATTTGACTATGAGTTATTTTCTAGAATTAATTTATGTTGTATGGCAACTTAGAGCAGTAGAAACAGTCTTTAAAATAAGACTTAAAACTAATATTATTTGCGATTATATTTCCTGTGAGTCTATAAGATGTGCTTTTTGGCCTTTAAGACCCTGCAGCTTTAAGATCTTGGCATTCATATGAGACATTTAAAAATCTTTGGGTTGTTAATTACATATCGTATTCAAACAATTTATTATTTGTGTGCCCAAGTAATATGATGATAAGTAACCTTAGAAAATTAGGAGAGAAAAGTGCATTTTATTTTAAAAATCAAACCAAACAACAATTTTATAATAGAATTTAAACTGTTTTGAAATTGTAAAACATGAATTCTAAGTTCTGCTTCTGTTACCTCTACGGTATGTGACTTTACTAACTCACCAAGTACTTTTCTATAAATTGGTGATGATACCATTTGTTTTACATATTTTACAAATTTATTTTGGAATTCATATTAAATTCATAGGAACTCACAATGTCAACTCTAAAACTAATTAGTCTTTTTAGGGCATTTACTTCTTATAGAATTTGTCAAAAACAGTTCAGTTGCCCAATGAAAGTGATTTGAATTAACCCTGAATAATTGCTGATTGTTCATTACTCTAGGGCAGTAAGATTTCCAAATCAAGATGCAGAAAGACAATAAGGTTCCGTACATGCTTTTGCACAGAGTTGATGTAGGTCACATTATAATGAAAGACCAGAAACATTTTCAGGGAGTAGCAGTACAAGTTTGGGGCTGTACATAGTTTTTCTATTGGTATTTGTTCTGGAAGCTATTTTTTCTCCTTTACTACTGAAACAACAGAAAGAAAAATCATTTTGTCATTACTGTTATAATTCTTTTTGTTTTTTGTTTGTTTTTAACTATAATTACTTATAGAAATTTATGACAAAAAATAAATTTGACCTGGGGGTTGAGAATGAAGAATTCAAAAATAGAAACACACACACACACACACACACAGTTACTTGTTTATATATGTGTGTGTATGCATACACATACACATATATACAAATATGGTATAAATATATATATATATCTTCCTATGTTTTGTGGAGTCAGTATTGCAAATGTTTTAACACTTTTTGGTAGATGTTTGTTTTGCATATTGTACAAGTTTGTAGAGATTTAGTACTATAATTTAAATTTTTTGATATGCAACTTTGTGTGAATGTGATAGAAGAGTGAGTGAATGAAGGGGTTTGGTGTTTTTGGTTTTATTTTATTTTTCTAAACTTGAAATCTTTTACTTAAATAATACTGATCTTTATATGTCAAAAATTTGTCAATTATACTAGGGATTTAAGATCTCTGAAAAAGTTTTACCTTACCATTTTGAACAATTTCTTCCCCATTTTTCAGATAGTCTCCCAGTGCCAACAGTTGTTGATGTCTCTAAGAACAGATGGTTTGTGGGAGGATAGTTGAGTGAGATATCCTGCATCGTGGTCCCAAAACTGCACAGTTGCTGTTGGAAAGGTTACAAAAATGACAACTGGTATAAGAGAAGTTGCAAACCAGAAAGTGAAAATAGCTAGACAACTGTATGGAGATTATCCAAATTAAAAAACTTTCTGATGAAATCTTGACATTTCTTACAGAAGAAAATTCAGCAATTGCAGAAAGTTTGGATGGTATTAAGGTGGTTGTCATATTGACAATGCTTTTCATATCTATACTTTAACAAGTTTCATGATTCAAGTTGGACATGATGAATATGTGGGAGACTCCTTCTATAGTAGTTTTTTTTAAAAAAATGTCCTTCGGTTATAGATAATGGGTTTGTTCATTCTCATTTACAGATCATGTGCTTAGTTCAACTAAAATTATTTTTCTTTTCTTCCATTTCTTTCATTGAAAAAATGGAATGGTTAAGGAAACATTAAATTATTCTGTTTATTTAATTGAGACATTATTTATCAGACATAACAGTAAGATTTGGAAAATGAGATTATAGTACGACCACTGCTTTAGTGTAACTGTTCCAAATATGGGGAATTTAGGCTTGAGTTAAAAACACATTTAATACACATTTTTGACTTTCTGATGTTTGGTAACATCTCCCATGACTGTGTCATAAGGAAGTCCCTTTTAAATCTCAGTTTAGTGCATGCAAAATGAGAAGTGTCAGTGGATATAGCTTGATTTTTTAAATTCTTTTCTTCTTATTTACTTCCTACTCTTGCTCCCACCAGTCCAAGCTGAGTGAATGAAATGTTAGCACCTCCTTTCAAATATCTGAGTATGTAAAAGTAGAAGAAAGTACACAGTAAGTATAGTGTTTAGTTATATTATAAAATATATACTGTTTCTAGTATATGATGTCAATTAAATCATACTAATTCTTAGATTTTAATCTATAGTAAAAATATCTGATGGATATTGGGATGTACATGTTTACCTAAGAACATTAAATGAATGCTCATGCAAATGCTACCAACACGTATACAGTTTAACTAGCTTTAGAAGAGTAAAGTTATGGACTCTCAACTGTCTTTTTTCACTTTTCTTCTACTTACTTTCTATCTTATGTCACCTCTACTCCCATTTCTTCTGTGTGTGATAACTTTTAAGATTTACTCTCTTAGCAACTTTCAAATTTGCAACACTGTATTGTTAACTATAGTCACCATGTTGCACATTACTTCCTATAACTTATTTATTTTATAACTGGCAGTTTATACCTTTTGATCCCATCCACCCCTTTAGTTCACTCTGCACCCCTGCCTCTGGCAGTCAACAATTTGTTCTCTATTCAAGCATCTGTCAAAACACTTTAATTGTTTCCATGTTTTGGCCAACAAGAATAATGCAGCAATGAATGTAAGGGTGTGTACATCTTTACAAATAACTGTTTTCAATTTTGAGAGGTAGATACCTAAAAGTCATATGATAGCTATAGTCTGGATGTTTTGAAAAGTCTCTGTACTCTTTTCTATCGTGATTACCAATTGACATTCCCAACAGCAGTAAATGAGGGTTCCTTTTTCCTCACAGCCTCCTTAACACTTATTGCTACTTGCCTTGTCGACGACAGCTCTAACAGCTCATGAAGTCTAGCATCTTTCTGTTGGACTTTTGCATGTCTTTTTGGGAAAAGTGTCTGCTCAGTTTCTCTGCCCATTTTTTAAATTGTATTACTTGTTTTTCTATTGTTGAATTGTTTGAGTTCTTTATATATTTTGTATATTAACCCCTTGTGAGATCTATTGTTTGTTAATATCTTTTCCCATTCAGTCAGTTGCCTTTTTGTTTTGTTGGTAGTTTCTTTTACTGTGTAGAAATGTTTTCATTTGATAGAGTACCATTTATATTTTTGCTTTTACTTCCCTTGTCTTTGAGATCAAATTCCTAAAATCTTCTCTAAGACCAAGTAACTTATTTTTTTTTTCTATATCGTTTATTGTTTCAGGTCTTATTTAGGTCTTTGATCCATTTTGAGTTTCTGTGTATGATGACAACATTCTTGTTTTATTCTTTTGCTTGTGGCTTTCCAATTTTTTTCAGCAACATTTATGGAAGAGACATTTATTCTCTTCTCCCTTGTATGTTTTGGCTCCTTGTCTAAGATTATTTGCCCTAATCCATGTGGGTTTATTTCTGGTCTGTCAATTCTGTTCCATTGGTCTGGGTATCTTTCTTCTCCCAAATACCATACTTTTTTTATTATTGTCACACATTCATACAATGGAATACTTCTCAGCCATAAGAAAAGATGAAATATGGCCATTTCTGACAACATGGATAGATCTTGAAAATAATATGCGAAGTGAAATAAGTTAGACAGAAAAAGTCAAGAAACATACAATTGCACTTATATATAGGATATAAAACTGAAAAACAACAAATGAACAAATAAAACAAGCAAACAGAAACTCAGAGACAATAATATGCTGGTTACCAGAAGAGAAGGTGAGTGGGGGAGAGGTAATGAAGGGTAAAGAGGGCCAACACATGGTGACTGAAGATTTAACTTTGAGTTGTAAATATACAGTGTAATATACAATGATATACCATAGACTTATACACTTGAAACCTGTATAATTTTATTGTCACTTCAATAAATTTATAAAAATATTTTTTAAAAACTTGATTTAAAAAATCTATTCTCTATATCCATGAGTTTTTCTTTCTTTTTTAGATTCTACATGTAAGAGAGATCATAATGTATTTTTCTTCCTTGGTCTTACCTATTTCACTTAGTGTGATGCCCTCTAGTTCCATTATGTTGTCACAAATGGCATGATTTTATTCTTTTTTATGACTAAGAAGTAGTTTATTGTATGCATACCAATCTTCTTTATTCATTCATCCATTGATGGGCACTTATTTTATTTTTAATAACCCAAAAATCAGAGCCAACACCATGGTACATATTGAAATTTGAGACATATAAATTTTCTTCATTAAAGTGAAAAGACAATATAAAGTGATGAAAACCATAAAATTGTAATGGGTCTGTAGTTGAAGAAAGCCAGAAAACATGAAAAACTGGTAGTCTGAATACATCAGCCGTTTCAAGGAATGCAAGACAGCTCATGTACAGCTGTCTGGTCATTAATTAATTGGCTTCCTTTAGGAGTTATGAATAGAAATTTCAATTCACCAGCCCTATACTACCCACAATAAAATTAAATAAACAGATCAACATAATGCATATTAGAATTTATGTTTACAAAAATTTTATTTTAGTATCTTATCAAATTTTAGTTTAGTAGCAGTCTTTTAAAACTTTCTTCCCCATATATTTCAAAATTAAATTTAGTATCCAAACAGAATCATAGTAAAGCATAATGTTGCCATTAAATGGAAACTTTTTTGTTTTTAAATAGATTTTATTTTGTAGAGTACTTTTTTGCTTAGAGAAAATTTAATACAAAGTACAGAGAGTTCCCATTTATACCTGATCCCCACCTTGCCACATCCCTCACCTTATACACTACCCATTTTCTCTATTACTAACATCTTGGTTTAGTGTGGTACATTTATTAAGGTTGATAAACCATTGTTGATATATTAACTACAGTCACAGTTTACATCATGGTTCATTCTTTGTGCTGTACACACCTAAGTGTTTTGCCCAATGTGTAATGTCATGTGTCTACCTTTATGATATCACACAGAATAATGTCTCTGCCTTACAAATCCAATGCGCCCTACCTATTCACCACCTCTCTCCACCTTCCAACTGCTGGCGACCACTTCTTTTTATTGTTTCAATTGTTTTTCCTTTCAAGAGAGAGAATTTTAATTTAAGTATCTCTTTATGTTAAATAAATCTTTCTCCTGAGGGATATTTTAATTTTGAATAGGAGTGGCACATAAGTTCAAAAATACATTTGGGAGAATCAGCTGTGTTAGCATTTTCTTAGAAATTAAATGTGGAAAATTATGTGGCATTTTTATTTTAAAAAATAGAAAATATGAGCTAATGATGATAACATAGAGTTAAATTTAATTATGGCAATTTAAATACTCATGGCTCTGGGAAAGCTTTTATTTTGTTAAGTTGTTTCTGACTGATTCTTTAGTCATCCAATACAAAGTACAGTAGCAAAGGCTCTTTCTAAGCTAAATGTAATAATTGTGACATTTAGGTTATGGTGGGTTCATTTGGAAAAATCAATAGTGATCACAGCAGGAGAGATTGGGGCCAAAGAGATAAGTGGCAGATGGTCACAAAATAGTTCCTGTACAATACTGAATAGCCAACTAAAGTGACAGCATGAGAGCAGAAAGAATTTTTAGATGGGAAATAAATACTGAGATGCAGTTTCAAAGTAAAAACTGATTGTTTCTTTTTATCAAGTAGCTTCCAATAATTCTCTGAAGAATTTTAAAGCTTATTAAATATTGTACCCTGAGGAGGAAGCTATTTTTGCATTGGTAGCCCTTCCAAGAATGAAACTTTGGCTAGCTCAGTTCTACTTCACTGCTATATAGTTCATGGTAATGTTTATGAAAATTGTATTGAAAGTGATTCATTTGGTATATTACTAAATCTGCTTTAATTCAAAAATAAATTAAAATTCCATAAAACCTAACAGTAAAACTGAACAAAATTTTTATTCATAATTGTTTTATCTTAATAAAATTGCCTTTTATTTTTATATATTATGTTTAAAGGTTTGATAGCATTTTTCCCAAAGATGAAATCGTTTATTATGTTAGCAAAACAATTAGGTATATTATAAAAAACTTAAAATAGTCATGATGATCATTTTAGGACCTGAAAGTTTAGTTAATTCTCAATCTGTGAAAGGAGCAAAATCATTATATATCTGCAATGTCAAGGACAGAAACCCTAATGTGTTTTACATCTTAACTATTGTAAAATTTTATGCTGTACGCTATAGATGATGCATATTCATTCATTATAACATCATTAGAGTAGTCCCCAATTTTGTTAAATAAAAGTCCTGAAATTCTCATGATTGAAAACCCATTTATTTAGCATAAACATTAAATGAAGATCAAAAGAAATATTTAAAATACCCAGTGGAAATGAAGATTTTAAGTACTTTTTAAAAGATGTAAATTTCAAATGCAATGTACATATATTCATTCTCTTAAATGTAAGCATTTAAAAAAAGCTAAACATGCCATTTATGTTTAAGATAACCACAATTAAAGTCCAACAACACAATCTGATAGGAAATCCACATAAAAAATTAATGTAACTTGGGCTGAACAGAATGAAATCCCAAAGCCAGAGTTTTGAACATCATTTGCTTAAGCCAACATTATGTAAATTTTCTGTTAAATACTCAAGCTCCTTAAAATACTCAATGAAAGATAAATTTGTGTGTGTATCTGTGTATTTATATATATATATGCATGAAAAAATATATATATAAAAGAAAATTATGTAATAATTCTTTCTTGTAGATTAACATGAGATGTTAGAACATTAACTACTTTAAGGACAATATGTCTGAACAAAAAAATGTCAATGGTATGAATATACTGATAGAAAGAGCACACCAATAATATTTGAATAGTCTAACAATGTTTAATCATCTAAACGATGAAGATATATGTAGTTGGTAGAGAGAGAATTGGCATTTTTTAAGGGAGGTAAAAGATGTCTAGCCCTAAAAGTAGTAGCAGTGGACAAAGTCCCATATAGGAACTTCTGAGTATGGGTCATATCAGAAACTCTGGAATAAGTATAATTGTATATAACTCTTGAATATTCTAGCATGTAATTTTGTCTAGATAAATGTTGTAGGCCATGTTGCGTAAGCTACCTCAATCTCAGAATTACATAAAGTATAGTATTGCTAAGGTGTGGTGCATGGTATATTCAGGTTCAAGCATTTTTCATGCATCATTTTCAATCTCTCCATGAGAACTCAGCATGGGCCAAACATGTTTCTAAAATACTTTTGCATTCACTCATTTAAGGGTCCTAATTATTACATTAGTTCTGGATCATTCTCTATCGTGGGATTTATTGATGTACAGATTGTATGAATTTGGACATTCTCACTTGATGAAGAAGAGGATAATTTATAACTCATTTGTGTAATGTATCTCAAATCACTTTTTAAAATTAACTGTATTTATTGGGATGATATTAGTTTGTAAAATCATACAGGTTTCAAGTGTATAACTCAGTAAAATATCATTGCCTATGACATTGTGTACCCATCGCCCCAGGCAATGCCTCTTCCCATTCTCATTCCCTTTTGCTCATCCTTTGCTCATGTCCACCTGTTCCCTATCCCCCAACACCTTTCTCTCTGGCTAGCACCACAGTATTGTCTGTGTCTATAGGTCATGTATATATGTTTTTGGTTAATCCCTTTATCTTCTTTTATCTAGTCCTTCCAACCCCCTTTCCCTTTGACAGCTGTCAGACTATCCACATATTCATGCCTCTGTTTCTATTTTATTTGTCAGTTTATTTTATTCATTAGATTCCACATATACGCGACATCATGTGGTATTTGTCTTCCTCTAAATAGCTCATTTCACTTAGCATAATAATGTCCAGGCTTATCCACGCTGTTGCAAAAGGTAAGATTTCTTTCTTTTTTATGGTTGCATAGTATTCCATTGTGTATATGTACCACAGCTTTTTTATCTGCTTTTCTACTGATGAGCACTTGGGTTGTTTCCAGATCTTAGTTATTGTAAATAACTGCAATAAAAACAGGGATGCATATATACTTTTGAATTAGTGTTTTGGGATTTTTAGGATATATTTCCAGAAGTGGTGCTGCTGAGTCAAAAGGCAGTTCCATTTTTAATTTTTGAGGAACTCCATACTGTTTTTCACAGTGTCTCATGAGTCTGCATTTCCATCATCAGTGCATGAGGGTTCCCTTTTCTTGGCGTCTATACCAGCATTTGTTGTTTGTTGCTTTATTGATGATAGCCATTCTGGCAGGTATGAGGTAGTACCTCATTATAGTTTTAGTTTGCATCTCTCTGATGATTAGTGACATCAAACATTTTTTTAAATGTCTATTGGCCATCTTTTTTGTACTGTTTGGAAAAGTATCTGTTCAGTTCCTTTGTCCATTTTTTTACTCGAATTGTTTATCTTCCTGGAGGTGAGTTGTATAAATTCTTTTATATATTTTGGAAATTATCTCCTTATCATCAGCAATAGAGTCATGTTTTTAAAATACCAACTGGTTAAGCCATATTTTTGGCTGCTTTGCATATCGACCAAATACCATTATCAAGGGACAAGACAAGGCCTGGAAACCTAGCCCTTATTTGGAAAATTCTAGAACTAACTCTGAACTGAGTGCTGAGCAGAACTAGCTCAGCTTTGCCAGCAGATAAATAATCTAACATGTTTTTCATAACAACCTGGCAATAGCTTCAAGTGCTTTGCTTGTGTTATACATATGAGAAACACTGCTTTGGGAATGATGCTAACAAGAAATCTTAATTTGAGTTCAGGGCTTGCTGTTTGCTCTGTTTAAACAACAGAATAAAAAAAAAAATACTAGTTTTGTACTTTTGTGTTTCCTAGTTCATTGGAGCTCATCATCTATTGGTTTTCCCCCATGTATAAAACGAAGTACTAATGTGTGCCCCCAAGAGTTTGGGTGGAGATTAAGTCTTAAGATAGATAACAAGTTATGTATATCTGCTGTTGCTTCTAGCACACAGCAGATGTTTGTTAAACATAAATCCACTAATGAGATCTTTAGAATCTAGGAGTGTAATGATTTCTGATACTGAAATTATTATGACTTGTTTAATTCAGCTTTTTACATATGCCAATTTGCAAAAAGGATCTTGTGTCAGAATATTAAATAACCACTAATGATAAAATAATACCTAAAAGAAACTTCTTTATGAGCATTTGATGTCACAGACATATAGTACATAATTAAAAAATATTTGGTTATTATAGCAATATTGGAAGGTAAGAATTATTATCATATCCATTTTATAAACGAGAAAATGAGACTTTAGCTAGTGAAGTATGCTTTCTGTTTATATACCAGGAATTGTTACCATTTGTATTTGAATCAGTGTTTTCTAATTCTCAATTGAATGCTCACTGCAATAGGACTAATAGCTAAAAGTTAATGGCTATTTTTAGAGAAAGAGGAACAATGTATCAAAGCTGCCTAGGACAAATAAAACTATTCAAAATTGAAATGTCAATTTAATATTTAGAGAAAAATTAGCTTAGGATTTCAAAACATGACTTGAAGAATACCAAATAAAATAGATCTTCATTTAGCATATACTTAATTAAAAATATATGTGATACTGTCACAGGTATCATCTGGTACTTTTAATTTTTCATTTATTTTTACATCCTAAAGTTTAAATTACTCATTTTTAAACTTTGCCACAGTTTAAAATACTCTTTCGTGGCTTCTACCTGTCTGGCTTTAGTACTTTAGTCTTATTCAAGACTAGAGTCTTGGAAGCCCTATATCTCTAAGTTTGAAAAAATGCCTGTATAATATATCTATCAACTCTTTCTATCCAACAGAGTATTTTTGTTTTTATCAATTATGTTATCTATCTATCTATTATCTATCTATCAATCATCTATCATCTATCTATCTATCATCTATCTATCTATCTATCTATCTATCTATCTATCTATCTATCTATCTATCTATCTATCTTTTCATCTATCTATGAATGATATCAATAATTCGTTAGAAAGACTAGTTGGTCTTTGGAATCTAGCAATCATGCCTGTATGAACTTTCGAACATCTACTAACTGTGTGAACTTTGGCAGATGTCTTAAATCTATTGCCATAAAAAATTATCACAAACTGAACAGTTGAAAACATCACTCATTTATTATCTCACAGATTTTGTAAGGCAGGGGTTTAGGAACTTGTTATCTTGGTCCCCTCTTCAGGGTCTCAAGGGGCTTTCAGGGTTGAGTCAGTGATGAGATTCAAATAATTAACAACTGGTTCTCTGCCCTAATGAAAGTTTTAAGTATAAAAAATGATATACTGAAAGATAGTTTATTATTTTATGTGTTTAATACTTAATAACAATAAAAGACATACATAAAACTATTATGTTATAAGAAAAAGTTTTAAAATATTAATAAAAATATTAAATAGTACCTTACAAAAAAACTATAAAACTGTTATTTAAGATAGTTCCATATTGCTTCATAATTGGCATTCTCACTTGCAATTTTTTTCACCTATGGACAGAATGAACATTACTACAGGTGCTTAGAATATGCTGTTGCACGGATGAACATTAAAAAAGAGTAAGGAATGTCAGCTTTGATTCCCACATTGGGTGGGTACCCAGGCACTCACCTTAGAGAGAACCCTGATTACAAGTGCCATTTTAACAACCAAGTCACCGAACACAACAAAAAATTAAGTATTGGTTCTGCTGAGCGAGCATGAACTGCTGCATCCCACCACTGATTGGGGATACTTTTCAGGTTCACGGTCTTCTAAACTCATACGGCTGTTGACAAAATTCATTTCCTTGCTGCTCTAAAACTCAATTGGTGTTTGCTTTTTCAAGTCCAGCAGGGAAACCCTCTGACTTCAGGGAAGATCTTGTTTTAAACTTGACTCTCAAATCAGTTTTCTGATCTATGTATAGACATAATGACATATAACTTTAGCGGTTTTTTGTGTTTTTTTTTTTTTTTTGTGTGTGTGAATATCAATTGAGACAATCATGTAGCAGTATCTGGCATATTCCAAATATTCAAAATGTTATTAATTCTTAAATTAGAATCCAACTTTTTCCTTCATCATCAAAATGATGTGTCACCTTCCAGTCTAGATTATACTTAATATATAATTTAATTACACGTCTCAATTTCTGTTAGGTAGAATAGATAGTTACCAGAGCAGGAAAAGAGGAGGGAAAAAAGAGAGAGTTTATCTCATCCACTGAATGAACGAGGGAGTCGGCAGCCTGAGATAGGACAAAACAAGATAACCAGGAGGCGTCCCAACAGTCAAAAAAGAATCAAACCTATAAAAGGAAATTTTTTAACCTTGTCTATGAACCCTGATAAGAGGGAAACAAAGTCTTGAAGCTAAGAGTACAGTGTTTAACTCCTAAAACCCCAACAGGTGGAGCTTTCAGACTAGCTCGTTGCTCACTTGTGCATTGTTCCAAATGCATAGCTTTGCTTAGTCAACTGCTTGCTTTGCTTGAACACTGCACCCTGTCTCTCGCCTGAATTCGTTCCTACAAGTGTGACAAAACCAAGGAGGGAGAAGCCCCAGGGACTCTGGTTTTCTCTGGTGACATTTCTAGGCAAATTTTTTAGATATTGGTTGTAGAAATTTTGTAAGTAAGAAAATTAGAAAATGTAGCTGCAGGTATAAATAGGTGTTTTGTGTAAAAATAGAAACATTTTCAGCGTCATTGTTCTTATTTTCTCAATTTAGTTGTGGATACTATAGTGACGTAAGATATAAAAATGCTTTGTTGACCATGAAGCAATGAAAATATTAGCAACAAATTTTGATACAGACTGATTGAGGACTCAGTCTCGGATAAAGATAGAGAAAACATAGAAGAGAAGAACAGGAAAGAATACTATAAAGAAAAGTCATAATTGGAACAATTCAGTGTTGGTGTCATTGTGTAATACTTAATGATTAAATAATATTCATTAAGCAGAGCATTAAGGTATTCAGGACTTCCAGATACTACCACTTAAAAGTTTTCAACAATTTTTTCTGTCAGATGGACATAAGAAGTCATCCTTAGGACAGATCTCTTTTATTCAGGGAAGAACAATTTTGAGCACTCTGATTTTTTTTATCTAGGTCTAAGGACAGCTGATCCCAAAGTCCTAGAGATCTTTTTGTGATAGATATTTTATGATTTGTGATGGTCTTCTTAGTTATTTTGTATTAATGTTAAGGATCCTTCTAGGAAGAGAAGGAAATAGACCTCTACTTTTTGAATCTCAGTGTCTTTATGATCTGTGATAAAGAGAGATGACCTTAAGATGGTCTTAAATTGGCTGGTTCTACACGTGCCTGTCTTTGATAGAAAACTCATCATGAAAGAAAGGGGAGTCTGGCTGAAGTCCTCAGATTAATCCTGAGGTCTGACAAGTCACACAGAAAGGCTGGGTTTGTCCCAGCCTGTGGCTGACACAAGTCTTCCTCGGGCTAGTTCAGACGCCCGCACTGTGATGCCATATTTCGGTGCAATGGCTGAGCATGAAAATACACACTGGAGTGCTTTCACTTTAGATGCCAATCAGACAAGACTCAGCCAAATGAGGCCATGGGATCACATTTTTCATTAACTATTGTCCGATCTGAAGGGATATGGCTTAGCAAGGGCTTTATTGTGAAAGATACAAAGACAGATAAAAATCAGTATCTGTAATTGATTATTAAGGTTCTCTAAGCAGGTCTTTTTCAAGTGTTTGGAAACAAACCTGGATTTGGCCTGATTAAAACTCCAGCATTATTTGTTAATTTAGGTCCCAAGAAGGAGAGAAAATGATTGTTATGCTACTTTGGGCAGCTTGTGGCTCAAGTGATTAATTTGAATTAAAAAGCTGATGGAGAAGGAAAAACCAGATGTGCCTATAAAAAATTACTTCAAGGGATTATTTAAATCAGTGTCCCTGTTCAGCCATTTAACAATTATTTAATAAACATTTTTTTAATAACTCCTGTGTGACTGCAATTTACCATTATGCATCAAAAAGGTCAAAAACCTTTGCAACAGCACCAGACCATATGAGGAATTCACAAACCTGTATTTATTTCTGAGTCACCTTGCAACTAATAATGAACAGAAAGGAGAACTCTATTCTCAGTGTATTTTCAAGGTAAACCAAGCAGTCATCCATGATTATTTTTCACATCCAATCTTTTAGGGAGTATCAACTTGCTTTGTTCCAGTTTGTGCTTTTTCAAAGCAAAAGCTCTGCATTAAAAATACATGACTGAGAGAAATGTGCACTGAAAAGGAAAAAAGCAGAAATGTCAGGTGAAGAACGTGGAAACAGGAGAGAATGCCATGGGAATTACATGAATCGCCAATACCTTCACAAGCCGAATGGTGGCTTCACTGTTGCTTCCAGTTTCTTAGTTATTTGGGTACTATTTCTAAACCAATGTTAATTTAGTGTATTCTATAAATAAAAATTTTAAAATCAGTTAAGACAAATAGTTTTATTCTCAAGTTAATCACATATTTATCTAGCCATGAATTTTAAAAGTTCTATATGGAAATATTTACAACAACTTTTCTTAACCTCAGTTTCCTCATGTGTAATATATAGGCTAAGATTAGCAGGCCTGTCAACACCCTTCCAGACCAGTATTGTTTTTAATATTTAAATATATGGAGAAGGGATAATATATAAAATATACAATCCCAGTATTCTAATAATATATCAGATATACATGTTTCTTATAATATGAGAAACATTGTAACTTAATAGGAAAAGACTGAAAAATAAGATTAGGTACCAAGACAAAAGGTCCTTTTTGCTGATGATTCATTGTTAAAGATGACCCCCAAGCGTAGTGCTTAAGTGAAGACTGTACTAAGAGTGATGCGCCTTCAGAAAAAATTCACGTTAGGTATGTTAGCTTCCTTCAGTCATGTGCTATTGTTATTGGCCATGAGTTCAATGTTAATGAATCAAAAATATACACTAGATAAGGTGTCTTTAAACAATTACAAACAAAGTTATGTACTGATGGACAAACAAAATATTGTGACCTGAATTTTGCAGAACCGAACCCTGTATTTCTCCTAAGAGTGAAATGGTTTAGTATTAGCTTATTCAGTGTTTGAAACAATTTTAATAAACATACCTGTTGTGAATAATGAGAATCAACTATACAATAATGAAAAGAAAAGAAAATTTAATATTTAGACTACTGGTGCTGATGGAGAAAGGTCCATGTGTTTTTTAAAAAGCAATGGGTAAGACTGTTTTGTTGTTGTTGTTGTTATAAAATCTCCAGCAACCCTTCTAAGGTCTCAAAATAACAAAAATCAGACTCTCAAAGCTGTATGATTTTTTATGTTGCACACACTTTAGGGTAGGTATTGTTTAAATTAATAGTTATCAACCCTTTTAAACTTGGAGACTGGCAAAAATAGGAGAATTATTTTCAGGACCACTATGGCAGAAGTCACTATGGCATAAGCAAATTTGACTGAGATCATTGGATCTATTATCTTCATAAACATCAGGATGGTTAACTCATTTGCTGAGAACAGGAATTTTCTAGGGGACTGATCCTTGGACCAGAGGTTGAAAAACACTGGTCTAAATTGTCTTTATGCCAAATGACATGTATATAGAAAAATCATGTGTTTATGGAACATAGCAGTTTATTTCACCCATAGCTAACAGTGGTAGCAGTGATGCAACAACTAACTCTAAAATGCCTAAAAGTGTTTATTCACTCCCTTCTCAATTATCTACACTTATTATATGATGTATGTTATTTGATTCACTAAGAAAAACACCTCACAGTCTGTGAAATAGCAAATAGTACATTAAATTTTAATTTATGACCTGACCAGGCGGTGGCGCAGTGTATAGAACATCGGACTGAGATGCAGAGAACTGAGGTCGAGACCCCGAGGTCACCAGCTTGAGCGTGGGCTCATCTGGCTAGAGCAAAAACAGCTCACCAGCTTGGACCCAAAGTCACTGGCTTGAGCAAGAGGTTACTGGGTCTGCTGAAGGCCTGCGGTTAAGGCACATATGAGAAAGCAATCAATGAACAACTAAGGTGTCAAAACGAAAAAATGATGATTGATGCTTCTCATCTCTTTCTGTTCTTGTCTGTCTGTCCCTATCTATCCCTCTCTCTGACTCTCTGTCCCTGTATAAAAAAAAATTAATTTATGAACTTGAGTGATTCAAATGGTAGTACAAGGAAGGAAACAATCAGGGACATAAGGTTTCTTTTTTTAAATTGAGATATAATTTACATATAATTTATTAGTATCAGGTGTACAACATAATGATCATGGATATATATGTTGAGAATTCATAAAGGACAAAGATGTGGCCAAACTGGCCTATCAACAGTGTGTGAGGAAATGGCTTGAGTGTGTGAGGCTGATGGAGACTATATAAAGTTGTTTCTGAATAATGAGAAAACCCTTTCAATAATATTAATCTAGACAATAAATTTGTACCCACCTAAAAATCAATGAAACCTCATTATATATTGGATATTTTTAGAGTGATATGTGTAAACACTTTCAAGTAGAAGACATATATGAATATCACGTCAAGAATCTACATTATTTTATATATTTGTGAATATTTATATTGGAAAAGAAATAGCTAAAGTAATAAAAGTATCATTGAAAAGTTTCTGTAGTAAAAGAAAGTTTTTACTTTAAAAACTAAATTTAGAGCTTTTGAAAACATATAGTGATATAATTTATTTCCACCAATATATTATCTTCAAGAAAATAAATTGCCTATATCACCTAGGCAGATATGGAGATGTACAAAGCAAAGAAGCTGATTTGGTATGCTCAAGTTAGGGAAAGTAATAGTGGATCTGACAAGAATATTGGAAATAGTTCGTGACCTACTTTTTACTCATAGTTAATAGTAACGAAGTAAAGAAATATTGGTATTTAATACCATATTCACCATTTATTTATAAATAAATATTTGAGAGCATTGATAATTTTACTTGGATTAAACATATAGTAATATACTGCTCACAAACATTAGGGGATATTTTATAGCTTCATATTCATTTTGAAATCTCCCCTAATGTTTGTGAGCAGTTATAGTTTAAATTTAGTATGTAAAATATTTGAGTCTCAAATACTTTTTCTGCTTTTATAAACCATTTTTTTTAATGAATTTAAGTCTCCTTTAATCCTTGATCCTTGACCTCTCCTAGGCGCTCTATCAGTCTCACACACTCAAGCCATTTCCTCACACACTGTTGATAGGCCAGTTTGGCCACATCTTTGTCTTTTATGAATTCTCAACATATATATCCAAAAGTTTCCCTAATACTTCTGCTTGAATGTTACAAGATCTGTCAGAAGAAATGTATCAAAAAAAATATTGTTTTCAAATATGGTCCATTTCCTGTGTTCACTACTTGGTAAATGGCACACACATTTATGTAATTACAGAAGGTAGAAAACTTCTTTACCTTTACCTCACTTCCAATCTAAACAAACCATTGTTGAATTTAAATCATGTTTTTTCTCTCTATTACTAATACTGTAGTTAACTCTACTTCTATAGTTTACAATCTGGTCTCCTCAAATACCTACTCTCTCTGTCCAAATACTTCTCTCAACCAATATGAATTCCAAAAACTGTTAGAATGATCAAGTTTTCAAAAATTACTTTTCAAAATTTATCTTCATTACTCAATTCTTAATGTTTTTGTATTCCATTCAATTCTTCATATTCTCAAATACATAATGCTTCTGGCTACCTCAGAGACTGTACTTTCTGCTGCCTTTACATGCTCTTCCACTCCCAACCCTCTATATTTATCTACTTATCTCTTACACAGGGGGACAATTTTTTTTTTCATTTGCTGTTGCATGAGGTTTTAGAACTTTTTCTATATATTTCTGCATCACTAATTTCAAATCTGAATTCCATTTTTTGGTGCATACTCTAGTTTTTATGCAGTTTTAATTTCTTTTTGTTACAGTTAATGACATGCATTGGTTTTTCAATTGGAGTTAAAGGGCAATGACTCTTGGATTGAACATAACTACAAGGCAATTAATGTTGTACAAACATCACTTTTACATAATTGTAGTTGTTTTTACATGTAAAAAATGATTTTCTGTTAAAAACACCCTCTTATTTTGTTTTAAGGTTGAATCATGGCTTCTTTGAATAGGCGTAAATGTAAGAATAGTCCTGACACCTTCTGTTATATATGTGGCTGTTACACACTTCAACGTCAAAGGCGTAATATTTCATTATTTGTGACACATGCATATATTGCCTATTTTCAAGTTCCCCTAGGCAATCAAGACAAGAATTGGGCTCCTCATATTATGTGTCATAATTGTGAGAAAATGCTTCATGACTGGACAAAAGGAAAACTCACAGGAATGCCTTTTGGCATTCCCATGGTTTGGCATGAACCTAAGGACCATAGCAGTGACTGTTATTTCTGTCTGATCCATACAAAGGGCATTGGCAAGATAAAAGGGCATATGATCGCATATCCTAATATTCCTTCAGCAATACAACATATCCCATATGCTGAGACACTCCCGGTTCCAGTTTTCAATGGCTTTATTTCTTTTAAGGACAAAGAAAGTGAACATGGTGATGAAGTGTATTTTGATAAGATGCATGAAGAATTGATTGTAGAATCTGAAGAGTCTTCTTCTGATACCAAGCAGTCATTAACCCCTCAGCAGTTTAGCCAACCTGAATTAAATGACTTAGTAAAAGATTTGGGTCTATCAAAGAAAGCAGCTGAGTTATTAGCCTCCAGGCTTCAAGAAAAGAATGTATTTCACTGATCAGCTAAAGTATCCCATTTCAGAAAGCGTGAACAAATTTTTGTGGACTTTTTTTCTAAAAACAAACACTTTGTTTACTGTCATGATATTAGTTATCTTCTCAGCCAGCTAGGTGTTACCACTTACAGTCCAACAGAATGGCAGCTATTTCTTGACAGCTCTAAATGGAGTCTGAAATGTGTTCTTCTACACAACGGTAATGTTTATGCAGTAGTTCCAATCGGTTATTCAACTCATCTGCAAGAAGATTATAATGACATAAAATTTTCCTCGACTTACTGAAGTATGAGAAGCATAACTGGATCATTTGAGTGGATCTTAAAATGGTAAATTTCCTGCTAGGACAACAGAGAGGTTTCACGAAGTATCCTTGCTTTCTGTGTTTGTGGAACAGCCGAGCTTGGGAGAAACACTGGACACAGAAGGAGTGGCCGAAACGTGAAGCTCTGGAAGTAGGGATGCAAAATATTGTGAATAAACCTATAGTTAATTGAGAAAGGATCATATCATTTTTTCCCTCACTTCACATCAAACTTGGCTTAATGAAGCAGTTTGTTTAGGCTTTGAATAGAGAAAGTGAATACTTTTAACATATTATTTCTGCTTTTCCTGCCTTGTCTTTCAAGAAGATAAAAGCAGGTGTATTCAATGGACCTCACATTTGAACCCTTATATGTGACAAAGAATTTGCCAGGAAAATGAATAAGGAGGAGAAAGCAGCACGGCAGTCTTTTGTGGCAATTACAAAGAACTACCTTGGCAACAAAAAGGCAGAAAACTATGAACTTCTGGTTCAAAGGATGCTGTTGGCTTTCCGCGACATTGGATGTAACATGAGCATTAAGATTCACTTCCGGAACAATCACCTTGATAAGTTTCCCAAAAATCTTGGAGCTATTAGTGATGATCAGACTACTACTGGAGTATCAAATGAGATTGTCCACAACAAGTACACAAATGCAAGAGCTATAAACGCAAATTTTTTGCCTCAATAGAATTTAAATAAGTTTTGTGCAAATTTTATGATTAAAATAATTGTTTTAATATGTTCGATTTTGAAATTGTAGACAAATTCTGATGCAATCATATCTTTTACTGTATTAGTGTATTTACTGCATTATATAAATTATATTTTCACAAAGATGATGCCCAAGAAGACATTCTATTTCATTATGTTAAACTCATTGTTGAAAATTTTACAATAAGATGAAAATCTAAAATCTTGAAATTCAAAAAAAAACTGTAGCTTACAGAGAAAAACTAATGTCAGATTTGAGGTCAATACACTCAAATTATGTAAGAACAAGTGTTTTTTTTTGTATATGCAACAAAAATTTTGTTCCCCAGTGATATTCATCCTTCAGAAATTTCAACTCCTGACAGAAAGCTTTTTCAGACAAAGCCTTCCCTTGACTTACTTTTTTTTATAATAACCTCAGAACATTTTGTGGTTTTCCTTCATTGTATTTATAATTGTTTGCAACTATAAGCTTAAGCATTGAACTAATTTTGTTTCTCTCATTTTTTTAAGGAATTATTTCTAGAATTAACTGATTAAAGACAATTTTGGTATATTTTAAATACAACAACTAAGCAACTCTACTTTTTTGTCAAGCAGTCTGGAAACAGGTAAGACTCCTTGTCCGTCCCACAGCATAGATTGTTCTCAGATAGTGTTGGCTGGACCTGCTCTGAGATAACTTTTTCTTTTGTGGATCTAACCTTGACACTTCTACCTCTTAGTCATTTTATTTAAATCCAAAGAATAAAATACATATTATATTCCAATTGTTTTATTTGTTACTCCTAACAAAAAAGAAAATAAAAGCAAACCTTTAGATAACAGGGCTAGCAATAAAATATATATATTTATGTTTGGTTCTGGGACATTATAGCATTTGTTAATAAATATTTTTACTATACTTTTTTTTTGTATTTTTCTGAAGTTAGAAGTGTAGAGGCAGTCAGACAGACTCCTGCATGGGCCCAACTGTGATCCACCTGGCATGCTCACCAGGGGGCGATGCTCTGCCCATCTGGGATTTTACTTCATTGCGGCCAGTGCCATTCTAGCACCTGAGGTGGAGGTCATGGAGCCATCCTCAGTGCCCAGGCCAACTTTGCTCCAGTGGAGCCTTGGCTGCCAGAGGGGAAGAGAGAGATAGCGAGGAAGGAAAGAGGTAAGGGAGGAGAAGCAGATGGGTGCTTCTCCTGTGTGCCCTGCCTGAAAATCAAGCCCGGGACTTCCAGATGCTGGGCTGATGCTCTACCGCTGAGCCAACCAGCCAGGGCCAATTTTTACTATACTTGATCTTACCAAAAGGCTAAGAAGCAATATTAATGGATATTTTTGAGCATTTATTCTCCAAGACTAAAGAACAATGATACATATTGTACCCCCTCCTAAAAAGGAAGTGTACAAATCATTGATAAAAGGAACATAATAATACAAATTAAGCAAGTAAAAACACACAGCTAGCTTCCCTGAATTTAGTTTTAGAAATTTATTTAGAGATGATCAACTTTTCCCTTTTTGTTTATTTTTGAATAGCTATTTTTGATACTCAGTACTGCTGGTTTATAGACTATTTCTAAAGGATCACAGGGCTTTTTAGGTAGTTTTCAAATGAAGTGTCCATCAGAATTTCCTAAAAGAGCATTTTTAAAATCCAGATACCAAACTTCCACCTTCTGAATAGGATAGTCTACTTGTGGGCTCACAACTGTGCCATAAGTACAATAGCAAAATATTTAACCATGTGTGGACATATAATCATGAAGGGGAATCACAGTGCCAGATGTTGCACATACTGGGATGTTTTGGCAGTTAAATGTTTGATAGTCGAGAAATACTCTCAAATATTCTTAATAAATCATTTTTAGACTCACTGACTTTTTAAATTTTTTTCCTAAGAAAAGGTATAAATGACTTTAATTTGTTAACAAGTAGTATTTATTTTAGATCTTTCATTATCATATAGTAGGTCAATAAGAACTAATGTATCTGGGATAAATGTAGCCATCCATGTTAAGATTGAAATAAAATGTACACAATTATAGTATATGTAAATGTAGATAAAAAGAAACTTACCTAAAATTAAAGACAGGTATATATGAGTTACTCAAGACAGTGCTAGCTTTAGAGCTATTGGTAACATAAGGCTTATTCTATTAGGAAACACTTTAAAATGCCTTTAAATATGGACAACTCTTTAGTCAGTATTTTAATACACTGGGAGGGAATTACTAGTAGGCAAATACTTTGTATTCATGGGATACAAAGAAAATATAGAGGTGTTTGGCTATAATTTTTAACATTTCATTTAGAAAATTAGACAATATATACAGGGCACACATACTCTGAACAGTGGAGTAAACATACAAGTGGGTATTTGTGTAAGTCAGAATGTTGCTGGCTACATAAAACTAAAGCCAATTAAATATGCCTTAAACATAGAGGAAATATATTATTGTGCATGTTGGAGAGGAATAAATTTTCTTGTACTCTTGTGGTTCTTCTGTCTGCTTTAATAATCACATAGACATGATACAGATTAGCAAGAGAAAATAACCAAATTTAATTACACACGTATGTATGAGAACCTACATACATGAGCTATTCAGAGACCACATATGTAGGAAGGATTTAGAGATAGAAAGGGTGAATGTTGTACATAAGATATCCTAAGATAAGCTTGAAGTAATGAAGTCCACCTAGGGGACTTCAAAGGGTCACTGCAGGATAATAAGGCGTTTAGTAAATAGAAGTTTGCCCTACCGTATAGATAGATCAAAGAAGGTTATCTCTGATAATATCACTATGGACAAGGCCTCTAATTCAAGTTCTTAGGTAGTTGAGGGAGGAGCAGAAGTTTCTCTTGACTCCAAAGCTAAGATTGCCCTTAGCTTAAACAATCTGTCTACCACAGAAGCATATGTTGGGGTGGCACATTCTGAACCCCACACACATCATTCATAAGCTTAACAAAATCCTAAATGACAGTTTATTTTTTTTCTCTTTCACTTTTCACTTTGTCATTCTCAGTATGTTAGCTTTAGCTACTCAGAATCAAAAAATGCCTTTAGCAGCTCCAAGAATCATACATTCATACAGTAATTAGCAAAGGCAATAAAAGAGGAAGTAACTTACACATCTTTTCTGTGCGTTTCATTGACCAGAACTATCCCATATGCCTGAACTTGATAAGAATACTAAAACCAATTATGTTTACCTTTGGACATTATATTTTGATCTCTAGACAAATTACGCATCAGAGAGGACATGGGTATTCAGAAAGAGAACAAATCAGGGTTCTGTTAGCAAAGATGAGGAGTAAGATAACTGTTAGGTTGGTGACAATGCATTATTTCCTGATATCAGCCAGCAAAATATATTTGAGAAAGATTTTGTATTCAGGAAACTTAAAATTAGACAGCACTCAGGCCCTGAGGAATAACGATCAAATGAATAGACATCAATAATTTTGATTTGAGTAAGGTCCTGACCCCATGGAAATGATTTATTCAGTTAATTTAAAAGGTGAATTTTTCTTGTGGTGATAGCAGCTAGGAATTTGTAAGCCAGACTTAAAAACTGAATGTTAGGGGTGGGGAGCTGGGTTGTAATGATTGTTCTGATCCTGCTTAAATACCTCATTAGCATTTATTGCAGTGCTACACACATTGTGGATGATCAATCAGTTTTCTAGACTGAGTTGCTCATACATTGGTTCTTTCAACAATGAGTAAGAGCATATAATGTTTCTTGTAGCTATAACAAGTAAGAATTTTATTTTAGGCATCATAAGAAAAATGCAATAGATTGCTTTTTTGTATGAAAGTGAAAAAAATAGATGCCATTATTTATTGCCCTGTAGACATTATATTTAATTGTTAACAGCTCAAATTTCATACTTCAGAAAAGATAATTTAACCAAGAATTATCCTTGTAAAGGAAGTTAGGGAACTCAAAGGGAATGGAGACATGACTTGAAGACCTCAGTTTAAAATAGTAAAAACATCGCCTTGTCTGACCAGGTGGTGGCGCAGTGAATAAAGTGTTGAACTGGGACCCAGAGGACCCAGTTTCAAGGCCCAAGGTCACCAGCTTGACCACTGTTCCATTGGTTTGAGCAAAGGTTACTTGGTCTGCTGAAGGCCCATGGTCAGGGCACATATGAAAAAGCAATCAATGAACAACTAAAGTGCCGCAACGAAAAATTGATGTTTCTCATCTCTCTCCCTTCCTATCTGCCTGTCCCTATCTATCCCTCTCTTGGACTCGCTCTCTGTCTCTGTCAAAAAAACAAAACAAAACACAAAAACATTGCCTTAGAAGAATTTTCCATCATAATATCAAATATTAAATATTTCCATCATAATATTAAACCTAAACATTTAGTATACTGTGTTAGTCACATATCAAAATTATAAAATAATTGATAGCCAGAAATTTTAATAAAATAGTTTAGAGCTTACAAATGAGCAAATAATTTTCACCAAAAAAGAAAAAAAATGAGAGGAGTGTGCAATTAAAGTTCTATAGGCTTAGGTTTATTTAGTGAAATGTTAAAATGTCTTTCCATATTGAAAAAGAAGCTATGATTCTTTTATAATGTAGGTAGGGATTATGAGAAAACACGGGGGCATACGAAAGGTGAGCCACCTTCAATGACCTTTATTCAGCTCCATTGAAACAAATGAATAAGAAGATTTATCTAGTAGACTATAAAATAGTATTTAAAACATTCAAATACCAAATAAATATATTTTCATCAAAAAAAGTTTATAAACATGTAATTATTTAGAAAAGTATTTAGTCTGGATTTTTAAGATTACAAAACAGAATTCACTGCAAATGTCATATATAATTCTGTTATGCATAAATTAAAACATTAATAAAATGCATTTGGTTGTTCAAAGTATTGTTACATATATTAGAATATATTAAATTAATAAAAAATATATATCTATATATTTATATTCCAAAGAAAAATTTTTAAAAATCTAAACATTTAGATCAACTAACCATTAATTTATTCTATGTGGTCTTCTCTGATATTTCTAAATAGGTGAAACTGTCTAAAGCAGTGGTAGTCAACCTGGTCCCTACCGCCCACTAGTGGGCATTCTAGCTTTCATGGTGGGCGGTAGCAGAGCAACTAAAGTATAAATAAAAAGAAAGATTTAACTATAGTAAGTTGTTTTATAAAGATTTATTCTGCCAAACAGCGAAAATTTGACATAAAGTACTTTGTAAGTAATTATTATTATATGCTTTAACTTGCTGTAACTCTGCTTTATAAATTTTATAAAGTAAAGTTACTTCTCTACTTTATAATCACCATTATTGTAGAACCAGTGGGTGGTTAGAAAATTTTACTACTAACAGAGATACAAGAGTGGGCGGTAGGTACAAAAAGGTTGACTACCTCTGCTCTAAAGGGTTGAGATGTAGTGATGCTAACAAGAAAACAGTCACTTTCTTCTGATAACATTTACAATACAATTCAGAACTTCTTTTATTGTGAGAATTTTGTTAACTATACAATTGTACAATCTGAGTTTTATTTTGAAAATAATTATTTTCAATGACCATATAAAGAAAAGGATCTCTTAATAAAAAAATTCAGGGCAGAAATTAACAAAGAACTCTGAGAATAAATTGTGGATAACATATATAAATATACAGAAAACCTCAAACTCAATGATTGTTTCTAAAAATAAAAAAGCTTCTCTTTTAAATTGTGAACTCCTCTAGTTAAAAGAGCTTGTTGCTCTTTATGTATATATTTTAATGCTGTATTTCATATCTTTTACTCATTTTGGTGATTAACACAATTGTCATGCAGTAGTAGTTGCTAAACACTCTTACATCTTCCCTAAATATCATGGCTTTATTTTTTATTTGAATTTCTGTTTTTAGATATCTACTGATGATCTCATTTTACAAAATATATTTTTGAGAGAATACAATACCTAGAATTAATTATCATCCTGTATTTTTAGTGTGGATAGAATTTGTAAATCTCTACTACTTATCTTTGGTGGAGATAATCACAAGTGGCTTTTAAAATTTTGATTTAAGTTTATTAAAATTATAAATTCAGTTTATTTGCACTAGCCAAATATCAAGTGTTCATTAGCCACATAAAGTTAGTGGATGCCATAACACTGGTAGAACACTTTTTGTCATTGCAGAAATTTCCACTGAAGAGCACAGCCATATATTATGTTCTATGTTGGCAACATATGGACCACTAGCAAATGGTTGCCTTTGCATCACATATAATATTTGGTAAATATTTCTGTAAGTTGGGTTTTTCTTTTTCTTTTTTTCTTTTTTTTTTGTATTTTTCTGAAATGAGAAGCAAGGAGGCAGAGAGACACACTCCCACATGCACCCGACCGGGATCCACCTACCATGCCCACCAGGGGGCAATGCTCTGCCTATCTGGGGCATTGCTTTGTTGCAATAGGAGCCATTCTAGCATCTGAGGTGGAGGCCATGGAGCCATCCTCAGCACCTGGGCCAACTCTGCAACCATGGAGCCCTGGCTGCGGGAGGGGAAGAGAGAGATAGAGAAGAAAGAGAGGGGGAAGGGGGAAGAAACAGATGGGCGCTTCTCCTGTGTGCCCTGGCCAGGAATTGAACTGGGGATTTCCACACGCCGGACTGATGCTCTACCACTAAGCCAACTGGCCAGGGCTATAAGTTGGTCATTAATTATTTAAATATTACATGGAAAATTTTATGAGCTCTACCAGTATCTAGTGAAAGTCCTTATAAATCATGATGTCCAATAATTTGATAGGCTAGAATCTTGATATTGGGAAGAGTAATGAGCCAAGTACAGGAGGGGAAAGTTCAGGTAATTGAAAAATCAATGCTTTTATTGTTATACTGTGTATAAAGTAACACATTTAGACCAAGTGTCAGGAGCAAGTCTCCATTCTGATCCCACAGGGTAAATAAGTAATGAACAACATACTGGGGGAGAATCAAGAGTTGGGAGAACATTTCTTTCTGAAGAAGTAAAAATATTTCACAGAATAGTTCACATTTTGAGCTAGGTTTTGAGGTATGAGCAAAAGTTTGTTCATCATAAAGAATGGGGAGGATATTTTGGACAGAAAAATAGCATGAGATAAGTCACAGCGTTTGTGAAAAGTAAAGTGACTGAATGTGAAACAAGAGGTTAGAAAGAAGGGAGAAAAGACCGAGAAGCCAGTTTCTTTTGAGTGTTTGCTAGCATAACTTTGTTTCATAGTTTCCGGAGAGATAGCCCTGATGAACAAATGAAACTGACTTTCCAGACTGATAGAATTGAGAGCCTGATTCAGGCTTGTTAAATAAGGCAGCATCAATGGGCCTATACACTGCGAGACAGCCTGAATGTGTCACATTGCTTCTCTCTTTTTTTAAACTACAATTTTCCTGGAATGCTAATTATTATGAGTAAAACTGTCTTTTGATTTTCATGGTAGCCCAGAATTAGTATCAAAGCATTCTCTCTTTAGTGGACACTTCTTTAGAAGGATATATATGAATTTCTTGCTAGGTGTACATTTTTAGGTACAAAATTAATCTTCCCTTGATGTTTTTCATATCATTGTTGCTAAATGCAAACTCTGTATGTTTATATATATTTTGGGGCATTATTATTATTGCTGATATTATCAATGGGAACAATAGACAAGTTTAATAACCTATTTTTTCATGACATGTGAGATAGAGAAAAATGATAAAAACTGAATCATATTGTTGTTACCTCTAGAAACAACATTAAGATTATATTTTTGTGGAGAAAATGACTGGTGTTTGCAAATATCTTGTTCTATAAATAGTTCTGCAATTTGTTAGAGATATCTCATAAGCTAAACACAAAATAGATTATTAGTTCACTGTCATGGAATTTAACAACCATGACAGATAAATATCAAGAAAAAAATGTGAATTTTATTCAAGGAGAAAGAAATAAGAAATGCAAAAGAATCCTACAAAGGATAGTTTTAACAATAACAACAGTGTGAAGTAAATGAAAGAAAATAGTGAGTCAGATAAAAACAGTTAAGGAACTTAAGTGAGTTGTTTCTAAAAAGAATGCTCTGCATGAGAGAAAAGCAAAAGCAAAAAAACAAAAAATAAAACAAAACAGCAAACTCTTTAGAAACAGGGATGTGTGAAAATAATCCTGAGTTATCTAATACATTTAACATTTCTATAAGAGAGAATCTTACAAAATATTAATGAATTCTGCCAGGGAAGAATACAATAGAATAATTTGATGTATAGTTTATATAATACAATAAATTTAGGAATATTTCCAACTTTATTCTCTTTATTGATGAGTTCTTAGAGAAGAACCATCTGATTAGTACTTGCATGTATTTTACAAATTTCATAGACTTATTTTGTACTCAATTTTTCTTTCTTTAGTGGTTATTGTACTATTGAAAATCTAAGGAACTGTTCTTTTGTCAGAAATGTAAAACAGCTTTTTTTACTCTTCCATTAGAAATTCTGTTTAGCTTAACATATATTGAATGAATGGCAACAACATTGATTTATAAGACAGTGATTCACAGACATTTATCCATTTAATTAGTATAAATATGAGAGTGTTTCCAAGAAGGCATCAGAGGGGTGATTCACAACTTGAATCCTTATTTAACAGAGAGTAAATAATCATAATGACCATTGATGATCCATAACATCTTATCAAGCATATACTAAGTACTTAGTTAGCATTGTTAAAATAGTCATGAGGAACTGAAATAAATTTTAAACATGATCCTACCTGAAGTGAGTTAATAATTTATCCAGAAAAGAAGACTACTTATTTATTGAAGAGTAAATCTCTTACTGTACTCCAAAAAAACAATGCTATGGAAGTTCAGGAGAGTCTCTGGAAGAAATGAAACTTAATTTGAGTCGTAAAAAATAATTTGGACTACTTGAAGGGAAATAGGGAAAATTTACAGAAAAGACCCAAATTAATGCAAGACACATACATCAACAATAAAAAGAAAAAATAAATAAATAAACCACCTGCTTAAAAATAATTGTGTGCTAAGGTGTGGGAAAGCAGAGGAAGATATATATATATATATATTTAACAAGTTTTTTCAGAAGAGATGCAATTATCAAATTGGTAAAAAAGAGATGTTTTCAAATTGTAACTGAACTTGAGTACCAAGTCATTAGACTTGATTTTAAAAGGCATAATATACATACAAGCAAGGAAAGGTTTTTTTGTATTATTATTATTATTATTATTTTGTATTTTTCTGAAGCTGGAAACGGGGAGAGACAGTAAGACAGACTCCCGCATACGCCTGACAGGGATCCACCCAGCACGCCCACCAGGGGGCGATGCTCTGCCCCTCCAGGGCGTCGCTCTGTTGTGACCAGAGCCACTCTAGCGCCTGGGGCAGAGGCCGAGGAGCCATCCCCAGCGCCCCGGCCATCTTTGCTCCAATGGAGCCTCGGCTGCGGGAGGGGAAGAGAGAGACAGAGAGGAAGGAGAGGGGGAGGGGTGGAGAAGCAGATGGGCGCTTCTCCTGTGTGCCCTGGCCGGGAATCGAACCTGGGACTTCTGCACGCCAGGCCGATGCTCTACCACTGGGCCAACCAGCCAGGGCCCTTTTTTGTATTATTGACTTCATGATATGACAAATTAAATTACTGTTCTTAAAAGCATTTATCTGGCCCTGGCTGGTTGGCTTAGTGGTAGAGAGTCAGATTGGCGTGCAGAAGTTCTGGGTTCGATTCCTGTCCAGGGCACACAGGACAAGCGCCCATCTGCTTCTCCACCCCTCCCCCTCTCCTTCCTCTCTGTCTCTCTCTTCCCCTCCTGCAGCCGAGGCTCCATTGGAACAAATTTGGCCCGGACACTGAGGATGGCTCCATGGCCTTTGCCTCAGGCACTAGAATGTCTCTGGTTGCAACAGAGCAATGCTCAAGATGGGCAGAGCATCGCCCCCTGGTGGGTATGCTGGGTGGATCCCGGTCGGGTGCATGTGGGAGTCTGACTGCCTCCCCGTTTCCAACTTCAGAAAATACACACACACACACACACACACACACACACACACACAAGCATTTTTCTGAACAGAGCCAGATAAACTGTCAGCTAAGGATTTTTTTTTAATCCAGAAAAATGACAATTAGAAGTGAGCTTAAAATGAAGAGTAAGAGGAGTAGTATTAGAGAAGAAAAATAGGTCCTTGCCGGCTTGCTCAGTGGTAGAGCTTCACACCTGCATGTGGATGTCCTAGGTTTGATTCCAGGTCAGGGCACAAGGAAGCAACCATCTGCTTCTTCACCCCTTTTGTCTCCGTTCTCTCTCTTTCTCTGTCTGTCTGTCTCTCTCTCCCTCTCTCTCTTTCTCTCTGGTAGCCATGGCTCTATTGGTTTGAGAAATTTGGCCAGGGCGCTGAGGATGGCTCCATGGTTTGCCAGAGATGATAAAATAGCTTGGTTGCTGAGCAGTGGAGCAGCCGATCCAGTTCTTAGGGGGCTTTCCAGGTGGATCCCAGTTGGGGCACATGAGGTAGTCTATCTGCACCCCTGCATCTCACTTAATAAAATAAAACAAATAAAAAGGAAGAAAAATAGGTTATGTATGGAACGGTTCAATAACTAAAATGAAAACTTGTTTATTTTAGGGTCTAGCAATGATATGACCACAAAGAAAATGTTTATTGGTATCCATAAATTAATAAATATGATTTTGGACATAGCCTAAGGATTTCAGAGTAACCATTTTCATTCACTTCTCACTTCATTGACACTGTGACTGTGTTAAATAAAAATATGGTAGACAGTCAATCTGAAGAACAAATTTTGAAAAACTGTATTTATTTTATATTTTTATAGTCATTTATAATATTGTACTTATTCTAACCAAATACCAAAGTATGTAATGATACTCCCCTTCAAAGCAATCTTAATCCCTTCTGTGTTCTCAGTAAAGGTACCAGCTAATCATAGCCAGTGGCCATAAATAAGCAGTTAAACCAGTGAATCATTGATGTAGTAATGAGTACAAATTTTACTGGTTACCTCATAACAACCATGGGAAACAGTAGAAGTTTTGCTGTAATTTCAGAGGCATAAGCAAGAAATAACCCAGGTCAAGTCAGTTTTGCTAACTAGTTTAAGTTAAGCTCTGTTGGTATGACTAAACTGGTTCTGTCTGCCCAAGGAATTTTTAAGGCTGGGCTCTTTTTAAAAACAAAAATAAAAAAAACACCAGAATTATTCATAATTTTGTATATATTTATTTATTTGGATATATTTCTATATAATCTGAAAAAATATAATACATACTTTATACAGAGTAATATTCATTTATTTCTGAACCTTGTTTCTTTCATTTTACATACCTGTGAGATCTTTCTGTGACAACATATGTAGATATATTTCATACTTTTAAAAGTTTCATTTTATTCTATTGTCGTAGACTAAAGTATTAGTCTCAAGTCTTAATCCTCCTCTAATAGTATTTTAGGCCTACATCCTTGCTTTGGTCTCATGGAGAATGAAGTATATTTTCCTGCCTATTTGCTATGGGCTTGACCATGTCATTTGCTATGGTCAATGGGATATTAATACATATAAGAACAGTGCCTTGAAAAATATTTTTTGTGGTAGATCTTAATCCTATATGTTATGGCTATTGTGATGACAAAAGCAAACCCCAGAGAGCTGCTTCCTCTTCTGACTGCTCTTAGTGTGACATGTGTGGAGCAGACTCAGAGCTGAAGTAAATCCCTTCAACATCCCAGAGAGCCTCACACTAAAACAGAGATCTTATACAAGCAAACTCAGACCTGTGAGGGAGAAATAATTGCTTGTTTTGGTGTTTCACATAAACATTGTGTTTGCTTTAATGTAATAATAGATTAATATGTATTCCTTAATATATGGTTACTTAACCATTCTACTCTTAGGCATATATGTTGGTTACTATTAATTATAAACCATAATATTCTTAAATTTATCTAGTGTGCACATGAAGGCTTGTATTTGTTAAGGATTTTTTTTCAATCAATAGAACCTTTTGTGGTTTTCATAAGTAGAAGGAAATTTATTAGAAGAATATCATAAATCAGTCAGGGGCTTGAGAACAAAAGCAGCAACCTAGGTAGTTCAAGAGCAAGAACTAGAACAAGAACATATTGACAAGAAAAATTTTATAAGACTAAATAAATCTCCAAAACCTTTTTCTCTTTTTTTCTGTGATAAAGATTAATTTCCTATAAGTGAGCATCTGATTGGTTTAGCATGGATTAGAGACTATCTCAGGTGGAACACATCACATCACAATGCTGCCAGGGAAATTGAAAAATGGTCAGCCATTTCCTTCCCCTTCTAAGCCAGCAAAAAGCAAAAATTCAATGTAATATTTTTGTGCTGCATCTATTTGGCTAATCTGAAACTACATTTCCAGAATCACTTTTCTTGCAAGATTTGGAAGACAAAAATGAAGCAAAGATCCACACATCATATGCCTTGTATCTTGTTTATGTTATCACTGATCTACTAGCTTCCCTAATGAGTTTAGGAAAGAGCCTAGACCAACACTTACCACCAGGTCACTTGATTCAACTTTTACAAACCTGGGCTAAGAAGTGAGCTGCATATCTGTGGTACAGGATACCAACTTCTTCAGGGTAATCATTGCATGTGGTCTGGAGTTTGTAGAAGAAAGACACAGATTATAGTGTTTCATTCTATGTTCATCATGGATTCCAGGTTGTCTTTATAAGTCTCAGTCAATATTATGGGTCTTTGCTCTTCTCCCAGCAATCATACCTAATTGGTGGTTTGACTGATCTTCACTGCATTCAGGTTTAATATTAAGACCCAGAGCCAACAGCCTAGCAAACTACTTCATCAATTCTTCCAATTGCATCAAGTCTGTTTGACTCATAGTAGCTATGCTTGTCTGAGTCCTTACTGGTACACCCTAAATTAAGTAAAATTCTAGAGAATATTCATTGAAGTGAAACTAATAATTGAAAAGTTTATCTTTCATTTTTACATATACTGAAAAGATGTCTCCCCAAATTGCTGCATTAAACTATAAAATCAAAACATTTGTTAAGTTTTGGCAAAAATGGTAGAAACTTTTGCTACATTTATTGTGCACTGATAAGAAGGATAAGTAATTCTTGCTGATGAGTTCATTTTCTAGAGCTCCTAATCCCTGTCAATTATTTCTAAAAACATTTTCTAGCCTCTAGAATATGGAAATTAAGACAAATAATAATATAATATTTGTCTTCATTTAAGGTGTTTTATTTCCCCCCATTAGGAAGATCTTTCCTATTCCAAAAGTATAAATATTCTCAGCAGCCTGAGTAATATTTTAACATGTAATTCAGGTTATTTTTTTCATTGCTGATTACCTTGCAATTATGACTAAAATTTCAACAAACTTCTTTGTCATGCCATAGAAATTTTTACATGTTTCAACCTTACCTTATTCATTTTATTTCATATCTTCCTCAGTCAATTACTGACACTCTCTTGGTTCTGGCTTCTTTAACATTCAAAGTTTTTCTTCCATGTTTTTATTTGGTATAAAGTGATCCAGAACATTCTTTTGTTATATCTTAGTTACTATTGTATCTAAAATTTGTCCAATTTTTAAAATTCTTGGTATTTTCTTGTTGAAGTTTTTCTTCCAAAGCCTATCCTTGGCATTATAAGCTCCTTGCTCAAGAACATCTAGTTTCTGTGTCAATCAATAGGCTTAATTATAAAAATAAAGATAAAATAATAGTTTTTTATTATAACAACTGACATTATTGTTCAGTACACCCACTTATGATCACTCTGGTTTTATAAGTCAGGGAATATCTTCATTGACTATCTTTACATTCTACCCCTGTGCAATAAATGTATAGTACCTGTTGCCAAAGTTGACTGCAAGTCATTAAACTCTTTACCATTTCTGACTTTGCTGCTCCATATATTATGCATGTCAGCCTTGCCTCTAATAGATCAGTACTACCAACTGACTTCTGCTACTCCAGAATCCTATTACCCCATTGAATGAAAGGGGCTGTGGATAGAGCATCAACATGGGACACAGAGGACCCAGTTTTGAAACACTGAGGTCATCAGCTTGAGCATGGGCTCATCCAGCTTGAGTGTAGGCTCATCAGCTTAAGCGCAGAGTTTCTGGCTTGAGCATGGGATCGAGGGCATGACCCTATGGATACTGGCTTGGGCTCAAAGGTACCTGGATTGAAACCCAACGTCACTGGCTTGAGCAAAGGGTCACTGACTTGGCTGGAGCACCCCCATCAAGGCATGTGTGAGAAAGCAATCAACAAATAACTAAGATGATGCAACTATGAGTTGATGCTTCTCATCTGTTTCCCTGTCCATCTGTCCCTGTCTGTCTGTCTGTCTCTCTCTAATAAAGAGAAGGGGGCTGTTTCACAAAACCTTGTTCTACCTGGTCTTTAAAGGACATTCCTTCTTAGATTCTCAAAAATGCTGAAATTCTCCTTAATAGTGCTTATGATATCACTTTAATGAAGAAAATGTCTTTGGAGGCCAGCAACTCTTTTCAGTTAAGAACCCATTTTTCCTTTCACCATTTCCCCTTAAGAATCCATTTAGATCATGTTGCACACTGACAGTAGTTATTGTTCTGGAGATGACAAGTAGAAGGATCACTCTTGATGTAGAAAGCATTATCTTTGGAGGCATTTCTTTTAAGTGAAGGCTTTCCTTTTTCTCCAGCCAATGGTGGTGATGAGTATCTCTCTTGATAAGGGAAGGAAATGCTGTTGACAACCTGAAGATCTTAGGAGGATCTGGGTAGTTTAAACTACACAAGTGAATCCATTCGAAACTCCCATCTTAGTCCTCAGGGCATCAGTCTTTCACTGCCTCACTATTAAGGCCCTGATTTTAGTATAAGCAGTTGTTAGGTCATGAATGTCTCCTATGCAATTTCATTACTCTTATAATTAGACTTTCAGCTTTATTTCCAGCACAATCTGTGTTCTAGCTGCCGTGGAGAACTTCTAGATTTTATAGTATGTCCTGAGTTAATTATGTCTAAAGCTGAAAATTAAACATCACTTCTTTTTAAGTAGTTATAAAGAGAGAACTGAATGTACAGTTATTTTAACATCTCATGTCTTTAAAGCTAGCACATGTCACTGATTTTTCTTTCCCTTGGACCTCATCACAAAGCATTATGGTTGAAAGGGTTGGGATGAGAGATAAGGATGAGTGCAAGATGTGTAGTATAGAGATTATTCCAAGGAACTGAATGTGATGTTGAGGAGGTAAGTTGAGGAAGAAAGAAAAGTCAACAAGGTTTGTATTTATGATCAGGTTGTACAACTATGTTCAACCTGATCATAAATCCGGTTGATTTATGAAATACCTTTTTTATGATGCCTTTCATCTTCCCACTATCTGTGTGTATGTCTCACTTCCTTCTGTTTTAATAGTTCTATCTTTTCCCAAATATTCTTTCTTTCCTCTGTCTCAATTCTTCCTTTCCTTTCTTTCTTTGTTATTGTTCCTTGACCACTACTGAGCACCTCAGTTTTATATCATTTTTAACTTTGAGGATATACTCCTCTAGTGGAATCAGCTCCCTTGTAGGGTAAAACATATCATGTGTTGGGAACAAAGCCCAGGCCTTAGTATATGCTGGCTCATGGTGGTTGACAAGGAGGATGAGAGAGCCCAGAATGCCACTCTGTTCTTGACCACTCTTCTTTTTTGCCCTCTCATCAACAGTCTTGTCCACAAGGCAGTCTCTATTTCTCTAACTTCTATACATTTTCTTTGAAAGCTTTTCTCCCCGCTCTTTTATTTGCCATTCAATCAAGGTATGGAGGAAGAAGAAGAAAAATAAATTCTTGGGTGAGGGGTGGGAATGCTAGACCTCTTTTAATCTGTAACTTAACCAATGCCGGGCTTAGAAAAATCCTGGTGTTAAGATGCCAGTAACTTGCACATTGCACTGCGTTTTCTCTCATATATATATATATATATATATATATATATATATATATATATATATATATATATATATATATATATATTGCAGAATCAGTTAATGAGGCAATAATCCATTCTGGGCAATTTGGTGCAAAGAAAGAGTATTGTTCCAAAGCTTTAACTAGCAATAATGTACATCACTTCTCCCCCCAAAATTGCCGTTTCCTTCCCCGTACTTCATTAATGTGTAGCTATGCCCTGTCCACAAGCAGTTTCAGTATTTTACCTTCATACAAATAACATGTTATAAGATAAGAAGGATAATGTTTCCACAAACATAGATTCCTAATATATACAACTTCCTTTCTAAGTAAATGAAGAATATCAGAAAAGAGAGTGAAATAAAAAAATCATCCCCAAAGATTTTGTTCCCACTACAGTCTTCCAAAAATCCTTTCAACAAAATAGCAAATATATATTGTGTTATTAAAAATATAGCAGATAATGATAATAGATGCTTAACAATGTACTATACATGTTCATATCTTAATGGTTAATTAAGCTCTTAATGTATTTAGATAAAATGATGTGATGGGGAAAAATCTATTTTAAGTTGTATATTGACACAAAAATAAGCATCTCAATATCCAAGCATTTCATTAGCAGCTTTGATTTTATCTCTGTGAAACTGGCATGGCACTAAACACTGCCACAGTATGTAAGTATCATGCAGCTAAGTCATGAAAACTGGATAGTTTCTGATCCCTTCCCATGTGTTTCTCTTAATCAGAAATAACATTTACTTAAGCACATGCATTTTAAATTTAATTTCTTATTTTTGTTAGATACTAATGAATCCACATTATTTTAAAAGTTCTTATTACATAAACTTTATGCCTTTAGGAAGAACTTAAAATCTTTTAAGCAGCATTTTTATTTTTAGTAATAAGAATAAATAGCATTAGTTATTACCACAGGGGTGAGATGAACCAACCAATATTAGGCTAAGAAGATTAAAAACTTATTCAGTTTATACTGAATGGCTGATGCACAAGAATGGACTTTGTTCGTCTAATTGTTTTTTAGAGGTTTTGTTGTTATTGTGTGGTGTTTGTGTGTGTTACTAGTCATAGGCATGGAGTGCCAAACTATTGTCATTTCTGTTTTCATTTCCTGAAGGTGAATGATTTTGAGCATCTTTTCAAGGGCTCATTTGCCAGCAATATAGTTTCTGTGATAAAGTGTTTGTTCAGATCATTTACCCATTATTTGATTGGGTTGTTTGTGTTTTATTGCCGAGTTATAAAAGTGTGCTATGTATTTTAAGTGCAATGTTTTTACCTTCCAAGTCTATGATTAGTCTTTTTATAGTCTTATTAATGTTTTTTGAAAAGCAGATTTTAGTTTTAATGGAATTTAACTTACTGAGTTTTTCTTTTATGGCTTGTGCTTTTTGTATCTTATCTAATATAAGTATTTTTGCTTAACTCTAGGTTACAATTTTTTTTCTATACTTTCTTCAAGTAGCTTTATAGTTGTAACAAAAAATTAAGCTTATGTTCCATGTCAACTAAAAAATAAAGTGGTTCTTTTTTCCCATGTGAATTTCCATTTATTCAAGCAATATCTGAACTATATTCTGCATTGAATTATCTTTCACCTTCATAAAATATAAATTTGCTATATATATGTATGTGTATCTACTTCTAGATTTTTATTCTATTTACCTACCTATATATCTATTTTTATATTAATTGCAAACTCTGTCGTTTGCTGCAACATTATAGTTAAGATTTGTAATCATGTATTTGTAATCAAGTTCTCTTTTTATTTTCTCAAAATTAATTTCTTGTTCTAGAAATTGGAAAAAAAATAAATCCAAATTTTAAGCATAAACTTTCTAAATCCTTAACTGATTTGTGTGTACTTGTTATATTTGGAGTACAAATTTCAACATTCTTTTATAAAGAATTTATTAGTGAGTGACAGTAGCTGAAGACAGAGAAATAAACTTTCAGATCTTTATTCTCCATTTCCGTTAAGTAAAGGGTACCAAGGCCAAATTTGATAAAATAACTGAGTATCAATATCAGCTCATCAAAATCTTATGGGACGTTTCATAGAATGACTAAGTAACATCTCAAAATTCAAAATTATCTGAGCCTCAACTACTTTAATTTTTACTCAGTGTAAATACTTCTTCTTTAATATTTTGATAGAAGATTTTGAGCTTTTGCCTGGAGCATTTAATATTTTGTAACATAATTCTGCCATTTAAATGATCTCTAATTGTTTAAAAGCTCCACCTTATTTGGCTAGAATCTGCCTTCTTAAAATTACCAAATGCTTATCCTGTGACACTTCAGGGAACAATTTTAATAATTTTTTCTATGTACATGACCACTTATTAAATATTTGAGAACAGCTATCAAGTATCCATTAAGCTTTTTTCAACCTCCTGAAAATTTCTTATATTTTTGTTTGTTAACCTTTCTTACTCCTGCTCACTCTCTTCTGCATATTCTTCCATTTGCCCAAATGAAAACTCAGACATAAACTCAGTAATCCAACTGGAGTCAGATAAATGTAAAGTACAGTAGTCCCAGAGTTATAAACATCTGACTTATATACAACCCGTACTTAGGAACCGAATGGCATACGGGCTATTGGTATCAACTGCAATTGGGTATCAGTGAAAATAATATCATAGAGTTACTTAGCTCCTATGGCAAAGAACTAACCACTGAAGACCGTATGGAACTAGAGCAGCAGATGATAGCATTTAGGGAAGAAAACAGAGACCTAGAAACTTGAAAACCAAAAAGTTTTCTACAAGAGAGCTGATGCTTTTTGTCTGATTGAAGCAGAAATGGCAAAGTTAGAGGAGCAAGATCCTGATACAGAGAGGTTCACCAAAGTTTACCATACAATTACTGGAGGCCTGAGATGAGATGTTGTTGGACCATTTATGGTGAGAAAAGAGAGAGAGAGAGAGAGAGAGAGAAAGCTCTGTGCAGACCTTCCTTGATGCCTACTTCAAAAAACTGACTCCAGCAAGCAGAATCATACCCTGAGTCTCTAACACCAGTGCCATTCTCTCCAATAAGTCCATCATCTTCTGCATCATCCAAGATTGTTTAAGGTTGTATTTTAAAAATTTTAAGTAGTTATATGCACAGAAATGTAAGACAAACATCTATGCTGTATTTAATAGGTAAATGCACCTGTTCTAACTTGCATACAAATTCAGCTTAAGAACAAACCTACTGACCTTATCTCATTTGTAACCCGGGGACTACCTGTACTTCAGGACTCTGGCAAATATCTCACTTCTTCACTGGAATTAGATAATTACTCAGCAAATGAAACTAACAAAATAAAAGCAACTGAAGAGATTCAGAATGAGCCACCTCATGGTGTCTCTCAGTGTTACACAGATTGTTTTGAGCTAAAAGCAACCGAGACCCTCAACATCCTAGAAAAACTGCCGCTCATCCTCCACCCCACACCTCAGCTGCACACATGCACCTTAATTACCTAGAAGGATTTGAATTGGAGCATAGTACACAATATGAGTTATCATCAGAAAGGACTTTTTACCTACTTATACGATAGGGCAAACTAATAATTATTGAACATCTCTCCCAGAAGTAACCTTCTGAAGCCCAAGGTGCACTACCTTATTCCTAGATCAGAAAGTCTTATGTACCCATGTTCCCTTTCTGTCTGTGAACATCGTTTCCGTGGGGGGTGGATATCTGACTCTAAGTATGTGGGTTCCCCATATATATGTATGTATTAAATTTGCTTATTTTCTCTTCCTAATGTGTATGTCTTTTTTATAATTAGACCTACCTTAAAAAGTTTGAGAGTAGAGGAAAATTTATTGGTCCTTGATACACCCTTAATAGAAGGCTTTTCTCAAAACAACTTTGCAGCTTGCCTTTGTTGTGAACCTTAGGCTGCTGTTTGTAGCATTTTGAGACATTTGACTTTGAAGTTTATTAATCATATTATCATATATTCCCGATTCTTGGTGACCGTTCAACTTAAATTCAACCTACTCTAAAAGGTAGTATCTGGTTCTTCACCTTTTTCTTCAAAATTTGACAAAATTTTATAATTGTACTTATAAAATGTATTTATAAATGTTCTCTATTCCAAGACTATCCTCAATCCACCTCTAACTTTTGTTTCTTTTTAACTTTCTCTAAACTTACAATAATAATATACCTTATTTTATTCTAATTTGTTTGTTGATTTATTCATACTTCGATTACGAGACCATTCATCCACATAACATTCGGTAGTGACTGATATATTTTAGGCACAACATTACCCTCTGAGTGATAAAAGTCAGAGTGGCAGAAAGGGAAATCAAAGATTCATCAAATTCTGTTTTTAAGTAGGACAGTTCCAACCACACATATTCTAAAAGCTGAAGTCCTGCATTGTAACAATATAATGTCCCTCTGCTACAAATTTCAGGACAGTATTCCTACCAAAGATACAGCTGAAAATGAGATATACTATAAGTAACTGGATATATTAAAATATATTCAACTTAGTTCAATAAATACATTTAAGTGTCTTATTTCTGCATTAATCATATCTACTGACTTCAAATTTTTCAGTTTGTTTTTATTAGATTTAAAATTGACCAATTTTCACAACAACCAGTGGTTAATATTAATGAGCCATACATCAAACTACGTGAATTAGACCTAAAATTTTCAAAGAATAAAATTCTTCAGGATGATATGTGTGGGGATTTGAGATGAGAGGAAACTCTCCTAAACATTTGGGACTCTTGAAGGTGAAACGATAAGCATGTTGTTGAAAAGACGATAGTTTAGTGATGGACAGCGGCACGGAGTTCCGAAGGAGATGAACTGGGGGCAAGGTCAGAACATCTCACCTGAGCCTGCTGGTTTAGCCCAAGTTGTGAAAGTAAAAAGATGCCTCAGATCTTTGTATGGACCATACAACCAAGGATCATTCACATCTCATGCTCATAACACCCTGGAATGAATATATACTCAGTAGTGGGATTTAGCTAGTTTGCACCAGTTCGGCAGAACCAGTACCTAATTTTTTCTTGAGTTTAGCAAGTTGGTTGTTAACATAGCACTTATAATCAGGGTTCTCTCTAAAATGAGTACCTGGGCAGTCACCCAATGTGAAAATTTTAAATTTACATTCCTTACTTTTTTTAATGTTCATCTGCACAACAGCGTATTCTAAGCACCCATAGCAATGTTCATTCTGTCTAAAGGTGAAAAAAATTGCAAGTGAGGACACCAATCAAGAAGCAATATGAAAATATCTTTAATAACTTAAATAGCAGTTTTATTACTTTTTGTCAGGTGTTATTTAATATTTTTTCAATAATATTTTAAAACTCTTGTAACAATCTTGTTTTGTGTACCTCTTTTATTGTTCTTATTTCAGTATTAAATGCATAAAATAAGTAACTGCCTTTCAGTATATAATTTTTTTTATACTCATAATGGTCATTAGGGCAGAGAACCAGTTGTTAAATTATTTGAATACCACCACTGTATACACTCATATGAGGAAGGGCTATCCCATTCTTCACTGGAAGGGAAATGTCACCAGAGCAAGCCTGAGTCCAGGGGGGCTGCTTCTTCCTCAGTTCTTATCACACTCACAAGAATAAATTCAGGCAAGAAGCAGGGTGCAGCGTTCAAGCAAAGCAAGCATTTTGTTAAGCAAAGCTATACAGTTTGCGCAAAACACAAGTGGTCAAACTCAGCTAGTCTGAGTACCTCTACTTGTTGGGATCTTAGAGATTATATACTTTTTAGCTATAAATTTTAAGGCTCCCTTTCCCTGATATTGGGACTAATGTATAAGGTTTTAAGTCATTTGAATTCTGGTGATTTCATTTTAGCAGGTTTTAAGACTGCTGACTTTCTCATTCAGTGGGTGAGATACCCCCCCCCCCTTTTTCTGCTCTGATTACTGTCTGTCCTACGTAACAGAAAATATCTAATACATGTTAAACTTTAATCTAACTGAATAACTTAGATATGGGTTTTAACCATCTGGCAAAATTGGGTTTGAGAAATAAACGTATCCAGTTATGAAACAATGAAGTTACAACTGTGAAAACTTGTGTTAGCCTCCAAAATTTGTCACAGCAGAAAATGAGATAGTTCTTAAAAGAATTACAGTATGAAGGTATTGTCTTTGTCAAAGGTTTGCTAATTACTCTTTATTATTTGTTTCATATTAATAGAAAGTTACTTTATGTTCTTAGAAAAGCATCAAATAAAGAGCCAATCATAAGTGAATGCTCTTATTCTACACAGAACCCACAGTCATAAGCTGATACTGAGATATTCATTTTAAAAATAGTTCTAAGCTTCTTAAAATGCAATACTTTACTTCTTTTTATTGAAATTTCAAATTATTAAGCTTAGATTTTTCCAAAGTTGATAATCAATTGCTTATTTCTTCTGTTTATAACTATGGTACACACTTGCATCAACTAATAACCTTTGTGCTGGAATGAAAGATTAAACATTCATTTAATTTAGCTTATGTTCCATTTGTTTTCAATTAAGAAAAGAAAGTACTTCAAGTACAATAGGTTGTTTATATTGTTTTGCTTCATTTATAAAACCAAATAAGAAATTGGTATTTGTGCCCCTTACTGTTGTTGAAAAGAAATTGTATTAAATGAATAGGTTGTGGTAAAAATGAAAACAGTTTAAAAGGTTAAAAATAAAATTATTATTATTATTATTTTACAGAGACACAGAGAGTCAGAGAGAGGGATAGATATGAACAGACAGACAGGAATGGAGAGACATGAGAAGCATCAATCATTAGTTTTTCGTTGTGACACCTTAGTTGTTGATGGATTGCTTTCTCATATGTGCCTTGACCGCGGGACTTCAGCAGACCGAGTAACCTCTTGCTCAAGCCAGCGACCTTGGGTCCAAGCTGGTGAGCTTTGCTCAAACCAGATGAGCCCACATTCAAGCTGGTGACCTTGGGGTCTCAAACCTGGGGTCTCAAACCTGGGTCCTCCACATCCCAGTCCTACCTCTATCCACTGCGCCACTGCCTGGTGAGGCAAAAAATTAAATCATTTTTTGATGATATATTTATTCTCCAAATTCATTTAAAGTTAGTAGCAGTGAGACTGAGCTTAAAACATATCATAGGGGCACTGGCCAGTTGGCTTAGTGGTAGAACATTGACTTGGCATGTGGATGTCCTGGGTTTGTTTCCTGGTAAAGACACACAGGAGAAGTGCGCACCTACTTCTCCACCACCCGCCTCACTCTTCCCCTTCTGTAGCCATGATTTAATTGAAGTGAGTTGGCCAAACGCTTTGAGGATGGCTCCATGGCCTTTGCCTTAGGTGCTAAGATGAGCTTGGTTGCTGAGCAATGGAGCAATGCCCCAGAAGGCAGAGCATCACCCCCTAGTATGCTTGCCAGGTGGATCCCAGGCAGGGTGCATGCGGGAATGTGTCTCTGCCTCCCTTCTTCTCACTGAATTGAAAAAATATATGTCATAGAACATTAAGCTTTTAAATTTAATTTATATATTAGGCATATATATATTTGTTCATTACTGTTTCAGTCTCCAACACACACACACACACACAAACACACACACAAATGTTAATACCTGTAAACTTATTTTTCTGCCAGATAGTTTCATTTGACAGAATATTTTCAAAGGATGTATATGTATATAAAACTACAGTGCATTAAGCATACTTGTGATAAGCAGAATAATTCACCCTCCCCAAATGTCTATATCTAATTCCTAGAATCTGAAACTCTAATGTTACATTTCATGGCAAAAGCGACTTTGTGGATGTGATAAAGGTAAAGGGTTTTGAGATGGAGAGATTATTTGGGATTATCCAGGTGAGCCCACACTGATCATATGAATTCTTAAAAATAGACGGCACTTTCTAGATGTAGTCAGACACAGATAGGACCACATAAAGTAGTCTAAGTGACTCAACTTTGCTGGCATTAAAGATGGTAGAAGGGGACTACAAACTAGGGAATCCTGGTAACCTCTAGAAACTGAAAAAGACATGGAAATGGAAGCTTTCTTAGCCTACTGATACCTTAATTTTAGTCCAGTGAGACATTTGTCAGATTTCTGATCTTCATAACTGTAAAATTAAATTTCTATTATTTAGCCATAAAATTTGTGGTCATTTATTATAGCAGCAACAGCAAACTAATACAATGTGCTATAATTAATGTAGAAATATGTTTAAAATCAAGAGAGATTTTATAGATTTTTGAAATATTTTACAATATATATATTTTATACAGTGAAAGGAAGGGAGGTACAGAGACAGACTCCTGCCTGTGCCCTGACTGGGATCCACTCAGCAAACCCACTAGTGGGCAATGCTCTGCCCATCTAGGGAGTTGCTCCATTGCTCAGCAACTAAGCTCTTCTTAGTGCCTGAGGCAGAAGCCATGGAACCATCCTCAGTGACCAAGGTCAACTTACTCCAATTGGCCTGACCTGTGGTGGCGCAGTGGATAAAGCGTTGACCTGGAAATGCTGAGGTTGCCGGTTCGAAACCCTGGGCTTGCCTGGTCAAGGCACATATAGGAGTTGATGCTTCCAGCTCCTCCCCCCTTCTCTCTCTCTGTCTCTCCTCTCTCTCTGTCTCTCCCTCTCCTGTCTAAAATGAATAAATAAAAAATAAACAAAAAATTAAAAAAAAAAAAAAAAAAAAAAAAAACTTACTCCAATCAAGCCATGGCTGCGTGATGGGGAGAGAGAGAGAGAGAGAGAGAGAGAGAAGTGAAAGGGAGAGGGTAGAGAAGCAGATGGTTGCTTCTCCTGTGTGCCCTGACTGAGAATTGAACCCAGGACATGCACATGCTGGGCTGTCACTCTACCATTGAGCCAACTGGCCAGGGCTGCAATATTTTTAATTGAATTTCCTGGGGTGACACTGATTAACAAAATTGTATAAATTCTAGGTGCATAAATCTATGATACATCTACTGTACACTGTATTGTGTGTTTACCTCTCCCCTCAAAGTGAGAGAAGTGAGTATTGTAGGAAGTTATACTGTTTTTATTACAAACCAATAATATATTTTGACTATATTTCTGAAAATCTAATACTATTTATTTATTCAATACAGCTGCTCATTGACATTGGTAATTAAAACTCCCAGATTCTATGTTTAACATGTCATATGTTATCCACACTATGAGATTTTCTTGTTAGATATTTCACATAGCATTCCTGACTTAATGTAAAAACCCCTATGGAGATTTAGCTATTCTTTTAGATAGATAATTTTGGGGGAGATTGAAAAATGCATATTATAACTGTGGAATCATAATTTTTACTTAAAACTTTTCCAAGCTCACTATAGATTACAACTTTGTCTTTATAACACAAACACACATACACACACACTCATACATACACACACATATGTATAGAGACACAGAGAGAGAGAAAGCGATAGTAAAATTGGAGGAGTAAATGTGATAAATTGTCTTTGAACAAGGCACAGGCCAAGCAATTTAATAGGAGAAAATAAACCAAAAACAAAACAAAAGAAAATATTCTGGGTTTGAGTCAAGTGTGTTAAAAGAAAGAAACAAACAAAAAACCCCTGCAAACATGCCTAGTAAAAACAGACTAAGTTCCAGAGAACAGTCATTGTTCCTCCCTCAAACCTTAATTCCAATGTACCACTGTAATGTTGTCTTCCATAAAGGCTATTTTGAAACTCAATTCATTGGACAATTCATTGTCCTAAATTTATTTTACAGATAAGCATACTGTGGTTTGAGATATATGAGACTTTCTTACACTTATGAAATTATTAAATGCTACTATTAACTTTGTACTAGGTCTATTTAATTTCAGAACTATGTAATCACAATGTTATAATTTCTTTTTGGATGTGATTCATTAGCTTGTATGTAAAACTGTGCTTATAATAGAAATAAGAATGGCAAAGAAATAGATGAATGCAAGTGGCATGAAAAGGGATTAATCAACATCTATTATTAGTGAGATTGGGGGAAGCCTTAGATGGTGTGTCCGTGACTATTTAAAATTTTATAAGTTAAATAAATAGAAATAAAGTAGTGTCTAATGACAGAAATATCAAAATCTGGAACAGAATTTATAAGAATATAATTCTGAGTTAGTTTTTTTTTATTTTTATGTTGAGCTTAGAATGACAATGGATCTCCAGGTCACAATAGATGGCCGTTCAATTGAAGATACAATCCAGCAGATTTGTGCATTTTCTCTATTTTTAAAGCTATGATATTTAATGAGCTATCTGTTAAGGGGTACACAGAGATATGCCAGAAGGATAATAGGCTGTGTTAGCATGCTCTTGGAGGATGTAACAGTTAAAGAGAAGCTTAATTCAGCTTAATTTCCAGTCCTCTGATACTCTTTCTTTTTCTTTCGCCATCTCTGGTATAGCTAGTTTTTCTCTTTGGTTGGCACTTCATCTTCTTTACCTCTCATGAAACTCTTATGTCATTTTCTTAAAATGAAAACATTCTTCAAAGCAAATAACTTCATCTCTGACTGCTACCTGAATGTCTTATGCAAATTATTATCTATTTTGCCCTAGTCACTGGATAACTGCCAATTCCACCCTTTATAAAGTGCCACCATGCATCTGGCCCCACTCCACTCAAAGCAGCTCTGGGTGGAGTTTTCTTTTCCCATTGCTGATTTCTTTACGAGTTCAAAGTTTCCTAATGCAAATTTGGTGCACATTTCATCATACAGTACTCAATTTTAATACATTCATTTAATGTGAAAAGGTTACTGTTTTATATTCAGTCATCTATGAAGTGTAATTATTCTGGCTATATACCCCTCTAACATAAAAGTTGTAAGTTATCATGACAAATTGTGGTGTGATCCTGGAACAGAGAAAAAATAAAATTAAGTGAAACATATTTGCATAGAAACATCTCAAGTATATCTTCTGATGTCTCAAACTAAGCATGCAACCTTGATCATTGTATTGATTTCTCCTTTAACTGATTTATTCAGGTACTCGTATTTTGAAATAGTATCTAATGTACTCTATTCTACAAATGATTATTTTCTGGTTAAAAAAAAGATGTTTAATATTATCTTTAACCATGGTATAAACACAAGGAATCTGAAGGTGAAAGACAGTGTGACTCTTTGAATTACATAGATTAGTGGAATATCTGTGAAATAGTGTCTTTCGAGACATTTTTCTAGAGCGGTTATAGATTTATTTGTAAAAATTTTTGTGTAATGCTGATCTACAACTATGTTGTCCACATTAAATTTTTGTAATTATATTTTTGTTACTTGAAGTATAACTAGAGGGGACTTTCTTATATGTCACTTACTGTTTCTGAGCATTTGATGCCAGAGTTGTTTTTAATTCTGCTACCATCCTGGTAAGGATTTCTAAGGGAAGCTTCTCTAAAGACTTCCCCTGAGCATGACTTAGTCAATTTATTATCACAGTACCTAAATTAACACTTTTATTACTAAATCTTATTTTAAAATCTATATTAAAATACTGTGTTTTGAAAAAGGTCCCCAGGGAGGAGAAAAATATTTTATCTACTTGTGATTTACTGTCTTCCATAACTTATTATTTCAGAGTTCACCCACTGGATTCTAACTTCCACTGGATGTTAACTCCACATACAGTTGACCCTTAAGAAATGGTTTGAACTGTGCAGGTCCACTTACACAGGATTTTTTTTTCAATAAATAAAAACAACCATCCAATGCATGGATTTCACATTCATAAATTCAACCAGAAAAGAAGAGAGGACAGTATTTTCACGTTCCCAATCATGGATTCCCAATCACTTATTGAAAATACTGTTTTCAATTTATGGTTGGTTAAGTATGTAGATGCAAATAGCTGGCTGACTGTAGAGTTAAGAGTTATACTTAGCTTTTCTGTTTCTCCTGATTGGCCACCTACCTCCATGTGTTTTGTTCAAGGGTCAACTGTACATTCAAGTTATATCATCCAGCTCTTCTGGTAGCTGCTGAGGGAAGCCAGATCACATTTGAAAGCAGTTGAGAATTCAAGATTGCAACAGAGCAACGTGCTCAGTCTAGCAGTGCTTGCATTTGGGCCCCTAGCATATCACATGGCCTTTTATGCTTCACACATGATGGGGAAATCTCAGAAATCCAATTAAGTGGTAGTCAGTATAAAGCATGAGTTCAGTCATTATTGAGTTATTCAATAAACTTAGGAGCAGCCATAGTCCTGCGTACTGTTGAATAAGCATGTGGAGCACCATAATAATGTTGCCTTTCATGAAAGTGATGTTGAAACTCTAATTGTTTCTTCAAAAAAATAGATTTTTTTTTCTGTGGACTACAAGAATGTGGTTGATACCAGAGGATATCAGTAGTAAAAATTAGAACACTATGGCCAAGTAAATCAAAGGAAGTGAATAAACTGGGTTAACTTTGACATATGAAGGATGGGTGTGGATGGTGTGGGAGGGGCCTTGTTTGAAGGATGCAGAGCAAAAATTTCAAAAATGACTTTGAGCATATAGATGTGATGGGCAGCTTTCAGAAACATTTTCTAGGTAAATTCCAGTTAATTAATGTGGAAAATTGACTGAGAAGAGAGTCAAATTGATGCATTTGAGAGTCTCATGGTTTTTATAGTGGAAGAAGGAAGACAAAAGTGGAGTGGTATTTTGAAATGAAAGTAAAGGAAGAAGAGTTTTAGCTTTTATATTTTTTGGGGGGGGAGGGGGCATTGACTTACAGTATAGTCTAAATGATTTGAGGAAGTCTAGCAATGACCCCTAAGGAAAGAATCAGCAATGCATGACTCCAGTGTCTAGAAATATCATGCTTGGATCTGAAAGCCAAATGCAGCCCTTAATCAATCATGTGCACATAAGTTATTTCATTTTTCTAAGCTTCAAGGGAAAGTCACATTTAAGTTAGAACAAAAGAGAATGAATATATACATGCTTTTTCTGATAATAGGCATGAGACATACTTTAAATGTATTAGTAGATCTGTGTATATTATGGTGGTAAATGGTTGATGAGCTTATTACTCTGCGTATTCCAAAATCTGTGTGTCCCTGCCCTCCTTCTGTCTCTGACTCAAAACACAGAATTTAGATTCACTATGCAGTACTTCTGTATTTTTTCACTGATTTCTCATGGTTTTATTTTTAAAATAACTATTCATATGACTATAATTATGCCATGATACTCTTCTAAGTCATATTTTATTAAAAAGAATCGAATAATTTTGACTGGAAACTATCCTTATAAACCTGAAAATCTACAATTACATTGCTTAAAGAGAAAATGTAATTTAACTACTAGAAAATGCTTCCAACCTTGTCTTTGATAAATCTACTCTTAATACAAGTGATAGGACATATGACTTGAGATAATAAATAGCTCTCTTTTTGTATTCAATAAGAAAAACAACAGGAAAATGTCACATAATTAAATATAAATTTCAAACTGGAAAAAAAACCTTTATTTACTTTTCAAATATCTCATTTGCTTTTTCTGTTATTCTTTAACCTTATTCTCATCTTCCCATGCATTGTTGTAAAAAAGAAGTTACAGGTAAGGAAAGTTACATTAAGTTTAGTGGTCCAACTTAGAAATTTCCTACTAAGGTGATTGTCCATGATATAAACCTAGACCTATTTCTTCCTCTCGAAATACATAATTAATGATTTCATTAATGTGATAAAAATATCTACTTTCATAAAATGAATTTCATAAAATTAAAACCATTATATTCCTTCCAACAGTTATAATAATATATTAAATCAAACTTCTTAGTATTGTGAATTAAATACAAGAAAGTAGAACAACCATTTTCTGAAACTGTCACAGGTAATTTTGAACTTTGAAGCAATGGTTTTATTGCTAATAAAATAATTAAAGCTTTTATGAAAAGGGATCATCATACCTTGGAAACACCGTCCTTGACTTCAAAATGTACTGTAAAATTTTAGTATGTCTTTCTATCTCTGTGTAATTAAATTGACAATGTAAAACATGACATGGTTAAGGCCTGAATGCAAGTAAGACAAAATTATAGTGGTTGGTCATAGTAATCTGATTTTAGTAGTGCCTTTTGTATTATTACTTGCTTTTAAAATTTTAGTTTTTTTTATTGGAAATTACACCTTTTAATTACATATTCAACATTTTCATAAGGGCATGAATACACTGGTTATTTCCTTTTTGTGTGTGAGCTATATACTCCCTTCCCCTCTCTTTATTTGGAGATAAGGAAACACAATTTCAAATTCCTAACAACTTTGGCATGACGTGTCAAAGTACCTTTTTAAAGTTTATATTTCACTGAGCAAAAAGTATAATTAAATGAGCATATGTTTAATTTTCCCTTTTAAATTAAAATTGTTTTTTTTCCTTTTAAATAATACATTACTATTTTTAACATGCATTGTATGCCTTTCAAAAATTAATATTTGTGGGCAAGCACCCATAATATGCTAGGCTAGTTAATTTTTTTATCCTTTCTTTCAATTCTGCTTTAAAAACATTTAATTCATACTATGATTTAACAATATGTACTATTTTAAAGTCTGCTATACTGGGCAGTAGATGAGAGACAAAAAATGAACATAATAACAACAGTGCTTAAGTGAGGTAAAAATTACTCTGTGTACCTCTACCTATATTATTCAACAAGATTAAGAATATAAACTTACCAACATTTAATCTTACAGTAAATGACATGCATAATATTTTTAACATGAACTAGTATGAATTCTCCCAAATTAGATGTATGAAGAAAATGATAGCTTTAACTAGATATATTTTTGCAGTACAGGAGTGTGAGCTTCTAATTGTCAACATCTGCCAGATATATAAAATAATTGTGAAACTTAAAAACCAATGATAATAATTCATCATTTTTTATCTGTTGTGCTCCATCTGTAATTTTGGCAGGAAATTCTTGATTTCTGCCTCACTTATTTTGCTATTAAGTTTCTGAAGTTATATTCACTCTTCCTCATCTATCCAGTACTTTGTAAAATTTTTTTGCTTAAATTGTCCGAATCAAGTTTATTTGCTTACAAGTAAAGTAACTAAAACATAAACATTAAGAGTATACATATGTGCACAAGTCTAAAGTCCACATGAACAACACAGACATCTTATTTCACACAAGAGCCACAAGAAATGCCAGATTGGAAGTGAAAAAGAGCTGCAACAGATTCTGTAAGGTTTCTGTTTGGGTGTTCCATAGTTGCCTATTAGCTCCAAACTCACAAAACTATACTCTGCTTTGTGATACTTGGGTTAGAACTCTAGACAGCACATTTCTGCTTTGCCAGCTGGTTCCTTCTCAATCGTGATCAACAGGCCATTAGACCAGTAGACTGACGGAAGGAAAATAAACTTGTTTCTATTTACTTGCAGTGGTCTGCCTATGTACTTTCTTTTCCTGTTGATGGTACCTCACCAGAGCTTCTTCACCCCAGCAAAGCAGTCTCTTCCTGGAGCAGCAGTTGTATTCAGTTTTGAGATTTTCCATCACCTGCATACTAGTCTCTTTTTACAACCCCTGCCTCCTCCTGAGATGCCAGAGCCAGCCTGCCCAACACGCCCCCTTCCCAACCCAAAGTGTGCCCTGGGTTCCAGCTCGTGATGCCCTTGCTATCTAAGATCCAAGGCCTATCAGCAATAGCTAAGCAAACACCCTTCTCAAAGGTTTGTTTCAAATGGAGAGAGTCTCCCTCCAATTTTATAGATTTCATCGTCTGCTATTTGTTCCTCTAGTCATAGGTATGATAGTTGCTTCCTCAATTGTGACCTTTCTGATACCTTAGTGTTCTCTTATTAATTTTTAGGTTATTTAGTTAACAATGTTATGTGTAGTAAACATTTCTTACATAAAAATTTGCTCCATTGAGGAGGAGTGTCACATGTCTTCTGATTGGACCTTAAATGATTCTGAAATTGATATCAGAAGGAGCTCCAGGAAATAGTCTCTCAAAGATGAAATTTTGATATTAATTTTACCATATGCTTGAGCTTGAATATAGTGCTTATCTCTTCAACAATGGAAAATAATATGCTAGTAATCATGTTATTTATTGGCATCATAACTAATCATATTATCAACTGTGGTTGATTCTGAAAAATGTTTACTGGAGTATGTGTTTTGGGAGCCAAGTTGCTGCTACAGTTGACTGTTAGGTAATTGCCATTACAAAGACTGTTGTGTGGAATAAATTCATCTGAGTACAATATAGTGCTTAAAGGAAAAAAAGGTGACAAGCTTATGTCTTTAAATTCTCATATCCATGATAGTCAAATAATAAGAAAATGTCTAAGGCAACCATTAAAATTGTTTATTTCTTATAGCTACAAGGTCAATACTGCAGAAAATCAAACACAGAATTGAATTGTGTAGGTTACATAATTACAATGTAAGTTTCATAGCTTCCCCACCTTTTATATGAGAAGGTTAAATCTTGAGTGAGAAGGAATAAAAGCCTGAAACAAGGCTTGAGGATATCTGGGTGGATTCAGAGACAGCTAATAATTGTAGTTTGTCATTGTGTTGCTGAGAAGACTAACCTTTCTCCACTTGCAATTACCTCACCTGAGAAAGCTGACTTGAAAGGAGATGCCCTTTCCTCCAGACATATCCAGTAACTGTTTATTTACACTAGAGCATTAACTAGGGTGAGAGTTCCCCATGCTCCAGGGGGAATAAGTACAAAGTCTGACCTAGGAGTATATCATTCATATACATTGAAAGAATTGTAATATATGTATAATTTATATCAGCAAAAATCTGGGAAATAGGCATGAGAATGAATTATAAGGGTATTAAACCAAAGAGGATAGAATATAAGAAAAGATATGCCTAAATTTATTGTAATGGGTACATCAGAGATTCTAGATTTAATGTATTTGTATATGTAAATGAAAAGACTCTTTAATTTATTTGGTTGATTGAGTCAAATTGACAATCAACCATGCCTTAAGGCTAATGATGTTGAGATGCCTCAACTCTGATAGCATACAGTAGAAGAAGCAATAACAATCTTTCTGCAGATAGAGATTTGGGAATGGGTTTGTCATATGTAAGCTGAATACCCACCCCGCCTACTACCTCTCCCTAGAGGTCTTAAAGCACACTTTTCAGTAAAACATTGAGAAATACATCAGTGACAGCCTTCTTCAATAGTTTTCTGTGGTTTCCTGTGTGGCCTATTATAATTAAGGAGGGACCATTGATTAGACAGGCTCCCTGATTGATGAAATCCCTGGAGAGTCAAGACCAAAAGGCAGAACTTATCTACTGTTTCTGTCAAAGTTCAGGGACAAGAGAAAATCACAGCAAGTAATTTGAACAGGTAAATATAATATAATGAATTATTAACTAGTAAAATGGCTTAACTATTCAGGAGTAAAAGGAATGCCAAAGAATATAGAAATGGCAGATATATGAAGGAGATAAGCAGGGTTTGAACCTTGCTGGAGGCTGCACACGTGGCATGCTAATGAAACAACGCTGGGAAGCTGCTGGCATTGTGCCGCTGAAACTGGCTAGGAAACTGCCTACTGTGGTACCAGTTTGAACTTGCTGGGAAGCCACCCATTATGGCACCTACAAGATTCACTGGAAATCTGCTGAGATCCTAGCACTCTCTGGGAAACTAACTGCTCATGTGAATTAAGATGTAATATTGGCCCAGCTAGGTAAAGGCAAATGGTTTCTGGTAGTCCTTTTAAATTGTTATGGAGAAAAATAAATTAACTAGGTCAATAGCTTGACACCAGGGCTTGTATTCATTTGTACCAGGAAAGAGACTAAGTTAGAAGAGAAGAGCTGCAGTTGGATTCACCATATGATCATATTTGCATTTATCCTAAGTCAATTATCTAAGATCCATCTGAATTCTGTACAGATCAAATTCATTAAATTAATGAGGATATGATATTACTCTCCTCCTAGTCAGAGTAAGTTCTAGGTGCTTCCATCAAGCCTTTGTAACACTGGTCTGAAAGCAAATTCAGATAATTCTCCATTGTGTTGACTTAAGTAAGGTCTCTTCAGACCAAGAGATTTTCTGTTATATGATACAAGCAATATTCTAGTAGGCTTCCTATCCTCTACATTCTCAGACACACCATTATCAAGTAGATGTCACCAAATATCCCAGTAATCTCTGCTTTCTTCCTTTTTTTTTTTTTTTTTTTTTTTTTTTTTTTTTTTTTTTTGGTTAATGCTTCCAAGTTTTCTTTGGTAGTTATGTACAACAGCTTTTTTATTCTAGGATTCCATCATCCTCATTGACATCAGAGAACTCATTTCAGTGATGGCATCCTATATATAGTCACATCAGATCTCTAGAGGAGAGAAACCATAGACTATTTCAAGAATTAGGAATTCCCTCAGCAATGTGTTTCTCAACATGTCAATGAAGGGAAAATCTTTGGATTTGGGAATAAATGTGTAGCCTTGTGTGTGATGAATCCATTTCAACAGTTTTATATCCTAAAACATTTAGATTCCTTCCTTCATATTCTCTGAAAAATTCAATCTCATTAAATATTGACCTCTAGTGAATTCAAGTTTCAATCATCAAGCAAGTTGTTAAAGGCAATTCCAACTGTTCAAGATAACACATTATATTTTAGTGGTCTCTAGTAAGTGCGCCCAATTAATAAATTTGGCTTGATCTAGGGTTATATATCTACCTCTTTGCACTGATGATCTCAGAATCTATTATCACATGTAATCACAGTGTTGCTGCTGATATATATATATCTTACATGTCTTTGGTGTGTAATAAATGTAAATATAAAAGTACATGCATGTATGTATACATACATACATATGTATATGTTTACTTACCTTATAATTCATTTTCTTTTACTGCATAATTCTTTAAATGTGTAAACTATATCCTTCCATATTAACGTGCAACCTGATCATCAGAAACAGTCTGAGACTTTATCTGAGTTATATTGACAAGGGACAGTTGCTGTGGTTCTTGAGGAGAATAGGCTTACTTCTGCGAGGTGTCTGTCCTAGGTTCTGCTATCATTGGAGTGACAAAGAAAAGACATATATAGGTTAGTAGTATCAAGCACAAGAGGGATGTCTGTTTTCACTAGCAATGGAATGGAAGCTCAGAGTGACTTGTAGCTGCAAGCATTGTAGTTTCATTGGGGTCCAAACAGCTGTCCCATTTAGAATTTTAGTCTCATTCTTTCCCATTTATTGTCCTAACTTTCATGTGAGAAACACGGTGAAGCTCTGATTTCAATCCACCTAATTTAATTTTAAATTTGATTTTTTTAACATCAGTCATATGGCTATAAAAGAAAGAGAGAGAGAAATATACTTTGAGACTCTCACAGAAATGTCCTGGTTCTCACATTACATTTTGAGCTGAGAGTTAAATTAAATGAGTTTGTAATTTTTATTATTATCGTTATTTGTAAGAATCCAGTGCACTTAGAAGATTCTATTCACACCATAGGCTTTTTTCTTTTTCTTTCTTTCTTCTTCTTCTTTTTTTTTAATTTGGTCATTTTACTGTCATAATAGTCAAGTGCAGTGGGTACTTTGGATCCCAAGGTGTTGCTTCAGTAAGCAATTCATCAAAATTAACTGTAGGTAATGGATTGATTAATTGTGATGCCACTGCATGCCAAGGATTATTATCATCCTATTTCCTATTTACAAAATCTCAGCATTGCACTCAAGACTAATGACACAACCAATCAGTTCTCAAAACTCATCTTTGCACCTCTATTTCCATAGACTATTACTGATAACAGTTTTGTGTTAGTCAGTGTCCAGTCAGTAAACAGAAATCATATAGTAATTTTAATAGGGACAATTTAACATAAATGATATATTAACTAGTGATACCTAGTAGAGATTAACAATCAAGGTGCCTTTACTTCAAAGAATGCAAAAATAGCAAATAGAGAATAGCTGTTTCCTCAAAAACTAAGGCAGAGTACCAAAGAAAGAACAGCTTTCAAGAGAGGTCCTCTAAGTCTGCGATTCAGATCGTATTGGAGAAAGTGTGGTTATGGTCCAGTGAACTGTGGATAAATTTATTGAGATAATATAGGCTGAGGGAGAAAACTGCCTGCTGGGCTAGGGAGACAAGTTACTAAGAATCTGACCACTGGAAATTTGCTGAGATTTTTCTAGAAAGTTGCCACAGAGGTCCCAAAACCCACAGAGAATTATCTCATTATTGTGCCTGTAAAACCCAGTGGTAAGCCATGGTAGGGATACCAGCAGAACTCACTAACTTTGTTAAACAATAATGGCAAGCAAATACATATTCTTAAGTTTGGTGGGTACATTCATGATAACTACATTCATCAATGGTTACTTCTGTGATATTTTAATGAACCCTTCGTGCTTTTATTGTTGCCTTGTTAACAACTTTACACCTCATCAACTATTCCTTCTACGAGGTTTTCTCTCAGTTACTGGTGTTATTTATGTCTCCTGATTAGACTGACTGATAACAGGACTCTTGATTGATTCCAGGACTCCAGTAGTAGCCTATTGTAATAAATGTACATAACATTGTTGAACAGATCTAATCCAAAAATTGTACACTTGAAAATATACTACTAACCATTTTTAGAGAAAGATAATCAATTTACTTTTATGTTTTATGTACTATAGACCTACTTTTATATGCATATGGTCAGATTCCCTGCCTATAAAGAGCCCGGAGCACACTGACAGCCCTGTGTCTGAGACAAATAATTAGGTACCAAATAATATAACTCTTTTATAAATGTCTTAGCGTCATGTTAGTGTGTTGATGATATATTAAAAAAAGGTTAACATTGACATATGATAAATATTGATGTAAATGAGTTTATTTTAGTTATTACATATCAAACAATTTTGTAACTTCCTGTATCATTGCAGTTGTGCCCAGATTCAGAGGCTAAAATAAAAGTAACTAAAGGGAACAGTAGAAGAAAACACTGAAGTGTTGTTTGACTATGTTTTCCAAAATAAGTAGTAATAATTCTATATTATTTAAGATATTTTCATGAATGCTATATTTCATTCTGTACATTTTAGTGTCTTTAAACATATAACACAGGTAGACACCGATGGAACTTATTTTAGGGCAACATGTTATCTAGAATGTCCCCAATTTATTTTTCTCCCCGTGCTGACCTCTAATAACGTATTATTTTCAGAAGCAAAGTTAGATTTCACCCACTTCATTATTTTTTGTAATAATATCTCAATTTGCTTCTTTAAATTTGAATTTTCAAAAGATGATAAGAATAATGATTATAGAGCATTTTCATCACAATTGGGTTAGGAATACAGATGCTCCTCAATTTTCAATGGAGTTAAACCCCATTAAACCCATTGTAAGTTGAAAATATAATATGTCAAAATGAACTTAGGCCCTAATTGGTGGCTCAGTCATAGAGAGTCGGCCCAGCGTATGGGCATCCTGGGTTCAATTCCCTGTCAGGTCACATAGGAAAAGTGACTACCTACTTCTCTTCCCCTCCATTTTCCCCATCTATCCCTCTTCCTGTCCTACACCCAGTGACTTGATTGGTTTGAGTGTGACCCAGACAGTGCCTCAGTTGCTAAAAATAGCTCAGTTGTGAACATCGGCCCCAGACAGGTAGATTCTAGTTAGGGTTCATGCGGGAATCTGCCTCACTATCTCTCCTCATCTCAACTAAAAAAAAAAGTATATTTAATACACTTAACCTACTGAACATCACAGCTCAGTTTAGCCTATCTTAAGCGTGCTCAGAACACTTACACTGCCCTAAATTTGTACAATTATTTTGAGTTTCAATCAAGAGTAGTTGCCTTCCTTTTAAGCAGGAGATATAGAAAGGTGCTTCAGAAACATGATGGGATGCAAAAACATAAAACATCATATCCAAAAAAAAAAATGTTGGTAATGGAGTATACTGTAGAGTGTCAGTCATTTATCCTTTTGATTACATAGCTACCTTGGAGCTATGACCCAGCATCATGAGAGACTATTGTGCCATATATTGCTAGCCCAAGAAAAGACCAAAATTTGAAGTACAGTTTCTACTGAATGCATACTGTTTTTGTGCCATCACATGGTTGAAAAACTCCTAAGTCAAAACCTCAGAGACTATGTATATATACATAGAATAATCCTGTATGGAGTTGTGCTCTCTTTTACCTTTCCCTCACCTTTTTTTCTTTTTTTGTGATCAGCATCTTATGTATTTTGCCTTCATGTTCTCTCTAAAGTTGCTGTGTATGTGTTATGCAAATATAAGGGTTTTAAAAAAGTTATTTTTTCATTTTATTTTTTTAGGTGAAAATAGGGGAGAGAGTGAGGCAGACTCCCACATGCACCCCAACTGGGATCCACCCAGTAACCCAATTGAGGCTGATGCTCAACTACCGAGCTATTTTTAGAACCTGAGGCTGACCACTGAGAACGACTGAGTTATTCTCAGTGCCCAGGGCCATGCTTGAACCAATCAAACTACCAGCTGAAGGAAGGAAAGAGGGAGAGAAGGGGGAGAGGGAGAGAGAGAAAAACAGATGGTTGCTTCAATATAAGGTTTTTTTAATATTAATTATTTACTGCTTCAATTTGAAATGGGACATTATTATAAAATAAATTACTAGGCGCTATTGTAACTAACACTCTTAAAGCATCCTTTCCACCTGAGATGATATCCTTCTCACCAGCTATTGGTTCAAGAAAGCATTTAACAGTCAATTTTTGGTTAATTAGATGAAGAAAATCATCATATCCCAAGTCTGAAAAAAGTATTTTTTCTTTTAATGCAGTTTCAAGAAAAGATGGTAGTTATATCAAATATGAAGACTGGAACTTCTAGTTAAATTGTTACCAGTGTGAGAATAAAATCAGCACCCAGGACAGCACAGCAGAGACACAACTCTGAGAAAAACGTAGGCACTAAAAGTGAAGAAGTTCAAGAAAATGTCTCATAGAGGGCATTGTGGAATTCAAGTAATTAATTTTCTCCACTGACCTTTACCAGAGAGGGCATCCCTATGCAATTAGATGCTGCCAATAATGCAGAATTTAGCAATGCTTCATTCCATTGGCTCTTCTCTATGTTCTAAAGTATAAGAGAGAAGGAATCCCCTTAGTTAGAATTTTCTTTTGTGAGGAAGATCATGCACAATATGAGTATCTGCCTATACTTTCCTTCTTCTGTATTTAACATTAGGTGTTTTTTAAAACAAGATGAAGCTTTAAAATTATGAGTAATACAATATTAGAGAATACAATATTAGAGAAGAAGAGTATGATTTACTGACAAATGCTTCTGCTTTTAAAGTATTTAGTTCTATATTGACTTTATTTTTGCATTACATTTCTTTCCTGTTATGTTAATTTTGATTTCCACCAAATAGCATAACATAATAGGGAAGCCCATAGATTATAGTGCTAATTGTCCAAGTTTTAATACTATATCCATTACTTGCTAGAAATGGAATTTAGACAAGTTACTTACATTCTCTGCTTTATGATTTCTTCATCTATAGGCTTAGATATAATTATACCTACATTGTAAGGTTAAGCAATAAATTTAGATAATTGCTTGCATGTAATCTTAGATATTACTATTATAATGTGCTTCTATTAGCTCAGCATCTACCCTATCTCATCTACAAGCTTTATTTAAAGACTATAGGCTTCTTTAATTTTGTGGGACTCATAAAGAAATGTAATTTTTCTTTCTTTCTTAGTCAATTATTTGGGATATTTTTTTCTTTTAACTAATTCTGTACTATCGAAACAAAAATCTCCCTTTATAATTATTGATTTTTAATAGACATATCTTAATTCATTTTAGTTACTAAATATTTGTGGGGTTACTGTGGCTCAGTATAGCAACATTTATCTAGCTATCATCTATCTATCTATCTATCTATCTATCTATCTATCTATAATCATCTATCATCTATCCATTTTTTTGGACAATTTTTCTTGAAAACGTTGTTATGATAGCCACTGTGCCTTTGGGGCTGGAATCATGTCTTTATCCATTGACTTGTTTTCTCCTCTTAAACATGAGTTCTGCCTGACTTACGATCAGTGTGTGGTAGAATGTTTCTGTGGTAGCACTTATTCTTTTTATTTCTTTTCTCTTGTCTTGTATTTTTGCTGAGTGGTTACTACTAAACAGCATATTTACAATAATTTTTATTTAATAGATCTGGTAATCTTTAGTATAAAGAAGAACTTAGGGATACTCAGATTCTGCCCTTCTCATTTATCCATATTACTCAAAATAAAAAAATAATCTTTTTCTATTTTGCAAATATTAGTGTACTGTGGGTCAACACATAAGTTTAAATCAATATATTATCTATCTATCTATTTAATCTATCATATATCATTTATCTATCCATCTATGTATCTATCCATGCTCCCTAGAATTAGTACAAATATGTGGTAACTTAGTCATTATAGATTGGACTGCACTGTGATGGTTTCTTATACTTCTATTTCTCTTTCCTTCTCATTCTTTCTTTCATTTTCACTCTTATTCTTTCTTTCCTTCATTTTTATAAAGGGAGGGTTTTATGGGTTGAATTGTGTTTTTCTCCAAGAAGATATATTGAAACACTGACACCTAACACTTCAGCGTATGACCCATTTGGAGATAGATTTGTTGCAGATATAAAGCTGAAGTCATACTGGAGTAGTCTGGGACCCCATTCTAATATGACTGGTGTTCTAAAAAGAATGCCATGTGAAGATAAAAAGGGCAGCAGATCATGCAAGGACAGAGAACCAGAGTGATGTTTTTATAATCCAAGAAATGTTAAAGATTGTCATTAAATTACCAGAAGCCAGGAAACAACAAGGTAGAATTTTCCTATAGATTTCAGAGGGAGCATAGTCCTGCTGATACTTTGATTTGACTTCTAGCTTCCTTAACTGTGAGAAAGATTTCTGTTGTTTCAACCACTCAGTTTGTGGTACGTTGTTATGAAAGCTCTAGAAAACTTATATTGATGGGCATAGTAGTAATTTCTCCGTAATCTCCAACCTTTGGTCTCTGGGTTCTTAAAAGTTAAAAACCTGAAAGTGCGTTTATGTGGTGGTATCAGCATTTTTACTAATTTAGTAACTATTAGAAATATGTCTATTTGAATAGCTGATAATTAATAATTACTTCTAAAAATTATGTATTTTTCCTTAATGCTATTTACAGTAATAAATTTTTTATTCAAAAGTTATTCCTAAGTGTTATGCCTTCAAATTAACAAGAGTATACAAATTTAATAGAAGCATAAAATTTACTTAAAAATGTAAAGTTTTATCTTAACACTCTAAAATATGTGAAGCTGCATAAAAACAGATCAAACTTTGCAAAACTGTTGGCAATTGCCAATAGTTTCACCTTTATTGAAGTTGGGGAGAAAATAATTAGCACTTTATGCTATAAGAACTAAGCTGGGTTCTTAGTTGAAAGGTAGTTGATGAACACAACTTTAGAAATTAATTTTCATAAAACTTGAGTGTGTGTCTAAATTTTGAGCAGGACAGTGTTAGCATTGATCTATCAGTACAGTGGTACAACATGGTCCTAATTCAAATACAAACTCTGACAGTAGCACTTATTTTTGAAGTGGCTTCAAACAAGTTTTCAAATAACATTAAATAGATGTAGATGTGATGTTAACTTATTCTAACAATTCTGAAATATTACCATATAAATATAAAACCTATTGTAATCTTGCAATCTAAACTCCTTCTTAACAACTTATAGCCCTAAAGTATAAAAATTCAGCATTATTTAATTACAATTTACCTATTCTTAGCTCCTTACAGGTAAAACTCTTAAAGTAGTTATCAAGATGTCAAGTGTCTAGTTACTTTTATTAAGATGTATCAATTTTTTCTTATTTTTTTCCAATGTTGATGGAGCTCTAGGTCATGACAAATCTATGACCCATCTGTGGAATCGTTCATAAAGCTGAAAACCTTGAACCAATCCTTTGGAGTTCCTCTAACAGCCCTTTATTATGATAGGTTGATAAAATCTTGATTCACTGAGCCTGAAAATGGACAATTTATTTTTAATTGAATATTTTCCAGAATTGTCCTTTTCAGGTCCATTGTATCATATTTCATCTCACACACAAATGTTAGGTTTTCTTGAACTGTTCCTAATTCACTTGGTTCCCAATCCACATTATATAGAAATACTTGACATAAATTATGTATCACTTCATTTTATTTATATCAATATTATGTGACAAGTTATTTTTTACATTTTTCACTTCCAATCAGGAAAAGTTTACTGCTGTGTGATAAATTCTATTCTTTTTCCTTCTTTAATCCACTATTCAGGTGACCATCTAATTTTTATTTAGTCATTTCCTTCAAATTCCTATTATCAGCTGGATAAAATTCAAATTAGTTATTAAACTATTGTTACTTTTGTATCTCTTTTATTTTGTATTACAATTTTCCATTTTCTATACACAAATAAATATGAATCTGCATATGGTATCCTTCAGTTTAATAGCATTTGATAATCCTTCTATGTTTTTAATAACTTCCTGGGATATGAGTAAATTGCAACTCTCCCAACTAGGCAAGGAAATATATAATCATCTACAACTCATTTTCCAAAAGTCCATACTTGTCATATACTGTTTCCATAAACTGTCTTTCTCAAAAAGACATTGTCTTCCAGAACCAGTTTGGCAGTATGAGTTTAGAACACAGTACAATTAGTTTCAGTAACAAATCTGAGGCCAATTGGTTAATATACAAGCCCTTGAAATTCTGACTTAGAAATAACCAAGTATTTTTTCTAAATCTTTTGAAAATTACGTTAAACTGCAACTCAGAACCCTGATAGAACATTTCAGATAGTTGAAAGACTTCCATACCTTCAGAATTGACTTGCTTTTCAAAAAAGAGAATGAATTTTATATAGGGATTGCATATTTTATCAATTATGTAGTAAACAGCCATTCAATTTTCAGATTCTTTTAAATATTGTTCTTTCTAATCTCTCTGTTATTCTATATGTTTCTTTGGGGGTTGACCTAATCTACCCCCATAATTAGCTTGGTTCCTTCTGAGGATTGTGAAGAAGAGCTTGTTCCAGATCTTTGGCTCTGTTTCTGGTGGCTTCAGGTAGTACTGGGTTTACAGGTGGTATTCTCCTTGTGTCCTTACAGTTTCTTCTTTCTGTGCCTATCTGTCTCTGCATCCAAATTTCCCTATTTTATAAAGATTGGATTAAGTTTCACCCTAATGACCTTATTTTAACTTAATTCTGTAAAGAGGCTCTTTCCAAATAAGGTCACACTGCAAAGAACTGGAGATTAGAACTTCAACATATATTTTATGGAGTGGAGAAACACAGTTCAGCCCATAACAAACTGTCTCCACATTTTGGTGTGGTGGTTAGCCTCGTGACCTCAATTCTCTGATGGGTCTGAAACTAGTCATTAGTTTTCAGCTTGTTCAGCTTTTTATTGTAAGAATGTGAGTGGTGACTTTTAAGTATTTTTCATGTTGAAGAATTTCAATTAGGTCCAGATAATACCTGTCTATTTTAGACAGTTCCTGTGATTTCTGAAACCTGTAACTGATTATTGGACATATAACCCTGACTTACAGATTTCTAAAATAATTAACATATTTTAAACATATTATTTTCCCTCAAGTCAAACTCATTTTCTCTTCTTTAATTTCTTTTATTAAAAAGTAATTTACCTATTAAGCAAGAAAAGAAACATATAGAGACCTTTTATACATCTTTTTCTCTTATCCTTAAGAAGAATACGTGTAGGTGCAGAGATAAATAAAGCAAAGAAAATAATATAGAACAATTAAATGGAAAAGCATATGCCAGATTTAGGAAATAACAAACATTTAATTATTTTATGTTCTTAGGATGCTCAGAAAGGATTGATCGGAGATAAAGCTGGTTAACTATGTTGAGGAAAGGTTATAGTTGTCTAGTACTGGGGTTAACAAAACAAACTATGACCCAAGGCAAATCAAGCCCACTGCTGATTTTTGTAAGTAAAATTGTATTTTAACACAGCTGTAGTTGTACTTTTATATTTTGTTTGTGACTGCCTTCATGTTAAAATGGCAAAAAAGTTGTGCAGTTGTGACATTGGACTGTATGACCAGCAAAACTGATAGTGTTAATACCTGGCTTTCAGAGGGGAATTTTGCCTACCTCTGGTCTACTGTCATGTGAAATTGTTAGAATTGCTTTTTGTTAGTCTGTATCCTTTAAAAAAAAACAAGGGGCATCATTATTCTAAGGGTGTGGTCAGTGAGAATTTACACAATCATATTTATGGTTTTTGACAAAAGATTGTCATGTTAATGAAGAAAAATTTGAAGCTGTGAGAAGAAAAGTAAAGAAAAGAGAACAGGGAAAGTAACACAAACAGCTAAAAAGTTAATGAAGTCAGTGGTCTGTAACCCTGGACAATAAGAGACAGAGTAATAGAAAGACAAAATCTTCTTTTCTCCTCCTCCTCCTCCTCCTCCTTCTTTCTTTTTTCTTCTTTTTTCTTTCTTCTTCCTCTTCCTCTTTTTCTTGTCTTTACTAAAGAAATATAATGCATTGTGGCACTTACATATATTTTTAGAGAAATATCATTGTATAACATTAAGAAAATAAAAAAAAGGTAATACACTTTATAAACTTAAAACAATTTAAGGAGGCTATAAACTAGTTTTGGGGAATAAAGATTCAATGCTCAATTTCCATTTTAAGGAGATATATAGACATGGGTATAGATATAGATATTTATACAGATTTAGAAAATATTGACCTGATAAAATCAGGGATAGTTAGCCTTTTTATACCACCGCCCACTTTTGTGTCTCTGTTAGTAGTAAAAATTTCTAACTGCCTACCAGTTCCACAATAACGGTGATTAATTTTAATGGGGTGACATTGATAAATCAGGGTACATATGTTCAGAGAAAACAGCTCTAGGTTATTTTGACATTTGCTTATGCTGTATACCCCTCACCCAAAGTCCAAATGTCTTTCGTCACCTTCCAACTGGTTTTCTTTGTGCCTCTCCCCTCTCCCAACCTCGTATCCCTCACACTCTTGTCCATGTCTCTGAGTCTCATTTTTATGTCCCACCTATGTATGGAATCATATAGTTCTTAGTTTTTTCTTACTTATTTCACTCTGTATAATGTTATCAAGGTTCATCTATGTTGTTGTAAATGATCCGATGTCATCATTTCTTATGGCTGAGTAGTATTCCATGGTATATATGTACCAAAGTTTTTTTATCTACTCGTCCTCTGACAGACACTTGGTCTGTTTCCAGATCTTCGCTATTGTGAACAATGCTGCCATAAACATGGGGGGTGCATTTCTTCTTTTCAAACAGTGCTATGGTGTTCTTGGGGTATATTCCTAACAGTGGGATAGCTGGGTCAAAAGGCAATTTGAGTTTTAATTTTTTGAGGAATCTCCATACTGTTTTCCACAGTGGCTGCACCAGTTTGCATTCCTACCAGCACTGCAGGAGGGTTCTTTTTTCTCCACATCCTTGCCAGCACTTATTGTGTGTCGTTTTGTTGATGAGCGCCATTCTGACTGGTGTGAGGTGATAACTCATTGTGATTTTAAATTGCATTTCTCTAATGATTAGTGATGTTGAGCATTTTTTCATATGCCTATTGGCCATCTGTATGTCCTCTTTGGAGAAGTGTCTACTCATTTCTTTTGCCCAATTTTAGATTGGATTGTTCATCTTTCTGGTATTAAGTTTTACAAGTTCTTTATAAATTTTGGTTATTAACCCCTTATCAGATGCATTGTCAAATATATTCTTCCATTGTGTAGTTTGTCTTTTTATTCTGTTCTTATTATCTTTAGCTGTGCAGAAGCTTTTTAGTTTGATATAATCCCATTTGTTTATCCTGTCTTTTATTTCACTTGCCTGTGGAGACAAATTGGCAAATATATTGCTGCAAGAAATGTCAGAGAGCTTACTGCCTATGTTTTCTTCTAATATGCTTATGGTTTCATGGCTTACATTTAAGTCTTTTATCTGTTTTGAGTTTATTTTTGTGAATGGTGTAAGTTAGTGGTCTAGTTTCATTTTTTTTTCACGTAGCTGTCCAATTTTCCCAACACCATTTGTTGAAGAGGCTGTCTTTATTCCATTGTATTTCCTTACCTCCTTTGTCAAATATCAGTTGTCCATAGAACTGTGGGTTTATTTCTGGGTTCTCAGTTCTATTCCATTAATCTATATGCCTATTCTTATGCCAGTACCAGGCTGTTCTGAGTACAATGGCCTTATAGTATAACTTGATATCCAGAAGTGTGATACCTCCCACTTTATTCTTCCTTTTCAAAATTGCTGAGGCTATTCCTGTTCTCTTTTGGTTCCATATAAATTTTTGGAATATGTGTTCTATATCTTTGAAGTAAGTCATTGGTATTTTAATTGGTATTGCATTGAATTTATAAATTGCTTTGGGTAATATGCACATTTTAATAATGTTTATTCTTCCTAACCATGAGCATGGTATATACTTCCACTAGTTTGTATCTTCCCTGATTTCTTTTATCAATGTTTTATAATTTTTCGAGTACAAGTCTTAAATCTCCCTGGTTAAATTTATTCCTAGGTACTTTATTTTTTTGGTTGCATTGGTAAAGGGGATTGATTCCTTAATTTCTCTTTCTGACAGTTCACTGTTGGTGTATAAAAATGCCTCTGATTTCTGAATATTAATTTTATATCCTGCCACCTTGCTGAATTCATTTATCAGGTCTAGTAGTTTTTTGACTGCGACTTTAGGGTTTTCTATATACAATATCATATCATCTGCAAATAATGATAGTTTTACTTCTTCTTTTCCAATTTGGAAGCCTTTTATTTCTTTATCTTGTCTGATTGCTATGGCTAGGACTTCCAGGACTATGTTGAATAAGAGTGTTGAAATGGGGCACCCCTTCCTTGTTCCTGATCTTAAGGAGATTGCTTTTAATTTTTGCCCATTGAGTATGATGTTGGCTGTGGGTTTGTCATAGATGTCTTTATCATGTTGAGGTATGTCCCCTGTATTCCCACTTTGCTGAGAGTTTTGATCATGAATGGGTGCTGGATTTTATCAAATGCTTTTTCTGCATTTATTGAAATTATCATGTGGTTTTTCTCCTTTCTTTTTTTTATATGATGAATCACATTGATTGATTTGCGAATATTGTGCCAGCCTTGCCTCCCAAGAATAAATTCCACTTGATCCTGGTGTATGATTTTTTTCATATATTGCTGGATCCAGTTTGTTAATATTTTGTTGAGAATTTTAGCATCTAAATTCATCAGGGATATTGGCCTATAATTTTTTTTCTTTGTGTTGTCTTTGCTTGGTTTTGGAATCAGAATTATGCTCACCTCATAAAAGGAGCTTGGAGGTCTTCCTTCCTCTTGAATTTTTTGAAATAGCTTGAGAAGGATAGGAGTTCTTCCTGAATATTTGGTAGAATTCACTTGTGAAGCCATCAGGCCCAGGACTTTTCTTTGTTGCAAGTTTTTTGATAATTGTTTCAATCTCATTTGTTGTAATTGGTATGTTTAGGTTTTCTGATTTTTCCAGATTAATTTTTGGAAGATTATATGTTTTCAGGAATTTGTCCATTTCATCTAGGTTGTCTAGTTTTTTGGTATACAGTTCTTCATAGTATTTTCTTATAATATTTTGTATTTCTGTTGTGTCAGTTGTTATTTCTCCCCTCTCATTTCTAATTTTATTTATTTGAGTCCTCTCTCTTTTTTTCTTGGTGAGTCTGGTTAATGGTTCATCAATCTTGTTTACCTTTTCAACTGGTTTCATTGATCCTCTGTATTGTTTCTTTAGCCTCTATGTCATTTATTTCTGCTCTGATCTTTATTATTTCCTTCCTTCTACTAGCTCTGGGCTTTACTTGCTGTTTTTTTTTTTTTCTAGTTCTTTTAGATGTAGGGTCAAGTTGTTTATTTGAGCTTTTTCTAACTTCTTGAGGTATGCCTGTAATGCAATGAACTTCCCTCTCAAGACTGCTTTTGCTGTGTCCCATGAATTTTGAGTTGATGTATGCTCATTATTGTTTGTTTCTAGGAATTTTTAAATTTCTTCTTTGATCTCATTGTTCACCCATTCGTTATTTAATATCATGGTATTTAGTTTCCAAGTGTTTGAGTATTTTTAAGTTTTTCTGTTGTAGTTGATTTCTAGTTTCATGTCATTGTGATCACAGAATGTGCTCGATATGATTTCAATCTTCTTAAATTTGTTGAGACCACTTTTGTGCCCTAACATGTGGTCTATTCTAGAGAATGTACCATGAGCACTTGAAATGAATGTATATTCTGCTGCTTTAGGGTGAAAGGTTCTGAAGATATCTATTAAATCGAGTTGATCTAGTACAGGGGTCTCAAACTCAACTCAGCATGTGGGCTGCAGAGCAAGATCACAGCCGTTCAGCGGGCCGCACTAGGTCTACAAAAGGCAACTGTTACACAACACTTTTCTCACTGCAGTTGAAAACAAAAAAAAATCAGTACAACAAGCACAATCGTACATGCAGTTTACTCAGTGTCACAAAACGACCAGAAACTGTAGTTCGCATCACAACTGCTGTGAACTAAGCTAATATCTAGCTAGGATGCTAGAGAAATGAAAAATACAAGTAGGCCCCTAGGCTTACTTAATTTTATCCAAAATATTTTGAACTTCGTGGATTAGTCTGCGGGCCGCACAAAATTGTTCGGCAGGCCACGAGTTTGAGACCCCTGATCTAGTATGTCTGCTGTTTCTTTGTTAATTTTCTTTCTTGAGGATCTATCTAGTGAGGTTAGTGGGGTATTGAAATTCCCTACTAGTATAGTATTGCTGTTGATATTGCCCTTTAAATCCATCAAAGTCTGCTTTATATATTTAGGTGCTCCTATATTAAGTGCCTAGATATTTATAATGGTTATATCTTCCTGTTGTATTGTTCCCTTTATCATTATGTAGTGACCTTATTTATCTCTTACTATCGTCTTTGTTTTAAAGTCCATTTTGTCTGATATAAGTACTGCTACCCCAGCTTTTTTTTTCATTTCCATTTGCGTGAAATATTTTTTTCCATCCATTTATCTTCAGTCTATGTGCATCTTTTGTTTTAGGTGTGTCTCTTGTAGACAGCATATGTATGAGTCTTGTTTTCTTATCCACGCAGCTACCTTATGTCTTTTGATCAGATCATTAATCCATTTACATTTAAGGTTATTATTAATATGTAATTGTTTATTGCCATTTTATTCTTGAAAATTGTATTCTCTTTTTGCTATATGCTTTTTCTCCTTTGATCTGTTTACAACAGTCCCCTTAGCATTTCTTGCAGCCTTGGTTTGGTTGTAGTAAATTCCTTGAGTAGATTTTTTTTTGTCTGGAAAGTTTTTTACTTCTCCTTCAATTTTAAATGATAACCTTGCTGGATAAAGTAGTCTTGGTTATAGGCCTTGTTCTGCATTACTTTGAATATTTTTTGCCATTCCCTTCTGGCCTCAAGTGTTTCTGTTGAGAAGTCAGAAGTCATCCTTATGGGGGCTCCTTTGTAGGTGATAGTCTTTTTTTTCTAGCAGCTTTTAATATTTTCTCTTTGTCACTTAGCTTTGGTATTTTAATTATGATGTGTCTTGGTGTAGGTTTTTTTTGGTTTCTCTTTAATGGAGTTCTCTGTGCTTCCTGAACATGTGAGATGTTTTCCTGCCTTAACTGAGGGAAGTTTTCAGCTATGATATGCTTGAACAAAGTCTCTATACCTTGTTCTTTCTCTTCTTCTTCAGGAACCCTTATGATGCGTATGTTATTTCTCTTCATGTTGTCACAGAGCTCTCTTAGAGTTTCCTCAGACATTTTGAGTCTCTTTTCTTTTTTCTGCTCTGCTTCAGTGTCTTTATTTATCATGTCCTCTAACTCACTGATTCAATTCTCTGCTTCATTCATCCTGCTTTTAATTCCTTCCGTTGTGTTCTTCATTTCAGATATTGTATTTGTCATTTCTGAATGATTTTTTTCATTATTTCAATGTCCTTTTTATATTTGCTATCTCTTTATTTAGGTGTTTGTATTGACCATCTATTGTTGTTCTAATGTCTTTGAGCATCCTAAGAATCATTATTTTAAACTCTGCATTTGGTAATTTGGTTATATCTGATTCATTTAGGTCCTTTTCTGGGGAGTTCTCTTGATTCATGTGTGTTGCATTTCTCTGCCTTCTCATCTTCTCTGTCTAAAAGAAGGTTTTGGCCCCTGAAGTCCACTGGGTGTGGCCTCAGTTCCCTAGGTATGGTCTGTCTGCAAGCCCACCACCCCCTCTGCTGTAGCTGCCTAGGGTGTTTGGGTATGGGCGTTGCCGGTGCCTACCCACTGGGGCTCTTGCTGTGGTTTCTGCCTTTCCTTCATGGAGTGGATGTGATCATGTGCTTGGGTGTACAAGCCTTAGTGGCCTTGGCCTTCACCCCACCCTCGTGGGTGGCATTACGCTCGGCCCTGAGGGCAGTGATGAGCACCTTTGCTCAGCTGTGGGTCTCCGCTTGTTTCTGGGCTTCCACCTCACCCTTGCAGGAGCAGCCCGCTTGTGGGATGGCTGCAAGCCTTGGCTCCACAGGCCAGACAGGACTCAGTAATAGTGATTTATAAAGTAGGGAAGTAACTTTACTTTATAAAATTTATAAAACAGAGTTACAGCAAGGTAAAGCATATAATAATTATGAAGTACTTTATGTCAGATTTTTGATAAGTTTGGCAGAATCTTTATAAAACAACTTACTATAGTTAAATCTATCTTTTTATTTATATTTGGTTGCTCCACTACCACCCACCATGAAAGCTTTAATGCCTACTAGTGGGTGGTAGGAACCAGGTTGACTACCACTGCGACAAATGATAGCAACCATTTTGGTAAACTGTATGTATATCTACTAAAGTTCAGTATTGATATTGCAGATGTAAAATATGTATAGCACACAATTTAAAAATAAAATATGTAATACAGCCTAACCAGGTGTTGGTGCAGTAGATAGAGCATCAGCCAGGGATGCTGAGATTTCAGGTTCAATTTCCCAGGATTGCTGGATTGAAACTAGAATCAATGACATGACCACATGATTGTTGGCTTGAACTCAAAGTTTGCTGGCTTGAAGTCCAGGTTAGCTGAGTCCAAAGTCACTGGCTTGAGATAAGAGGGTCACTGGCTTGGCTGGAGCCCTCTGGTCAAGGCACTTATGAGAAAGCAATAAATGAACAACTAAAGTGCCACAACTATGAGTTGATGCTTCTCCTCTGTCTCCCTTCCTGTCTGTCTCTCTCTCTTTCTCTACCTAAAAAAAAAAGAAAAGTAATACTGTATGATTATTTTAAATTATAAATTACATATACCTAATTTATTCATATAAAGTGCTTTCCGAGGTTTTTGCCAAACTCATTTGTAGCCTGACTGTGGGTTTAATTGAGAATTGAATATAGTTCCAACATGCATGTTCATTGGTATTTTCTTTTAAACTAATGAATAAGATGAAAATGAGATGACAAATATACATGTCAGAAATTTTCTTGTTTGTTAATGACATGTGCCATTCTTTGGCTGAATTGACTAATAATTTCTGAAATATACAAGGATGTTTCTTCATATTTTTGTATAATTCATGACGTATAACTATAGACAGACACACTTTTAATCTAATCTGAAATATTAACTTCTTCATCATTTTATTTTAAGTCTAGACAATAGAAAAAATAATAAATCAAGCCCAGATTTATAGTGCCTATTTATTTCCATAAAAAAATACTTCCATCATGGACAATTTTTGACTACCAACATGATACCAATTAATATAGAGTTGAGGGAGATGTGTCATAGCACACTATTATATAGTATTTTCATCATAAAGATTTGAAAGGTATAATAATTTCAAAGTCATAGACAATAGCAAAATGTAGTAAAATAGGAAGCAATAAGTTTTAAATATTTATGTTTTTAATATAATTTATTTAATTGTAATTTTATATAATTTATTGTTTGACAATTACTATGTTTAAAAATGTCTTACTAAATTCCTAAAAATTTCAAAAGCAGCTCTTGTAAGACAGGACAAAAGGGCTTTAGCATTTCTTTGGACAGACATGAATATTGTTTTAAACGCTTATATCTCAACTATTTATGTTAAATTCTTATTTGATGCATTAGAATTTTTTAGATGATTCAAGTATTTATTGAGAATTCAGAGCTCTAGGCTGATTACCTACATAACATAGGTAGGTGAGAAACTTTTGGCAAGTAATTTAATTTCCTGGAGTTTAGTTTGCTTTTCTTTTTTTTTTTTTTTTTGTATTTTTCTGAAGCTGGAAACAGGGAGAGACAGTCAGACAGACTCCCGCATGCGCCTGACCGGGATCCACCCAGCACGCCCACCAAGGGCGACGCTCTGCCCACCAGGGGGATGCTCTGCCCCTCCGGGGCGTTGCTCTGCCGCGACCAGAGCCACTCTAGTGCCTGGGGCAGAGGCCAAGGAGCCTTCCCCAATGCCCGGGCCATCTTTGCTCCAATGGAGCCTTGGCTGCGAGAGGGGAAGAGAGAGACAGAGAGGAAGGAGGGGGGGTGGAGAAGCAAATGGGCGCTTCTTCTGTGTGCCCTGGCCGGGAATCAAACCCAGGTCCCCCGCACGCCAGGCCGACGCTCTACCGCTGAGCCAACCGGCCAGGGCTAGTTTGCTTTTCTATGAAAATAATTTGCTGGGTCAGATAACTTGTCCTCACTTTATCCTTTTTCCATTTTTTTCTGGTTGCCACCTTTCATTTGGTTGGTTCTACATAAATATATCTAAATATTAAATATGTATTTTGATGAAATTTGATTTGGTTAAAATGTTATTAAATTAAACTTTTTGAATAAAAATATATCTTATTTATGCAATTATGAATATAGATTTTAAATTAGCTCTACTAATTTTCTTGTTAATGATTTAAAAGACTATATAAATCTACCCATGACTGGGTAACTCACTTGGTTAGAGCACTGTCTTGATATGCCAAGGTTGTGGGTGCAGACCCTGGGAAGGGAACATACAAGAATCAACAAATAAATGAATAAAGTGGAACAACAAATCAATGTTTCTCTTTCCTCTCATCTCTCTCTAAAAAAAAAAAATCAACCAATAAAAAAACTTTTTTAAGACAAAAATCTACATTTCATTTTTTTCTTAACCCAGTGGGATGTGGGTAGATATGATCTCTGAATTGGTTTAAGTCTTTGCTTTTTATTATGTTTGATAAAATTTGTGTTACAGGTCATACTTTAAACTTTTTTAATAATTTTTTATTAATTTTAATGAGGTGACATTGATAAATCAGGGTACATATGTTCAGAGAAAACATCTCCAGGTTATTTTGACATTTGATTATGTTGCATATCCATCCCCCAAAGTCAAATTGTCTTCCGTTATCTTCTATCTGGGTTTTTTTGTACCCCTCTCTTCCCCCCTCCTCCCTCCGCCTCCCCCCCCCCGTAACCACCACACTCTTGTCCATGTCTCTGAGTCTCATTTTTATGTCCTACCTATGTATGGAAACAAATAGTTCTTAGTTTTTTCTAATTTACTTATTTCACTCAGTATAATGTTATCAAGGTCCATCCATGTTGTTATAAATGATCTGATGTCATAATTTCTTATGGCTAAGTAGTATTCCATAGTATATATATACCACATCTTCTTTATCCAGTCATTTATTGAAGGGCTTTTTGGTTGTTTCCATGTCTTGGCCACTGTGAACAATGCTGCAATGAACATGAGGCTGCATGTGTCTGTAAAACTTTAATGTAATATACCATATCAAAAAACAAAGGACAAAAACCATATGATCCTATCAATAGATGTAGAAAAGACATTTAATAAAATACAACACAATTTTATGTTTAAAACACTCAACAAAATGGGTATAGAAGGAAAATCTCAACATAATAAAGGCCATTTATGACAAACCATCAGCTAAGATCAATTAAATGGCATAAAACTGAGGATTTCCCCCTAAAATCAGGAACAAGACAAGGTTGTCCACTCTCTTCACTCTTTAACATAGTGCTGAAAGTTCTAGCCAGAGAAATCAGACAAGAAAAAATTATAAAAGGTATTTATATTGGAAAAGAAGAAGTAAAGGTTTCACTTTTTGCAGATCATATGACCCTATACATCAAAAACTCCAAAGACTCAACAAAAAGACCACTAGAAACAATAATCCAATACAGTAAGGTCGCAGGATACAAAATTAATATACAAAAGTCCATTGCCTTTCTATATGCCAACAATGAAACATCAGGAAACGAACTCAAAAAATAATCCCCTTTATGGTTGCAACAGAAAAATAAAATACCTAGGAACAAATATAACAAAGAATGTAAAGAACCTATATAATGAAAACTACAAAGCATTGTTAAGGAAAATAGGAAAAGATACAATGAAATGTAAAAATATTCCTTGTTCCTGGATAGGAAGAATAAATATAGCCAAAATGACTATATTACCCAAAGCTATATACAAATTTAATACAATTCCCATCAAAATTCCAATGGCATTTTTTAAACATTCTTTAATTTGTAATTTGTATAAATTAAAGTAGCAAACTTTTACTTTTGTGTTTGATGTTAAGTTAGGAGGAAAGTTTTGTGAACTTTCTCTTATTCTCTTCCCAGATGACTACATTAATATTCATGTATGGCTCATTAGTATTTTTTGTCATGAATTTGGTACTTCACATATTCCTTGACAACATTAGAAAAAATTACTATTGTATTTTTTAGATAATTAAATAGTATGACATAAAATGTTTATTTATTTCAGATGCAGACAGTAACAAATGTAGTGAATATCTTATAAGTTCTTCTACAATACTGAGAATTTTTAAATTTTTTCTAATAAGCTCTAAGGAATTGTAAAATTTTCTGGTTAAATTTGTCAAACTTTATAAATTACTGTCATGATTTAATTGACTTTGGCATAGCATTTTACCATTATATAAAGCAGAAATGAAAATGGAAGCTGTCTTAAGAGTAAATTTTAATGACACTCAAATTAATATGTTTTTTGGTCATTTTATATCTTTTATTTTTTGTTTCATTTTAGTTTGGTTTCCTTATTCCTACAGAGATGCTAAATATGCAAATTGTTACACAAGATACTATTTTAGTATTTTCTTCTTTTTTTTTTTTTTAATAATTTTATTTTTTTAATGGGGTGACATCAATAAATCAGGATACATATATTCAAAGATAACAAGTCCAGGTTATCTTGTCGTTCAATTATGTTGCATACCCATCACCCAAAGTCAGATTGTCCTCTGTCACCTTCTATCTTGTTTTCTTTGTGCCCCTCCCCCTCCCCCTTTCCCTCTCCCATTCCCCCCCTCCCCCTCGTAACCACCACACTCTTATCAATGTCTCTTAGTTTCACTTTTATGTCCCACCTACGTATGGAATAATGCAGTTCCTGGTTTTTTCTGATTTACTTATTTCGCTTCGTATCATGTTATCAAGATCCCACCATTTTGCTGTAAATGTTCCGATGTCATCATTTCTTATGGCTGAGTAGTATTCCATAGTGTATATGTGCCACATCTTCTTTATCCAGTCATCTATTGACGGGATTTTTGGTTGTTTCCATGTCCTGGCCACTGTGAACAATGCTGTAATGAACATGGGGCTGCATGTGTCTTTACGTATCAATGTTTCTGAGTTTTGGGGGTATATACCCAGTAGAGGGATTGCTGGGTCATATGGTAGTTCCATTTTCAGTTTTTTGAGGAACCACCATACTTTCTTCCATAATGGTTGTACTACTTTACATTCCCACCAACAGTGTATGAGGGTTCCTTTTTCTCCACAGCCTCTCCAACATTTGCTATTACCTGTCTTGCTAATAATGGCTAATCGAACAGGTGTGAGGTGGTATCTCATTGCCGTTTTGATTTGCATTTCTCTAATAGCTAAAGAAGATGAACATCTTTTCATATATCTGTTGGCCATTTGTATTTCTTCCTCGGAGAAGTGTCTGTTCATATCCTCTTCCCATTTTTTTATTGGATTGGTTGTTTGTTTGTTGTTGAGTTTTATGAGTTCTTTGTATATTTTGGATATTAGGCCCTTATCTGAGCTGTTGTTTGAAAATATCATTTCCCATTTAGTTGGCTTTCTGTTTATTTTGTTATCAGTTTCTCTTGCTGAGCAAAAACTTCTTAGTCTGATGTAGTCCCATTCATTAATTTTTGCCTTCTCTTCTCTTGCCTGTGGAGTCAAATTCATAAAATGCTCTTTAAAACCCAGGTCCATGAGTTGAGTACCTATGTCTTCTTCTATGTACTTAATTGTTTCAGGTCTTATGTTTAGATCTTTGATCCATTTTGAGTTAATTTTTGTACAGGGGGAAAGACTGTAGTCCAGTTTCATTCTTTTGCATGTGGCTTTCCAGTTTTCCCAGCACCATTTATTGAAGAGGCTTTCTTTTCTCCATTGTGTGTTGTTGGCCCCTTTATCAAAAATTATTTGACTATATATATGTGGTTTTATTTCTGGACTTTCTATTCTGTTCCATTGGTCTGAGTGTCTATTTTTCTGCAAGTATTTTCTTCTTATTAGACAAAAACTAACAAATAAAAAAATAGAAATTATTCTCTTTTTTTTTTTGTATTTTTCTGAAGCTGGAAACGGGGAGAGACAGTCAGACAGACTCCCACATGCGCCCGACCAGGATCCACCCAGCACGCCCACCAGGGGGCGATGCTCTGCCCACCAGGGGGCGATGCTCTGCCCCTCTGGGGCGTCGCTCTGCCGCGACCAGAGCCACTCTACCGCCCGGGCCATCTTTGCTCCAATGGACCCTTGGCTGCGAGAGGGGAAGAGAGAGACAGAGAGGAAGGAGGGGGGGGGGTGGAGAAGCAAATGGGCACTTCTTCTGTGTGCCCTGGCCGGGAATCAAACCCAGGTCCCCCGCATGCCAGGCCGATGCTCTACCGCTGAGCCAACCGGCCAGGGCAGAAATTATTCTTTGGACATTTGAATTTTATTTATTTTAGGGAAAGTTTTCTAAATTGATAGCATGAAATTTGTTTACATATTGAGAGAAAATAAAATAAAAATTCAAACTATATATTTAAAAAGACGCTTCTTTAAAAAATTTTGTGGGACATGATCCGTTTGCTCAGTGGATAAAGCTTTGCCCTGGGTGCTGAGGATAGCTCAGTTGGTCTCAACATGTCAACCTTAGGTACTCCATAGCTCAGTTTCAAACATTGTCCCAAGATAGGGGTTGCTGGGTGGATCCTGGTCAGGGTTCATGAGAGAGTCTATCTCACTATCTCCCCTTCTCTCACTTAAAAAAAATAATAAAATAAAAATTAAAAGTGCTATGAAAAATATTGATAAAATAATTAAATTGACAGAATTGCTTTGTGCCTGAACTTATGAATAGCTGGGATGATTAAGCAGGTACTATATATGATTTGTAGAATATAAGTAAAATCTTACCTTCACCAACTCTTTTATTAATTTAATTAAAGTGATATTACTAAAAAGTTCACATAGGATCAAGTTTTATATCTCTGTAAAAATAAAAGTAAAGATACAAAATATACATTATTAGTCATTACCTTCTTATAGGAATTCTTACCTTTAGAAGAAGGTACAAGTTTTAAAAAAATTAAAAAACAGTTATAACAACAATAAGTATTTATGATTTTTATTTTTGCTCAATCCTTCACCTGTTTTACCCAGCTTCCAATGTCCCATACACAACAGAATTGTGATTACCAGCAGGCAAAGTGGGTATAGGAAGAAATGGGATATAAATGGTGAAGGAAACAGACTTAACTTCATGTGGTGAACACAGTACAGTATATAGATAATGTAGTATAGAATTGTACACCTGAAACCTATATCATTTTATTAACCAATGCCACCCAAATAAATTCAATAAAAACAAAATATAAGCAAACTTTGATACCAAGAATTTAAAAACTATAATCCAATTTAGATAAACATTAGCTTTTCATTTAATTGATACATAATTATTGGGCACTTTTCTCAGTGGTGAAGAGGATATAATAGTGAAAATATAACAGACAAAATATATGCTCTCATAGAGCTACATTCTAATAGGAATGACAGAAAAACCTTAAAATTAATCAAAATATGTTAACTATGTAGAATATTGCAAGATGTTAAGTGCTATGAATAAATGTAAAGTAAAATAGGTATTGCTGAAGAGGAACCTGATATATTTTTCCTAGAGACCATATAATTATAAATATTTTAATGACAACCCTTCTGTTTTTCCAAATAAGATTCACTGATTCTTACAATTTGTTGTTTGGCCTTACATTACTCCATATCAAATTCAACTACATTTTTTTTCTATACAGTGGTAGGTGATGCCATGAACTATTGTGGCAGGATGGTAAAATGATCAAGAACAAGAAGAGCTTGGAAGTGTATACATAACACATAAACACATTCAACAGTGTGGTGATAACCAAAGGGAATGGGGAGGTGTGGGTAGGTGGAGGCAGGCAGAGGTGAAGAAAATGGGCATAAAAGGGATGTTGCTGGGGTATAAAGCCCATGATGTGGTGGGTAGATGGTATGTTGAATTGTGCACTTGAAAGCTGTATGGTTTTGTGAGACAATGTCATCGCCTCCAACCCCCCAAAAGAACAAAACCTTTGGATGAGAATAGCTTGAGTTGAATTCCAAATTGTAATCTCTACTGGACTAATTTGTTTATGCTTTGTTTTTCTTTCTTTTACTGTTACATGGGCTAAATGATAACTATCATTGTTGGAAAAAAATAAATAAGACAAAGCATTTATATAAGTATTTAGTTTTGAGAAATTTTATGATATATAAGTGCTTAATATCACACATGTTGCTACTATATTTTTAAAAAAAATCCAAGGTCTGCTTCTTTCTGGAAACAGGGCCCTTTTAGAAATGTTACCAACAGAGGGTCATGGTTGATTATTACCAAAATGTTTATCTTTATACATGGAACATAGTGCTTTTTCCCAATATATGCCAAGAATCTTGGAGCAAAAGTATACCTTGCTAAATCTATAAATAATGAAATATTACATTTCTTAGAAATTAATATGCTAAATATTGCAATATATGCCTCTCTCTTTTGCTAAATGCTTAAGAAATGTTTGATTATGGTTCATCACATTAAGATATATTTCTGTGTAATTTTGACTTATGTTTTAAAATACTTATTAAAATAGTAATATGTTTAATTATTTCATCAACTATATAACTTCAATTTAGAAAAAAATTAACTGAAACTTACAATCTCAGGTAAAATAAAATTTATACTTAAAATCTACATAAATATATTGTTATCAATATCTTTCATAAGCTTACCAATCAAACACTGTATTACCTTAAAATGTATAAATATAAAAGCCTGTGAAGGAATTAAAATGAAAATATACTTTCAAGGACAGGAAAGGCAAGAGTAACATTTCTGTAAATTAAAAAGTTTGCTCAGTAAATTTTAAATGGATAATAGTGATTTCAAGTTAATATTATATTATTTTTGAAATAATGATATCAGCTTTTAAAATATATTTTGAGATATAACTGACATATTTTATTATATTAGTTTCAGATGATATATTTATATATATCATGAAATGCTCACAGCAATAGCTCTAGTTAACATATCAACACACACAGTAACAATTTGAATATATGATGAAAAATTTAAGAAATTATTATTATTTTTTTATACAGGGACAGAGGTAGAGTCAGAGAGAGGGACAGATAGGGATAGACAGACAGGAACGGAGAAAGATGAGAAGCATCAATCATTAGTTTTTTGTTTGGACACCTTAGTTATTCATTGATTGCTTTTTCAAATGTGCCTTGACCATGGGGCTTCAGCAGACTGAGTAACCCCTTGCTCGAGCCAGTGACCTTGGGTCCAAGCTGGTGAGCTTCTTGCTCAAGCCAGATGAGTCTGCGCTCAAGCTGGCAACCTTGGGGTCTCAAACCTGGGTCTTCTGCATCCCACTCCGATGCTCTATCCACTGTGCCACCACCTGGTCAGGCAGAAATTCTTTTTTAACAACTTTTAAACATAGTATTATTATAATTGCCATGCTGTACAATATATCCCCAGGACTTACTTATTTTATAAATGAGAGTTTTTGCATTTTGTCCATTCCCTACCTCCCTCTTCTGAAAACCACCACTCTGTTTTATGTGTTCAGTTTATGTTTTGTTTTGTTTAGATTCTACATATGAGTAAAATCATACATTACACTGGGGAACAAAATTTTATTGCATCCACAAAAACACTGTTCTTACCTAATTGGAGTGTGTTGACCTCAAATCTGACATTAGTTTTTCTCTGTAAGCTACATTTTTTTTTTTTACAATTCAAGATTTTAGGTTTTCATCTTATTGTAAAATTTTCAACAATTAGTTTAACATAATGAAGTAGAATGTCTTCTTGGGCATCATCTTTGTGAAAATATAATAATTTATATAATGCAGTAAATACACTAATACACTAAAAGATATGATTACATCAGAATTTGTCTATAATTTCAAAATAGAACATATTAAAACACTTATTTTAATCATAAAATTTGTGTAAAACTTATTTAAATTCTATTCAGGCAAAAATTTGCTTTTGTAGCTCCTGTGTTTGTGTACTTGTTGAGGACAATATCGTTTGATGCTCCAGCAGTAGTCTGCTCATCACTAACAGCTCCAAGATTTTTGGGAAACTTATCAAGGTGAATCTTCAGGAAGTGAATCTTAATGCTCATGTTACATCCAGTGTCATGGAAAGCCAACAGCATCCTTTGAGCCAAAAGTTTATAGTTTTTGCTTTTTTTGGCCAAGGAAGTTTTTTGTAACTGCCACAAAAGACTGCCATGTTGCTTTCCCCTCCTTATTCATCTTTCTGGCAAATTCTTTGTCACATATGAGGGTTTGAATTTGAGATCCATCGAATACATCTGCTTTTATATTCTCAAAAGACAAGGCAGGAAAGGCAGAAATAATATGTTGAAAGCATTCACTTTTTCTATTCAAAGTCTGAACAAACTGCTTTATTAAGCAAAGTTTGATGTGAAGTGAGAAAAAAATAATTCTGTCTCAATTAACTTCAGATTCATTCACAATATTTTGCATCCCTACTTCCAGAGCTTCACGTTTCAGCAACTCCTTCTGTGTCCAGTGTTTCTCCCTAGCTCGGCTATCTCACAAACACAGAAAGCAAGGATACTTCATGAAACATCTCTGTTGTCCTAGCAGGAAATTTACCATTTTAAGATCCACACAAATGATCCAGTTATGCTCCTAGTACTTCAGAAAGTCGAGGACAATTTTTATGTCATTCTTACTAAGTCATTCAATTTGGATTGGCTAAAGTGCTGAGGGGTTAATGACTGCTTGGAATCAGAAGAAGACCCTTCAGATTCTACAACCATTTTCTCATGCATCTTATCAAAATTCACTTGATCACCATGTTCACTTTCTTTGTCCTTAGAAGAAATAAAATTATTGAAAACTTGAACCGGGAATGTCTCAGAGTGTGGGACAGGTCATATTGCTAAAGGAATATTAGGATATGCGATCATATGCCGTTTTTTCTAGCCGATGCCCTTTGTATGGATCAGACAGAAATAACAGTCACTGCTGTAGTCCTTAGGTTCATGCCAAACCATGAGAATACCAAAAGGCATTCCTTTGTGTTTTCCTTTTGTCCAGTCATGAAGCATTTCCTCACAATTATGAAACACAGTATGAGGAGCCAAATTCTTGTCTTGATGGCCAAGGGGAACTTGAAAATAGGCAATATATGCATGTGTTACAAATGATGAAATATTGAGCCTTTGATGTTGAAGTGTGTAACAGCCACATATATAACAGAAGGTGTCAGAACTATTCTTACATTTATGCCTACTAAAGAAGACATGATTCAATCTTAAACACAATAAGAGGGTGTTTTTATCAGATAATAATTTTTTATATGTAAAAACAACTACAATTATATAAAAGTGATGTTTATAAAACATTAATTGCCTTGTGGTTATGATCAATCCAAGAGTCTTTGCCCTTTAACCCTTTAACTCCAATTTAAAAACTAATGCATGCCATTAAGTGTAAAAAAAAAGAAATTAAAATTGCATAAAAACTAGAGCATGCACCAAAAAACAGATTTCAGATTTGGAATCAGTGATGCAGAAATATATAGAAACAGTTCTAAAACCTCATGCACCAGACAATGAAAAAAATTGTTCCCCCGTGTTATTTTGGTCAGCAAGAGTTGTTACTTTAATTATTTTTTTTTTTTTAGTTTGAGACAGAGAGAGAGAGAGAGAGGGAGAGAGAGGAAGGGAGGGACATACAGGGACAGATTGACAGAAAGGGAAAGAAATGAGAAGCATCAATTCCTTGTTGAGACACCTTAGTTGTTCATTGATTGCTTTCTCATATGTGCCTTGACGAGGGAGGGAGAGTTTCATCTGAGTCAGTGACCCCTTACTCAAGCCAGTGACCTTGGGCTTTAATCTATCAACCTTTGGGCTCAAGCCAGCAACCACGGGGTTATGATTATGATCCCATGCTCAAGCCCTCAACACCACGCTGAAGCTGCTGATCCTGTGCTCAAGTCAGATAGCCCGCGCTCAAGCCAGCAACCTTGGTGTTTAGAACCTGAGTCCTCAGCATCCCAGGATTCATCCATTGCACCACTGTCTGGTCAGGCAAAACAATATTACTTTTCTCTGTCTAACTTCACTTTGTATAATGGCTTCAAGGTCCATCCGTGTAGTTGAATATGACAGAATTTCCTTCTTTTTTTAATTACTGAAATATATATATATATATTATGGATATATATATATACACACATATAGATATATACTTTTCTTAATTCATTCATCCCTTGATGAACACTTAACAATGTTTCTATGTCTTGATTATTGTAAATACAGTCATCCTTCACCATATCATGGTTCACTTTTTACGGTCTCACACTATCACGGATTTAAAAATTGTATATATCTAATTTCGTATTGAGGATTTTTCACTATATTATGAGATTTTGGAGTATATAGATATTTTTATATAAATATTATTTTAATTATTTTTTCTGTAAAATAAGCAAAATAAATATGGAAAATGTTAATAGCACTGTGGGAAAGGTTTATAAGAGTGTAGGGAGGGTTTATAAAGCCTTAAAATATATTTAAATAATAAAATAAATATAAGGTTGCAACTTTGTGGATTTTCACCTATTGCTGGGGCTTCTGGAACCTAAACTCCATGATAGAAGAGGGATCACTGTTTACAATTTTGTTTTTAAATATAAATATTCATGGGTTGAAAAATACATATCTTTAAAAAAATTCTGTAAAAGTTAAATACAATGTTATTATTTATTATTTAAAAATTATCACAGGGTGTATGCAAACATTTGAAAAACCTCTTTTAGTCTATGAAATTTTGGTGCAATTATATATTCACCAAGTTAAAAATGGTTAGCAGTAGGCCTGAAAGCCATTCTCTCTTCTTATCAGAAACAGAAATGAGTATGAGTTAGGAGAGTGAAACATTATTATAATTTGAATAAAGAAAGATTAATATAAATAAATGTTAACTAGTAATGGAGATGAACTTCAAATAGGTAGAGAAAATTCTAAAGCTTAAAAGAAAGCTAGATATAGGGTACAACAAATACATGTAAGATAGAGATAGAGCACCTCCACAAAATACATATATAAAAGACCTCCTCCCCCAACCTCCTACATGCACATTTTATGATGAGAGTGAAATTCCCATGACATTGCAGTGTTAGAAAAGCCTGGGTTGTCAAGCAGGGAATGGCATTCTCAGGTGCTGGCACAATTCACCCCTTTGTCAACTCATTGGATATGAAAATCGCTGAGTGTCACAGAAAGCCACATGCTCGGGTGGCATGGCACTCATTGGGAAGCCAGGCCCTAGGGATACCGCAATTGGGTGCCCACATGTTGCTGGTTCATGTGCTATAGGAGTAAACAAGGAAGAGTACAGCAAAGCATTAGCCTTTGTAATAGCTAGGTGAATGCCAAATAAGCCTCACAATGTGGTTTTTCTAGTAACCTGTTTCAGAAATTTTTTCTTTTTTTCTTTTAGTGAGAAAGACAGAGAGATAGAGAAAGGGATGGGCAGGGACAGACAGGCAGGAAGGGAGAGAGATGAGAAGCATCAATTCTTTGTTGAGACACTTTAGTTGTTCATTGATTGATTGCTTTCTCATAAGTCCCTCAACAGGGGAGGCAGGGATCCATCTGACCAGTGACCCCTCACTCAAGCAAGCAACTTTGGACTCAATCCAGTGACCTTGGGTTTCAAGCCAGTGACCTTTGGGCTCAAGCCAATGACCATGGGTCATGTTTATGACCCCACACTCAAGCCAGCAACTCTGTGCTCAAACTGGTGAGCCCTGCTCAAGTCAGATGAGCCTGCGCTCAAGCCGGCCTCTTTGGGGTTTTGAACCTGGGTCCACTGCAACCCAGGCCAATGCTCTATCTATTACACCACCTCTTGGTCAGGCCTCTGCCCATTAATTAATTTTCTTTTTTTACTTTGAGTTATATGAGTGTTTTATATATTTTGGATATTAACCCCTTATCAAATATATCTTTAGCAAATATTTTCTCCCATTCAGTAGGTAGCATTTTTGTTTTGTTAAAGGTTTCTTTGGTTGTACAGAAGCTTTTTAGTTTTATGTAGTCTCATTTGTGTCTTTCTGCTTTTGTTACATTTACCCAAGGAGACATGTCCAGAAAATAAAAAGTATTGCTATGACCAGTGTCAAAGGGTTTACTGCTTATATTTTCTTGTAGGAGTTTTATGGTTTCAGGTATAAATACCTTATGTTATATTATAAAATATAATTTTTAAAGGCAAGTACAGAATTTAGTACTTAATAAGAGACAATTCTCCATATTCTCTCACTTTTCTTCATAGCTTCTGAGGAGAGTTATTTCAGCTTTTGTTTGCAACTGTTTTTTCAAGAATGTTTGTAGAGCAAACAGATCTGAAAGACAGAGATAATGTACACTTTATGAGCAAGGGGCAGATTTTTATTTTTTTTAAATAAGGAAAATAATGTTGGCCACCAGGGAAAATGCTGACAGGTTTCTAGCAGCCCTACTTAAGATCAGAGTTCCTCAACTACAACACAGACCCATTTGAGAACAACATCTGCAAAGGACAATGGAAAGTCAAGGGTAACTGATGCAAACATGAATCTTATGCTATGCCATGAATAATAATGTCTATTATCTCTTACTCAGAAGTCTCTATTCTGTTAGATTCCATAAAATCATGGCAGGCTAGTACTTTAGGTTACATGTAAGGTAAAGTTCTAGACCTTTCACAGTTCTTGAGAATAGCACACATCCAGTAATGACTGGTAGAAAGCATTATTAAAAGCTGAATTACCTACAACCTATAAGATAAATGGTTTATAATAAAACCAATTTGAGATAAGGAGCAGTGCAGATATTAAACATCAGTGACAATTATAGTAGCTTTAAACACGAAAAAAGTTTATAGATGATGTATTTATTCTAGTTGTCCAAAGAATCTACAATGGGTTCTATGATATGGTAAAAATAGCATAGGATATTTTCAAAAGAGTATTTTATTTGCTTTGTATTGTTTTACATGTTTGGTGGCTTAAAACAGTAGTTTATAAGTGAGTCCAGGCAGTTTATCAGGGTCCCTTGCTTGGAGTCACACAAGGATGCAATTAAAGTTTAGATTAAAATTAATTAATTAATTTATATATATAAATTTCTTGTGGTGACATTGGTTAATAAGATCATAGATTACAAGATACATTCTACTGATATACAGTCTGTGTATTGCATTGTATGCCCATCACCCAAAGTCAAATCACCTTCTGTCACCCTATGTTTGGCCCCCTTTATCCTTTACTAGTCTCCCACCCCTCCTTCCCTCTGGTAACCATCATACTGTTTTTTTCTGTGAGTTTCAGTTTTTATATCCCACATATGAGTGAAATCATATGGTTCTTAGCTTTTGCTGACTGACTTATTTCCCTTAGCATAATATTCTCAAGTTCTATCCATGTTGTCAAAAATGGCAATATTTTATCACTTCTTTTGGCTGAGTAGTATTTCATTTTATATATATATACCACATCTTCTTTATTCAGTCCTCTAACAAAAGACATTTTGGTATTCTCCATGTTTTGGCCACAGTCAATGCAGCGATGAACATAGGAATGCATATATCTTTGCAAATAAATGATTGTTAGTTTTTTGGGTAGATACACAGAAGAGAATTACTGGGTCATATGGTAACTTTATTCTTAACTTTTTGAGGCACTGCCATACAAATAGCGGCTGTACCAGTTTACATTCCCACATCAGTGAACGTAGGTTCATTTTTTCCCACAACCTTATTACCTGTCTTATTGTTAATAACTACTCTAAGAGTTGTGAGGTGCTATCTCACCGTGGTTCAGATTTACATTTCCCTAATATTTAGTGAAAGGAAGCATAATTTTATATATCTGTTGGCAATTTGTATGTCTTTTTGGGAAAGTTGTCTGTTCAGGTCCTCTGTCATTTTTAATTAGATTGGTTTTTGTTTGATGTTGAGTTGTATTAGCTTTTTATATATTTAGCTTTTCCTCTAAAATCAGGAATAAAGCAAGGATGTGTACTTACACCACTCTTAGTTCAACATAGTTCTGAAATCTTAGACAGAGAAATCATGCAAGAGGGACAAATAAAAGGCATCAGAATTGGAAAAGAAGAAGTGTAACTTATTGCAGATGACATGATTCTGTATATAAAAACAACTTAAAGACTACACCAAAAAAACTATTAAGAATAATAAACAAATACAGTAAATTTGCAGGATATAAAACTATACTACTTTCTTATATAACATATAACAAAATTAAATTTCAGAAAAATAAAAATAAAACAATTCCTTTTGTAATTGCAACCAAAAGAATAAAATATCCAGGAGTAAACTTTTATGTATGTATGTATGTATGTATGTATGTTTCAGTGAGAGAGAGAGAGAGAGAGAGAGAGAGAAAGAGAACCAGATAGACAGAATGGGAGAGAGATGAGAAGCATCAATTTATACTTGTGGCACCTTAGTTGTTCACTGATTCTTTTTTCACATGTGCCTTGGCCAGAGAAGAAAGGACTCCAGAAGAGCCAGTAACTACTTGCTGAAGCCAGCAACCTTGGACTTCAAGCCTTTAGGCTCAGGACAGCAACCATGGGGTCATATCTATTATCCCATGCTGAAGCCAGTAAAACCATGCCCAGAATGGTGAGCCCTCGATCAAGCTAGTGAGTCTAGGCTTACGCCAGATGAGTATGCACTCAAGCAAGTGACATCAGAGTTTTGAACCTCAGTCCTCTGTGTTCTAGGCTAATGCTCTATCCACTGTGCCACTGCCTGGTCAGTCCTAAGGATATACTTAATATACTGAAAACTACAAAGCATTATTAAGAGTTTGGAAAAATAAAACAGTGAAATAGAAAGATATTCTGTGTTAATTGATTGGAAGAATCAACATAGTTAAAATGTTAAAGCAATATACAGATTTAATGCAATCTCTATCAAAATCCTAAAGTCATTTAAAAAATATAGTACAAAAAAAATATCAGATTTGTATAAATCTCAAAGAACCCTCAATAACTGAAACAATCCTGAAAAAAAAAATGAATGAAGCCAATGAGAAGAGCTTCTGTTTTATATCAATGTGTAGAGAAATTCCATAAAGTGAAAGAAATCTTAACAGCTTATCCAAAAGTAATAAAAAACAATAAAGCCAGAGGTATCACACTACTGAATTTAAATTATACTACAAAGCTATGATAATCAAGACAGCATAGTACTGGCAGAATAACGAACACATAAACCAGTGTAACCAAGTTAAAATTGCAGAAATAAAACCACATGTATATAGGCAAATAATTTTTGACTAAGGAGTTAAAAACCTACAATAGAGAAAAGAAGGCATCTTTAATAAGTGAAACTGAGAAAATTGGAAAACCACTTTAAAAAGATGGAAACTAGATCATAGTTTGTCCCCATATACAAAAATTAATTCAAAATGGGTAAGAGCTAAACATTAGATCTGAAATAATAAATTACATAGAAGAAAACCTCGGTACTAAACAAATGGATCTTGATCATAGAGACAAATTTATGAATTAGACCCCAAAGTTAAGGAAAGTAAAGACAAAAATAAATGAATGAGGCTATATAAAATTGAAGTTTCTTCCCAGTAAAAGAAATTGAAAAGAAAACAAAAAGGCAACCAACTGAACAAAAATGATATTTGTGAACAAGAGCTCTGACAAAGGGTGTGGTGATTGCTGGGGCAGATAGGTGAAGGAAAATATAGGAGGGATGGTGGACGAAGACTTGGGGTGTGAACACACAAAACACTGCTCAGAGATGTGTTATAGAATTGGGCACCTGAAACTTGTATAATTATGTTAACCAATGTCACCCAAATAAAATTCAATTAAAAATAATTTTTTAAATCTTCTCCCAAAAAAGTTATTTTTGGACATTTCAAAAATCTGCCAACATAACTTTATGAATATTTTTTGTATATCCTTTCATAGATGTAATTTTTTTCTAACATGTCCCTTATATTTTGTGCATTAATTTAAAAATAAACACGCTTTGGCTTGAAATAAATATATATCAGGTCTACCAGAAAGTTTTGTCCGTTTCTATCACATAAGTTTTGACATGTAAGCACATGTTTATTTGGCGCATGTGTGCCTCTCTATTTTTATCACTTAATGTATACATACTGATGTAGCAAATTAACTAAAACAAAGTTGATTCACATTAGTCTTATGTGTGAAGCCATAGTGTACCCATGGCTACTGATAAAGTTCATTTATGCCACTGTATTGTATACGAATTTCAACAAGGAAGAAATGCTACAGAAGCATGTAGAAATTTATTGAAAGTGTTTGGTGAAGGTACAGTTTCTGATAAGACATGCAGAAGATGGTTCAAAAAATTTGAAATAGGTGATTTCGACCTTTCTGATAAGCCATGTTTTGTGTGACCATCTTTGATCGATGACGATGTTGTTAAGACCATGTTGGAGCAAGATCCTTTTCTGACAACATCAGAGATCACAGAAAGGCTTAGTTCAGCTCAGCAAACTATTTTGGACCATATTTGGAAGATAGGTTTGGTGTGGAAATATTCAAGATGGGTGCCACATGAATTAAGTCAGAAGAATTTGGATGATCAAATATCATATGCACATCTCTGCTTGCTCAGAACAAAATTGAGCCCTTCTTGAACCGAATGATAACTGGGGATGAAAAGTGGATTACCTACGAAAACATCGTAAAAAAAGGGCATATTGTGAACCCAGAAAACCTAGCCCTTCCACCTCTAAACCAAATTTGACTCTGAATAAGAGAATGTTGTGTATATGGTGGGACATTCGAGGACCAATACATTATGAGCTATTAAAACCGAACGAAAAGCTCAAGTCAGAGAGTATTGTCAGCAACTAGATAATTTAAAGACAGCAGTCCAAGAAAAGAGGCTGGTGATGTTCAATAGGAAGAACATCATACTGCATCATGATAATGCCAGGCCACATGCTGCTTTGGGGACTTGTCAAAAAATTGCAGAACTAGGCTGGGAAATTCTGTCCCATCCACCATATTCCCCAGACTTAGCACCCTCTGACTATCACTTGTTTATGTCCTTACAAAATTTTTTGAAGGGCAAAAAATTCAAAAATGAAAAAGATATCAAACAAGCACTGGTTCAATTTTTCGAATCAAAAGATAAAACATTTTTCAAAAATGGGATATACAAATTGCCCTCACACTGGCAAGAAATCATTAATAATAATGGCAATTATATTATTTTAAAAAGTTTATTGACGGTAAGAAAAATTTGTATTTTGTTTTATTCCAAAAATGGACAGAACTTTCTGGTAGACCGTATATATCTAAGCTTATTCACATTGTTGGCAAACTTCAGCTCCTTACGGTTATATTACTATAGTCTCCATTTTCTTGCTGAATAAGGTCTACTTTCTAAACATAAAAGCTCCCACAGTTCTTTACCTCATGATAACTTATTGATGCTCTCACTTCACATTTACTTCAAAGGTAGCAAGAAAATCTATGTCTTCAGGAAGGTTTCACTTTCTACTTTAAGGACTATCATTAGATTAAGTCAAGCCAACACAGAATAATCTTCCTTTATATTAACACAAAATCAGCTGATTTAGGATTTTAATTACATCTTCAAAATTCTCTCAATTGTCATATACAATAACTTAATTACAGGAGAGACCATCCATCATATTCACAGATCCTTATACATAATTTTCTCAAAAGAGTATTAAAGAGTCTAATTAGAAAGTCAAGTGATTTATGAGATGGGAAATCATCAAGGAGATGGCAAAGGGGAGAATGGGGATTGGTGAGCAGAATGTATTTTAGAATAATTTAAAACATTTTCTGAGATTAGATTCTCAAGATTTATAAAAATATATCATTTATTGATACTTTTAGGTTTCTATAGGAAAACAAGACCAAGCAGAAAGAGCTATGGGTAATATATCTATGTTACTGAGAGAAAAGTAGTTATGAATAACTCTTGGAGTATATCTTTTAGACAGATTTAAGATGACTGACTTTGGATTTGTCTTTCATTTCTACAGAAAGCAAAAGTTTTGTAAGTGAAAACTAAATATCTATACCACTAAAACTCAATAAACTATTGAAGCATAAAATTACTTCTTTGGTTCATTTGCAGAGTATTACATATATTACAAAGAAGAATTCTCTGTTTCCTTATAATAAAGAATATGGTAACTTGAATGCCATAAGTAGCCTAAAGTCTGTGGACATGGTGATAACCAGAGAATGCCTGGTGGGAGATGAACACCAAATTAAACTGCAGTTCTGCCCAAAGTGATTCAGAATGGAATCGGTTAATGACCACTGACTAACACTATTTTGAGATGCTTAAAATCATATTGTTGGGCAATGTCTGTATGTATGTAAGGTTTGAGTTCTATGGTAGAAAATCAAACACCATAAATATTAAATATTAAAATTTATATTTCATGTGTCTATGTATTTATTAGGATTGGAAAAACTCAGGTTACATTAAAGTATCTTTTAAATATTTTATTGACAGTTTTGCTTATATCTATCAACCTCTATCTGTCTGTCTATCTACGGTACATGTTTTCAGCTGTAGGTAACAGAATACCTCCCACCCTCCCCCCCAAAAAAGAGACTTAAATTAATGAGTTTACTTTTTCTGTTGATAAAGGTTGAAGGTTAGAATTTGCTGATATTCCAAATTGGTTCAGTGATTTTCTATCAGGAGTGTTGCTTTAGACTGTGTCCTCTCAAAATTCATGGGTTGAAATCTATTCCTCCATGTAATGGTATCTGTAGACAGAATCTTAGTGATGGTAATAAAGGGATTAGTGCCATTATAAAAGAGACCCTAGAGCACTTAATTATCCTTCTACAATATGTAGACCCAATAAGAAGGTGGTCATCTATGAACTAGAAAACAGACTCTCATCAGACACTAAATCTACCATTGCCTTGCTCTTAAATTTTCCCACTTCCAGAACTGTGAGAAATATATTTCTGTCATTCATAAATAGCTCAGTCTATAGTATTTTTCTTCTAACAACATCACCCCCCCCCCAGACTAAGAAAGATATGACATCCATCACATGGATTTTCTTGCCTTAGCACGTTTAGGAGATGCTCCAAACACTTGTCTTCATCTTGCATTCAAATGTACAAAAATACATGAATTCAGAAAAAAGAAACTTGGTGATTCTTGAAAAGGATCTTGAAAGTCTGTCTCTCATCAAGGAGAAAAAAGTCTTTTTCTATTACTCCATGTTTTTCCAGCAAACCATCCTGAAATGTATCAAATGCCAGACAGCCTCATGTTGAAATCTAGGCTGTAGACCAGGTCCATATGTTCTGAAATAATCTATGCTCAATACCTGAAGAACATCAATATTTTGTGAACAAAGTGAAGAAATAGTAGATTTAGGGTAATCAGACTGTCTGCCACGTAATATCTTATAAAAACTATTAAAGAAGAAATTTAACTTCCAGCTATAAAATTAGTTTGTAAGCTGATATTATGTGTGAGTCACTGGTAGCTACTCTATTTGCTATTCAAGACATGTGCTATTCTCTTTCTTTGCCTTTGAAACAGAAACAGAATCCCAATTATTATTTTTCCCTCAGAAAAGTTTTTATAGTTCCTTGGAAATATCTTTACCCTCCAAGATATACCTAGTCCTAGAAAGTAGAGCAATAGACAGTCATTTATTGGGACCCTCTGATTATTCTGAGCAAGTTCCTAGAGATTCTGTGTTCCAGTCTGTACACTGCTTGGGTGTTTGTGTGACACCATTCCTGACGCATCAGGGCCATCACAGCCTGCATTTTACAGCATTCCCTGTGGAGAGCTGACCATCCACCCAGAGATTTTTCCACTCCATTAGTGGCTCCCTCAAGCATTAGCCTTCCAGACAGTTTATTTCAATTTGTGTGAATTTGGTTTTAGATTCTGCAAACTCAAAAGCTGGCACTTATCTTTGAGTCTCAAGAAATATCTAAGAACAGCTAAGAATTGAGATCTGGCCAGATGTTTCCTCAGCTGACTTTCCCTGCCACTCCTCTTACTTTGCCAAAATGCATTGCTCCATTGGAGTCTTCAGCTCTGTAGTATCGAAAGGGATGCAGTCTGCATCCATCTGGGACAGTCTATCCCGGCACTCGCATAGCATCCAGTTTTTTGAGTTCACAAAAAGTCCTTTCCCTAGCCCTCCTCAGTGGGGTTCCCCGAGGTGTCAAGTTGCAGGAGAATTTGATGTTAGCATGGCCACTCCTCTTACTGCTTTTATGCTCAGGCAGCTACTATGGCTTTGTTTTCCCTATGTCTCCCAAGGGAACAAGGCGAATTGTTGTCATTCACATGTCTAATATATGATCTTATTTGTTAAAGGGCCCCAAGTGGCTCACGGCTCTGCTATTTCCTAGCATTCTCTGAGGCGATTTGTAGTGTCAAATCACTAGAGACTCTTTATGCTTGCTGTCACATATTGCAAAAACAAAACAAAACAGACGTTCTTCACAACCAGCAACTATTGTGGGTGTTCCTGTCTCACAAAGTGATGTGCTTTACTTCAGGAGCAATGTGATTTTTATAGGACTTTGGTTACTTTGTGTTTGCTATCCTTTGATATCATGGTTCTGATGTTGTTCTGGTCATTTTGCCAGAGTCTCTTGTCTGATGCCAAGATTTTTCTGAATACCAGGTGATTACTATATCAAACTGGCTTACTTTTATTTCATTCATGCTGGTAGCAAAATTGTCCAGTACAGATTCTTAAAACGTTCTTATATTTTTTTTTCTATGAGATCTTCATCCTGGGGACTTTCCAGGATAACCTCTATTTCAGAAGTCTTCAGTGATACAATTCTGTGCTTCAGTGGCTGAGCCACAGTCAAAGCAAATAATAAAATGCCTCTAATTGGGCACCAAATCTTCACTCACTGTTCATTCATTTTTCCTCTATAGTTAACTTTAGTAAAGATGAGAATTGGGGATATCTCCATGAGAACAAATGAAGTCTGAACTTCTTTGGTATTATTGCAATTTATGTATCCCTGGCTATCTCTTCTTGCAGTTGAATCCACTACAGAAGATTCAGTTCTTTCAACCTTTTGTGTTTGGTTTTTTTCAATAACTTCACTAACATGAGAATTATTTTTTCTTCATAATTATGACATGAATTTAGAAGCTACCAGGTTGAATAGCACCTATTCGAGTGATATTATCAAGTATGGGCACTAAAGATAAACTACTTTGTTATCATAGATGATCTTAATGCAAGGCCCTGAATTGGAAATCATTTTCTATCTCCTCTGGTACATAGATGAAGAAAAACTTAAATAATTTCTGCCCCAAGGGCTAGCACAATATATTCTTAAAGCACCACAGCTTTTGATGTACAGGGACTTCACTTAGAAAACTTAGAACTTACTCCATCACTTATTTAATTATATCAGTTAGATTGAAAAAAATATTAAGTAAACCTATGTGTGAGATAATTTTAAGCAGTTTTTGTTTTTTTTAAAATTTCTGAAGCTGGAAACGGGGAGAGACAGTCAGACAGACTCCCGCATGCGCCCGACTGGGATCCACCCGGCACGCCCACCAGGGGCGAAGCGCTGCCCCTCCGGGGTGTCGCTCTGCCACGACCAGAGCCACTCTAGCGCCTGGGGCAGAGGCCAAGGAGCCATCCCCAGCGCCCGGGCCATCTTTGCTCCAATGGAGCCTTGGCTGAGGGAGGGGAAGAGAGAGACAGAGAGGAAGGAGGGGTGGGGGTGGAGAAGCAAATGGGCACTTCTCCTATGTGCCCTGGCCGGGAATCGAACCCGGGTCCCCCGCATGCCAGGCCAACGCTCTACCGCTGAGCCAACCGGCCAGGGCCGAGATAATTTTATTTTTAAGAAATTTTATATTTATAGAACCCTTGCCAAGACAGTACAGGGAGTTCTTGTGTACCCTTCACTCAACTTCCTCTAATGTTGACATCTTTTATAGCTATAGTGTATTTGTCAAAACTAAGAACTTAACATTGGTACAAACTATTAACTAAACTACAGTCTCTATTCAGATTGCACCAGTTTTTCTACTTATGTTCTTTTTCTGTTCCAGGATCCAATTCAGGCTACCACAATCCATTGAGTCATCATGTCTCCTTAGTCCTCCCCTAATTTGTGGCAGTTTCTCAGGCTTTCCTTGTTTTTGATTACTTTGATATTTTTGACAAGTACTATCAGGTATTCAAAAGCATGCCCTTAAATTTGGGGTTGTCTAATGTTTTATTGTGATTAGACTAAGGTTATGAGTTCTTAGAAAATATACCTGTGAGATAAAGTGCCTTCATCTTTGTATTATATCATGGGGCACAAGGTATTAACATGACATATCTAATGATATTACCTTGACAATTTGGTAAGTTGTCTGCTAAGTTTCTTCACTGTAAAGTAACTATTCTTTACTTTTCATACACTGGTTTTTGAAAGTGAGTCACTAAGTCCACCCTATTTTCAAGAGGAGAAAATTAAGCTTCACTTTCTGATGGAAGGATCTATATATTTATACCTGTCTATCTATCTATCAATCATCTGTCTACCTATTTATCTATATAAATAAGTAACCTATATATACACACATTTGTAATTATTTCTATATACATATGTATGGTTATCAAATATGAGTTCATAATTCCAACTCTAATCTAGCATTGCAGGTTCACTGTAACAATCTACTCTAGCCTTTCTTATTTTAAGTATATTTTTTTTCTGACAGTATGAAATGTGACTTCCATTATCTACAATTTATTTTTATACTTATTTAATCCTTTTATACATGTAGTTTCAAAATTGCTAACACATACCATGTAAGAACAGAATCCTGTGTTTTAGTCTATAGTATTTCGTCAAAACACCACTTCCTATTTTATTTAGATCACCTCCTTTTCTCCTACACCTTTTAGTGAGATTAGTCTATAGATTTGTAATATGTTAGTCAGAGTTGGATGTCACAGTATGTATTCCATCTGGGTATTCCTCAAAATCTTGGTTGACTTTTTTGGGGGCTATTAGTTTAATATTTGCACATGATGTTCTTATCTATATATACTCCCAGAGCCTCTCCTACTTGACATTTCTTTTACACTAGTAGTATTCAAGTATACTATACATTTCAACCAAACTATAAACATTTTATTATTATTTTCTGATAATCAAATCATGTATAATGCCTCTTTTGGTCTATAGCTTATCCTCAGAGACCCAAATACTAGTATGAAAATATAGCAGTGTTACTGTCTTCCCTTTTCTTTTGGTTTATAATATAAATATTGACACAACCTGTATGGAGTCTTTCTGCGTGACACAGCACAGTTCAGCTGCTACTTTGATGCTCCGATTGAGGCTGCATTCCTGGTTATTTCCCAGTTGTGATTGGTCTATAGTACTGATGGACTCTGTCAACAAATCTTTAAAAAGATATCAAATGTATTGGTATAGGCAGATCTCACAGCTCAAGAATAAAGATAAGGTTCTATGTATCTTGGACTTGGTACTGACTGATGCTGAAACTCAAAACACCCCACAAAATACTTTCCAAGTAATTCTCAAAAGATCATAGCTTAATTTATAGATTGTCACAATTGAATCTGCAATTCGCTGACATTACTCTGTTGAGCATCTGCAGAATATTGCTGCAACTACCAGGGCTTTAATATCTTAACTTCAGATTCCATTGAGTAATAATATGCCAACTTCAAACTACTATCTTACTCTGCAGGTAACTATAGTGTACTTCCAACTCACCAACAATCTGTTGACTTCCATATAATGAATATTGGTTTTCTTGGGTTTTTGTTATGATATAGGGAAGTTTCACATCCCCTTAGCATTATTTTTATAGAGAAAACTCAAAGCAATAAAGCTGTATTCTAGTATTTTAGAGATTTTTAATTTTCTTTTCTTTCATTTTTTGTATTAAATAATTAACTAATTAATATTGATCTTCTCACCTACAGATGGTTAGGTATTGAGAGAAAAGGATAACAGGCAAGGAAATGAGGTCAATGCTCTTCTCAGTCTTTCCTATCACATCTGATGGCTAAGAGTTCAACTCCATGTTTACAAATTAGTTGTGCCTCATCTTTTAAGAACAATTATTATACATCTTTGGGTTTTTTCTTTTACCAGTTTGTAAGGCTATCTAATCTATCCATATCTATCTATTTTCTTTTATTTTAATATTTTATTAGGTGGATGTTTTATAATATCTAATCCTTATTTAATGGCTTCTTTCTTTTATTTATTTATTTTGAATTTTATGTGGACAGATGTTCTTATGTTTATGTATTTCAAACTTTTAATATTTTTTTATATTTTATGTTTTTGTTTAAGAGTTCTTTACTTTGCAGAAAATCTATGATCTTATGCTCAAACCAGTGACCTCATAGTTTCAGACTGAGGGAAGAAAGGCTGATTGAGAAAGTTTGAAAAGTAACAAAGCACAGCTGTAGCCTATTTATCAGTTCCCTGAAATAAACTTGCAGCACCAGCAAGAAAAATGGGATATCTGAATAGTCAAGGACAGAGAGTCCAAACCTCCCCTTTTATCCTTTCCCTTCCCAGAGACACAAAAGTCATGTAGGTCTACAGACAAAGAAATCAGGCACTTGTCATGTGAAAACTAAAGCTGTAAAGGTATAAAAGATTCAGAGAAACCAACTTTAGGGAGCTCGTGCTTTGGTGCTACTAGTCTCATGTGCTCCTCCGGTTACTAGTATTAATAAATTCTTTTTCCTTCATTGAGTTGTCTGGCCGCCTATTATACTCCCCTTGCGGGCCAATTCCTGCTTCAATTCCTGCTTCAATACTAGAATCAACCGTGAATGAATAAACAAGCGAGACAGCAAATCAATGTTCCTCTCTCTCTCTTTCTCTCCCCTTCTTTCTCTCTAAAATCAATCAGTAAGTAAAAAAAAAAAAAATTAAATATTAGCAAAATCTGGAAAAATTTTAAAGACATTATGTTGAAAGACACAACAGAAAGTATGCAGTTTGATTACACTAAAACACAATTCAAATTTTGTTTAAATACTACTAAAACAGTGAAGAGAATAAGAAATTAAATGCCACAAATGTTAGGTTAGTGACTACTGATGGGAGGATAAAAGAGGCTATCATCAGGAAGAGTCCTGTGAAGGCCTCTGTATTTTTTTTTAATTTTTTTTTCTTAAGAATTACAGGAGAATTCATTTCACAATTATTAATGTTTATGAAATTTTCTGTTTGCTATATTTTACAATACAATTTTTAAAAAAATATTTGACAAAATGCTATGATTAGGTTCTATCCTGTATCTAAATAATAAAAATGTAGACATACATATTTACTTGTCATTTCTAGATCATTATTTATTTAATTTTAGGGTATTCTGTAGTTTTGAGAGATATAGAGATATAAAAAATAAGTTTAGTCATGTAATGTTAAAATTTTGAGATATGGATTCAAAAGGAAATTAATGAGATTGTATTTAACTCTTAAATATGTAAAGATAATGAGTTAAATGTGTTTTCTACAAATAAATATTGTCCTCCTGACAAAGATTTTTTAGAGTATCTAAAATCAAAATTAGTATTTTTAATGTGCAAAATCTGGTGAGTTACATCACTTATTGTTAAAATTCACTCAGGAGATGTGGCCCTATTAAAATGTCTTTCTCAGCTTGTGTCCCAGTTTGCTGACAACCTGGAATATTTCCATTTTTTTTTTTTTTTTTTGTCTTTTTCTGAAGCTGGAAAAGGGGAGAGACAGTCAGACAGACTGTCGCATGCGCCCTACCGGGATCCACCCGGCACGCCCACCAGGGGCCACGCTCTGCCCACCAGGGGGCGATGCTCTGCCCCTCCGGGGCATCGCTCTGCCGCGACCAGAGCCACTCTAGCGCCTGGGGCAGAGGCCGAGGAGCTATCCCCAGCGCCCGGGCATCTTTGCTCCAATGGAGCCTAGGCTGCAGGAGGGGAAGATAGAGACAGAGAGGAAGGGGGTGGGGTGGAGAAGCAAATGGGCGCTTCTCCTATGTGCCCTGGAATCCCCACATGCCAGGCCGACGCTCTACTGCTGAGCCAACCTGCCAGAGCCATATTTCCAATTTTTAAAGGAAAATTTTGCATAATTTTTACTTATAATTTACATTTATCCAAGTCTAAATTCAGTCAACTGCTGTAATTCAGATATATACATACTTATGGATGTCTGAGAGAATGCTTGTATATCCACCTAACACTCTATTATGGTGAGAAACTGAGCAACCAATAGGAAGGAATGCAATCAGAGGTTAATGAAAAGTCAGTAGTACGAGAAAGGCAACGTTAATTAATGATTGAATTTTAGGTATTAAATCAAAAGCAAGTGAGTTTAAACTTGTCTCCTTCATTTCTATCTTAAATGACTTTTAGCATGTTATTTACTAATCTGGGGCCAGGTTTTTCTCATATATGACATGGCACACTAATAATTCCTAACATAATTATTGTGAGTGTTAAATAAAATGATGTATTACAAGGCTTAACTAAATTTCAGGCATTCAACAAACTCAATAGATGGCACTTAGGTTTATAAGGCTAAGAACCCGTTCCAATAACAGTTCCTCAGTGTTTAGAAGATTTACCCAAGTGAAGATGACAAACTGTGTCTATGGCTCATTGACCACAGCAATGCCTCATCTACATTCAGGTTCAAGTGTCAGAGTTGGAGGCAGAGCCCAACAGGTGGTAGGCAGGTTTTTAGTTATCAGAGGCCTTGAAAGAAATGCTGAAGGACATTGTAAATAAATAAAAAAATGAATGCTGGAGATTACTTGACATTTTCTAGATTTTTTGTGAAAAAGATACAGCAAAATCTTAGAAATAATTAAGAAAAACATTGAGAGGAGTTGGAAGTATGTAGTAAGTGGCAACTACCTATAAAACAGGCATTACCTACACATATAACATTGCACAAAAAACAGAGGGTGTTGTATTTAAATAATTAAAGATGATAGAATGATTAATTCTAGAATAAGTTGGAGACTTCCTAATTAAAACAATATTTAATTCTGTTTTATTTTAATAATAAAGATAAGGTTACTCTATAGAAAAGATTCATTTCTTGGATTGCCAAATTCTAAAATGAACTTGTATAATTAAGGGAAAAAAAGTAAAATTGGAATGTATACAAATGTGTTATGACTAGCATGGTTCTGGGTTGCTGCATTGTCCTGCATCTTCTCCAAAATTACTAATTAATTTCAATATTATTAAGGTCTAATAAAGGAAAGTGAGCTCTTCAGCACCTAAAGAAGGCAGGACAAACTTCTGAGAAGTCACTAACCACGTTAGTTTAAAAAATGGAATTTTTGTTAATAGCATCAATACTTTATAATATGGTGTAACAGTTAAGACTAGCTAGGTTATCAACAATAATAAATTAGCCCCTAATATTATTTGTTTATAAAAACAGGATTTTCAATTATACTTTATCACTAGCTTCAACTCTAATTCAGGTTGCCTTTCTTCTAAGATTTAGCCTGATGTGTGTATACACAAACACACCAAAATATATCTAAATCATCTTTTCTTTAAATTTAATTTTTAATTTTTTACTTTTAAAGTAATAAAGTGGAAAATTTGGTACACCAAGGTACCAAGATACCACTCTAATAACTATCAATGCTGTTCTTTTATTCTGTGCTCAAAATAATGCTATATTGCATAAAGATATTAATACACTGGTTTTAGCCCTTTGTTATGTACCTTGATCTTTTTGCTATATTCATGGTAATTGTATACATTAACCATTTACTCCAATTTAGTCATCTGCTTCAAAAGAAGAAAGCATTACACACCATTTTTATAACTCATCTCAGGGTAGGTATCATGGGCAATAATGATATCCAATACTGAATTTGTTTAAATCAGGGCAGGTATGAGAAGCAATCAATAATTACACAACTAAGTGAAATGAGTTTATGCTTCTGCTTTTCTCTCTTCTTTTCTCTCTCCCTCTTTCCCTTTCTTCTCCCTCTCTCTCTCTCTCTCTCTCTCTTTCTCTCTTAAATCAATGGGGTGAAACAATTTAAATAGTAATCAAGCAATTTTTTGAGCAGAACATTTTCACAGGACATTGTATTCTCTATTTATTGGGTTAATATAAAATCTTTCTACAAAAGAAGCATATATACCACATACTTTGTCTATGCCTTACTTTTTAACCACAGCTAATAGTCACAAATTCTATTTTTATCTCTGTTGTGTTTTTTTTCAAGAGAAAAATAAATTATTTCTTAAATCTTTGGTGAATTTTAAAGAAGTTTCAGGATGCTGAGAAATAATTTAACACAGGCCTCTGGGAACAATGAACAGAGGCTTTTTGTAACAATGACCAAAACACTGTATTTTTCACTTGCTTGCATGAAATTAGTCATTAATGCCTATAGTTGCTAATTTATTTCTGAAGAATTATAAAATCTGTGATGCAAGGGACATCTTTAGACCGTTCACTGTTTCATAGAAGCACAATATTTCAGAACATGAAAACAAAGCTTTTTGGTTACTGGAAAGCACCATTGAAGTAATTTTAGAGCAGGGATTTAAAGATATTAGTTGTTGGGATAAGATTTTCCTTGCCCTTGAACCCCAGAAAACTCTTTACACATGAATTTTAATTTCCCATTCTAACTTTTATATTCCAAAAAAATCCTTGCCATAATTTCAAACTCAAAACACAGAACTAGGATAATTTTGCACAATGAATGTAAGAGAAGCAACATTTAAACTCAACAGAGTAATGGTACATGAATTAACTTCATACCATTGTATAAAAAGAAAACTAAAAACTCTGGTAGTTATGCAGTGCTGTATTTCAGAAAACCCATCTGCTACCAAATTTGCTCATAGCAAACTACAGTGGAACATTGTCAATTGATGAGTCATACCATAAAGTGAGAAATTCACTGAAAGAACTTTAGAAGTATTATAGTAAATATACTCAATAGATACTTATATCTGTGCATGCAAAATAATTTTAATTATTTTTGAAAGTGTTAATAATATTACCGTAAATATATTTTTGAAACATTTCTTCTTTACACCAATGATTTCTTAGATTTGTAGGTATTAATATAACTTTTTGTTTATAAGCTAGTACTAAAAAAAAAAAAAACAAAGAAATATCTGAAAATAAGACTCTTAAAATACTAGATAATGTTTCCATACAAATCTGATGATATTTTTGTTTTGTTTCTTTAAAAATGCTATTGGGCTCTGGCCGGTTTGCTCAGTGGTAGAGCATCGGCCTGGCGTGTGGAAGTCCCGGGTTCGATTTCCGGCCAGCGCACACAGGAGAAGCGCCCATCTGCTTCTCCACCCCTCCCCCTCTCCTTCCTCTCTGTCTCTCTCTTCCCCTCCTGCAGCCAAGGCTCCATTGGAGCAAAGATGGCCTGGGCGCTGAGGATGGCTCTGTGGCCTCTGCCTCAGTCCCTAGAGTAGCTCTGGTCGCAACAGAGCAACGCCCCGGATGGGCAAAGCATCGCCCCCTGGTGGGCGTGCCGGGTGGATCCCGGTCGGGCGCATGCTGGAGTCTGTCTGACTGCCTCCCCGTTTCCAGCTTCAGAAAAATACAAAAAAAAAAATGCTATTTTGGATTTTGATGAAAATTGTATTAAATCCGTATATTGTTTTGGGTAATATGGCCATTTAAACCATGTTGAGTCTTCCAATTCATAAACACAGCATATTGTTCTATTTCTTGTTGTCTTTTTCAATCTCTTTTAATAACTTTGTAGTTTTCTCTGTTAGGCTCTTCATATCTTTTGTTAAGTTTACTCCTGGGCATTTTATTTTTTCTGTTGCAATTGCAAAAGGAATTGTTTCTTTCATTTCTTTTTCTGAAATTTCATTACTAGTAAACAGTAATACAATGGATTTTTGTACATTGATCTTGTATCCTGCTACTTTCTGTATTTGTTTATTTATTTTCAATAGTTTTTTGATAGAATCTATAGAATTTTCTATATACAGAATCATGCCATCTGCAAAGAGTGACAATTTTACTTCTTCATTTCCAATTTAGATGCTTTTTCTTTCTCTTGACTGATTGCTCTGGCTAGGACTTTCAGTCCTATGTTGAATAAGAGAGGTGAGAGTAAAAAATCTTGTCTTGTTTATGATTTTAGAAGAAAAGCTTTCAGTTTTCATCACTAAGTAAGACATTAGCTGAGGGTTTGTCATATATTGCCTTTATTACATTGAGGTATATTCTTTTCATACTCATTCTATTAAATGTTTTAATCATAAATGAATGTTGTATTTTATCAAATGATTTTCTAAATCTAATGTTAGTATCATATGATTTTTATTCTTTATTTTTTTAATGTGGTATATTACACTGATTTATTTGCATATGTAGAACCAATCTTGTACTGCTGGAATTAATCCCACTTGATTATGATGTATTATTTTTTAATGTATTGTTATATTCAATTTGCTAGTATTTTGTTTAGAATTTTTGCATCTGTATTTATTTGGGATATTGGTACATAAAATACTAATCAACCATAAGAAAAGATAAAATTTTGCTGTTTGCAACAGCATGGATGGATCTTGAGAATATCATGCTAAGTGAAATATTAGAAAAAGTCAAGAATCATATTATTTCACTCATATGTGGGATATAAAACTGAAAGCAACAAATGAACAAACAAGAAAAACAAACAAAAACTCATAGACACAGACAACAGTATGGTGGTTACCAGAGAGAAAAAGGTAGAAGGTAGTAAAAGTCAAAGAGGGTCAAATAATATGATGACAGAAGATTTTACCTTAGGTAGCAATCACACAATGCAATTTACAGATAATGTATCATAAAATTATATACTTGAAACCTACATAATTTCATTAGCCTGTGTCTCCCTAATAAATTTAAATTTAATTATAATAATAAATAATAACTTGAAATTTTCCATCTATGTCTACCCAATATTACAAAATACAATAGCCTAAACAATCGAAATAATAGTTTATAATTTCATTATATTTTTAAGACAAGGAAATATTTTTTTCAATTAAAAATTATGTACGTGAAAGCAAGGAGACAGTTTCTTTTCTCTGTAGCATTGTTCTCAATTCTTTACTAACACTCATAGTATATGTTATATTGGTCTGCTAGGAATGCCATAACAAGATACCATAGATGGGGTGGCTTACCCAACAGGAATTTATTTCTCACAATTCTGGAGCCCGGAAGTCCAAGATCCAAGCATATTTGACCTCTCTCATTGGCTCTTAGTCAGTCTTCTCTCTGTACCTTCATATTACTTTTTCTTTATGCATATGAAGATAGGATATCTATGGTATTTGTTCTTCTTAAGACCCAAATTTAATCTTAATTACCTACTTAATGGCCTTATCTTTAAATAAAGTTATATTGGGGGTTAGGACTTGAACATATAAGTTTTGGAGATACACAGTTTAGTCCATAGCACATACTAATTCAAAGAAAGTTACTTTTGAAGCACAAATATTAATATAGATGATTCATAAAGTCTTTCAGTCATCAGCAGCCAACCAACATGAAAAATGAAGAGAATTTTGTTAATAAATAAATATTACAAATGCCCTTTGTAAACCAGTCAACCAATAAAATAAAAATAAAACATATCTGCCTCTTTCTTAAATATTACTTTATTTTAAAAAGAATGTGAATTTTACTAAAATAATAATAATCTAATCATGCTTTTATTGATATTACGTAGCAGTGGTACCTTCAGAAATTCTTTTTACTTGTCCAAATAAGGACAATATTTAAAGTTGTTAGAAATCCACAAAAATAAACATAAATAATATAATGGGGAAAAAGGAAATAGATATAAGCAATAAATTCATTTTTCTTAGACCAGAAATGCAGCATAGAAATGTAGAAGAGGTTGATTTTGAATTAATAATAATTGAATCTTTAACAAATTGCAGCATGATGTTGAGAAAGAGTCCATGAAATTGAGAATATTAAGGTAGTATTATTTGAATATGCAGTTTTGAAATGTAAATAATACAGCATTCAAAAGTTCTTTTAAATTATAAAGAAATGTATAAAGTTTGATATAGTTTTATGATATTCTCTTAGCTTTAAAGATTTCAAATTAATAAACTAGTAAGAATTTATCTAACACCACATATTAATGTAGTCTGGATTGGAGGTGGCAAACAAGATAAGTCTAGAATGAGCCATTCCATAATAGGTTAAATAGATAATAAATACTGTACTATAGCGAGAAAATAGAGAAGAAACAAAATAATGAAAAAAAGCAGAAATCAATGCATCTTAAAAGATAAAAGAACATTAGAAAACAGCCCTGGCCGGTTGGCTCAGCCGTAAACCATTGGCCTGGCCTATGGAAGTCCCTGATTCAATTCTTGGCCAAAGAACACAGGAGAATCACTCATCTGCTTCACATTTCCTTCTCTACTTTCTCTCTGTCTCTCTCTTCTCCTTCTGCAGCCAAGGCTCTATTGGAGCAAAGTTGGCTCGGGTGCTGGGATGGCTCCATAGCCTGCGCCTCAGGAGCTAGAATGGCTCTGGCAGCAGCTGAGCGACACCTAGATGGGCAGAGCATCTCCTCCTGGTGGGCATGCTGGGTGGATCCCGGTCGAGCGCATGCGGGAGTCTGTGTTTCTGCCCCTCTGCTTCTCACTTCAGAAAAATACAAAAAAATAAATCAGTAGAAAGCCATAAGTTATTCCTCTGAAAAAATAACAAAATTGATAAGCCTTTAGTAAGACTAATAAATTCATCAATCAGTCACTTAACAAAAAAGATAAAAAGAGACCAAATTACCATTGATATTAAAAATTAAAAACAAGACCATCAATATAGGCACTATGGAAAGAAAAATAGTAATAATAATTATATATTATCAACAACATACACTGGAAAATTTGGAGATTTAGATTCAGTGGCAAAAAGACTTAGCAAAATTTGTCAAAAAATGAGTAAAACTTCTCATTATTTCTATATCTGGAAAAAAAATTAAATCAATGACTGAATACTTACCAAAAAAAGAAAATTTCCAACCCAGTTGCCTTCTCAAGTAAATTATTCAAAATATGCAGGAAGTAACATCAGGCTTACACAAAAATTTCAGATACATAATAGAAAAAGAAGGAACATTTTAAACTATGTCACAAGCACAGCATAAGCTTGGTAACATAACCTGATATTACAAAAAGTGAAATTATAGGCCTTTTTATCATTACTATAGATGAAAAACACTAAATCAACTAAGGAATCAGTAATATCTGAAAAAGATAATTTATAATAACCAAATAAACTTTATTCCAAAATACTATTTTATTTAATACTCAAAATTTAATCAATATTAGTTAATAAAGTCAGAGCAGGTAGTGGCACAATGGATAAAGCATTGACCTGAGACTCTGAGGAGACAGGTTCAAAAAACCCAAGGTCACCGATTTGAGCACGCGCTCTTCTGGGTTGAGCACAGGCTCACCAGTTTGAGCAAGGGGTCGCAGACTTGAGCATGGGATTATAGACATGTCCCCAGGGTTAGTGACTTGAGCCGAAAAATTGCTCTCTTAAGCCAAGGCCTCTGGCTGAGCAAAGAGTCACTGGCTCAGCTGAAGCCCTCCAGACAAGCACGTTTTAGAAGCAATCAATGGACAACTAAAGTGTCAAAATTATGAGTTGATGCTTCTTATCACTTTCCTCTCTCCTTTCCGGTTTGTTCCTGTCTGTCCCTCTCTCTGTCTCATCTGTCTCTCTTATATATATATTAGGTAATAAGGCATCAGAATAAATTACATGATGGCTTTAAGGTATATAAAAAAATCAATAAAATTGAGACCTATTCGTGATTTTAAAAATCTCAGTGAACTTAGTATAGAAATATGTTAATTTTTTCTTATTTTGATCATAGGTATTCACAAAAAACCTATAACAAATAATATTTAATGGTGAAATATTGAATATTCTGTTCCTGAAATCTGAAATGAGACTATAAGTATTGACCTTATCTTTGACATTTGGATGTCCTATCTGGTAAAATAAATCTCATCATCAAAAAAAATAAGAAAATAAAAACCCAATACTATAATAATCCAAAAACAATAAACCCGTCATTACTTTAAGATACATATATATATATATATATATATATATATATATATATATATATATATATATATATGTTCATTGAGAGGAGGAGAAGCAAAGACATACACCTGCATGCGCCCCAACTGGGATCCACCTGGAAAACCAACTACGGGGTCAAGGCTCTTCCCATTGATTCATTGCTCAGCAACCGAGCTCTTAGCTCCTGAGGCTGAGGCCATGGAGCCATCCTCAGTATCCAGGCCCAACTCGTTCCAATCAGGCCATGGCTGCAAGGAGAGAGAGAGAGAGAGAAGGAGAGGGAGAGGCGATAGAGGGAAGGGTAGAGAAGCCGATGGGTGCTTCTCCTGTGTGCCCTGACTGGGAATCAAACCGGGGATATGCACATGCTGGGCCGACACTCTATCACTGACAGCCAACTGGCCACAGCCACTCTGAGATAAAATTAATGTACAAGTAGAAGATGAGAAATAATTAATAAACTATTAGAACTAATAAGTAAAATTAGCAAGGTCACAGGATATAAGATCAATATGTCACAGGTCTTGTACTTTTATAAACAAGTCATAAAAATAAATATAAAATTAAGGAATAATGATACTGTTAAACAAACCTCACACTCTAAGGATCTCTGCACTGAAAAATAATAAATTTAGATCTACCTAAACAGAGCAAGAGACCATACTTATTGGTTGAAAGATTTTATAATAGTATTTTCTCAAATTTACCTATGGATTTAATGCAATACCAAGCAAAACCCAGAAGATTCTTTTTGTGGAAAATTATAAGATGATTCTAAAATGTTATCAAAACTCTAAGACCTGAAATAGCCAAGACTATCTTAAAGAAAAATAAAAAGTCATGCAAAATAAGAATCCTGAATTTCCATAAAGTTACACTAATTATGCCAGTATGGTAATGACAAAGAAATTTGCAAAGATGGACAAACAGATCAATAGAAGAGCTAAAGTCCAAATAAACCTACATATATGTGGTCACTTGCTTTAAGATAAAAGCACCACTGAAATTTAATGGGAAAGTGTGGGTGGAGCACAAAGCGCATTCCTAGCAGCTGTGGCTGATGCAATGCTGTGAGAATACTCCAGCTCCCAGAAGCCTCCTGGGCACACCCAGGAAGGAAGCTCCCCCGCTATAAGGAAGTGACTTAGCACCAACCACAAAGCTCCCTGTTCTTTTCAGTCATTGGCTATGAAGGACACGCTGTAACATCCCAGAGGCTGAACCCATGTATATAAGCTAGCTTACTTCCTGAATAAAGTGGATCTGCATCACTGAACCTGGTCCCCAGAGTCGGGTCTCTGCGTCTCTGTCGTCCTCACCCCCGGCAGGACTTGTCCACAACTGGTGCCCGAAAGTAGGGCAAGGACCTAACTGGCAGGACTTGTCCGCAACTGTTGCCCAATGTGGGGCAGGGACCTAACCAGCATCCAAGGGACAGGTGAGAACCCTCTGCAATGGGAAACCTTCTCCCTCACTCTCGAGCCCCGCAGGCTCGAGCCCTGCATGCCCTATTGCAGAGTAGGCGAGTTGAAGTTTGTGAAAAGGATCTCTGTACTTACTGGGAGATCCCCTCTGGTTTCAATCCTTGGCTCCGGATGCGCCTCTCTGCGACCTGGATACTTGGGCCCCAGCTTTCTGGAGTGTCTGTTCGGCCAAAGTACATGGGAGACAAACCTTCCCTCTCAGCCTCACTCCTGCCTTATTGGCAATACACGCCTGCTTGGCCGGTGCTCCTCCTGGGGACCCTCCACTGGTGCCAAAAATATTACAGGCTGCCTCTCTCTCTGAGGAGCCCCTACTTCCCTATTCATCCCCCCTCCACTGAGGAGGAAAGTAGTTTAGCCTCCGACTTTGACAAAATCGCGGCTGAGCGTGCAGAAACAAAACCAACTGAATTGTTAACTGAGCCATCAGCTCTGCCGCCCGAAAAAGCAGAAGTCACTACTTCTGCATTCCCTGCTGGGACTCCACGCCCCACCCCAGCCTCTCAGAGGCCATTTTCTACCCCAGCTTTAACTCCAACATGTGTTCCTGCTGCAGACCCATAGGCCAGCCTATACACCCCATGTGTCTTTTTCCTTTCTGTCTGTCTGTCCTGTCTATTTTTCTGTATCTCTTGCTCTCTTTCCCCCCCATCCCTCTCTCTGAAATGATGCTGGAAGGACCCAGCCACGACACAGTGGCAGGGATCACACACTCTTTTAACACAAGGGAGAGCTTATGCTTATGTTTTTCAGCCAATTTGGATCCCAGGCACCCCCACCCTGCTTGACAGGGTTTCTTGGGCACCCACTAAATGGCTCAGTCTTCACCCGTCCAAAGCCACAGCCCTGGTCTTCTCCACACTGACTATGCCTGAGGGGAGAAGGTCCTCAGCGCTCCAGAAGAAGACCTCATGGCCAGCATGCATGCCCCATCACCTGGGCGGATGTGGAGGCTTTGGTGGGGCGGGCCCAGAGAATTGCCCCTGACGGGCCCCCAGGCCCTGGTGCTCTGTTCTTGCTTATGTGTGCTATAGTAACCACTGACTCCCACATGCAGGCAGCGACAGCCCAGGGCTCAAGCCCAGCCGTGCAAGCTGGTATTTTCAGTTATCTTTGGAGGATGAGGAGAATTGGACCGGAGTTGCGATTCGCAGACTCCAGAAGGTAAACGGTGGCAGCCTTGGCGGGAGGATGAATGGAAGCCAGGCTTGCATCGCTGAGTGGTCGCTGGAATGACAGGGAGTACCTGCTAAGCTGCTGGTGGGTTCGCTGACATTTTGGGACATAGGGGTGGGACCCATCATGCTCCCCAGAGCAGAGATGGAAATGCTGACTGCCATTGCATGTGCTTCTCTTTGGAAAAGTGTAAGACCTGCCAGGGTGGCAGGGATGAGGGGGGTGGCTGATGCCCCATGTGCATGGACTGATTTCCTGGACTACGACCCGAGCGAGCACTGACTCTTTTGATGGATGGACTTACGGATTTTGGACAATGTAAAATACCCTGATAAGGGAGGGGGAAACCTTTGCTAGAGGCCCTTCCCTTGCTCCGGAAAGCTTTTCCCATGGCTACAAAGAAGGCTGAGGACTTTTTGTGCTTTTGGCAAAGTGCTCAGAGACTAGTGAAATGTACTTTTGTAGTTGTTGAAATTGTATGATTTGTCATGTTGTAATTTGTGTAATGTGCCTTGCAACCATATGCAGCACTCAGCCCACGGCAAGCCATTCATTTTGTGTTTGGACACTGGGATCTTTGTGGGAAGGGGGCATGCATGGACCTACGTCCATTTTTTACAATCAAAGTGGAACTTTGTTTAACGGCACCTGGAATGTCTCTGTAACACAATGGGAGGGAAATGACATCCCGACCCCTAGGAGTAATCCTCTGTTTAAGAACCCCATTCTATTTTCTAACTAGTCAAACATTACAGAAGCTTGTCTCATTGTTTAATTCAGCTAATCTATTAGCATATAGTATAATAGGTATTATAGTTGTTTTAGTTCTACTAGGGCTCCATTGCATAATGCATAGCATTGAGAAGCTACAACAATAGCAAGCTGTCATTCATCAAGTACAATTGGCCTTAATTAAAAGAGAAGGGGGAGATATGGGTGGAGCGCAGAGTGCATTCCTAGAAGCTGTGGCTGATGCAATGCTGTGAGAATACTCCAGCTCCCAGAAGACTCCTGCGCATACCCAGGAAGAAGGCTCGCCCACTATAAGAAAGTGACTTAGCACCAACCATGTAGCTCCCTGTTCTTTTCAGCCATTGGCTATGAAGGACATGCTGTAACATATAGGTTGAACCCATGTATATAAGCTAGCTTACTTCCTGAATAAAGTGGATCTGTGTCACTAAACCTGGTCCCCGGAGTTGGGTCTCTGCATCTCTGTCGTCCTCACCCCCAGGAGGACTTGTCCACAGGAAAGGATGGCCTTTTGAAAAGTGATCTTATGTCAGTTTATATCTAAACCCACAAGGAAAGCATAGACTTTGTCACTTACCTAATTTCACAAACATAATTAATTCAAGATAAATAACAGACATATATTAAAGGAGTAAATCAATAAACTTTCTAGAGGAAAACATGAGACTATCTTCATGACTACAAATAGAAAAATATTTCTTTAAAAAGATACAGAAAATTAATCTTAAAAATAACTTGACAAATTAAACTTTATTAAACAATAATTTTTGCTCATCAGTCCACATCTATAAGGGAGTAAAAGGTAGATCCCAGTCTTCAATATACACAAAGAACTTCTAAAAATTAATAAAAAATATACCAAAATTTAAAATGAGACTGCAACAAGGAAAATATCCAAATATCCTAAAGCATATATACATATGATTAGCATTATTAATCTACTGGGAAATGCATTATGAAATCTGAAAAGTTACTCCATTTCAACTCTCAAATAGAAGAAAAAACACAAATACTAACTAAAAATCGCCAACATTTGAGTTCATGGAAAATTATGCTGTCATAATAATTTTTTTTCTTGGAGAAATACTGTATTAGTTAAATAATATGTCTTTTCAGGTTTCATATAACAACCAATACACTGTATATCCTAAGAATTTCAAAAGCCTGAGGCTTGAAAATGGAGTAGCCTTGATTTGTGCTTTATTAGTTATCATACAAAATTTCTAAGAACATTGTTATAGCCTGACACTAATTATGAAATTTAATTTCAGTGTGAGCAGGGTTTTTTTTTTATTTGTCTACTGTTCAGGGGATCAAAAGAAAGAAATCTTATGCAAAATTTGACAAAAGTACTAATAATGCAATACAGACTGTGAAAAATGAAATCAAGTTCCAAGAAGAGAAATGTCACACAAGTGAGCCTAAAATTATTCCATATCTTTGGCAATTAAAATATTTTGAATATGGAAGCCTTTGGACTATTGGCTCTCATTACTGTAAGCCCCTAACGCAGCAGCTTTCATTTTCTAAACTGTAAAAAGGAAACAAACAAATAACACTAACTTCATCATGTTCCACACAGATGTGTGGGGATGCTTAGACCATGCCTTCTATTTTCCCAAACAGATGCTTAGGAATTTGCTGTGTCTGGATGATTTCTCTTTTGTCAAGATGTTTCACAGGCAGCCTGATTCTTTATAGACTGTAGTGTAAAGTAATGGAGAGGCATGGTAATACATAATTAAGATTGCCAAAGTAGAAAAATGTATAATGGAATTAGAAGGTATCTTCTAACAGATTTTAAATTGTCAGTACATAAAGGAGCCCAGACATAGAAACATTATTTTAAAAATAAAAAAATAAAAGTAAAAGAAAACACATTCAAACTCAGTGTGTGTGTCTGAACTATGTCCACGTGTTAACTGCATTTTGAATTTAATTTCTTGGAAATTTTGAGCTATAAATATTGATTGACTTATGACCTATGCAAATGACAACCATTTGAGTTTACAACCACAATCGCTAGCCACGACTACTCTGCGTCTGGCAGCGCAAACGTTGCCCAACTGGGCATACAACAGTGCGTACCAGCTTCCAGCAGCACTACCGTGTGCACCATTTCAACTGTTATCCCAGACTCGGTACAGCAACTTGTGTTTTGTGTCTTGGATATTTTTCGTCAAACCCCTCCCAAGATGTCTACCAAGAGGAAATTGTCTTTGCAAATATTAAACCAGTTGTACTGGTAATGCAGTGTTTGACTTAAACCTGACGAATGTAAAAATAAGAAACAAAATGGTGTCAAGATGATACAAATGGCATAAAATGAACAAAGAAAATTATGATATATAACAATAATGAAAGAAAATTATGATAAAATATGACTTAAAGATTTTTATAACATCATTTCACAGTATTGTACATATAGCCTACTCAACTTATGACCAAATCGTGTTACGACTGGTCTGTTGGAACCAATTGTGGTTGTAAGTCGAGCACTAACTGTATATACAGTTTTCTACTGTGTGATTATCCTGCATAATATTTGTGTTTAATTTAATTAATGAGAAAATAAGAAAACGTTAGGGAGAGACTTGTCCTCTAACGATAAAAAATATATTTAACAAAACAGAGTGTAAAATACAGGAAGGAAGGAAAGAAAGAAAGAAAAAAAGAAAGAAAGAAAGAAAGAAAGAAAGAAAGAAAGAAAGAAAGAGAAAAAGAAAGAAAAGAAAAGGAAGGAAAAGTTGCTTGGTGGTGAGGGTCTGGTCCCAAATGCAGTTGAAGAATATGGTTTTTTTGTGATCAGTTTAAGAAAAGTTTTATGTATGTTATATGATCCAGTATTTGAGCACTTATTTAAGCTATGCATGAAAGAAAGATCTAAAATATTATATACAAATTAATATAATTAGTGTTGATTTAATAAGGAGAATTTGTGATTAAGAAACAAAATTTGGAATTAAAGTTAATTAATTACATGAGAAAATTGCTTACAACTACACTTATATCTTACTATTTTGTATTTTTCATTTGTTATTTTGACTGAATGGTAAATGCTTATACATCTTTTTGATTAGCTTTTCAAATTAAATACCACTAATACCGAGAAATTTGTTTTTGAGGGTTTTTTTGTGTTATGAGTTTGTCACAGTTTTTTTTGCTGATTTGAAATTGTTTTATTAAGGAATTTTTAAATATATACTAAAGTAGATAAACAGTACCATGAACCCCATGTATGCATTAACTAGCTTCAGTGATTATGGCTTACTTGGTTTTATGTTTTACTCCAAGTTCCTACTGTCCTCAATTGCATTATTTTGAAGCAAATTTAAGAATATCCTGTAGTTTAAACTGTTCAGTGTTTATATCTGCTGAAATACCTGTAAGCAATGACAAGTCATTAACCATGAGCAAACCTTACCCACATATTGATTTTCAAACACAATTTTCCCTTTATAGGATCTAGAACACCTGAGAGGAAATCATTGATTTTAGAACTTGGATAGAACTTAAAAATTTTTTACTGTAATTTAAGTTTTAAAAAACAAAAACAAAATAACAAGAGAGGGACATGCAAAAAAGAACCCAAGAGGACCTCCACAGGCCAGATTTAGGGTATCAATATAATGAAAGCAGTGGTTTATACATCTTTAAATAAAATAAGAATATGGATATACCGATTGGTTTATATAGATTTAAATAAAATAAAACCAGATCGATGATACAAACACACATACAAAGTAAAAGCTCTTCCTTAAGTAGGATGCCAACTTAGTAATATAAAAAGAATTATTAGAATAGAAAATCAGCCTTTTTCTGTCATTGTAGTAATCATAAATTCCGGTAAGAGTCATCAGTGGATACCAAAACTAGTATAGAACAGAATATTTACATACATTTAAAACTTCACGCAAACTACTTATTTTTTTTTCAGAGATAGAGAAAGAGTCAGAGAGAGGGATAGATAGGGACAGACAGACAGGAACAAAGAGAGATGAGAAGCATCAATCATTGGTTTTTTGTTGTGATACCTTAGTTGTTCATTGATTGCTTTCTCACATGTGCCTTGACCGTGGGCCTTCAGCAGACCAAGTGACCCCTTTCTCAAGCCAGCAACCTTGGGTCTAAGCTGGTGAACTTTGCTCAAGCCAGATGAGCCTGAGCTCAAGCTGGTGACCTCGGGGTTTGAACATGGGTCCTCTGCATCCCAGTCCGTCACTCTATCCACTGTACCACTGCCTGCTCAAGCACAAATACTTACTAACTACAATAAAGGAAAAGGAGTTATCTCAGAGTGGTAAAACCTATGAGACATCATCTTGATCAAGTGTTCAAAATTAATATTACAAATATAATACCAGTCAATATTATGTACCTCTTATTATGGTACTCTGAGAATGACACAAAATTACGTATACTGTATTTCTACCAAAGGTGAGTAACTTGATGAAATCATGAGGGGACATCAGAAATACCCATGGTGGCAGCCATTTCTTTGGCTTGGCACACTTGACTCAGCTGGAAAGAAATTGGTTCCCAATGAACTTAGATAGTTTACTTTTTGCAGAAATAGTAATATTGGTGCTATTTACCTAAGCCAAATTCCTAGACACCAGGTGCTCATAGAGTGAAAATATGTTAAGAAGTGAAACACAGATATTAAATGACCCTAATCTTATAAACTAACTGCAAGCATGATTTGTTTCTCTACTAAATAAATATCAGATATTTGCATTACATGTTACAGATAGACTCATATAATTTTGATTAATCATTTGACTACATACTTGAAACTAACTTGACTTGTCTTTTAAATTGATATGTTATGCTTTATTCATTTAAAATAGAATTACAGAGGGTCCTCGGGTTACAACATAGTTCTGTACCTACAACAGTGACGTACCCTAAATTTTGGTGTAAGTTGAAACACACCCTAGCCTAAGTCACTTACCTATCCTAACACTGTTGTAAAATCATAACCTAGAACATAAAAACACAACTAAGCCACAGAAAAGAAAAGGGAATAAATATACTGTACTGTACATTGTACTGCAGTACTGTAACAGAAAAAAAATGTCAAAAAATTAGTGTAAAAAAAATTCCTTACCTCATTCCTAAGGTTGGCTTGCACACTGGAAGGGGCATTGCAAGGTGGGAGAGAGTGGCCTATTGGGAGGAGTAAGCTGGAGAGGCAGGAGAATCTGCAGAAGGTGCTGGAGATACCGGGTCAGGTGAGTCAGAATTGCTTAAGGAACATGCAGGAGACGCTGGAGAGTATTCTACCTGTACTACAGGTATTTCATCTCAAGAAGCAGCTGATGTAGAGGGCACAGGGTCTGTTGCAGGCTTCTCTACTTTCTTAAAGAATTATTTCAGGCTAGTCTGGAAGATTGATGACTTCTAACCAAACTAGTTTGCCCATGTAGTCTGTAAGTACGACGCTAACAGCGTAAACCAAAACACTCATGTCTCAATTTTTTTAAGTTTTTATGGGAGTGAGTGTCGTAAACTCAAAATGCTATATGTCAAGACTGTCATAACCCAAGGAACACATGTCTTTGTCTAATATTATAGACAACCACATCTCTGTAAACTCCCAGATGATGAACCATTTTTTTAAAATGAGGGATTCAGGCCCTGGCCGGTTGGCTCAGTGGTAGAGCGTCGGCCTGGCATGCAGAGGTCCCGGGTTCAATTCCCGGCCAGGGCACATAGGAGAAGCACCCATCTGCTTCTCCACCCCTCCCCCTCTCCTTCCTCTCTGTCTCTCTCTTCCCCTCCCGCAGCTGAGGCTCCATTGGAGCAAAGATGGCCCGGGCGCTGGGGATGGCTCCTTGGCCTCTGCCCCAGGTGCTAGAGTGGCTCTGGTAGCAACAGAGCGACGCCCTGGAGGGGCAGAGCATCACCCCCTGGTGGGCAGAGCGTGGCCCCCTGATGGGCGTGCCGGGTGGATCCCGGTCGGGCGCGTGCGGGAGTCTGTCTGACTGTCTCTCCCCGTTCCTAGCTTCAGAAAAATACAAAAATAAATAAATAAATAAATAAATAAATAAATAATAAAAATAAAATGAGGGATTCACTCAAATTCAAAGTTATCTTTCTTAAAAGTGAATGCATTTCCATTATATCATTCACTTTTCTCAGCACCTTATTGGGCATGAGGGAATTAACATTGGTGGTAATGACATTTTTGTTATTGTAGTTAATAAAAATGATTTATGTGTCTGACTGTAAAAGAGGCATGGGTTTGTTCAAATTTTCAGTAAAAAATTATTCATTAGAAGAATTATAGTGAGTAAAAAAATCTTGGAAGAAGCATACATTTCCCTGAGACTCACAAATAGTCTTTATGTCATTATCCATTTATTAAATTGGCCTATAAGTACATTCGCAAAGTTCAGATAAATGATCTGCTTGCAGTATTAATCCCCTCTGAATATGTTTAGACCAAAATTTTATGACCTCTATTTATTATAGCAGACAATGCTACCAGAAAATATCGGTTTTTAAAATCTTATTACTGTCAAATTTTTTATCTAGACCAGTGACTTGACATTCTTGCATGAGTGAGCATTAAAGCTTTTGCCTTTTTAACCTCATGATCCGGGGGCATAAATCATTTATAACAGATACATTTTTGGGTGTCTTTGCAGTGTTATTGGAGTCTTATCTTTTATTCTGGTCTGTTTTCAATTTAATGTATTCTATGCTCCTTGTTTTCTTTCTCTCCTTCCTTTTTTCCTTCCTTTTTTCCTTCCTTTTTTCCTTCTTTCCTTCCTTCCTTCCCTCCTTCCTTCCTTCCTTCCTTCCTTCCTTCCTTCCTTCCTTCCTTCCTTCCTTCCTTCCTTCCTTCCTTTCTTCCTTCCTTCCTTCCTTCTAAATTATATGCAATATTTGTATTTCTTTCTTATATATTTTAATTTAAAAGAAAAAGTATTGAGTGTTCATTTTTCTTAATGTCATAACATTTGTGCTATCAAGGGAAAAATAATGGAAGACATTCTTTTTGGTGCCGTGAAAATTCCCTACATTGAAGGAAACAAATTTATACAGAAGAAAATATAAAACAGTTTTGAATCACAACATTTTCAAATTGAGTGGCTAGCTCTTAAATGAAACTCTTTGACACACCCAATTATGCTTTCACATAAAAAATAGGTGTTGCCAAAGGAAATCACTACGTATGGATGATTTAAATAAAAGCACTAAAAAGTATACTTACTTAGAGACTGTTTTGTTTGTTTAATATAAAAATGTAACAAAAGTATAAATATAATTATGTTAAGTATACACTATTATACATTAATATTATATATTATAGTTCTATATTACATATTATTACACTCTATCTTGCTCTAATATAACCTAGTAAAATTGAACTTATTCTCTGAAACTTTAGTATGTGATTCACATTGTTCAAAACTGCACTATCTTGCTTCTTCAGGTAAGATGTTTTCCCCTTGTCATTTTTTCCCTCATTCAATCTGTTGGTAGACAGAAATGTGTTGTTTCTTTATCTTATATTTCTATCATGTCCCTTATTATCCTGTTGTTTCTTGTCCAGAAATGTATTTTTACAGTGTTTCTCCTGCAAGCAGGCTCAACAGCTGTACATTCATTTCACAAAAATAGGAGATTTAGATAATGATTTTTATAAGCTTATTACAGACCATGTCTGTCCCAGTTTTATTTTAAGGTGGGGCTAGTTCTGCAGGGAAGAATGGTAAAACAACTGAAATGTTTTCCTATCAAACATTTCTCTGAGAATCTGCATAAAATCCTTATCATCAGATGGGAATAAAACTATGCAAAGAAATGTAATGTTTTATATAAACAATGTTTCTCTGGATAGTTTTTTACTGAATAAGAAGCACTACCCATTTCATCAATATGTCAATATTTGTTCTCATAATCATTTTGAAAAATATTATTTGAATAAGCAAATAAGATTTAAGTACTCATTTCAAATTATTGTAATATTGTATATAAAATGAATAGCACTTAATGCTGTCTGAAAGAAGAAATTGCAGTTAGTCTACATTTTATTCATCAGTCTTTCACAATGGATTGATGAATTCAAAATTTATTTATCTGGGCCAAATATTTACATCAAAGTATGTCCTAATATTTTAATAAGATAGATACATTTGGCTTTTGTCATGAACTAAATTTAACATAATTGTAGTAATAGATTCATTTATTCATCACTCAATATGTAAAGACAATTTGCTGAGTAAGACATTATTCAGACATTTTGACAAATAACAAGAAGACTGCACTGCTGTCAGGGTGCTCTTGTTGCTTAAAGTCGTTTGGGCTATGCTTCTATCTAAAACAAAAGGAAGTATAAAAGCCTGACACTGCTGGTATGCTTTCAAATGGCAGAGCTTTGACTTAAAACTGGTATTGTCATCAAGTAATAATTATTTTTGATATTATATTAGCTTTATATTTTAATTCCCTTCTGTGATTTTTTTTTTTTTAATTTTTCCGAAGCTGGAAACGGGGAGGCAGTCAGACAGACTCCCGCATGCGCCCGACCGGGATCCACCCCGCATGCCCACCAGGGGGCGATGCTCTGCCCCTCCGGGGCGTTGCTCTGCTGCATCCAGAGCCACTCCAGCACCTGAGGCAGAGGCCACAGAGCCATCCCCAGCGCCCAAGCCATCCCTGCTCCAATGGAGCCTAGGCCGCGGGAGGGGAAGAGAGAGACAGAGAGGAAGGAGAGGGGGAGGGGTGGAGAAGCAGATGGGCGCCTCTCCTGTGTGCCCCGGCCGGGAATCGAACCCCGGACTCCCGCACGCCAGGCCGACGCTCCACTGCTGAGCCAACGGGCCAGGGCTGATTTTTTTGATGTGTATTCTTTTTCCTTTTTTTATTTAAAGATTCTATTTATTGATTTTACAGAGAGAGGAGAGAGAGGAAGAAGGAATGAAATGTACCAACTCATAGTTGCTTTCACTTTAGTTGTTTATTGATTGCTTGTCCTATGTGCCTTGGACTGGGCCAGCCCTGGGTTTCGAACCAGCAACCTCAGTATTCTAGGTCAACAGTCTATCCACTGCGCCACCACAGGCCAGACTTGGTGTGTATTCTTAATATTATCAATTGTACATGCTCTTCTTTTCACTCCTATAGGCCTTGAAGAAGATTATCATATTTATTAATCTTCTTCAAATGCCAGATTTTGGTTTCATTATTTATACTTAATTATTTTTGTCTCCTAATTATATTTCTTCTTGAATAGCTACTGTTGTTGAAAGTTTAATACTTTTTATATTATTTCTATTTTATGTTTATATTTTAGTAAATAATAGTTTCATGACTATATATTTATTTTCATTTGAGTTGCTTAATTTCTTAAAACTTATGTTGCTAATTGTTAAATTTCCCATTTTCTGATGCTAGTACTTTTTAATGACTTAAATGGGATATAGTCACTGTACTGTTATTCCTTTAGCTACCTTGTCAGATTTCTTTCTTTTCAGCATAAACAATTTTGAGTAATTTTTTTTAAAATGTACCATTTTTAGAGGTCAAAAAAGTTTTTTTTTAGTCTAGTGCACATTTATTCTCTCTCTCTGTCTCTTTCAACCTTATTTTTATTTGGAGATATTCCACTTCAGCACATATAGGTAAGTATTTTTTAAAGCAGCATTGTTTGCTATGGTAGGAAATGCCATAGCAAATTAAATTTTCTCAACTGCATTTTTTGACTACATTGTTACTACCAAAAACAAAGAGATAAACCAGGGCCAGTTTGCTCTGTAGTAGAGCATCAGCCTGGAATGTGAATGCCCCAGGTTTGATTCCAAGTCAGGGCACAGGGAGAAGCAGCATCTGCTTCTCCACTCTTGCCCCTTTGCCTTCTCTCATCCCTTCTCACAGCCATGGCTTGATTGGTTTGAGTGCATCAGTCCCAGCTGCTGAGGATGGCTCTGTGAAGCCTCTACTTCATGTGCTAAAAAACAGCTCAGTTGCGAGCAAGGCCCCTGATGGGCAGAGCATCATCCCCAGACAGGGGTTGCCAGGTGGATCCAGGTCAGGTCACATGCAGGAGTCTGTCTCTCTATCTCCCTTTCTCTCAACTTCAAAAAGAAAAAAAAAGAGTTAAGCAACATTGCATATATGTTTAGAAATAGAAATTAAACTACATATATTGAGCAAATTACTCTCAGTGGAATTGCCAAATTATCCTATAAAAGATTCATCAAGTTCTACAGCTTTATAAGGGTACCTATCTCCAACTCTCACAATCACTGTGTAGTATCAAGCTTTTAAATTTGTGTGTATAGGGGTAATAAAAACAGAACATTATTACCGTTTAGGTTTTGAAATTCATTATAAGTTCTGAGATGTAATGCACAACATGATGACTATAGTTAATAAAATTGTATTGTATATTTGAAAGTTGCTAAGAAAGTAGATCTCAGAACTTCTCATCATAATAAAAAAATGTAATTGAGATAATGGATATAAACTGAACTTATTGTGGTAATTATTTTTTTTTTATTAAATTTAATGCAGTGACATTGATAAATCAGGGTACATATGTTGAGAGAAAATATCTCTAGATTATGTTGACATTTGATTGTGCTGTATACCCCTCCCGCAAAGTTAAATTGTCTTCTGTCACCTTCTATCTGGTTTTCTTTGTGCCCCTCCCCTCCCCTAACCCCTCTCTCCTTCTTCACCCCATCCCCCCTCCCCCAACCCCCCGCCCCTGTTGCCATCACATTCTTGTTCATGTCTCTGAGTCTCATTTTTATGTCCCTTCTATGTATGGATTCATCTCAGTTTTTTTTCTGATTTACTTATTTCACTCCGTATAATGTTATCAAGGTCCATCCAAGTTATTGTAAATGATCCGATGTCATCATTTCTTGTGGCTGAGTAGTATTCCATAGTATATATGTACCAAAGTTTTTTAATCCACTCGTCCTCTGATGGACACTTGGGCTGTTTCCAGATCTTCAATATTGTGAACAATGCTGCCACAAACATGCGGGTGCATTTCTCCTTTTCGAGCCGTTCTATGGTGTCCTTGGGGTATATTCCTAAAAGTGGGATAGCTGGGTCAAAAGGCAGTTCGATTTTCAGTTTTTTGAGGAATCTCCATACTGTTTTCCACAGTGGTTGCACCAGTCTGCATTCCCACCAGCAGTGCAGGAGGGTTCCCTTTTCTCCACATCCTCGCCAGCACTTATTCTGTGTTGTTTTGTTGATAAGCGCCATTCTGACTGGTGTAAGGTGATATCTCATTGTGGTTTTAATTTGCATTTCTCTAATGATTAGTGATGTTGAGCATTTTTTCATATGCCTATTGGCCATCTGTATGTCCTCTTTGGAGAAGTGTCTAGTCATCTCTTTTGCCCATTTTTGGATTGGGTTGTTTGTCTTCCTGGTGTTGAGTTTTACAACTTCTTTATAAATTTTGGTTATTAACCCCTTATCAGACGTATTGTCAAATATGTTCTCCCATTGTGTAGTTTGTCTTTTTATTCTGTTCTTGTTGTCTTTAGCTGTGCAAAAGCTTTTTAGTTTGATATAGTCCCATTTGTTTATCCTGTCTTTTATTTCACTTCCCCGTGGAGATAAATCAGCAAATATATTGCTCCGAGAGATGTCGGAGAGCTTACTGCCTATGTTTTCTTCTAAGATGCTTATGGTTTCACGGCCTACATTCAAGTCTTTTATCCATTTTGAGTTTATTTTTGTGAGTGGTGTAAGCTGGTGATCTAATTTCATTTTTTTGCAGGTAACTGTCCAATTTTCCCAACACCATTTGTTAAAGAGGCTGTCTTTACTCCATTGTATTTCCTTACCTCCTTTGTCAAATATCAGTTGTCCATAGAACTGTGGGTTTATTTCTGGGTTCTCTGTTCTGTTCCATTGATCTATATGCCTGTTCTTATGCCAGTATCAGGCTGTTTTGAGTACAATGGCCTTGTAGTATAACTTGATATCAGGAAGTGTGATACCTCCCACTTTATTCTTCTTTTTTAAGATTGCTGAGGCTATTCGTGTCCTTTTTTGGTTCCATATAAATTTTTGGAATATGTGTTCTATATCTTTGAAGTATGTCATTGGTATTTTAATTGGTATTGCATTGAATTTATAAATTGCTTTGGGTAATATAGACATTTTAATGATGTTTATTCTTCCTAACCATGAGCACGGTATATGCTTCCACTTGTTTGCATCTTCCTTGATTTCTTTTATCAATGTTTTGTAATTTTCCGAGTACAAGTCTTTAGTCTCCTTGGTTAAGTTTACTCCTAGGTACTTTATTTTTTTGGTTGTAATTGTGAAGGGGATTGTTTCCTTAATTTCTCTTTCTGACTGTTCATTGTTGGTGTATAAAAATGCTTCTGATTTCTGAGTATTGATTTTATATCCTGCCACTTTGCTGAATTTATTTATCAGGTCCAGTAGTTTTTTGACTGAGACTTTAGGGTTTTCTATATACAATATCATATCATCTGCAAATAATGATAGTTTTACTTCTTCTTTTCCAACTTGAATACCTTTTATTTCTTCTTCTTGTCTGATTGCTGTGGCTAGGACTTCCAGGACTATGTTAAATAAGAGTGGTGAAAGGGGGCACCCCTGCCTTGTTCCTGATCTTAAGGGTATTGCTTTTAATTTTTTCCCATTGAGTATCATGTTGGCTGTGGGTTTCTCATAGATGGCTTTTATCATGTTGAGGTATGTTCCCTGTATTCCCACTTTGCTGAGAGTTTTGATCATGAATGGGTGCTGGATTTTATCAAATGCTTTTTCTGCATCTATTGAAATTATCATATGGTTTTTCTCCTTCTTTTTGTTTATGTGATGAATCACATTGATTGATTTACGAATATTGTACCAGCCTTGCCTCCCCAGAGTAAATCCCACTTGATCATGGTGTATGATTTTTTCCATATATTGTTGGATCCAGTTTGCTAATATTTTGTTGAGGATTTTAGCATCTATATTCATCAGAGATATTGGCCTATAATTTTCTTTCTTTGTGTTGTCTTTGCCTGGTTTTGGAATCAGAATTATGCTCGCCTCATAAAAGGAGTTTGGAAGTCTTCCTTCCTCTTGAATTTTTTGAAATAGTTTGAGAAGGATAGGAGTTAGTTCTTCTTTGAATATTTGGTAGAATTCCGTTGTGAAGCCATCGGGCCCCGGACTTTTCTTTGTTGGGAGTTTTTTGATAACTGTTTCGATCTCCTTTGGTGTAATCGGTCTGTTTAAGTTTTCTGATTCTTCCAGATTGATTTTTGGAAGATTGTATGTTTCAAGGAATTTGTCCATTTCATCTAGGTTGTCTAGTTTTTTGGCATACAGTTCTTCATAGTATTTTCTTACAATATTTTGTATTTCTGTTGTGTCAGTTGTTATTTCTCCTCTCTCATTTCTAATTTTATTTATTTGAGTCCTCTCTCTCTTTTTCTTGGTGAGTCTACTTAAAGGTTCATCAATCTTATTTACCTTTTCAAAGAACCAGCTCCTAGTTTCATTGATCCTCTGTATTGTTTCTTTAGCCTCTATGTCATTTATTTCTGCTCTGATCTTTATTATTTCCTTCCTTCTACTACATTTGGGCTTTACTTGCTGTTCTTTTTCTAGTTCTTTTAGATGCAGGGTTAAGTTGTTTATTTGAGCTTTTTCTAGCTTCTGAAAGTGTGCCTGTAGTGCTATGAACTTCCCTCTCAGCACTGCTTTCGCTGTGTCCCATAAATTTTGAGTTGTTGTATGCTCATTGTCATTCGTTTCTAGGAATTTCTTTATTTCTTCTTTGATCTCATTCTTAATCCATTCATTATTTAACACCCTGCTATTTAGTTTCCATGTGTTTGAGAATTTTTGAGCTTTTCTGCTGTGATTCATTTCTAGTTTTATGCCGTTGTGATCGGAGAAAGTGCTTGATATGATTTCAGTCTTCTTAAATTTGTTGAGAGCCCTTTTGTGCCCTAACATGTGGTCTATCCTAGAGAATGTACCATGAGCACTTGAAAAGAATGTATATTCTGCTGCTTTAGGGTGAAAGGTTCTGAAGATATCTATTAAATCGAGTTGATCTAGTGTTTCCAATAAGTCTGCTGTTTCTTTGTTAATTTTCTTTCTTGAGGATCTATCTAGTGATGTTAGTGGGGTATTGAAATCCCCTACTATTATAGTATTGCTGTTGATCTCGCCCTTTAAATCCATCAAAGTCTGTTTTATATATTTGGGTGCTCCTATATTAGGTGCATAGATATTTATAATAGTTATATCTTCCTGTTGGATTACTCCCTTTATCATTATGTAGTGGCCTTCTTTATCTCTTACTATATCCTTTGTTTTAAAGTCCAATTTGTCTGATATAAGTATTGCTACCCCAGCTTTTCTTTCATTTCTGTTTGCATGAAACGTTTTTTTTCCATCCTTTTACCTTCAATCTGTGTGTGTCTTTTGTTCTAAGGTGTGTCTCTTGTAGACAACATATGTATGGGTCCTGTTTTCTTATCCACGCAGCTACCCTATGTCTTTTGATTGGATCATTTAATCCATTTACATTTAAGGTTATTATTGATATGTTGTTGTTTATTGCCATTTTCTTCTTTAAAGGTGTATTCCTTTTCTTTTTTTTTTTTCTGTATTCTTTTCCCACTTTATCTGTTTACACCAGGCCCCTTAATATTTCCTGCAGCATTGGTTTGGTTGTAATGAATTCCTTGAGTTGTTTTTTGTCTGGGAAGCTTTTTATTTCTCCTTCAATTTTAAACAATAGCCTTGCTGGATAAAGTAGTCTTGGTTGTAGGTTCTTGTTCTGCATTACTTTGAATATTTCTTGCCATTCCCTTCTGGCCTCAAGTGTTTCTGTTGAGAAGTCAGATGTCATCCTTATGGGGGCTCCTTTGTAGGTGATAACTTTTTTTTCTCTTGCAGCTTTTAATATTTTCTCTTTATCGCTTAGCTTTTGTATTTTAATTATGATGTGTCTTGGTGTAGGTTTCTTTGGGTTTCTCTTTAATGGAGTCCTCTGTGCTTCTTGGATTTGTGAGAGTTTCTCTTGCATTAATTTAGGGAAGTTTTCAGCTATGATATGATTGAACAAAGTCTCTATCCCTTGTTCTTTTTCTTCTTCTTCAGGAACCCCTATGATGCGGATGTTATTTCTCTTCATGTTGTCACAGAGCTGTCTAAGAGTTTCCTCTGACTTTTTGAGTCTTTTTTCTCTTTTCTTCTCTGCTTTCATGCCTTCATTCCAGTTGTCTTCTAACTCGCTGATTCGATCCTCTGCTCTATCTATCTTGTTTTTAATTCCTTCCATTGTGGTCTTTATTTCTGATATTGTATTTGTCGTCTCCAACTGATTCTTTTTTATACTTGCTATTTCTTTATTTAGGTTTTCAAACTGTCCCTCCATTGTTGTTCTAAGATCCCTAAGCATCCTTACAATCATTATTTTGAACTCCGCATCTGGAAGTTTGATTATTTCCATATCACTCAGTTCATCTCTCGAAGGTGTCTCTTGTGGTTTCATTTGGATTGCACTCCTTTGTCTTCTCATCTTCTTTTTTTTTTTTTTTTTATTTGTAGAGTTGGTTGAGGCTAGGCTTGGTGTTGTCTGCCTCCAGTTTTCAGTTGTGTTATTTTTAGGTCTTCGTGGTTGGTATCAACTTTTATTTGTAATCCACTTTCGGATTTGGGCAGCTTTGAAGTCTTGATTTGTTTGTTTTCTTAACAGGTGATAGTCTTGTTAACTGATTTCAGCAGGGGGCTTCCTTGAAACTGTATCCAGGAATACTGTGGGTGTAACGTGAGACGATGAAGGTCTCTTCCACCAACTAATCTCACTGGGGGCAGGGTTTTTTCTCAGCTTCAGTAGGGGGAGGTGTATCTCAGATCTCCATGGAGACCTGAGTTACTGCCCCTCCTCCCCACTTCTTGTTTTCAGCTGTGTCTTGTTGTGCTGATTGGAGCTGGATAGATGTCTGGAGATCTCTGATCCGGAAGCACTTCAGCTCTGTTTTGTGAAAGGTTCAGTCCCTCCCCCAGCTATGGCCGCCTCCAGCACGAATGCGTCAGCTTTTTTATTTCGTTTCTTGCATACCTTAGCCCCTCACAGTCTGTCCCTCTCGCTGTCTTTTCCACTTGGGAGATAAGCTGGTCTTTTCAACCCACCTTGCTCCCTGGTCGCCAGGTAAGTGGCTGTGAGTAGTAGTTTCTGCTCTTTTTCCTCTGTGAAATCCTCTCTGGGCTCTCAGCCTCACCCCCCTCCTTCTGTTCCTGTAAGCAGAGGAGATTCAGGCACTCCTTACCAGGATTATTGTGGCTTCCTCTTTGCTCCTTGGTTTTTGAGAGCTGTTCTTGCAGTTCAGTGTTGGTTTTTCATGCTGATTTTTTCTAAATTGATTTGTATTCCAGTTTGGTGTTGAGAGCTGGGCGTCTGTGCATCCGCCTACTCCGCTGCCATCTTCTCTCTCTCAATTATTTTGTTATATATATGTATGTACATGTATATATGTATGTAAAATCATTATATTGCATATCTTACATTTATACAATGTTATATGCTAATTACCTCTCAATATAACTGGAAAAAATCTATAGTAATCAAGTCAGTGTGATTTTGGCATATGTATAGATATGTAGATAAACAGAATAGAATAGAGATTCAAAAGTAAATCCACACATAGGTGGTCAATTAAATTTTTAAAGATAAGTGAATTAAATCAGTCAAAGATAGTTCTTTTACCTGGGTATTAGAATAACTGGATATCTGTAAAAGAAACTAAGGAACCTCATCTCTACTAACCATAAACAAATCTAAAAGTATATTTATATATATATAGTTGATCAAAAACTTTTTGATACAGACACAATGCATAAGCTATGAAAGAAAAGTGATATGATGACCTTTATGAAATTAAAACTATTGCTCTTTGAAAGACAAACCAATGAGACAGAAACATCATTGCCTTATTTTAAAAATCAGGAAAATTCCTAAAGTACTAAAAGACATGAGTTTTAGAGAAACCAATAAAAGACAGCTAACCACAACACGTGTTACTGAGGGTTTTTACCACTGGCAGCGGAAGACAGACGTTGGTGCCCAGGGTAAGGGCAGAAGTGTACATATCTTTTAGAAGCAGTCCTTAACCATGAACTAATGTGCAGTTAATGGATAAATATACTGACCATTTACTTCTTAGTTACAATAACTATGACATATTTACTATACTTTTCTCAATAATTCTCCAGTGTGGATTAGATCTAGTTAAGCACAGTGATAACCAAAGTGATAATAGAACCTCTATTGACCTCCTCTTTTCTTCAGTCTCTCTTGCCCAAACCACAGGCTTTGTTTCCTGACATAACCACTCAGATACTTTGCATATAAATCTTTAATGATCTTTTTTTCACACATGGCCTAAACAATTGAGTTAAAGTTAATGGGTAGTTATTTCTCAACTTTTTCTTTTGTAGAAATTGAAATAATGGCTGTGAGGAAGAAGGAAACTTTACCTTTTGAAACAACATGGATGGACCTGGAAAGTATCATGCTAAGTGACATCAGCCAGGCAGAGAAAGAAAAATATCATATGACTTCACTCATTTAAGGAATCCAATGAACAATGTGAACTGAGGAACGAAATAGTGGCAGAGGCAGGATCAAAGGGACCAGAGGTAAAGTGGATAGAGGGAAAGGGGATGAGAGGATGACCAGAGAAGGGAAAGAGCTTAGTGAAATTATATATACATAACACAGCATTATAGAGAGCAGGACAGAAAATCCTGGAGGGAAGGGGGAAGGTACTAGGGGGAGGGGGCAAAGGGGGGGCAAGGAGAACACACGGGGGTGGGGGAGATATATCGGTGGGACACTTAAATCTATGTAAACACAATAAATTAAAATCATAAAAAATAAATTAATTTCAGGAAAAAAAGAGCACTGAATTGGGTCTGCTTTTAATAAGTACTGTCAATCATTATAGGTATCAAGCCTTTCACGTACTTCTCCCTTAAATTCTATGAAAAAGATCTATTAGCAAGGAAATGAAGCTTACAACAGCATTACTTTATTAGTTCTGATATGGAATCAAGGCCATGGTGTGCGAAAGAGAGAGGATTAGTCAGTGCCTAGATGGTGGGGAGAGGAAAAACAGAATATCCATACTGCTGTTATTGTTAATAAGATATATATATTCTTTGGGCCCTGACCAACCTGCTCATGTATAGAGCGTCATTCTAATCTGTGGATATCTCAGGTTAGATCCCTGGTCATGGCACTCATGAGAAGCGACCATCCGCTTCTCTCCTTCTCCCTCTCCCCCTTCTTACTCTCTTCACATCTCACAGCCAGTGGCTCAGTTGTTTCGAGCCTTGGCCCTGGGCACTGAGGATATCTTGGTTGATTTGAGCATTGGCCCCCAGACAAGGGTTGTTGAGTGGTCCTGTTGGGCCTCATGTGGGAGTCTGTTTCACTATCGCCCCTCCTCTCATTTAAAAAAAAAAAGGATATATTCTTTGAAAAGAAAATTATATATATATATTTGTTATATATTATATAATTATATAACAAAATTATAATTTTTAATAAAGAAAATTTCTTGTAACAAACCAAAAAGATATTTTGATAGGAAATAATAGGTTCCAAATGAATCATAACATATTATGTTAACATATACAATCATACTATAACATTGATACTTTCAGAAGTGCTTTGAGTAAGCATAGTGGTTTTACAGGCTTTTCTCCCCCTCTTTTGTATTATATTAGGCAAACTTTTAACCAAAGCATCTCCCTTTCTTTCAGTTTTTCAGGATAAATGTTTCAAATATTTATCTTGACTTCTTTCAAATCATTCTTCAATATATGTTTATTTTAGGTAAAATTTTTTAAACTTAGAATTAATATCCTCACCATCTAATTCTAATTGAAAGTTCTCTCAGATCCACCAATATTTTTCATTTATTCACTATAAAAATAATGTAATACCTAATGTATCCAATCATGTAGTTTTGTTCTTTTATAAATCAAACATGCAAACACACTGAATAAATAAGCAGTCAGTTGGTAGATTCATGGCAATGAAAGGGGTGTAGAACATTCGTTCAGCCTGACGGGTACAAACATTTCTCTACTGATGATTTATATAAAAGTCCAAGGTGTATTCATTTTACTGATAGGAAAAAAAATGCCGAAACCATAAAGAGCAAGAGAAAGTGTGTGTTATTGGAAGGCCTGATACTATATATAAGTAATAACATAAATATTGCAGAGTGACTTTGATACGACTAAAACTGTAGTTTCTCAAAAAGAGAACCTAAGATAGTTTCTGTTATTATTTACATAAAAGTCTAACCTAAGGTTGCAACCCATTATTTTCATAGTTTTCTGGTATTAGAGAATTTAAGAAGTATTTCAAAGCCTATCAAGTTACTAAAATCACTGTATGAAGCTTACAAGAATCTATGCTATGGAAGAAATACATATATAATTAAGTAACATTGATCACATTTGAGGAAGAAAACTACACTTCCAATACAAAGACCTCTGAGATATACCACAATAATTTAAATACCCTTTAATAAAGTGTTAAAAGCACCGAAGACAATAGTATTTTCTACAAATGTATTACTGCTCTAATTTGTATTGTTAATACAATGCCTGGCTTTATAAAACTAGAAATAAACAGATTCTTATTAAACATAAAAACAAAGAAAATTGCCTTTGTGTGTGTCTTACCTTGGGTTCCGTGGAAAGCCCAGCCTGAGTTGAAGGCTCTGAAATATGATAGCAAGACACAGAATAGATGAGAGGAGGAGGGTGAAATAAGAAAGGGGAAAAAGATAACCCGAGGAAGTAGTGTTAAGTTGATTCCACTGAGAGCAGCTCATTTTCTTTGTCATTATGAAGAGTCTTAAAAAACAAATCTCAGAATTTTCTGCTTTTATGGCAAAAGATGGAGGCTTTTATTCACAGGCTTCAATCCTTCAAAAGTCAACTGTAGCCCAGAGGACCATAACTCTCCAATACTTCTGAGTTGTGCATACCTCCTCTCTTCTAGGATAATCTAGGTTTGTCTGTGTCTCTAGTGGTTTGGAGTACTGAAAATTGAGTGTGATGTTTTCTTCACACCTCCTTCTCTCCTTCCTTCTTGATGTTCCTGTCTAGTCATGGGACAGGGAAAAATGTAATAAAAAAAAAAAGTTATGCCTATCCATTTAATTGATTAAGGTTGCCAATTCTTTCTTGGTTGACCTATGTTTATGGGATATATGTGGGCTTAAAAATGGCTTATTCTTGTACCATCACCCTAAACATAGATTTTCCTTTGTGATATCTGGCAACCACTTTCAGCTGACTGATACCTATCACCATGCACACAGCTGCTTTGTACAATCCACACACCCATACTAATGTTTGAACAAGATGGATGTCCCTGATCCTCAGTCAGTTCTTGCACACTAGGATCCATCATTTTATCACTCTTGGGCCTTGAGAGTAACCCGACTGGGAATTCTGCCCTTCTTCTATGTGAAAGTTCTCCGTCATATTTCCTGCCAAGATTTAAAGGGTTAGCAAAGTGGATGCTATTATGGTGCCCAGATCACTCTATAAAATGAAGGCCTTATCACCACAGCTGCTGGATGTGTTGTTTCAAAATGGCCCCTTGTTCTCACACTTGTTGGAAATTTTCTGGTAAATCTCTTACCTAGAATTGTGCCTCCTCTAGGTACATATTCAGTAACTTCATAATGTGAGAGTATAAAGGTCTGGTCCTTCTGCTTAATTCAGGTCAACTCTGAAGAGCCATCCAACTCCAGGGCTCTCCACTTATAAAATTTGACCTGAGGAAAATGGCAAAGACCTTTTCACTATTTACAGGAAATGGAAGGGGATGGTGGGAATCCTCTTTCCAAAACACTGCTCACCCCAAAGAGACAATCTTCTTTCTAGAGAGGGGGTGTAATAGGAACTGGTAAATTTACTGCACGTTCTGTAACTCTTAAAAAGTCTTACAGAGTGGAGGTTGTTTCTCATCTCTAGTATCTTTCTGAACATAGAATTGGGGTAATTTGCTTCTTTTGTCCCAGCTTGTGGTTATTTCCTATAACTAGACAGTAGGAAAACTCTCAACATCTGGTTACATTTGTTTTGTTTTATTTTTGCTTCTTCTTTATAAGGACACTAGCTCTCTTATTCAGGTTTAAGTTTTTTTTTTTTTTCAAGACAGCAAAAAATGTTTACTTTAATTATAATTAAGACTATAATAGCTAATTAAAGTAAACAATTTATCTGATGCATGATTTACCCACATATACATTGTTAGTACATTTAAATTTATGTGTTTACTAACATTTATTAACAACACAATTGCATGTCTTAACTTTCACTAAGCTTAAAAACTAAACCCTTCAGTAAACAAGCAAAAAACACTATTTCTTAAGTGATCTTACAGATTTTCATTATAATATGTTAGTGCTCTTTCACTTGCATGTTTAATATTACACTGCTCTGTCTTCATTTACCCTTCAATTACGAGGTGAAAATTCTGACCTAGACATACTAATTACTTGGCTTATTAGCTTCACATTATATCGGTAATGGGGTGATAGCCAGCATAATTACTGTGACTTGAAAAATTATGCTTTGCTTTTCTATCATGAACTCTGAGATGTTCTCAATTTTTTACAACTCTTCTAAAGTTGCTAAACAGAATTTTCATATATTTAACTTTTAAGAAAAAGAGATTTAATAATATTTTAAGTGCCTTTTTTTTTTTGTATATTTCTGAAGCTGGAAACGGGGAGAGACAGTCAGACAGACTCCCGCCTGCGCCGGACCAGGATCCACCCAGCACGCCCACCAGGGGGCGACGCTCTGCCCCTCCAGGGCGTCACTCTGTTGCGACCAGAGCCACTCTAGTGCCTGGGGCAGAGGCCAAGGAGCCATCCCCAGTGCCTGGGCCATCTTTGCTCCAATGGAGCCTTGGCTGAGGGAGGGGAAGAGAGAGACAGAGAGGAAGGAGAGGGGGAGGGGTGAAGAAGCAGATGGATGCTTCTCCTGTGTGCCCTGGCTGGAATCGAACCCGGGACCCCTGCACGCCAGGCCGACGCTCTACCATTGAGCCAACCGGCCAGGGCCTTAAGTGCTCTTTTAATATTAAAAGTCTGCATTGAATAATAAAAGTATTACCACTGGAATTTTTATATCTTTCATTTTTTAAACTCTATGTTTACTTTGTGTGAATTACATTTTCCCATTAGATAATTTTTTGTATTAAATTGGGTTATGTTTTAGGTGTTATAAAGCCAATTTATTTTAGGAAATAATTTTGAATTTTTGCACCTTCAAAGCCATATGTAAAACAATGTGAAAGTAATCAACTAGAAACATACTATCAATTGATTTCTAGAATTGATTCACATATTACTAGTTTTATGTCCAGCGACAAACCACATGTTCTCTATCTATATCTACGGGCTTTTTTTCTTGGAGGGGATGGGATACAGGGTAGAAATAATCATTCATGCCTTTCTGGAAACACAAATACACTCCTCCACTTTTTAGAGATGATGAAATAATAAACAACAGACAGAAATTTATTGAAAATAAATAATCAACTGCCTATACTGTGTAAGACTTTTATAATGTCTATTAACTTCTTAATAAAAGTTGAGAAGTCAAGAATTTTTGTGTTGTGCTTGAATCATCTTAAGAATACTTATAATTTCTGTTTATTAGAACAGAGTTTCATGTATTCTTGCAGTGAGTCATTTAAGCTATTCATATATCCATTTATTTACTACTAACTGCTTCACATAATAAGCTGGGTAACTACAAATCTGATAGCTGCAATAGAACTAATTAAATGAGGAGCTAAGTAGAGAGAGAAATCTTACTTAGAAGAAAAAAAATTTTCCCCATCTAAGAATGAATAAAATTAACAAGATTAATTAATTATTTAAACAAATACTAATTGCATGTTTATTTTGGGATTTTTAGGTGTTAGAGATAGAACACAAAACAAAATAAGATATTTGTCCACGTGGATGTTGCATTCCAATTTGAAGGTGGGAGGAGCTATATAAAATAGCCACAGTACAGATAAATAGACATTTGTTGCTGAGGAAGTACATGGAAATCTAGGAAGAAGAAAGAAAAAAGCAGAGACAAAGTATGGAAAAAGAAGTGGCTATTATAAAATAGAGTCATTTGGGAAGTAGTCTAAGTAAGAAACAACTACTGCTTAACAAACCACTTCAAAAATCTAGTCACTTAAAGCAACAAATAGTTATAATGATTCATGAGTTTGGTTTAGTAAGGTAATTTTGCAGGTCCAAGCAATACTCAGTTGGTACTGGCTAGACTCATTCATGCATCTACACTCCATAATATGTTGGCTAGGCAGGCTGATCAATGAAAGCCACTTTCATATATCCAGAAATTTTCAGACTGTTTAGTGGGGCGACAAATATTACTGGACCATGCACATATCATCTGGAAGTCTAACTCAAGATTGTTCACTTGGCAGCTTAGCAGTTTCAAAGGTATAAGCATATGCATGTGAAGCTTCTTGAAATGCAAGCTAAGGACTAGCATGTAAGTCTTTCCATTGCATTCCATTGGTCAAAGCAAGTCACAAGGTCAGCTCAGACTTAAAGGATGAGGAAACAGATTCCTCTACTCAATATAGGACCTGAAAAACAAAAAACAAAGAAACAATTGTTGAGTGGCATAGATGCACTCAGTGAAGAATTTGTGGTCATTTTTTAAAAATAATCTACCATTATGAGATTAAAGCAAAATCTGAACATTTAAGAATGCAATGTAATTTTATATTTCTGGCAAATAAGTGAAAAAGCTAAAATCAATATGTCACTAATTTCTGAAGGGAATCTAATATATTCCTCAAATCAAATCTGGATAGAATTATTATGAACAATATGTCTTTGGCAACAGTAATTTCACTAATTTCAAAGTGAAAGGAAAGAGAAGGTTTATACATCATTTTTCTGTATTCATTTATTCATTCAAACTTAGTGCACCCATACTATAAGTCAAGATTTCTGCCATGCAGTAGGGATATAGAGATTAGCCAAACAATGTTCTCATAGCCGAGAATTTTATTTATCTAATCCCTATTATTGGTCAGGACTCACTTACTTTATCTAATGGTGCACATGGATTGCCTTTGTTTGCCTTTCACAAAGTTGTTAATTTTAATATGATGGAGATGAAAAAAAACCCAAACATTAAAAATATACTAAGTGACATTTAAGGACAAATATAATACATCTAAGCACAGGCAACTAATCTATGAAAAGAGCCAAAAGATAAATATCCTGAAAAAAGAGAGAGCCACATTCCAGGATGAGTAGAGGTTGGCCAAGCAGAGCAATGAGAACACAGTTAGGCACTATATATAACCTAATATGATCAGAGGCTGTGGAGATAGACAATGAGGCAGGAATGTTAGTTGTCCAACTACTGTGCATTTGTCATTAAACTGATGCTACCCATTGAAAGGCCATCAGTGATTTTAAGCTTTAAGCTTTAGTAAAAATGACCATTGTGGATTTTTTAATTTGGCTTGTCAGTGTGCCTTAAATTAGCTTTAGTAATTGCTGGCTACAGAGAAGTTAGAAAATAACAGGCTCGGGGGAACAGGCAAATGGCTGCCACGGAAACCTTGAAAAACACTTTCTTTAGCTAATGATTACTTCTGTATTTAACACTGAACAATTTTTTCCCCAAATGCTTTAGTTTCACTTTGATTTTTTCTGAATAAATGTAGTCCCAGAGTCAAATTATTCAATGCTAATCCTACATAATTTTCTTCTTTGCCTTTGGATTTGTAGGAATTTAGGAATTTCATTGTTTTGCTTCTTTACCAAAATTTATGAAAATGGGATACACTGTTTTAAAAAATAATAATAATATAAGTCTAAATTACTTTTCAAAAGTTAATCACCTTTTTTCACAAAGCTCTAACATAAAAATCACTAACATAGCTTCTAAAATTAACAAATCCAGAGTCATTTTTTCACCACACAATTAAAATTACCCTTATTGTCTCTGATTAAGTTTGAGGTTATTAATAGGAATGAAATTGTACTGTCAATCTAGCACAACCTGCTTATTGGTTGAACTAACATTTTAATACTAGAATACCCTCATTCTTCCATAGCTCATGAGCAGTTCAGCTGTTTTTGAACTTTAAAGATATAGCTTGTTGGGCGGGCTGAGCATCACAACTCTCATTTCATAGTGTGGTTTCAACTGGGTCATAAATGTTTCTCTTAAGATCTCCCTCCCGCACCCTCTCCTTTTTCTCTCTCACCTAAAATTTCATAAAAATCTACATACTTTAAGGACTTCTGCTGCTCTCACTGTGTGGATGTAACATATAAAATGAAATGAAATATCAGAGTAGAATGCATTGACTACACTAGGGTCAATCAGATCAAATTTTCTGATATTTGGACAAAAACTTTCTCAAAGAGCAATTAGGTAACAATCCTCAATTAGATCAACAGAACTACGTAAGTGTCTAATAGATGTGTGATCATCAACCGATAGATGTCAATTTCAGCCTAAGGGTTGTATGTGATTGTTCAGGGAGATGTTTCTGAGCCGGAGGAGCAACGTTTCCAAAATAACTCCAAGATCAGAAGGAGTTTACTGTTTGAAGCATAGGTTTAAATGCTTTGCTTTAATTTCTCTGATACAACAAACCTACGAGATAGGTACTACTATTAGGCTATTTTACAGAGAAATGTAATTTTTACCAAGTTCACATTACTTGTAAAATGTTAGACTTGAGAGTCAAAGTATGCCAGTTTGGCACAAGGGCATATGTACTCCTGCTCCATTTTTTTTTTAGAGGAGGATGCTGAGCGGAAGTTTGCTGGACACTGATGTTTAAGGGATTAGGAATTGAAAAGACTTTTCTATTCAGTATTAACTTTTAATATATGTTGAAGACATAGAACAAAAATTATTTCATGCAAGTTCAAAATGCAAGTATTAGGTGCTCAAAATACAGTCTTTCGATAATCAAATTATGTGGACTTGAGATTAAATTCTTAGGTTTAAGTGTTATACAAATAACATGTTTCTTTTGTTTCATTTTTCTACATTTTACATATGCCAAGTTTTTCATGAGAGTTGTGGATAAAGCACGCTGTAAGATGAATGATGTAGCAAGATTCAGCAAAAGTCTAAGCTTGTTTTGAGGGGCAGGTTTAGGAGGTGCTTACATTGGAATTTTATTATGAATATTAAATCCCATGCCCTATATTCTGGTTGAAAGAGGCACATCAACTCTACATGTTAGTGGGATGCCAGAATTTAAGGCCCAAACCAATATTTTCTTCAAAAAAAAAGAATTTACATCTGCAAAACTACCAAAATGAAATGAGCCTCCAAATTACCATTTAAAGATTATTTTAGGCTAATATTTATAAAGGTATGTGTTATAGTATTTAAGCTAACATGGTTTACCCATTTCTATATTGTTTTTTGCTTACATGTGCTGTATAAATTTGCCCTACATTTTTCTTAGAAGTAAACTGAACCTAATATCAAATAACCAGCCTTCCTCTTGCCCCCTTGTAGTATGAATTCTAACCTATCATTACCTGTTAAAGTAGTTGGCAGTTGCTATATAAATATTTAAATACACAGAATCTCTGAATAATTATGTGTCAAAGTTTTGTTTATTTTTACATAACTTATAAATAAATAGGAAAATACCAACCTAGAAAAGAGAACAGTTTAGTCACGTTAGAATCAGGGTTAGTCAACATTTTTATACCTACTGCCCACTTTTTATCTCTGTTAGTAGTAAAATTTTCTAACCACCCACTGGTTCCACAGTAATGATGATTTATAAAGTAGAAAAGTAACTTTACTTTATAAAATTTATAAAGCAGAGTTACAGGAAGTTAAAGCATATAATAATTACTTACCAAGTACTTTATGTTGGATTTTCACTGTTTGGCAGAATAAATCTTTATAAAACAACTTACTATAGTTAAATCTATCTTTTTATTTATACTTTGGTTGCTCCACTACTGCCCACCATGAAAGCTGGAATGCCCACTAGTGAATGGTAGGAACCAGGTTGACTACCACTGTAGATGGTCTATAAATAAATCCATCTAAGTGTGTGTGATACAGATTCCAAATTAATTCAAAGCAGAATATTAAAGTTTCATTATGAAAAAATTCAACATTATTTTAAAAAATATGAATCTAACATTTAATTTGGTTACCTGAACAGAAATGGATATTTTAAAATTTATCTATGTGAATTAACATATTATTGCTTACATTGGTGGAAATAATTTATAGAAACTAAATGGGTTTTTTTATACATAAAATTAATCAATACTTGGGTAGATAATCAAATAAATGGAGGCTAGAAGAGAAGGAATTTTGTGGGAATAGCACTTGTATGTAAAGAAATGTGAATCATCATTCTTGTGCTTTCTGTTCCAGATAAATTAAGTAAATGACATGTTATCTTATCAGCTCATTTGAGTAGCAGTTGATGCTGCTGCTTTATTCACTAATGGGATCTTCGTGTGGGAGAATAAAGGTTGCTCAAAGATGAACACACTTTTTAATAGGAAGTTTTAACTGCATTACTATCAGGGTCTTGGCACTCCTATAGCACAGTAATTAAGAACTTTGAGTCTCTAATTTAAAAGAAGACAAAGATCGATTTGATTTCAATAATGTAGGATCATTTATTTTCTTTATTAAATTGAGTAGAAGATGGAAAATCATCAAGGTAACTCAAGTCTGACTCAAAGGTGTTTATTTCCAATGAAAACTCATATAGGACATAAGAAATTACTCTTCTCTATACCCTATAGTTCAATTTTAATCTGCTTTTAGCCTGTTCTGAATTCAAACTACTAACATTATATGACATGACGAGACTTAGGGGAAAGGAATAGTGGGGACTGACAGGAAAAATCTTGGCAGATCTAGACATTGAAACATACGTCATTTTTTTCCAGGGAAATTTCTTCTTATAACTTCCTTAATATTCTTTGTGTCTTATAGAAACACTCTATAAACTCTATCAGATTTTATTATATATTTTATCAAGTGTTTTTTCCCTTTGTGTTAAACATTCATTAATTTTCAAATTACAGGCAAAATTATTATATATACGTTATTTAATTTTTTATCTATAAGTAGTTGACATTATGAACATTAGAAAAAGATTTTCAGGAAGTAAATTCTAACAATACAGAAACAATGTTTAATTTCTAATTCCATATATTTTTTTAAAACAATAGCCCCTAATTTTAGCAAATATAACATAAGGACTAGAGACCCTAAGCACAATTTTCAACACCAACAAGACTCTTAAAGTAAATTTTATTTTTCTAAAATTTCAATTTTTATTTTGTTGGGAAAAACAATCTACAAACTTCAATAGGATTTCAAAGTGTGTATGGAGCACCAAAAATTATACAACACTAAGATGATGTTTATAACGACTCAAATATATTTTAAAAATTAATTTAGAGTCTATTTGCAAAATGCTTGTACTCAAGCCAGCTTATTTTTATTGTCTAGTTTACTGCACATAGTTTAAAGTTTCATCAATAAAATTTATTTCAAATTAATTCAGAAGATATAACTTTTTACTACAAGGGAATACCTGCTCTAAACATTTCAATTTGATAATTATACAACAATTCATAATAGAAAGAAAGAACGCTATTTGTATTGTTATTGTTACTTACCTTTACCACAGAAAACCATTTTATAAAAGGTGATGAGGTATCCTGGTTAATAATTTTGATGCATTGTATAGTGCCAACATTGCTTATGACAGAAACTACAATTCCTAGCCTGAAATCACTAACTTCAATTAAACTTTCTGAAAAGTCAGTTTGTTCATTGGAAACTGTTTATTTCCCATGACTTAAGTTGTGTCCTTATGGACAATAAACCATGGGATGTTGAATAGTTTTCTCCAAATGTGAAAGGGTCACTGAAACCATGTAAAAGGTAAGTACATCACTTAAGAAAACAGTTCATTTAGTCCTTGAGAAATCTGCAACTTCTCAAAGTACACATTTCACTTTAGACCTTAGAGCTGTAGTTATTGTTTGGCAGATACTAGTAGAACACTTCACTGCTATAGCTTTTACCTTCATTTTTAACAATAAAGTTAGAAGAGGCTTTTAAGGAAGCTTAAGTTACAAAGCCATGTCTGATGTCAGATGAAAATTAGTGTTTATTCTTTGCTCAAAATGTATATATTTATGTATAATAAATACAAAGTTGCTCAAAATGCCTGTTATGAATTAATTATGCATTATGCTACACATTGTATTTTCAATTTTGAAAAATAAATTTTTTTCAGACAGAATCTTTTGGATTTGTGAGATTGATCTGTATCAAGTGTAGATTTGTACAATAATCATTCATTTGTGTTCTTGGAATTCTTATGTTAAAATTTCTTGTGCAAAATTAATATTCACAGGTAAATAGCAGGAGAAGACAAAGATAAACAAAGTTAATTAGATGTCTTTTTTCATAATCTGTAAAATAATTTTATATATTATATACAGCATATTTCATGCTATATGTATTTTATATTATATACATCTATTATTAGATCTAGTATTGTTTATATACTCAGAAAAATGCAGAAACACTTTCTATTTCCTGATCTTTTAAGTGACTAGCATCTAATTTGGTTAAAAACTACACTCATAGTTTAGGTCTTGAGCAGAATTCTCAGAATTTATGAGCCTCTTAAATTAAGTGTTTGTTTTTTTTTTTAATTTCACTATTTTTCTGGGAAAATGATTCAGAGACTTTATCTCTGTAACTAAGTTATCTTTTCTCATGGCACTCACTAACACTTATTAGTACCAGTTGCACTTTGACCTTATTTGTGAACTTGAACTTAAACCCAAAAAAGTATTTCTGATACTTTTTGTTGTTACAGGAAGTGATTGCTTAGAAGCATAGTGTTGGACATTACACACTTCTTCTATCCCATATTTTTTTATAACTTACCTGCTCAGATATCAGGTTATAAAATAACTAGCAAGACTAAGAAAATATAATTTAAGGGAAGCCTTGCTAAGAACCAATTTGAAAATTATAATTTTTATACAAAATAAAAATCATTATATCTTTTAGTATTTAAATGAACACTGTAATTAGTCTACAGATAATATATTTTAGAGACCAAGAAGGAAAAGTTTATCTGAGTGGTCTATTAAATCTGATAGGAAATTCAGAAAACTTGCCTAGGAAAATAGATGATTAGAAACAAATATGTATTTTATATAAACAGTTTTTCTCAAATTATTTCAAGAAATAGAGCATGATAGCTTACATTTAAATGTATGGAGACGTTTTCTTTGAGAACAGTCATTATTTTGGATCAAAATCAAATTATTAATTATTAAACAGATGATGTGGTAGACAGAAAAGTGTGCATGTACATTAACTTAACTAGATTTTAAATAACTACTTGTACACATTAATAAATAATATCTCTTCTCATCTTCTTTTTTATTTTTACAGGTACAGAGAGAGGAATAGATAAGGACAGGCAGGCAGGAACGGAGAGAGATGAGAAGCATCAATCATCAGTTTTTTGTTGCAACACCTTAGTTGTTCATTGATTGCTTTCTCATATGTGCCTTGACCATGGACCTTCAGCAGATGGAGTAACCCTTTGCTCGAACCAGCGACCTTGGGTCCAAGCTGGTGAGCTTTGCTCAAACCAGATGAGCCCGCGCTCAAGCTGGCGACCTCCGGGTCTCGAACCTGGGTCCTTCGCATCCCTGTCCGACGCTCTATCCACTGCGCCACCGCGTGGTCAGGCCTCTTCTCACCTTTAGTAGTGGAGAACAAGTATATAAGATTTATGACAGTTGCAAAATTATATATATATATATATATATGCTACTTTGTTAGGAGTCTTAATATTATTCTGGAAATTAAACCTTAGTTATTACTTTCCTTAAAATAACTTATTTAACTAAATAGTTTAACATCTAGAAAATTAGATCTGAGACTTCCTTGTTTAACTTACCTTCACTAAGATCATGTACTAAGCTACAACTCAATATTTTTTATAAGATCGAGTGCTACTTCAAATTTGGAATATAGTTCAGATTGGTTATAACAGCTAACAATAATAAAAGTCACTAAAATTTAAATATTGAGTTGAGAGTTTGAGTTGGTTGCTTATCTTTGTACACCCAACATCCTTGAACCAAATTCAAGCAACAAAATACATAGAGATCATAAAAGCACCTGTCAAAAGGGAATAATACTGATAAAGATGACTTATTACTCAAGTTAATGGAAAAAAAGTAGACTTATTTTTTAAAAATAGTGAAATCTGTTCTTGCTTTCATACTGCTCACCATAAAACTAAATAAAACATCCTAAGGTTTTATGTTGTTAGGCTTTCATGAGTATTTAACTTGGTAAAATAATATGTTTTCTGGTAAAAAGAAAATTATAATAGAAAATGACTAATGCCACTTTTTTTTTTCAGTGAGAGGAGGGGAGGCAGAGACAAACTCCTGCATGTGCCTGGACTGGGATCCATGCAGCAAGTCCACCTGTGGGTGATGCTCTGCCCGTCTAGGGCATTGCTTCATTGTTACCAACTGAGCTCTTCTTAGTGCCAGAGGAGGAGGCCATGGAGCCATCCTCAGCTATTGGGGACAACTTGCTCCAATCGAGACATGGCTACAAGAGGGGAAGATAGAGAGAGTGAGTGAGAGAGAAAAAGAAGCAAGAGGGGAAGGGGTAAAGAAGTAGATGGTCATTTCTTCTGACTGGGAATCAAACCCAGGACATATACATGCTGGGCCAACGCTCTACCACTGAACCAACTGGCAGGGCCACACTAATGCCACTTTTAAGCACCTATATTTACACTTGGTCAGTAACCATAGATATACTTTAATCATTTTTTAATTTTAGTTTTTATAGCATATTAAATATTGAAATGTTTGTTAAGAGTCTAAGTACATATAAGTGTAAAATACTTGAAAATTATTTAATGATAGATTTTCTTTTTTGTAATTTGTGAAAGGTACAATATACATAACATTACTTTTAAAAAAATATATTGTTTAAACTCTACTACATTTGATTTTTCATACATCCAGGGCATAGATTTCTCTTGCCTGATGATTTTATTTAGGGAAATGCATTCTCAGAATAATTATCATAACAAACAGGACTTAAATGCCAATTTACAAAGGATAAATGCTGCTATATTGAACATGGAACTGTAAATTTATAAATTCCATAGATAATTGTGAGGAGACCGTGAGGTGTGGTCATTGAAGAAAGGGAAAATAAGAAAAATTAGATTCCCCTTTGAGTTAACTCATAAAATAAATCTGTGATAATATTATTCAAAGTTTTCTTGAGAGATAGTAGTTGAAATGGAAGAAAACATGATGTAAATATACAAATAAGCCCTGGCCGGTTGGCTCAGCGGTAGAGCGTCGGCCTGGCGTGCGGGGGACCCGGGTTCGATTCCCGGCCAGGGCACATAGGAGAAGCGCCCATTTGCTTCTCCACCCCCCCCCCTTCCTCTCTGTCTCTCTCTTCCCCTCCCGCAGCCAAGGCTCCATTGGAGCAAAGATGGCCCGGGCGCTGGGGATGGCTCCTTGGCCTCTGCCCCAGGCGCTAGAGTGGCTCTGGTCGCGGCAGAGCGATGCCCCGGTGGGGCAGAGCATCGCCCCCTGGTGGGCAGAGCGTCGCCCCTGGTGGGCGTGCAGGGTGGGTCCCGGTCAGGCGCATGCGGGAGTCTGTCTGACTGTCTCTCCCCATTTCCAGCTTCAGAAAAATACAAATATATATATATATATATATGCACACACACACACACACACACACACACAAATAACATGTTGATCCCAAATGTGCGATTCATAAGCAGTAATCAGTAGAAAAAATTCATAGAGGATGCTTTTTGACTTGGGTATAACAAAACAAAGTTGCTCAAAAGCATAAAAGAAATGATTTTGTTTAAAGGACTTAGCTGTAAGGACAACCCTCTCTCTTATTTTGCTTCTCTTTGTGGAAGGATTTCATGCTATATTCTAACCAACACAACCTCTACTGTTTATCCTTTCTGTATCATTTTTCTTATAATTTAAATTTCACAAAGTGCTGATGTTATTTGTATTCCCATTTTAAATCCCGAGAGGGAAAACTCTTTGACCAATTCATCATTTTGAACCAGGACACACAACATGGTCAGACATATTTGGCTAGCCTAGAGTTCAGTTGTTTGAAATCAGTCACTCACTTTTAGTACAAAGTAGCTGAGACTACCTGTGGGTGAAGAGACATAACCATTTGGTAACAGGAGATGTGGTCAAGGCAGATATCTTTAAGACTATAAAAGCATAGTAGACACAGATCAACATTTCCATTTTAGTTCCCATCCAAGCCCTGTGTAGTACAGAATATATCCTAAGATTGTCTCTCTGATCCAAAAGACAAGAATAATCCATGTATTTGGAAGTCTGACTCTGTCTTCCTTAATCTCATGCCATCAAGCCTGTGAATCTTAAACCTAAGTCTGTTCATTCATACTTCATGCTTTGCCTGCAAAATTCTGACTTTAATGTATGTTCCCATTTGTTTATCTACTGGAAGAAAATACATTAAAAGGAGAATATGCTAGTCTGGTTTACTTTGCATATATATGTCAATTTATAAATTAATAAATAGATACACATTTTATAAACTGTTTCATATAACATTTATTATTTTGAATCAATTTTACTAGTACTCTTTCAACTTCAAGAATCTCATAAATTCATGTCTCTGAAACAGCAAATTGAATGCCAGATACTGAAATGAGACAAAAATCACAAAGATGAATGCCAAATAGAAAGATCTTTTGATAACCAGGAAGCAAGCTGACCTTCCCTAGCTGAGCAACTTTTCTTTATATGTCTACCAATCATTTTCCCTCTGATTTGTTTTTATTGATGTGATAATACAGACCACACACATTTTCTTATGCACACACATTTACTTGTACAAATAAATACAAAAACACTCACCTTGATGGATTATTGCAAAATATAATTTCAAGAAACTTTTTATTTTTATAAAAGTTTTGTGAAAATAGGTTTATTTTATAGCAGTAAAGGAATAAGTTCAGCTTCATCTAGGTCATTATCTCTTATTATAAAGAACACAAACTGACTTGAGTCTCTTACTGTATGATGTTTCATTATCGCTTGGATAATCCTCCTGAATATTGTTTTAATAATTTCTGAAAATATAATACTTGTTGTAATATATTTGGCAAATTTTTTTACCTCCCCCCCACAACACTGCATAGTATTTGATTTTTTTGGCATAGTATTAAAAGAGGGAATTGGTAAATAAAGTTCTTTCAGTGCTACACATAATGCTAAATTTATACTGTTAATATTAGTTAAATCACATGATATTGTAAATATTCAAATTTTGTGATGTCTAGAATGGCAATTTTATATGATTTAATCTAATAATTCCAAAATGCATTGTATTTAGTAAGATGGTATCGTTGGGTCTTCTCACTGGGGTGCATTGTCCTTCAGGCACAAATGTGGTTATGTTGCCTCTCCCCAGTTTCTTTGAGGACTGCTCTATACTTCTGATCATAAAATACTATGGTTACAAGTATTAAAGTTGTTTATTATGAAACAGTAGATAACTAGAGGATTAAACAATCATTTATTTGTTTCTTTACAGCAGAAAATAAACACAAATAATCATAATACTCAAATGAGCAGTAATAAGGTTATTTTTATTTGTGTTGAGCATAAATGTACTTCTACAAGTTTTACTGAAATAAGGCCAACAAAAATTTTTTAAGAATAAAGCTTTGGTAAAAATACTCACTTTGGCAGATAGTCATAAATTTAACTTTGATCAGTTCTCCTTTGTTTTATTCATCTCTGTTATTTCAATTCATCTGTGCAGGAAAGATTAAGAAAATCACATTTGGAGGTTTTCTAACTATTTGCTGTTTCTCATGCATTCCTACAACCTAACTACTTACTGGATTTGGACATTTGTGGTAAATAGATTTCTGTTCAAAATCAACTGCTATGCTGGTCAGGTAGTCTCACTCGTATCATGTCTATAGAGGTTCACAAAGTTTGTCTGTTGGTGTCTGCCTTTCCTTGGGGGATGATACAGCCAAGAGAGGTCCTGGATGAAGTGAACATTCCCCCAAATAGATCATGAACATCAGGGGATAGTAACCATGCAGAAATAGAAAGTACGTGATTTGTTGTAAACGTAGCTTTAAGAATTTTATCAAGGCCCTGGCCGGTTGGCTCAGTGGTAGAGCGTCGGCCTGACGTGCAGGTGTCCTGGGTTTGATTCCCGGCCAGGGCACACAGGAGAAGCACTCATCTGCTTCTCCACTCCTCCCCCTCTCCTTCCTCTCTGTCTCTCTCTTCCCCTCCCGCGGCTGAGGTTCCATTGGAGCAAAGATGGCCCGGGTGCTGGAGATGGCTCCATGGCCTCTGCCTCAGGCACTAGAATGGCTCTGGTTGCAACAGAGCAATGCCCCATATGGGCAGAGTATCGCCCCCTGGTGGGCATGCTGGGTGGATCGTGGTCTGGTGCATGCGGGAGTCTGTCTGATTGCCTCCCTGTTTCCAACTTCAGAAAAATACAAAAAAAAAAAAAAAAAAAAGGAATTTTATCAGAATATTTGGAGTTCATAGACTGCCTGGAGGAATTTCTTAATAACAAGGGTATATTTTTTAACTGAGAAAATTTATTATGTTCTCAAATTTAGTGATCTTCTTTCTAGAGCTCTCTTTCTCTTTTTCTCTATTTTTTTTTTTTTTGAAAACCAGTACACAAACACATAAACACACACTTGGTGCCATTTATCTTACTTGACACATATATTCTGTAAAACATAAAAGAGAAAACTTTTTGAAATAACTAGATTAATTGCTAATACAGAATATATATTTTTGTTTTAACTATATGCAATCTCATATTAGTTGACAGCAACTACAATTGTTTTGTGATATGCTTTTGATACGTTTGGAAGTCAATAGTGAAATTTGAAACAGTTTTTCAAAGGAAAGAAAGTCTGTATGTTTCAAGTGAAATTCAGCTACCACAGCTGAATGAACTTTGGATGTATTTATTTCTTCCATAAATTTTTGGGACTGAATACAAATGGTTCTGTTTCTCTTTCTTAGCTTTTATATTTTATGTTGGATTATTATGCAATGTGAGCTAGTATTGATATTTTATTATGAAAATTAAATAATGCACCTTGTCTTGCAACTTTCTAACTAAATATGTAAGGACTTTTAGGTAAACCCTAAAGGCAAAAATTTGACTGATGTGCTAAATAAGGGTAACCAAGTGTTATTATTAAAAAAATAATAAACTACAAATATATATCATTTTGAAAGATAATTTATGAACATTACTATGCTTTTTTTCCCTATCCCTTCCTCTTCTTCTCTTTTTAATTTTCCACTGCCTCTCTATATACTTCTGTAACAAATAAAGTACAAGTCTTTCCAAATAACTTGTGGTGTTTTTAACTGAGTAACTATCATAACTAGGTTCCATAGAACATTAATAAACTTCTATTTTCTTGCATTGACTTTGCTTGACATTTATGACAAGATTACTTGCCACAGTGTATTTTAATTTTCTCATGCTAGAATAAGAAAGAAAATCAATTTCATATAGAATACTGATGATCTTATCCAGAAAGGATAAATCATTACAATGAGAAGAATGAGCATAAGAATAAAAAGATACATATCTTAAGCACAGAATACTAAAATTAAATATCTCATTTTATTTTTCCTTATGCTATCTCTTTAGGATCCTGGATGAACTAGAACTTTTTTCTAGTGACAGCATCTCTGTGTCAAAATAGATATGCACACAGACAGAATATAATGATATGTATAAATAATATTTAAAAGAAAAAAATATTTGAGCAAAAAAACTAATTTTTTTTCTCATTCAGCTCAAGAATAAAAAAAGAACACATAATCTTGTCGTCTCTAAGGTATAAATTTACCAAATCAGTAATGATTTTTGTTTGGTTATTACAAATTTATTCTCTATCTAGTTCAAGATTTATTCTTTAAAATTTCTCCTCTTCCCTCTCGCTAACAACAGTGACATAAATTAACTCTGATCTGTGGTATGATCAACTACATAGCTTGCCTCTGTGCATGAGTGAGGTATGGATGGATACAGGACCTTTTCCTCTGATTGTTACATCTAGTAAATATTCTGTTTATATTATTGGTGGCTATTGAGCCCATGGACAGTCTTTCTTAGCACCTGCCTAGATAAATTAAGTCCCCTAGATTGGCAAGTGTAATTGCCTCACTTTGAGCTGTGCCACTGTTCAAGACTGTTCTCTCTCAACCCATGAAGCACCAAGTGCTTCTGTAGATATTGCAGGTAACGGTCCTCTGCTGGAATCAAGATAGTCTGTATTTGGAAGCTATTTCCTAAATTCTTGGCAGCTTTCTTCACCCCAATTAGCTAAGGAGAAGACAAGGAGAACCTGTCATTATTATTCTCTTTTTAGCACTCTTTAAATTATCTCCTATTCCTCTTGTCCACATTGGTATCTAGTCTCTCAGAAAGAAGTTAGGAAGTATAGAGAAAGATTTAGAACTACCTGTGGCTTGCGCATATCCTCGAATACTTTGGTTTTCTATGTTACTAGATCTGGAGTGAATCTTGTAATTTATTTTCTTGAGTCTTTATCCTCATCAGTTTATATGTGCATTGTATGTGTGGGTTAGTTAGAGGAACTCCATAAGACTTTGAATAAAAAATCTCTGGTCTCTGGCTGTGTGGCTTTGTCAATAGTGTTGGTCAGGTACATTTAGGTCACAGCTTCCATCCCAAGTCAGGGCACACATGAGGAGCAGCCAACAAGTACACTACCAAGTGGAACAATGAGTTGATGCTTTTCTCTCTTTCTTTTTTCTCCTTCTCTCTCAAAGCAATGGAAACAATTTAAAAAAAATCTCTGTCTTTTGCATTCCATATCTCAGGTTACTGCTGCCAGTAAACATTTTGTGTCTCACCTCTATATAAAAATATTCTACTGTGGCAGTAAATATGCTTTGGTGGCACACCTAAAAGCATAACATGCCATCAATATTTCAATTCTAGACCACCTAAATTGCTAGAGCAAGGTGCACTATGTTCAGTATTCTTTCAGATGAGTATTTATTGTACTATTTTAAAAAAGTAGTTTCCATAGCAACCTTGTCTGCAGATACTTTCAGAATAGCTTTTTACAACTTCCGATCATGAATATACTTTACCCACTTAGAAAAAAAGGAAGCTGAACAGGTTTTACTATTAATTTATATTCAGTATCCAGAAGAGTGTTTCTCCCCAGCTACCACTGAATACACAAAATGTCATTAACAATAATGTTCTCAGTTTGTAGTAGAGGGAGAGAGAGAAAGAGAGAGAGACAGATTCTTACTGTTCTGCCAAAAGTTAGTAGCTGTTCCCTGTTGAGGAATTAAAATTTCCTTGTCTATTTCCTTAAAAAGCACATTGTATCTGATTGAAGGTATGTCAGAGAAACCTGTGATGTCTCAAGTAAGTATTTCCAGAATATATGGATACATATGGGAGATTTACACTGTATTTCTTTTTTGTTTGTTTGTTTAATGAGCATTTATTAAGCATCTTCTTGTAACAAGCACTATGTAAGTATTGAATGTAGGAAGATGAATATGACACTTACTGCTCTCTGATAATAAATATGTTAGAGTCAAGTAGGCAGTTCATAGCAAGGTAAGATGATATGGTCAATGCTGACAGAACAGAATCATAATGGGAATAGAGAGAAGGAATATCACCCAATCAGGGTGTGTTGGGCATGCTTCTTTGGAAAGGACAGTACTACAGCTGAGTATTTAAACATGAGTAAGAATATTTAATCATTAGAATATGGCAAGATGTTTCAAGTTTAGGGAATAGTGTGAGACAAGATACGATATAAAAGGAAAACTAAAACCAGAATGTTATACCATTACTATAATCTGAGTTGCCAGTAAATTAACAAATGGGACAGAAATAAGGTTTTGAAAAGGTAAAGGCAAGTACATATTAATGTATATTAATAAAATATATGTAAGTACCTTTGTAGGTTTTTTGCATTGTTACTGGTAACAAAAGTTTGATTACATAATTCAAGAAAATGTTGAGGGAGATTCTTCTAGACCGAATTCTTTATGTCTCCTTTTATATTGGCACAAAAATATTGATTGCAACTGTTTAATACATTTTCTATAACATCCTAAGAAATTAGAAACACTAACACCCAGGGAATCCATATACTTCCAGGGTGAACTCCTGCTATCTTTTCTCTTCATGGTGTATGCCAAATTCTGCCGGAGAATGAGATTATGGGTGGTTCCCTTCAGTTCGCAGCTTCTCCTGCCTCTGTAAGAAAAAAGAGGCAGCACCTGACCAGGCAGTGGTGCATTGGATAGAATGTCGAACTGGGATGCGGAGGACCCAGGTTTGAAATCCTGAGGTTGCCCAGCTTGAGCTTGTTCTCATCCAGCTTGAGCGGGGTTCACCAGTTTGTGCATGGAGTCACTGGCATGAGTGTGGTATCATAAACATAACCTCGTGGTTGCTGGAGTGAGCCAAAGGTCACCGGCTTGAGCAAGGGGTCCCTCACTCTGCTGTAGCCCCCCTCAAGGCACATATAAAAGAGCAATCAATGAAAAACTAAGGAGACTAAGGAACCACAATGAAGAATTGATGCTTCGCATCTCTCTTTCTTCCTGCCTGTTTGTCCCAATCTGTCCCTCTCTTTGTCTCTCTCTCTGTCTCTGTCACACACACACAAAAAAGGCAGCAATAAAAAGATTTGATGTCTATGCTTTAAAGTTATGCTATGCATGTTTCTTGACATTATCTCAACAAAAAGGCAAACATTATACAGTGATACATAAAACATAAAGTACAAAATAAATAAATAAGAACTTACAACACAGCTGTAATTAGCACTATGACCTGAAAGACAATTACTTTCCTTCACTAGTACCATCAGAGTTAACTTCGAGTTCTTCATGAGGACACACTCACTCTGTGATGACTCAAGTCTCCACCAGTTTTCTCCATCTGAACTACAGTGTAAAACTTTTCACTTAGGCCCTGGACAGTTGGCTCAGCGGTAGAGCTTCTGCCCACTGTGTGTAAGTCCCGGGTTTGATTCCCAGCAAGAGTACGCAGGAGAAGCTTCCATCTGCTTTTCCACTCTTTCCCCTCTTCATTCTCTGTTTCTGTCTTCCCCTCCTGCTCTCCCTTTTGTTGCAATGGGGCAATGCCTCAGATGGGCAGAGCATCTCCCCCCAGTGGGCTTGCCTGGTGGATCCCAGTGGGGCACATGAGGGAGTCTGTCTCTCTGCCTCCCCACTTTTCACTTCAGAAAAAAACCCCAAATAACCTTTTTATTTAAAGAGTAATTATTTGGCTCTCCTTGAACTGATTTGGAATTATGCTTTGCCACCTTTAGGGTTCACTAGCTTTGTGAATGAAGGAATTGAAATATTGAGATTTAAATTTTATGGGAGAAAAATGGAAGATTTTAAGTTCTTATAACAATTCTCAGTAATTCAAATGTTTTTCTAATGCATTGTCATTTCTTGAATTCATTTACATTGTGTGCCTTAATTTATTCTTTCTTAGAAAAACACTCTGGCCTTTCTGTTACCTCCATGACAACCATGCTTCTTCCTACTATAAGACATGAAGACCCATCAGGGATTTCTCTTTTCCTTTGTGTTTTTAATTAGTTCATTGAATCTGTGAACCATCTCCCTAGAGCTCAGAAATTTCTGCTTCTCTAATATAACCTTTCTTTGTCAATTACTTGCTGTACAGCCCTTATTAGAGTGTCAGTCTTCTGGTGTTTCAAGAACTCTAGCAATGCTTATTACAAAAACAACAAATGTTTTCACTAAATCTAACTCCCGATAACTACATTTAAAGTATGTTATTAGTTAGGAAACAGAGAATGGCAGACAAGAAAGAGGAAAATTACTCTAGATCAATGACTCAAGATTATCTCTTTGGAAAGTCACTGTGTCAAGTAATGTCTGGCTATTCTGAAAACCAGGAGTTTATGCTCATATTATATATGTTGACAAAAGTTTAAGGTATTTTGCATATTGTATATAATAAGTAATCCTCAAAATATTGTTGGTGATATTAAGTGGAATCCAAGTTTTTTTCATTTTGTTTGTTTTGTCATTTAAATAAAGAAGAAAACTGCAATTCAGAGAGATTAAATAACTTGTCTATTTGCATATCAAATACGTGGCTAAGCAAAGATTCAAATAAAGACAACTGAGGCTCTAAAGCTTATACTCATACTTTGTGCAAGTTTCAGAGGTACATTACCACAGTGAGGAAACTTTGCACAAAAATAATTGGTATTATTTTCCTCCTTATGAGATTTTACTTTAATGAATGCCCATATTTTTACTATAAGAATTCAGACAAACAGCATTTTTCAGGGAAGACTCATGCCTTAGGCTCTGAGATGATCTGAGGCCACGTTATTTTCCTTCCGGGTTTGATTCAAGAGCCATTCCCATGATGGCACACTTTGATGTTCATTAAATTTATTCCGTTTTTAATGCTATTTTCTGACATCTTTTAACATTGCCACTAGTTCTATTATAATTAATTTAGTTTGGAAATGTTCTCAGGGACTCTCTAGAAAAGTGTGCTTCCTCAGAACTAAGTCACATTATTTTCTAGGTCATTAATTATAAGATTCAGAAGAAATGTGTTCTGATTGCTGGACTGTCACTAATTAGCTGTGTGTCTCAACCTTGGGGGGAAAAATTACTTAACCTTGCTGAAACCTCCTGACTCGTAATATAGTGACCAAACAAACATAAAAACGTCTAACTTCCTTTCCAACCCTAGCATTATGTAAATCTATGATATTTTCCTTAAACTCAGCCTCCTCTATATGTCACATAATTCTGGTCTAAGTTCCTGTTCAACTTCTGAGGATTTTCCCCTAGAAACCTTCACCTTTTTACATCTACAGGGAACAACAACCTTGGCTTTGGTCTGTTAGCTCAGGTGGTTAGAGTATTGGCTGGATATATACACCAAGGTTGCTGGTTTTATTCTCAGTTAGGGCACATAAAAATATCAACCAATGAATGCATAACTAAGTGGAACAACAAATCTTGTTTCTCTTTCTCTCCTTCTCTCTTCCTAAAATCAATCAATAAAAATAATTTTAAAAATAGACAATTTGGTTTGCTTTTCAGAACAATAAAGCCATTCCTCTTCTCTCAAAATTATTCCTGTTTTAAAAGGTGAAACACTGCCAGCAATATTAATACTGACTCTTCCTAACTCAGCAGAGTGGACTATATACTACAGTGCTCAAATGACTCAGGTTAAACCAATTACCTTTTCTTAACAGAAAGGATTTGTTGTCGGGATTCAGAGAAAATGTTAGTTATTGTAAGCACTTCAGCTGTTCAGGATAGTGTTATTCCCTCTTTCATTTACTCCTGAAGACAAGCCACAATTGCCTTCTTGCTATTTCTTAAACATGCCAAGTGTACTAGCACATCAGAGACTTTTTGCTTGCTAATACCTCTTTTCAGGGCATTACCCTCAAGTATATACTAAGCTTACTCCTTCTTGACAGAGATATTCCTTTGCCATCTCATATAAACTCTTACATTTCACTCCTTAAAACCCCATCCTGTCTCCATGTTATTTTTTTCCAAGAACTCATAAGTATAGTCTTATAACATCTATCTCTCTTCTTTTATAATTTGAGCATTATGAAAGCAACATCCCTTGTGCTTTGCTTATATCTAGCCTTCTTCATAAACCATAACTCTACTAAAACCTCAAAAACTATCCAGTCTCTACCCAAATCCTGACTGATATGTCTGACATTTCAATTCTTTCTAGACTAAGAATGCTTTTGAGTCCTTTTAGCAGCTAGTAGAGAAAATTATTAGAATTGCTCAAATACTGAATCCAGGAGTTTCTGGCAAATGCATTTATATAGAAAAAGCAACAATGATTAAAATCTGTATCTGTCTCTTCTAGTTTAAGCTCCTTCATAGGCTGTTGCCACAATTTTCCTCAGACTTTTGCTGATCTAAATTAATAACTTCATACAAGGCTTAGTTTGCAAATCTTTTGTTTCAAATGTGAAAGCAGAAACTTGCCTCTGAAATTGCTCACTTCACTATTGTGCTTTCCCCAAAAATGAGAAGGGTTTGAATCTGCATGCAAAATAAGGTGGAGAGAACTAACATCTATCTACCAACTACACAAAAGCCCAGATTTATTAAATTTGACACCCAATACAGAGACCAAATCATTAATCGTTAGACTGTTCATATTGCTAGGTAATGAAAGATAGATCTTCTCCTTTATTTCCACTCTGACGGACTATACTGAGGCAGAAGGTTGGGAGAATTGTGATCTAAATATCTCATAAACAAGGGGTATTGTGACTGACTAGTAATAATATACATTCAGTGGATAGAAATAAGTTATCCTTCAATCAAAAAATATAGATGCATTTTCTGCTCTAAAGAAGTATAAATACAGTGGGGGGAAGATAATAAACATGGCACATAATAACTGATAGCTTTTTTTTCTTTCTTTGTTTTTTTGTTTCCTTCCTTTCTTCCTTCCTTCCTTCCTTCCTTCCTTCCTTCCTTCCTTCCTTCCTTCCTTCCTTCCTTCCTTCCTTCCTTCCTTCCTTCCTTCCTTCCTACTTTCCTTCATTTTTTTCTTCTTTCTCTCTCTCTCTCTTTAATTCCTTCTTTCCTTCTTCTTTCTCTTTTTTCTTCTTTCTTTTCTTTCTTCTAATCTACCTAAATATACTATGGAAATCTATGTAGATGTAAAGAAGAGGTAGATAAATAGACAGGTAGGTAAAAGATAAGTCCAGATACTTTAGACTGCAACAACAAAAAACTAATTAAAATACTTGTTATAAAATATAAAAATATACTTTATTAAATAAATATGGGGTCCTCAGGTTACAACACAATTCAATTCCTATGACAGTGGTGTAACCCAAATTTCTGTGTAAGTCGAAATACACACTAGCCTAACACGAATGGAACACTTGTGCTTTTTACTGTCCAAAATTGCATAGGTAACCATACTGGGGGATGCCAACTCTCTCACTCATATGCCGCTTTCTTGTATATTCTACCATACTTAACCAAACTAGTTCGCCCATGTAGTCTATAAGTACAATGCTACAGTGTAAGCTGAAACACTCACACCTCAATTTTTAAAATTTTTTATAGGAGTGAGATCATAAACTCAAAACATTGTATGTCAAGAATGTCATAACCTGCCTGACCAGGCTGTGGCGCAGTGGATAGAGCATCAGACTGGGATGCGGAGGACCCAGGTTCAAGACCCCAAGGTCACCAGCTTGAGCATGGGCTCATCTGGTTTGAGCAAAAATCACCAGTTTGAACCCAAGTTCGCTGGCTTGAGCAAGGGGTTACTCGGTCTGCTGAAGGCCCAATGTCAAGGCAAATATGAGAAAGCAATCAATGAACAACTAAGGTGTTGCAACAAAAACTGATGATTGATGCTTCTCATTTCTCTCCATTCCTGCCTGTCTGACTCTATCCCTCTCTTTGACTCTTCCTCTGTCTCTGTAAAAAAATAAAAAAGTCATAATCTGAAGCCCCCAGTAGTCAAGAAAAATTTTATCAGTTTTTTAATCTCCAAAATCCATAGGACATACGTGCAATCTACCTGATTAGCTTGAGTTTCCACTCTAGATCTCCTACTGTTGATATACAGTAGAAAACACATATATAGGTGAATTTTCCCCCCTGAATATGACTAGTTGCTGATAACTATATTTTTCTGATTCATCAAAAGATTTTAAAGAAAGGATTGATAACATCACACTTTATTGTTATAAAAATAATAGGGTACTAGTCTAAAGGTGAATGATGACAATAAAAAAAGAAAAAATAGAATATTTTAGAAAGACATAAATGATGAAAGGTAAACATAAACTATAGGATTTGAAAACTGGAAAAACAAATGAGCTAGAGAAAAATTTGCAAGTAAAAATTATTAATAGAGTTTTAATAGTTGTTATCAGTCTCAGCAAATGGTTGCTTATACATTGACAGAACATGGGGAATAAATGTTTTCTTAGAAATATGTATGGTCACTATTTAAAAATTATTCAAAGACTTAAAACTGAATGATGAATTTAAAACTTTATTTTAAAATTTTATTTAAAAAGTCTGTAGAGTTCTGGAATCATATTTACACATGCATATTTGTGATTTGAGTTCTAGTTCTCTAAATTATTAAACTTAAGATTCCTAAAATATTATTTTTAAGTTTAATTTAAGATTATAAATTTAACTTTGAACTATATCTCTCCTCCATTTCTATTTATTTTTATATTCCTTTTGAATTAATGTCCAAGGATGCATGTTCATTGTTAAATTCTTTGAATATTTAACTAAGTCAAATATTTAAAGTAATAGTAGAGCTGTCCATAGAATTGGTTAACTCTAAAATATTTTAAAAGTTTCTTTTCAATTTTACAATATTGTAATAAACTTTTAAAGTAATTGTTATTCTAACATTTATAAGTTTAAAATAAATACTGAAAATAAAAAGTCCCTTATACTCAGTATACAAATCAACTTCTCAGTTAGCATATACTTAAACCTTATTTTTTCTGATTATAAGATAATATACACCCATTGTATAAAATTTGGGTGATAGAAGCATAATTGAAAAAATAAAAACATGCATAAGTAGAAAAATGTGTTTTAACTTATTTTATTTAAAGCAGTAAAATGTCTGTATAATATGATACTAAATACTGGGGAAGATGGTTAAGGGTTAAGCATGGATTAAAGCAGAGCAAACACAAGGAAAGAAACAATGGAGAGCCTCCAAGAGCACATTGGTGCTGAGGCACACAAACCTGACCAAGTATTTAGGGATACCTCTTGTAGACGGCAGTTAGTTCCACAAAAATATGAAATGAAATAAGAACTTCAAGCAGGGTCAACCTCTAATATGATTTATTAAAGTCTTGGATATCAGTTTCAATAAAACAATTTCTCTTTAATTGAGAGGCTGGGAGATACTAAGAAATATCAAGCTTCCATCAAAATATTAACTAATTTGTGTAAGAATGAAGTAAACTGGAAAAAGGTAAGATGCCAGACTACCTTAGTACAAGTCGACACCTTCTGATGAAGTTAGGTTTGATTTACACAGAGATCATTCAGAAACACAAGTGTTGATTTTGCCAATCCTCACAGTGCCCTGAAATTAAAATAATGATAACAATAACCACAGAACATAATAATAATTGAACTTATATTCTTTCTACTCTGAAACTTCAATGTCTGGAGAGTTGCTTTCTGCTACTGTGGGTATAGAAAGAAATTTGATAGTAAGAGATAAAAAAAAGCCACTACATAATGATAAAGAGAGCAATCCAATAGGAAAATATAACCATTATAAATACCTATGCACCTAATATAGGAGCACCTAAATATTATATATAAAGCAGACTTTGATGGATATAAAGGGTGAAATCAACAGCAATACTATAACAGGAGGGGATTTTAATACCCCACTAACCTCACTAGGTAGATCCTCAAGAAGAAAATTAACAAAGAAACAGAAGACTTAAAGGACACACTAGATCAACTGAATTTAATAGATATCTTCAGAACCTTTCACCCTAAAGCAGCAGAATATACATTCTTTTCAAGCGCTCATGATACATCCTCAAGGATAGACCACATGTTAGGGCACAAAAGCGGTCTCAACAAATTTAAGAAGATTGAAATCATATCAAGCACTTTCTCTGATCACAGTGGCATGAAACTAGAAATCAACCACAACAGAAAAACTCAAAAATTCTCAAACACATGGAAACTAAATACCAGGTTGTTAAATAACAAATGGATTAACAATGAGATCAAAGAAAAAATTAAAAAATTCTGAGAAACAAATGATAATGAGCATACAACAACTCAAAATTTATGGGACACAGAAAAAGAAGTACTGAGAGGGAAGTCCATAGCATTACAGGCATACCTTAAGAAGCTGGAAAAAGCTCAAATAAACAACTTAACCCTGCATCGAAAAGAATTAGAAAAAGAACAGCAAGTAAAGCCCAGATATAGTAGAAGGAAGGAAATAATAAATTTTAGAGCAGAAATAAATGACAAAGAGACTAAAGAAACAATACAGAGCATCAATAAGACTAGGAGCTGGTTCTTTGAAAAGGTAAACAAGATTGATGAACCTTTAACTAGACTCACCAAGAAAAAAAGAGAGAGGACTCAAATAAATAAAATTTAAATGAGAGTGGAAAAACAACTGACACAACAGAAATACAAAATATTGTAAGAAAATACTATGAAGAACTGTATGCCAAAAAACTAGATAACCTAGATGAAATGGACAAATTTCTTAAAACATACAATCTTCCAAAAATCAACCAGGAAGAATGAGAAAACCTAAACAGAAGATTGCAGCAAAGGATATCAAAACAGTTATAAAAAAACTCTCAACAAAGAAAAGTCCTGGGCCTGATGGCTTCACAAGCAATTTCTACCAAATATTGAAAGAAGAACTAACTCCTATCCTTCTCAAGCTATTTCAAAAAATTCAAGAGGAAGACTTTCAAGCTCTTTTTATGAGGTGAGCAAAATTCTGATTCCAAAACCAGGCAAAGACAACACAAAAAGAAAATTATAGACCAATATTCCTGACAATTATAAATGCTAAAATCATCAATAAAATATTAGCACACCGGATATAGCAATATATGGAAAAAATCATACACCATGATCAAGTGGGATTTATTCTGGGGAGGCAAGGCTGGTACAATATTCGCAAGTCAATCAATGTCATTCTTCACATAAATAAAAGGAAGGAGAGAAACCACATGATAATTTCAATAGATGCAGAAAAAGCATTTGATAAAATCCAGCACCCATTCATGATCAAAACTCTCAGCAAAGTAGGAATACAGGGAACATACCACAACATGATAAAGGTCATCTATGAGAAACCCACAGCCAACATCATACCCAATGGGCAAAAATTAAAAGCAATTCCCTTAAGATCAGGAACAAGGCAGGGGTGCCCCTTTTTACCACTCTTATTCAACATAATCCTGGAAGTCCTAGCCACAGCAATCAGACAAGAAGAAGAAATAAAAGGCATCCAAATTGGAAAAGAAGAAGTAAAACTATCATTATTTGCAGATGATATGATATTGTATATAGACAACCCTAAAGTCTTAGTCAAAAAACTACTGGAACTGATAAATGAATTCTGCAAGGTGGCAGGATATAAAATTAATACTCAGAAACCAGAGGCATTTTTATGCACCAAGAATAAACTTTCAGAAATAGAAATTAAGGAAACAATCCCCTTCACTATTGCGACCAAAAAAATAAAGTACCTAGGAGTAAATTTAACCAAGGAGTCTAAAGACTTGTACTTGGAAAATTATAAAACATTGATATAAGAAATTAAGAAAAATACAAACAAGTGGAAGCATATACCGTGCTCATGGTTTGGAAGAATAAAGATTATTAAAATGTCTATATTACCCAGGCTACTTATAAATTCAATGCAATACCAATTAAAATACCAATGACATACTTAAAAGATATAGAACACATATTTCAAAATTTTATATGGATCCATAAAAGAACACAAATAGCCTCAGCAATCTTGAAAAGGAAAAATAAAGTGGGAGGTATCACACTTCCCAACATCAAGTTATACTACAAGGCCATTGTACTCAAAACATCTTGGTAGAGGCATAAGAACAGGCATATAGATCAATGGAACAGAGCAGAGAACCCAGAAATAAACCCACAGCTCTATGGAAAACTGATATTTGACAAAGGAGGTAAGAGCATACAATGGAGTAAAGACAGCCTCTTTAATAAATGGTGTTGGGAAAATGGACATCTACCTGCAAAAAAATAAAACTAGACCACTAACTTACACCATTCACAAAAATAAACTCAAAATGGATAAAAGACTTAAATGTAAGCTGTAAAACCATAAGCATCTTAAAAGAAAACATAGGCGATAAGCTCTCTGACATCTCTTGCAGTGATATATTTGCTGATTTATCTCCACGGGAAAGTGAAATAAAAGACAGGATAAACAAATGGGACTATATCAAACTAAAAAGCTTTTGCACAGCTAAAAACAATAAGAACAGAATAAAAAGACAAACTACACAATGGGAGAACAGATTCAACAATAGGTCTGATAAGGTGTTAATAACCAAAATTTAAAAGAACTTGTAAAACTCAAAACTAGGAAGTCAAACAATCCCATCAAAAAATAGGCAAAAGAGCCTGACCTGTGGTGGCACAGTGGATAAAGCATTGACGTGGAAATGCTGAGGTCACCGGTTCAAAACCCTGGGCTTGCCTGGTCAAGGCACATATGGAAGTTGATGCCAGCTCTTCCCCCCTTCTCTCTCTCTGTCTCTCCCTATCCTCTCTAAAATGAATAAATTTAAAAAAAAAATAAAAAAAAAATTGGCAAAAGAAATGAATAGACACTTCTCCAAAGAGGACATACAGATGGCCAATAGGCATATAAAAATGCTAAACATCACTAATCAGAGAAATACAAATTAAAACCACAATGAGATATCACCTCACATCAGTCAGAATGGCGCTCATCAACAGAGTAAGTGCTGGTTTGGATGTGGAGAAAAGGAAACCCTCCTGCACTGCTGGTGGGAAGGCAGACTGGTACAGCCACTGTGGAAAACAGTATGGAGATTCCTCAAAAAATTAAAAATCCAACTGCCTTTTGACCCAGCTATCCCACTTTTAGGAATATACCCTAAGAATACCATAGCACAGTTCCAAAAGAGAAATGCTCCCTCATGTTTATGGCAGCATTGTTCACAATATTGAAGATCTGGAAACAGCCCGAGTGTCCATCATTGGACGAGTGGATTAAAAAGCTTTGGTACATATATACTATGGAATACTACTCAGCCATAAGAAATGATGACGTCGGATCATTTACAATAATATGGATGGACTTTGATAACATTGTATGGAGTGAAATAAGTAAATCAGAAAATACTAAGAAGTATATGATTCCATACATAGATGGGACATAAAAATGAGACTCAGTGACATGGACAAGAATGTTATGGTAATGGGGGCGTGGGGAGGAAGGAGCGGGTGGGGGGAGGGGGGCAGAGGGCTTAAAGAAAACCAGATAGAAGGTGACGGAAGACAATTTGACTTTGGGTGAGGGGTATGCAACATAATCAAATGTCAAAATAATCTGGAGATGTTTTTTCTGAACATATGTACCCTGATTTATCAATGTCATTCATTAAAATTAATAAAGAATATAAGAAAGGAATTTGCCCTTTTACATCCTCTTAGAGTGAGTGACTTCAGCTATAATACAGTTTTTTTCCCTTCTTTCAGAACACTCCTTTATTAGAGAGGACAGTCATTTATCTCTTCTGTCAAAGAAATACCTATACGTTGATTCTTCAATACTACCCCAAACACAATGATTTTTTAATTTAGATTAAAAAGAACAGCTTTCAATCATGTTTAAGTAAAGAATAGTTCTAGGTATCTAGCTAGCAAGAAAGATGCCACCTTATCCTCTTGTACTTGTTCAAACAGGCTCAAATAGGAAAATGTAGGATTTCCCTTTCTCCACTTAACTGGCTTTTATATGTTTTCAAATTTACTTTTCATATGACAATTTGTAAAGATTTGAGTGTATCCTGACTAGTTTGTGTGTGACTATGGTTTAAAAATAATGTCCTCTTGAATAATTAAATTGCAATATATATAAGCAACAAGAAACATCTAGATATTAGAAGATGGCCATTATCGAAATGGCATAATCAATGTTGGAGGCTGATGTGTAGGGCCAATATGTGTCTTTGGTGACTATTTAACATGCTTATAACTAAATATAAACTAACAAAAATATACAGAATTTAACATTAAAAAATCTTTAAATGATTAATATGATTAGATACAAAAGTATTAAGTTGTTTTAAATATAGAATGAAAAATTGAAGATTCTTTGATTATAAGAAAATAAAACAATGCAATTTCTCTACTATGCCCTTTAAGTTGGTGAAACATCATTATGAAGAGTAAACGTCACAAAAAATTATTGTTAAAACAACTTTATTTTTTTGGTTCAATTTGCAAATGGCACTGAAATTCCATTGGCTTGAAAGTAAAAGATTGAAAAGGCATTTTACCCATTGAATATTTCCAAATGTATGGTTACTATGATTTTTTTTCTAAATTGTTTCACATATTTGGACAAAAGCATAGAACTTGTGGCAAACTGTCATTATTATGAATCTTGTTCATAATAAAATTGGGTGACATGGAGCTCCTGAGGCTATTTTAGTTTCATTTGCTGGAACGGAGAGTAACAGAGAAATGATAGGGAAGAACCTAATAAACAAAAGAACTTAATGCTTCCTGCTACAATTCATCACCTCGATTATTTGTGTTTTTTAATAACGTCACTATTTTATACCATTCCTCTTACTTTTGTTTTCATGTGATTTGGAAATATTTATAATTTCCATCTTATCCATCAGCCAATATTATGGCTAAATGAAAGGTGATTACTAGTCTTATGATTAGGTTTATTTGGAAGGCTTGACAGAGATTTGAAAGAAAAAAATCAGTTCAGAAGAAATTAATTTTGTAGGAACCACGGTACTAAAGTGTCAGTAATAAAATTACTGCTTTAGTTTTCATCATAGGAAAGCGTTCCTTTTATGTTGTATTTGCAACACCTTTGAAATCTACACTATATCATGTTGGCTGAAGTTATTTATAAGCTTCTGTCTAAAAACCTCTCTCTCACATATATATATATATACACACACATATATATAATAAATTAGGAATATATATAATGGAATATGAATATATATACATAATAAATAATACACATAAAATATATTGAAAAATTCCCAGAAAGCATCAGGCTTACATGATAAGAATTAATACAGTATAGGATAGTACTCTAGTATAGATATTCATATTTCACATTTACAATTCTTCCTAGGAGTCTTCTGCACACTAAAAACTTTGAGACCAGTGAACAAAGGAGTTCTAAAAAAAGACCTTTATGTCTGACAAGAGAAGAGTATTTTACAGTGGTGCAGATATCTCTATTCAAACTGTAGTTAAAATACCTGGAAGGGATACCTGATTGGATTGATGCAGACTGACCAAGCAGATTATTATTCTGCACTATGGAATTACATCAATTAATTTGGTATTTTATGGCACCATTGATATCACTAATCTTGAAAGCAAGTTTTGTGAAGGAACTAAATAAAGGAGAAAATAAATACAAAATAAATAAGCAGAAGATTTTCAATAAGACAGATACAGCTAAAAAACCTAATTGAGTAGAGATAAATTAAAGCTTAAAAGGGTAATTGAGGGAAGAATTCACATCAAATTGTAGGCAAGTTTTTTAAGATTTAAATTTAAGGTACTTGGCATAAAATTTCTTTAATTAACAGACAGACATATTTACATTTTCTCTTGCAATTGAAATTTCCTTTATTATTATTATTTAGTATTAGAAATACAAAATTTTAAAATGCTTATCATGACAAGAGCAAGTTCTCTTATGTTCATTTTCCCCTCAATCCAAAAGGAAAACAAAAAAGATCTGAGAAAAAAAGAAAATCAATTTTTTTAGTTCAAATTCTTATGAAATAAATAAATGAAAGTGTATTTTTCAGCAAGATTCATGGTTCATAGACAAAAAGCAATATCAAATGAAAGACTTTGAAAGATGGAATATTAGCCTTTCCTGCCATTTCTTTAGTAAATTTAGCTTTTTCTAATGTGTAAGATCCCTGTTTGCTAAAACTTTACAAGCTAAAAGCCAAATCAAGCTTTAAATATGAAAATAATATTAAATGTTTTTAGCAATAATTTATTACCATGGAATCAAATCCAGAGAAGGATTACAAATCTTTTCAAGAGACTATGTTAGGTAACTATCTCATAATAACTTTATAATTTATGCATTGTTAATTATAATCAAATTATTATGTCTTATTAAACAAAAAATAATAACATAAAATAATTGATAGGTAAATGTATTATTATTATTATTATTATTATTATTATTATTTAGCAAGAGAAAGAAGGAGAGAGACAGAGACAGGAAAGAAGAGAAATGAGAAACATCAACTTATAGTTGCAGCACTTTATTTGTTCATTCATTGCTTTTCATACGTGCCTTGACAGAGGGCTTCTAACCCAGCCAGTGACTTCTTGCTCAAGCTAGGAATCTTGGGCTCAAGTCAGCAGCAACCATGGGATTATGTCGATTATCCCATGCTCAAGTACATGAACCTGCTCTCAAGCTGGATGAGCCCACACTCAAACCAGTGACCTCAGGATTTCGAACCTGAGACCTCAGCATATCAAGTGGAGGCTCCATCCATTGCACCACCACTGGTCAGGAAAAAAGTAAATATATTATTTAGAAATCTTTTAAGTAGCTTGTTCCTTAAGGGAATATTCAAGATATTTAAAGCCATATCTATTAGTATTAAAAACCTTATGTGATTCATCTTATATTAACTTAAAAGGATACATTTATATATAAAGAAGATAGTATACATGAGTGTTTGGATTAATTTTGACTAATATTAAAAATAGTTAGTATGTAATTAGTGTTGATTTGATATGTGAGTTGATATGATTATACATGCAAAGAAGTTTACAAATCAGACTTTTTCTTTTTTTAATGTTTTCTTGCCTTAAAAAATTATGCCTGGAGCAATGTGACGATGTATACTATTTTTTATTGAGTTTTTGGGTAAACTCTTCAGCCAGTTATTCTGAAAAGTTTTTTTAATGATTTTCAGCATTCATGTTAATATAAATATTATCTCTAATAAGTTGCAAATAAGCATGTGTTGCCTCAAAATATTGATATAAATATTATATATGTTATTTATCTCTTGGGGCTATGTAGATGATTCAATACAACCTAGATGGTGATGATGAGGAAGATGGTTAGTGAGAATTAAGCCAAAGGCTATGCTACGGTGGATATATTTTATATTGTATACAGTAAAGAGGCATTGAAAAATGACAAAATAGCATATCACATTATTCTAATTGCATGTTTCTTTCCTTGTTTATTGCATATCTTTTTTAATAGATTATAAACCTCATGAAGGCAAGTACTGTGTCTTTTTTACATACATTGTCTATCTAGCACCAAGCTTAGTACACATGGGCCATTCATTAGATATTTATGGAGTGAGAGAATGAATATACTACAATGTACATTGAATCCTTATAATATTTAAAAACTTAATTTCCCATGACAGAAATTTAATAAATTGTATTTAATAAATTGTAGCCCATATACATACTAAAATAATAGGAAGCTGCTAAAAATCATGCTTCAAATATTTCCATGACTCAAGCAATGAATAAAGATCCAGATTTTATACATATATATATATATATATATATATATGCATACATACATAAATATGTAGAGTAAGATCACAATTAAGGTACTTTTTATTGAACACTACTATGAGTAAAATATACTCCATAGTATATTAAGAACAAGTTCTTAATTAATACAACTATGAGATGGAGTAATGAAACTTTTTTGCATGTTCTAAAACCATGGGTTGTAGAGAGATTAAATGATAACCTTAACATCATATTGCTAGCAAATAGTCTTGTTGAAAAGATAAATCCATTTATGACTTATTAATTCATTTTTTTGCCAATAATCTATAATTTTAGTTGTTAGTAATAAGTACATAATTGGGAGGGGAATCTTTTAAAACAAATTTCTTAAATTTTCTTTAATGATTAAATATTATATTTTATTTTAGAAAGAAATAAAAGCTCTTTAAAATATTAAACCTACATTTTTCTTGTAAAGATAAGGCTACTGTTAGTTTCAAGATTATTCTTCCCTCCTTATAATGGTTGACCTTTTAAAGTCTGATAGTGTTAACACATAAACTAGCTTAGTTATCCTTTTTTGTCATGTCAACATCAATTTTAATAAATTTTAAGTCTTTTTCAGAATTATTGTTCAAAGTTAGCTTTATTTTATTATATTTTTTATTTCAGAAGTTTTTTTTATGTAGAAGATTATTAGGAGTTTATAATAGGAAGAATAGTACTAATCCAAATTTTTAAGAACTGTAAAATGTCTACTTTTTATACATACTTGGAATATTCACTTTAAATACCTGCATATTTTTTTTTTTTTGTATTTTTCTGAAGCTGGAAACGGGGAGAGACAGTCAGACAGACTCCCGCATGCGCCTGACCGGGATCCACCTGGCACGCCCACCAGGGGCGGGACGCTCTGCCCACCAGGGGGTGATGCTCTGCCCCTCGGGGCATCGCTCTGCCGCGACCAGAGCCACTCTAGTGCCTGGGGCAGCGGCCAAGGAGCCATCCCCAGCGCCTGGGCCATCTTTGCTCCAATGGAACCTTGGCTGCGGGAGGGGAAGAGAGAGACAGAGAGGAAGGAGAGGGGGGTGGAGAAGCAAATGGGCGCTTCTCCTAAGTGCCCTGGCCGGGAATCGAACCCGGGTCCCCCGCATGCCAGGCCAACGCTCTACCGCTGAGCCAACCGGCCAGGGCCTCCTGCATATTTTTTTTAAAAAAAATATTCATAACTAAAAGTCATCAGTGCTCACAGATGATTAGAGGGCTGAGTAAGGGAAAGTACAAAATGGGTCTGGTGCATTTTGTTTTACTAGAAGTTCAAGGAATGCTTGAGGAATCATGGGGCATGTGATGAGGATACTGAAGCCAATTAAAGGGGTACACACTAGCCAAATGTAGAAATACATCAACATTAGAATAAATCACTCTAATAATAGATTACAACTCATTGAGTAGAAGCAGAATTCATTTTTTATACTAATGTAAATAAATAGGGCAGAAAAGAAAGTTCTTCCATAGGACACAATTCCACCTAATGTAGAAGAATTGGTGTATGAATGAATGAATGAATGAATGAATGAGATAATAAAGTCAGGGAGTAAAAGTTTGATAAGAAACAGAATATATATACAGTTTCAAGGTATCTTTCTTTCAATATAATAGTTATTGAAATTAAAATTTTTACAATGCTGAAACTTGAAGGATACTTAAAAAAATTGAATGATTAAGCTCACATCATCAATATTGGAATAAACCTACATCAAGCACCTCCTGCAAAGATTCACTGAGGATATAGTATCCTGTCAGTGGTATTCTTACAAAAATACATTACTTAATTCTAACCATGAAGACACAACAGAATAACCCAAAACTGTTCTAAATGTAACTGACCTGTTCTCTTCAAAACAGTCATTTTCAAAAAATTAAAATAAAAAGCTGGAATATTATCTGTGATTAAAGAAGACTAAATAATTAGGACAACTGATTAAGATTGTGACTGTGGATACTGAGCTAGAAAACTTGATAAAATCTGAGTACGAACTTTGGATTCGATAGGAATACATGCCATTGTTAAATTCTCTGATTTTGAGAACTATACTGTGATTGGTAAAATAATATCCTTTTTACTTAGAAAATATACACTGAATATTTTAAAGGTAAAGAAATATATGTTCAACTTTATCTTAAAATGTTTTAAAATTTATGTACATGTGCATTCATATACTATACACATATGTATATAAGCACTATATATGTGTTTGCACATGTACACGTGTGTATATGAAATACTAAAGCAAGTGAGGTAAAATTTAAGCAATTTTTCCTGTCTGGATAATTCAGTGGGTAAGAGAATCGTTCGAAAGCACAGAGGTTTCCAGATCCATTCCCAGCCAGGGCACATACAAGAACAGATCAAGGCTCTTCTCTCTTTCTCTTTCTTCACTCTTTATCTCTCTTTAACATCAATAAAATAAAAATAAATTAAACAATTCATGACTCTGGATAAAGGTTATACAGGATTCTTAGCACTACTCTTGGAATATTTTCTGTAAATTTAAAATATCAAATAAAGTTACAAAATAAAAAAGATGATAATTTATAAATGATACCACATGGTAGTAGATAAAATTTTTTCCTTGATGGAAAATAAAACATTTTAAATACACCACACAGGCTGAGAAATTTTTTGAAAGATCTTGCTAGAATGATAATTTTTTTCAGGTGATAGCTATCAAAAACTTTTTTGAAAAACCATTTATTTCCTCTTTAGAATCTAGTCAAAATTGGTTAAAATATGAAAAAGTAAAATAAAATCACCATTGTTGATAAGGATGATATTTAACTTAGAATTCTTTATGTTTTAAAAGGACCTAGTTCATCATTAGTGGAAATTATTATTAGCAATAGACTTTCATAAGAAAGCAATCTGACTGTCCATTTAAAATCCATTTATACCAACTCATGTCATATTAATATTTAACATTATTTAATTTTTAGGATTTGTATATGCTTCTTAGTAAAAAGTACTGTACATTTTTTCTGATTTTAGCCATATAATATTTACAATATAAGATATATTCATGTAGAGACAGTTGGTAATTTTAAACTTGTTGAAAACTGGCTAACTATTTAAAAATGATATAGTGACTAAAAAAATTATAGGTGTACCCTAATTATTATTTCTTTAAAAACAGATTGTTATTTTAGGCTTAAAATTGAGTGTGTATTAAGAACATGAACTCTGAAGTCAGAGTGCCAGGAAGGACTCAAGTGTAGACATGTACCAGTCGTGTGGTGTTTAGCAAATTTAGTTATCCTGTCACGACCTTAGTTTTCTCATCTGCCAAATATGAATATAATGTCCACTTCATAGAATTATTGTGATGAATACATATATTAATATTTGAGATATTGCATATGAAGCATATAATCAGTGTCTCTCATATAAGTTCTCAATGACTGCATGCAATTGTCATTCTTAAAATTAAAGGATATAAAAATCTTTCATTTTAACAGGAAAAACAATGACATGTTAACAAAGAAAATAGTTCCCTAACTCCGTATCTACTTGAGAAGAATAGAAAAGTAAAAAAGTTAAAGAAATAATGCAAAATCTGCCTGACCTGTGGCAGCGCAGTGGATAAAGCATCGACCAGGGATGCTAAGGTTTCTGCTGGTTCAAAACTCTAGCTTGACCAGTCAAGGCATATACAAGAAGCAACTACTACAAGTTGATGCTTCCCACTTTTTCCTTACCTCCCTTCTCTCTCTCTCTCTCTCTCTCTCTCTCTCTCTCTCTCTTATCTCTCTAAACATCAATAAGTAAAGTTAAAAAAAGAAAAAGAAAAATAGCCTGGCCCAGCAGTGGAACAGTGGATAGAACATTGGGCTGAGGCTCTGAGAACCCGGGTTCAAAATCCTGAGGTCACCAATTGAGCTCGAGCTCATCTGCCTTGAGTGCAGGCTCACCAGCTTGAGTGCTGGATTGCCGCCTTGAGCATGGGATCATAGACATGATCCTGTGGTCACTGGCTTGAGGTCAAAGGTTGATACCCTAAAGCCCAAGGTCACTGGCTTGAGCAAAGGATCTGGCTTGGCTGGAGCACACACCCTCCTTGTCAAGGCACATTTGAGAAAGCAATCAATGAGCAACTAAAGGTGCCACAACTACAAGTTGATGCTTCTCATCTCTCCCTTCCTGTCTGTCTGTCCTTTTCTGACTGTTTCTCTCTCTCTCTCTCTCTCAAAAAAAAAGAGGTCTAAAAAATAAAAAAATAATAATACAAAATAAATGATAATTGTCACACTGTTATTTCTAGTGCATAATTTCCATCATATTTCAAATATTCACATCCCTTTATTTATTTATTTATATGTTTATTTATTTATTTTTTGATAGAGACAGAGAGGGACAGATAGGGACAGACAGGGAGATAGATGAGAAGCATCAATTCTTTGCTACAGCAGACCTAGTGACCCCATGCTCCAGCCAACGACCCTGGATTCAAGCTGGTAAGCTTTGCTCAAACCAGATGAGCCCGCACTCAAGCTGGCAACCTTGGGGTCTCAAACCTGGGTCCTCGGCATCCCAGTCTGACCACTGCGCCACTGCCTGGTCAAGCTCTTTTTATTTCTAATTGTCAATTTTCATTATACTCCATATGTTATTTTACCCTTCTTTTCTCCATCCTGTTATTTTCCACTTTCATATCCTTTGTTTACAATTTTTGTCATTTCTCTTGTTTTTTGATGACTTTTTCCATTTGCTTTCTTAAAATATTTTCCCTCTCTTGGTTGCCACTTGCCTACATTTTTCCAGTCGAGTTGCCTCTGTGTTCTGCAGGATGCCTCTTAGAGATGAGCAATCTTTGGACATAGGTTCTGAAGTGCTAGCTTCTCAAGTTTTCACTTCTTAGATTTTGCTTTGTGCTCACAACCAGAGGTGGATTTAACGGCGGGCGCACTGGCTCGAGCCCTAAGCCCTGACTTCTGAAGGGCCCCAAAGAACCTCAATTTTATACTTTTTCCCAATGTTAGGGACCCAATATTTTTTTCTGCGCCCAGGGCCTCAAGCAACCTTAATCTGCCTCTGCTTACTATTACCTTCCAGTGAGAGGAGGGAACCAAGAGCAGAGGATTAAAGTCCTTACATGGTCTATTGCAGACAGGCTTTGAGGCAGTTGGATGGAGAGGCTCTCTGTGCCAGAATGGCCCCTCCAGGCTGCCACCTGAGAGCTACTGTGCAGGTAACTCATTCCTCCATTTATATAACTTGCTTCTTCTTACCAAGGTAATAATTCCTGTGAGTGCCAAAACTACTCATAGCACATTGCTTATATATATATATATATATATATATATATATATATATATATATATATATATTAAAACAAAATTAACTTGTGACAAAATCAAATATGCTACATGGTACAACAGAGTCTGAATTGAGCAGATCTGAATTGGGAACCCAAGCCCTGACCCTTGCTTTTTCTTATCTGTGAATTGGGCTAATTTTGTCTCCAGTGTTGTTGTGAAAATTATATTTATATAAAATATTTAATGTCTTTTTTTTTCCTTCAGAAACAAAACATCGCAGTTGGAGTCTACATGTGCACTATGTGACTTGGGGTGTGGTGGGGGAATGAAGTGCAGGTCCCGATGGAGGCCAGTGAGAAGATTGGATGGGATGCAATTAGCATCAAGGACAGCTCAGAGAAGGGTGGAATCAGGTCCCAGACTCTGCGTTGGGATAACACTTCACAGAGGAAGGCAGATCTTGTGGGATCTCTGGAGTCCTCAAGTGCTAGCAGGACACTTTGTGGTGAGAAACACTTAGCTGATCTGGCACGAAAAGGTGGTTTTTCCAGATGGTTGGAAAGGCATGTGGGGCTCACACCCCTGATCACACAATTTCTGATGTCTGCGGACTCCTTGGCCTCGCTCCCCGGATCAGGGTCGCATTGCAATGGTGCCTGCCATGCCCGAGAAGCTCAGCCTGGTGTGGGGCACTGAGCTCTGGACCAAATTCTGTGCAGCAGACGGACCCCTCACCAGGCTTGTGCTCTCTGGGTAAAGCTATATATATTTTTTTTCTTTTTCTTTTCCTTGTTTTCTGAGGAGGGATAAAGTAAATGGTCATTCTAAGGGATATGGGACATTGCTCAGAGCCCAGCACAGTCAGATGCCCTCGAACCCAAGCTCTGCAAAGGCATCTCCTAGTCCCAGCTGTATAAAATAGAGCCACCACACTGGGCCTGGGCCAATGCAAGGCTGCCAGGCTCTCTCCCAGGAATGCACATTCCAGGTCTCCCAGGGGGGAGGATGGTGGGTTCTTATCCAGCCTGGTGGGCCTTGCAGCGTCCCCTATTCTCTGGCTGGGTGAGGCCTACAGATTGGGGCTTCGCAAGATGAACTGGGCAGCAACAATGAGGAGTGACAGGTGTGAAGAAGATGTTATATTTCTTAAATTTAATCCATCTCTATATTACAAATTAATAACTAAATTTTAAAAATAAAGATTTTAAAAATTTGCTTTACATAAAATCAGTTGTTTCTATGCACCAGCAATAAACAACGCAAAAATGAAATGTAAATACTTAAATACCTAGGACTATATTTAACCATTAGTGAAAAATATTTATACTGCAAACTGCAAAGCATTCTTAAAAAATAAAGAAGGCCTAAATACATGGAAAGACACCCTATGTTCATGGACTGTAAATTTTAATATTAGGATGACAGCACTCCCTTAAAAGGATCTATAAGTTTAATGTAATGTCTGTTTTTGCAGAAATGAAAAAGCTTATCCTAAAAATAAAATAGAATTGCACGAGGCCCTGCATATCCAAAGCAATATTGAAAAGTAACAACAAGGTAGAACTCATGTTTACAAATATTGAACACTACGCAGAGCAATTAAATCAATGGGGTACTTGCATAAGGAGAAATATAGAGACTACATAATAGAATTGAGAATTCAGAAATTATCCAATCTCAGCCATATAAAAAATTAACACAATTTAGAAAAAAAAAGACTTAAATATAAAAGCCAAAACTATAAAAATATTAGAACAAAACAGAGGGGTAACTTATGACTTCAGATTTGGCAATAGATTCTTAGGTTTCATACTAAAATCATGAGTAACAAAAGAAAAACTAGATATATTGGACTTCATTCAAATTAAAGGCATTTATTTATACATCAGTGAACAATATTAAGAATTTGGAGAGACAACCTAAATACTACAACTTGAATGATCCTTGAAAATTTTATGCTAAGTGAAAGAAGCCAGATCAAAGAAGGTCACATATTGCATGGTTATTTTTCTGTGATATAACTAATAGAATAGGCAAATCCATAAAAACAAAGAGCAGATGATAGGTTCCTGGAGGATAGGGGAAAAGGAGAATGAATACTTAATGAATACAGGTGTTTTATAGGGAGATTAAAAAGCTGAAACTAGAGAGATCTGGTAATTATATGACATCATGACCATAGTAAATACCACTAAATTGTATACTTTAAAAAGGTTAATTGTGGTCCTAACTGGTTGGCTCAGTGGAGAGAGCATTGGCCCAGCATGCTTACGTCCAAGGTTTTATTCCCGGTCAGGGCACACATGAGAAGCGACAATCTATTTCTCTCCTCCTCCCTCTCCCCTTCTCTCTTGTCTCCTCTTGAGGCCAGTGGTTCAATTGTTTCAAGCGTGGGCCTGGATAGTTTGGTTTGTCCAAATGTCAGCCTCAGGTGTTGAGGATACCTTGTTTGATTCGAGCATCAGCCTCAGAAGGGGTTTGATACATGCATTCCATTGGGGTGCATGCGGGAAACTGTCTCTCTAGCTCCCCTCCTCTCACTTAAAATGGTTAATTATGTGTTATTTAAATTTCACTTAAATTTAAAAAAAAATGTATGTATATGTGCCTCCATCCATGTGTTCATCTTTTTCATGCACTCACAACCACAAAAAACCTCTTGAAACTCCAGTTTAGGCACTGTCCTCATTTGTCTGCAATACAATAATATCTCAGTGTTTTACATGAATCCAGTTTTGTCCTGAGGTTTAAAAAATTATATTCTTCAACGTCTGGCAGAGTGACCAATGTCTATAGTTCTTTCAAATTGCTTATATGGCAAGCCTTTTAAGATCAGAAATTTAACCATATTTTATATCTGCTTACCATTTTCCTCTTTACAATTTTTAGTTCTTTAATACCAAATAAGTTATAGTTTCCAGAAGATATGTCATATTCTCTAATGCCTGACTTGATGATAATGATTCTTCTTGAATTTACTTTCAACCTTTGTTACTATGCCCTTCAAGAATCAGTTATTCCCTCCCTTCTTTCTCTTGAAAATATTTGGATGCCCCTTCTTTTTATTCCTATAAACCCTATGTTTAGCTGTATTGTTGCATCTTAGGCATTTCTTAAGGCTATATTTTCAAATGTCTGTTCTCCTATCTCCAGTAATGAGAGATTAACTTTTGGGTTTGTTTTAATCATCATTTTACTTCATGCATCTAACACTTATTTAGACTTCCAACTTTATTTGTTGAAATATCTTGTTCATTATCCTGGGTTTACATTGACTTTTATTAATTTTACATCTTGTGCATTTGTACATGTTGTATGCATCCTTTTGCATTTCAGTGAGTTTATAGTGACTGAATCTTTTTTTATTTCAACAACCAGTAGTACACATATTATTAGAAATCACAAATTATATCGGGACGAAATATTCATAAATACCCAGCATTACAGACCTACCTAATTCTTTACACAAGCATACAGGGAACAGTCTTTTTTAATTAAATGTGAATTATAACTCTTAATAGCATTGTCAGGAATTTTTCTAATTTTTTTTTTAGTTATAATTGTTATTCATTATTATTTTGTATTAATTTTAGTTCCAGTATAGTGGTTAGATAGTCATATATACTTTACAAAGTGATCCCACCTAATATTTCAAGTACCCACCTGACACTATATGTAGTTATTATATTATTGATTATATTTTCTATGTTGTACCATTGCCAGGATTTTGAAGGCAGGAGTTCAGCTTTGATTAAGTTATCTCCCTGAACTGAAATCTGAGAAACACAGGAAAATAGCTGCTTCAGAGCTTCATAGAGTTAATTTTAGCCTCAGAGTCCTGCAGAAGATACAACTTTTGCATAAATTTCAGTGACTCTCTTAGTTCTTCTTAGAGAATAGTAAATCCCTTGTGAAAACTTAATGAATTAGTAGCTTTCTATTTTTTTACTAGTTTTAACACACAACATGATTTTAAGTTATAAAATAATACAAATTTGTTTCATAAATACAAATGAATTCTAATATATGGATACATCTTTCTGTAAAATCAACATTATGAGACAAAGTTAACATTATTTATAATAATATACAAAATAAGAGATGTTGCTTATCTTTTGACCAGGAGTCAGGAACCTATGGCTCGCAAGCCAGATGTGGCTCTTTTGATGGCTGCATCTGGCTCTCAGACAAATCTTTAATTAAAAATATAATAACGTTAAAAATATAAAACATTCTCATGTATTACAATCCATTCATTTCCTACTGCTCATGTTCATGGTTGTGGGTAGCTGGAGCCAATCACAGCTGTCCTCTGGGACAACATCAAATTTTTATTGGATAATGCGTAACATACACGGGTCCTTATATGGCTCTCATGAAATAACATTTTAAAATATGTGGCATTCATGACTCTCAGCCAAAAAGTTTCCAGACCCCTGCTTTAGACCAAGCAATGAATATATATGAATTTTTATATGACCTATAATTACTCAGGATGGATGAATAAAAATGGTGACATGCACCAGAAAATATCAACACTTTTAATGCATAAGACTAAACTCTACAAAACTACTTGTGGCTCAGCTCTGACATTAAAAAATCAATTCATGAAAATTTTAAAAATATGATTTTTTCCATTGGTTATAATTACATATTTACCTATGAGGATCATCAGGCCTGACCTGTGGTGGTGCAGTGGGATAAAGCAACAACCTGGAACACTGAGGTTGCCGGTTCAAAACCCTGGGCTTGTCTGGTCAAAGCACATATGGGAGTTGATGTTTCCTGCTCTTCCCCTTTCTCTAACTTTCTCTCTCTCTTTCAATTTTCTTTCTGAAAATTGAATAAATAAAATCTTAAGAAAATAAAAATAAAAAAGATTGTCAGTTTCCCTGAGGAACAACACTAGTACTGCAGCTTAATAACAAGGTGCAGATGGTGTTCGAAAATTAAGAATAGAATAAAAAACAAATCAAACATGTTCAAATGTTCCAGACACAAAACAATAATAAGCTAAATAATTCTGATGTTGGCCCACTAGTTTCAGTGTCATGCCAGAAATTATTTTCCCCTCTCAGAGTACTTGTCAAGGTTTTTTAATATGCAAAATGCATTCAGACCTAGGTAATTATAAGATATAACTAAAGTAAAGCCAATTAAGTGTCAAAAGAGACACTAGAATTTCAGATTTATTATCTTTCAAAACCAAAATATTGTTCTTAGAAAACATGTTACAGAATGTTTGAACTGTGTATGGTTATGGCCCAAAGAGCTGGATGTTGCAGGATTGTGTCCCTGGAAGGTTTTTTTAAACATACTTTTTTTCATATAATATATTCTTATCCTATTTCTGTGCAACATTCTATCTTACATCTTCTGTAAATACCCACAGCATGTGACTTATTTTCAAAGTGTGGCAATATTAGTATTGCATCACATATATTATTTCATTTTCATAGATACAGAACTATCCTTAGAGAAGCCATCAGTGACAGAATAAGGATTCTAACATTTCTGTTTAATGTCCATATTCTATATATCTCAATATTCATCTCTATTTCACAACCTGACTGCTTCAAAGTCAGAGTATTAGCATTTCAAAGTGGGAAAGTATGAAATTGATAGAATGATCTGTGTTAACTCAGAGAGCTAGAAGAAGTAAGCTTCCTACCCCTGCACTCAGAAACAGTAATTAGCATGTTTATGAGAAACTTTTCTTTTCCTTAGTAGTTAAGTTATGGGTGACATAACCAAGGAGAATAATCAAGGTACTGGATTTGTCCTAAGTTACTCAAGTTTAACTTTATTAGTACAACTTAGGTTAAATTTGATCTTCTTAGACTATCATACATATATGATATAACAACTAACCAGATTTCAACTTTGTTTTTAAATTGTGGCATAAATAACTGCCAAGTTGACTGCAATGCCAATTTTGTTAGATTAATGATTTATTTGTGTCATAGATATTTAAAACTTATTGAACATCAAAAAGCACCGTTATTCCATTCTACAAGATTTAACAACTGTTGTGGAGATAGCCAGAGGGATAGTTAAGTGTGGTGGGTGTAGGCGAGCAAAGGAGGAAAAAATAGGAACATAAAGAAACTTTTCTTTGGGCGATGGGTACAATGCAGTATGCAGATGATGTTTTATTTGGTTGTACACTTGAAACCCATACCCCAATGTATTCAATAAATAGCAAAAAGATATTAGCAACTATTAATATTTTTATACTTGGTCCATCAGTTTATGCTTTCAGTGAAGTATTTTTAAATACATTACAATTATAAAATAGACTTTCAGACATAAATGATTTAGTTGGCATCTGAACCAAATAAGGTCATTTTCCAGCATAACCACTCTGTCATTATTACACCTAACAAAATAAATAATTCCCGAATTATATAAATATGGTCCTAGTCAGATTTTTTATCCAGTTCACTAAATATTTTTATGCTGATTTCATTCAGTCACCATCCATCACAAACCACATATTACATTTGATAGGTATATCTTATAATATGCTTTAATCTAAAATACAACACCCATACAAACAAACACACCCTTTATTTATTCTACGTTACTGATTTTTTTTTCTCCATTCAGGCCAGGGAGGAGTGGAATCAGAATGGGTAGAACGTAGAGTGAAATGAATTTTAAGAAATAGGCAGCAATAGATCTTGCAGTGCCTTATATGTGCTGCCAAGTATTTTGGACTGAATTCTAAAGGCAATGGGAAATTTCTTGGGGATTTTTAAGACCTAGAAAGACATAATCAAATTTATGTTTTACCATGATCTCTATTCTGTAGAGGAAACACTTGCTGGGGACCCTGTAGATTGGTCAGTTAAAAGTGAATTCAGTAGTCCAAGTGAAATTGGATAGTGGTTTGGCCTCAGGGAAGAATGTAAGAGGATGTTGAAGAACTGACTTGTTGAAGACCTCCTAGAATGGTCCATCTTCTAGATGTGTTTAATATTCTCACATGAATTGGTTATACATAATCTGAGTTGCTGTAACTGGAAAGTTAGATCTAAAATTGAATATAGATTCAAGTTATACCAGCCCTGGCCGGTTGGCTCAGCGGTAGAGCGTCGGCCTAGCGTGCGGAGGACCCGGGTTCGATTCCCGGCCAGGGCACACAGGAGAAGCGCCCATTTGCTTCTCCACCCCTCCACCGCGCTTTCCTCTCTGTCTCTCTCTTCCCCTCCCGCAGCCAAGGCTCCATTGGAGCAAAAATGGCCCGGGCGCTGGGGATGGCTCTGTGGCCTCTGCCTCAGGTGCTAGAGTGGCTCTGGTCGCAACATGGCGACGCCCAGGATGGGCAGAGCATCGCCCCCTGGTGGGCAGAGCGTCGCCCCCTGGTGGGGGCGTGCCGGGTGGATCCCGGTCGGGCGCATGCGGGAGTCTGTCTGACTGTCTCTCCCCGTTTCCAGCTTCAGAAAAATGAAAAAAAAAAAGATTCGTTTTATATATATATATATATATATATATATATATATATATATATATATTGCAAAAATCTTTTGAAAGTAGTACTATGAACTTCATACTGGAAGACATTAGGGGTTGTGTAATATCTGGTTGAGTGATAGTAAGAATGATTAGTTAGGTAAAATAATATAAGTAATCTATCCATTATAAACAAGTAATATATGGTGTGGTACTTTGATAAAAATAAATACATAGTATCCCAACAATTTTTCAGTTCATGGTTTTAGCATAAGTAATGATCATTGACTGAATCAGTATTTCAATGGGTATTATAAAATGGTGATTTTCTAATTTTATCATTTTCTCTAAAGTTAATTGTTGTTATTCTTCTGTTACTGGTACTGGAACGAGCCAGGATTTGAGTTGCCCATCACCTCAGAGCCAATCACAGAGATGAGGACTGAGTGAAATACGAGTGTCTTTAATCAAATTGCCAGCAACCTGAGAAAGCAGGGGACTTCAGATAAAATAATTGCCTTAAAATCCTCAGTTTTCTGGCCTCTTTTATAGGGTTCAGGGGCTGTTAGTAATGGTGCAAGGGGCAAAGGCTGTACAGTTAGTCATATAGACAAGAGTGCAGCAAGGTGCTCTGTTCTTGAGATAATGGACCATATATCTTTTTTTACCTTTAATATTCCTCTCATGGCAGTGGTTCAGACTGGCTGTTTGATTTCTCAATTTTCATGTTACTCTCAATACTTACCAGGCATCTTGTAAACATAAACTTCTCACTGCATTTCAAATGGGAAAAGTCAGGGAGCCATTAAGAGAGAATACTAAGCAAATTAACTTTTTCCTTCTTTTTTATTCAGTGAGGGGAGGGGAGTTAGAGGCAGACTCTTGCATGCACCCAGGCTGGGACCCACCTGGGAAGCCCATTAGGGGGCAATGCAATGCCCAACTGGGCCATTGCTCCATTGCTCAGCACCTGAGCTCTTCTTAGCAACTGAGGTGGAGGCTATGGAGCCATTCTTAGTGCCCTGAGCAAACTCACTCTAATCGAGCTATGGCTGCAGGAAGGGAAGAGAAAGAGAGAGAGAAATGAGAGAGGCAGGGTTGGAGAAGCAGATGAGTACTTCTCCTGTGTTCTCTGATCAGGAATTGAACCAGGAACATCTATCTACATACTAGGTCAATGCTCTACCATTGATCCAACTGGCCAGGGCCAAATTAACTATTTCTGAGCCCTCACATAATTTCCTATTGATTACAACTAACATCTACTATTACTAAAGCTAAATTTCTAACTCTTGGTTTTCCCTATTATTACAAAGATATTTCTCTCATTAACTAGAACTGTACATCTTCTACAAAGCAAAGTTAATGCTTAGGTTCTTACTTGTTTTGTGTTTCACACACACACACACACACACAGAGAGAGACAGACAGACAGGAAGGGAGAGAGATGAGAAGCATCAATTCTTCGTTGTGGTTCCTTAGTTGTTTGTTGATTGATTTCTCATATGTGCCCTGACCGGGGGGTTACAGCAGACCGAGTGAACCCTTTGCCAACGACTTTGGGTTCTAGTTGGTGAGCTGTGCTCAAATCAGATGAGCGGGTGCTCAAGTCAGCCACCTCGGGGTTTTGAATCTGGATAGGTTTTTTTTGAGGGGGGGTTTTTTTGAAGCTGGAAACGGGGAGAGACAGGCAGACTCCCGCATGCTCCCGACAGGGATCCACCCGGCACGCCCACCAGGGGGTGACGCTCTGCCCACCAGGGGGCGATGCTCTGCCCCTCCAGGGCGTCACTCTGTTGCGACCAGAGCCACTCTAGTGCCTGGGGCAGAGGCCAAGGAGCCATCCCCAGCGCCCGGGCCATCTTTGCTCCAATGGAGCCTCGCTGCGGGAGGGGAAGAGAGAGACAGAGAGTGTTTTGCGTCCCAGTCCGACGCTCTATATACCGTGCCACCACCTGGTCAGGCAAATTCTTTCTTTTAACTATTAATGTTGAGACTAGTTGGTGTTATAGTTATTTAAAATTGTGGCAAATAGGCTATTTCTTTTTCTTTCTTTTCTTTCTGCTATTTTGAATATTATTATAGACAGTAGGTTTTTACATGTGAAATGTGATTTCTACTAAAAACAAGTCTTTCTTCTATATGCTTACTCAACTCACCTTTTGTCAGTGGTTTTAGCTTGAAAATGGCTTCTTTGTTCTTTTGACACAATTCTATTCATTTCATTATTTTCTGATACAACAGGATATTTTCAAATCAGGACGTAGCTTCATTGCTCCAGATCTTCATCAGACATTTCTCCAAGTATCCTTAGTACCTTTAAGATCAACTGATAATTAGGGGCCAGATTCTAGGAACTAGAGATATACATTGTTACTAAAGTGTAATTGCTTCTAGAGTCCCTTAGGAGATAGAAGCAGAAAATAATTATAAATATATTTAAATTTATAGTTTGAGTTTATATTGATATTTTGTATTTTAAATTACTGTATTAAAGTTTTATATATTTTTCCTTTTCTCTTACACTAAAAATATTGGATCTCCACAATAATTTATTTTATATTCAATATAAATTATACGTCCTCTTTTAAATATCTTTATAAGCATAGTCTACTAAAGCTTTCTGGGTCCACGGTAAATAATCCTTATAAAATTTATTAGCTTTAGTACATTAATTTTTTGTTAAGCATCTTTAAAACAAAAGCTGTAACTGCTCAGAATTCTGAAAAGCCAGTTTTTATATGTTAGTTTCTTATGACTATTCTTTCTAAAATTAAACAATGTTGTTTGCTTAAATTCTCTCACCACTCTTTCTCTACTTAATTTGAAATATAATTTATAAGGAGAAAGAATTTTCTAAAATCTTTGTAATTACTGAGTTCAGTCTTGGATGAGGCTAATAGTAAGTGGACTCAGTATGAACTATAATAGCAGAGGCAGTCGGTAACCTTTGTGACTTTTGAACGTGAGACAGGTTTAAACTGAAAATCCCCGAGTTCTTACTGACAGAGATCTTATTTCATGTTTCTTCTCACCGACAACAAAGGAAACATGGAATTGAATTTTGAACTAATAAATTTATAGATTTACATAAAAGTTTTGAAATCATAATTTTTTCTCATAGATGAAGCATAAATAGATTAATGAGAGAATGAACTCTACACATTTTTTTTCAACTGAGAGAGAGAGAGAGACAGATAGACAGGGACAGACAGACAGAAATGGAGAGAGATGAGAAACATCAACTCTTTGTGTGGCACCTTAGGTGTTCATTGATTGCTTTCTCATATGTGCCTTGACCTCCAGGCTTCAGCTGAGTCAGTGACCCCTTACTCAAGTCTGTGACCTATGGGTTCAAGCCAACAAACTTAAGCTCATGCCTGCAGCCTTGGGCTTCAAGCCAGTGACCTTTGGGCATGAACCAGTGACCATGAGCTCATGTCTATGATCCCACACTCAAGCCAGTGACTTTGAGATTTTGAACCTGGGTTTTCAACATCCCAGGAGGATGCTCTATCTATTGCACCACTGCCTGGGCAGACTACACATCTCTTCTTGAAATTTGGTGTCAACTTTTCTTGTTTCCTGTTACTTTAGGTGAAATTTTTTCAGTCTCATGTTTATTCTCTGTAAAATGGGCATGTTAATTGTATCAAATTTGTATGACCCTTATAAGGATTTATTGAGATGATTTAAGCAAAATAAATTTGTCACAACTGTTGTGACAAATGTGTGCTCAATACATGTGTATTGAGAAAAAGTGAGAAGAAAGAAAAATGATACAGATTGAACAATCATTTTATTCTAAGATGTTCAAAAACCTCAGGAGATCCAGAAATCAAGTAACAAATTATAGAAGCATGTGGGATTGGAAAGCAAGTGTGAAGGAAGTGTTCACTGGAAGACACGCTCAAAGTCATCCTTCAAACATCTACAGTAAAACCTTAAGACAGTGGTTCTCAAACGTCTTGAAGTCAGGGCACATTTAAAATCCTACAAATAATTGTGGCACACTATATACAAATTTCTGAGAAATATGTTATAATAATTAAGTCTAATATTAAAGAAAAAAATATAAAGTTCAAGCATGCTTTTATGGTAAACAAAATAAATATGACAAAATTAAATTTATTCTGATGTTATAAACATTTTTATGTTACATTTTTTGAGTTATACTTTTTAGAATTCATAAAAAATAGGGCTTAAAATAATAAAACAACAAAAAGTTATATATATATAAATTCTTAGTAAGATTTAGTAAATTCAGCAGGTCCCGGCATGAATGTGTTAAGTTTTTTCATTCTTGTGTTTATGAGAAACATGAGCCTGATGTGTCCTAGTGATTTCTTCAATGTTTGCCATATATTTGAAATGTAAACTCTCATTTCTTTGTCAATACATTGAGGAATTTCTCTCTTTTTACTCTTAATTGTGTTGGGTGCAGAAAACCCCCACCATACATATCATCTTAACTTTACACCAAACAAAGGATAGAAGAAACTTGCCTCCAGTCTTTCCGGGGAACATGGGGGGTAGTATAAACAATCCAACACCACAGCTTAACAGCCTTTTGCAACCTAATCAGGCAAGTGAGGTGGGGGGTTGGGCAGATTGTCAGCTTGCAGCCAATTCCCCACACCTCTGTTCCCCAAAAATCTAAACTCCAAAAACCCTGTTGGTTTTTTGGTGCCCAACAGACACATATTTCTCTGGAATACCATAGGGCGCACCTGGAAATCTTCTAGGGCGCATCAGCGCGCCCTGGCACACACTTTGAGAACCACTACCTTAAAAATTCAAACTACAGGTACTTAGAGGAAGTACAAATGTTCAACCTAACATATTAGCCACTGCACTAATATTCCTTTTCATTGTTTCTTACTCTTGTATATTCTTAATACAACTTTGTTTCATTCTTAGTGCATGGTGGAAGAAATATGACTTATCTTAGTGAAAGAAACCTAGCAAATGAACAAAGACAAAGTAAAATAGACTGAGTGATCTTTTAAGTTAAATATATGAATCAATGTATTTTGCATGTTAGGTCATTTTTTCATTAAATTCCACATATAAGTGAAATCATGTGGTACTTATCTTCCTCTGACTGGCTTATTTCACTTAGTATAATGATCTCTCGTTCTATCTATGCTGTCAGAAAAGGGAAAATTTCCTTCCTTTAACAGATTCATAAATAGAGAGCAGATTGACAGCTGTCGGGTGGTAGGGTGTGTTGTTGGGTGAGGGATGTGGAAGGATGGACCAAAAAAGGACAAAAAAACCCAAAAAACTATTATGCACACATACAACAGTGTGGTGATTGCAGGGTGGTAGGGGTAGCAGGGAGCTGGAGAAGGGTATAGGGGAGTAAGTCCTGATAGATGAAGTAAGTTGGGAGGTGAATCCACAATACAGTGTACAGAAATATGTTGTAGAACTGTGCATATGCAACCTGTATAATTATGTTAACCCGTGTCACTCTAATAAATTCAATAAAAAATTAATTACTCTGACAACTAATTCAATGTAAAATAACTAGATATTTTAAATTTCTCACTCAGATCTATATTTTGTCCTGTGTCATTTTAAATGGTGATGAAAATTATTTCTTATAAAAGGCAATTTAGAAAATTTTGTTTCTGTCTCATGTTCCTCAAATGTTATACTTTTCTACCTTTTGCCTATGTTTAATCTGAGAACAATTCTGTTTACTGATGAACAAATTTATAATCAACTGTCATTGATAAAAAGAAATAAATTACTTAATATTTGAGAAACATTTAGCTGATTTCTGTGTGTACCCTAGGAAAACACCTTATTAAGTATAAGAATTCTAATATATTTAAAAATAACTTTTCTCTACAATTTCTGTTTCTTTCTCTTATAATAAGGGATGCTTCTGGAATCAAATCTCTGTATTCTTAAGGTGTTAAGTTTTTTTCCAATGAAGTTATTTAGTAGTAACTTTATAAATGGTTTATATCTTTTCTCCTTTAAATTTACTCAATTCATAGTCATTTGTTATATTACATTATTTTCATTCATTTAGTTTTTCCTGTAAAACATGTTTTTAATTATTTTATAGAAAGTTGTACTTATAGTTGTGTTAGAAACATATAGTAATTACTATTATTTATAATATTATATCTTACATTTTATCACTTGGTTAATGTTAGCTCTATTATCAACTAAACTGTTACTAACAATTGTCTATACTTAAGAATCTTGGAGCATGTAGTGTGTGAATAGCTGCAGCCCAAGGGAGGATGAAATATAAAGCTTGAGTAGGCTAAATTTATTAGAGGATATCCCACACCTAAATTTTAATTTTCATTAAAAATTTTTTATTAAGTGAGAGATAGGGAGGCAGAGAGACAGACTCCTAGGATCCATCCTACAAACCCCCTACCAGACAATGCTCTACCCATCTGGGGCCGCTGCTCCATTGCTCTGCAACAGAGCTATTCAGCACCTGAAGCAAGGCCATGTAGCCATCCTCAGAGCCTGAAACCAACTTGCTTGAACCATTTGAGGCATGGGTGCAGGAAAGGAAGAGAGAGAGGAGGGGGGTGGAGGGGAGGTGTGGAGAAGCAGATTGTCACTTCTCCTGTGTGCTCTGGTTGGAAATTGAACCCAGGACTTTCATATGCTAGGCCAACACTCTACTGCTGAACCATCTGGCCAGGGCAGAATTAAATTTTCAGCTTATTGGTGTGGCCATAATTCTGTGGTGTTTATGTGGTTAATTGAAGCTTTGACTCACAGTTGACATATAATCAATGAGGTTGCATTATCTGGATCTTCTTGAAAATTGTTAAAGGAATCCAAAGACTAGGGAGTTAGATTGTTGGAACTCATTATGTGTAATCTAATTCCATACTTTCTAATCTTATTCTTCACAAAGTCTTTTAGAAATAAATTATGAGCCTAGCTTGTCATGTCAACCTGGAATGCTGAGGTCATGAATTTGTAACCCAGGCTTGACCAGTCAGGGTATATAAGAGAAGCATCTCCGAGTTGATGCTTCTCACTTCCCCCTACCTCCCTTTATCTCTCTCTATTCTCTCTAAAATCAATATATAAGATCTAAAAAAATTTTTTTAAATGAATTATGGAAAGAGAGCATCAGAATTTTTGCAAAGCTCTTCAGGAGACTGGAGATGATCAAGGGAGAGGTTGTGATAGAATTGTTATTTTTTTAATGTTAGGTGTAGGACCCTCCTCATCATTCTATGCTCCTCATGCCATAGGCCCCTCTGGAAAAAAGAGGGCTATTCTACTGGCCTTGGTAATAGATCCTAACCATTGCTAAACAATAACTACAAGAAATTTTCACTTTTTTCAGCTTTATTGAGATATAATTGATGCATAACATTGTGTTAGTTTTTGGTGTACAATTTGAAAATACACTATAGAATATAGGTATATTTGCAAAGGGATTACCTCAATAAAGTCCCTAATGCCTTCTAATTGGGTTTAGCTAAGTTAAGTCATATGCTGAAGAACAGAGCTAAGGACAAAGTGATTTAAGGTATTTACTCCACTCTGCCAAGGGCCATAGTACCTTTTAAGGGATAATTTCCTATTAGTAAAGATATTAGCTCTGGGTGCCTCTAATCACCTCCTCTCCTCATCCACTCAGCTATAGTCTTAGTAAATTTTACTGCTCTTAGTGGCTCTTAGCTCCACCTTGAAAAATAGTCCTTTTATTAAGTTATTATCAATTATTTTGAGTGCTTCATGAAGTTTATGCTAAAATCCCAAATGATTTTTAATGTTATTGAATTCAAAGGTAAATTTGAGATATAGAACAATTTTATAGAATCATTATATTGGTTCTTAAAAGAGAAATAATGTCACTAAAATAGATAACATATTGTTACCATTTATACCTACTTAGAATATATTTAAATTTTATAAAAATTTCTTAAAAGGAGTAATACTACTTAAAAAATTCTAAAGACAAAAATTGCACAATGTATCATTATTTTGTGTCACATGCTAAAATATTACTAAGGTATATTTCTTATATTTAATTCTTTGAAATTATCACACAAAAATACTATTTGATTTCTCTTATATATGGAATCAAAAATATATAGAGTGGGGCAGAGTAGGTTTACAGTTGCTTGTATGATAATTAATATATTAATTGATAATACAAGAATAGACTGTTTCTTGCACTCACAACTATAAACCTACTTTTGCACCATAAGTAATAGAGAAAACAAACCAAGCTCATATGTACAGAAAACAGATTGGTGGTTTGCAAAGGCAGGGTGTGGAGGTTGGGAGAAATGAATGAATTATTTTCTGTTTTTGTTTTTAGTTTAGATAAGTTATATTTAATTAAATTAAAGATAAAACATTTTTAAAGTGTCTCAATAGTATTAAAACATGAAATAGCTTATGATTATATTATAATGAACTTTATTTCTTTTTTTTTTTTTTTTTGTATTTTTCCGAAGCTGGAAACGGGGAGAGACAGTCAGACAGACTCCTGCATGCGCCCGACCGGGATCCACCCGGCACGCCCACCAGGGGCGACGTTCTGCCCACCAGGGGGCGATGCTCTGCTCCTCCAAGGGGGTCGCTCTGCCGCGACCAGAGCCGCTCTAGCGCCTGGGGCAGAGGCCAAGGAGCCATCCCCAGCGCCCGAGCCATCTCTGCGCCAATGGAGCCTTGGCTGCGGGAGGGGAAGAAAGAGACAGAGAGGAAGGAGGGGGGGTAGAGAAGCAAATGGGCGCTTCTCCTGTGTGCCCTGGCCAGGAATCGAACTCGGGTCCCCCGCACGCCAGGCCAACGCTCTACCGCTGAGCCAACCGGCCAGGGCCTATTTCTTTTTTATAAATAGAGAATTGAATAAAGAAGAAGTGGTACATATATAAATACATATACAATGGAATACTACTTAGCCATAAGAAATGATGACATAGTAACATTTACAACAACATGGATGGAACATCATATTGAGTAAAATAAGCAAATTAAAAAAAGCTAAGAACTGTACAATTTCACACATAGGTGGGATATAAAACCGAGAGTCACGAATATAGAAAAAAGTGAAGTGGTTACCAGGGGAGGGTAGTGTGGGGGAAGGGTGAAAAGAGGAACAAATATAAGGTGATAGAAAATGATTTGACTTTGGGTGATGGGTTTACAACATAATCAGTGGTTCAAATACTATAGAAATGCTTACCTAAAACCTATGTACTCTTATTGATCAATGTCACCCTGTTAAATGTAATTTTCTAAATAAAATTTTTAATAAATAAATAACATGTAGAATATCTCTTACTCTGAATGTTTAAAACAGCTTGTTTTATTTCTCAGACTTAATTCTTTCTTGCTTTAAATAATATATATATGTTAATTACTGTTTTAGAAGTAATATGTTAGTTATATAAACTTCCCAGTATTTTTCAAAACATCTATTTTTAAAATGTTATTAAAAATTTAAGTTCAAGTTTTTTAAAACGTATATTGAGTATCAAAACACAGACTGACGCCCCATTTCTTCTTCCTTTTGAGGAATAACAATAACATTTGAGCTTCTACCTTTACATTGTTATACTTTGAAAATTCCTGAATAGGCAATCTTAGGATGACCACATCTCCCCAGTTTGCCTGGCAAAGACACAGGTCACACATATTGCCCCAGTGTAATTATTAATGCATACGTTCAAAATGATGAGTTTAGATGAGAATTTATATGATTGTTCAAGTTAGTTCTATATGCAACAAGTTTTTGTTGTCAATCTTTGTTCTTTGTTATTCATATAAAAGGGTTTACTTTTTATTTTACCAGTTAGCTTATCAATACTTTAAAAAACATTTATTATTTAGAGGAAATTAAAAGTTCTTGCAACCTCTCAATGACTCACTGTTTCTCTCTTTCAGAGGATTTAGTTTAGCCCTCATAATTATTTGGTCATGAATGCCTGAGGAATTAGTATAAAGCATTAATTGGCTAAAGCTTAAGGGTAAACACACCTTGAAAGGCAAAACAGAAAAGGAAAGGTCATTATTTTCTAGCAGGTTTGAAAAGAATGTGTTCTAAAATTCTAGTTTTTATCTACGTGAGCTAATGCAGTTTTGAGTCACAAAATTTTAAAATAATGATAATTAATAACATAAGTGTATATGAAATTTTCAAATAACATAAACTATAATTCGAAAGAAATCATATCTGCAAAACATGAAGAATATGAGCAAATAAAACACAGCAAACCATACAACATACTTTTACCCATATTTTCCTTCTTATACATATTCTCAAGCGTGTTTTTAGTACCAGCCCAAGTCTGGAGTGTATGTTTGCATTCAATTAATCTATTTTTCCTTAAGGAAGATACCTATTTAAATAATCTTTATATAAATTTACATGTTATTTGACTCTTTCAACATAGTTATTATGTTATTTAAATTTTGAATTTTTATATTTAATTATACTCAATATGTATTAACTGTGTACCTACTGTATAACTAATCTTAATCTCTCAGAACATTGGGAAAATGGAGAGCTATTAATTTGATCTATTCAAGTAACAAACACACATACACATATACACACACCAGACTAGTGACTTGTATAAGCTTGTTTCACATTTTATAAACACAGTATCCAAAATTATACCCCAGCCCTGGCCGGTTGGCTTAGCAGTAGAATGTTGGCCTGGTGTGTGGATGTCCCAGGTTCAATTCCCATCCAGGGCACACAGGAGAAGTGCCCATCTGCTTCTCCACCCTTCCCCCTCTCCTTTCTCTCTCTCTTCCCCTCCCACAGCCAAGGCTCCATTGGAGCAAAAGTTGGCCAGGATGCGGAGGATGGCTCCATGGCCTCCACCTCAGGTGCTAGAATGGCTCCTGTTGCAAAGGAGCAACATCTCAGATGGGCAGAGCATTGCCCCCTATTGGGCATGCTGGATGGATCCCGGTCAGGTGTATGCACGGGAGTCTGTCTCTCCGCCTCCTCTCTTTTCACTTTAGAAAAATACAAATAAAAAAAAGATATATATATATACACACACACACACACACACACACACACACTCAACCCAATTGGTGACATAAAATCAATAATGTATGAATTTCCTTATGTCAGTGAGATAAAACTGAAAGAATAGTAAAAATCAGTGGCTTTCATCAGCTCAGTTCTTTCCTACATGAGAGAGAAGACCCTACTTACCTAATGCAAAATTCTGTTTATCAGCATCTGACTTAAGTTTAATAGTTTCTTATCCCCTACTGTTAATGCCTCTGTTTTTAGGGACTAATGAGTAAAGAGTACAAAATTAGTAAAGAGATTTTTAATTTAGCAAGCAAAATTGTCAATTACAAACTAGTATACTGATGACAATTTAAATCAGAAGTACTTAAGCTTTTAGGGCATACTATTATAAATTAGATTCTTGGTAATTCATATTGTTTAGTTGCTAGGTAATGTTTTGAAATTTTCAGTAGTGTTAAATTAAAATATCCATAGGTAAGTTTACCAATAAGTACTTTAATATGTATCTTATGCATCTGATAAGGACTTCAGTAATTAATAGCCACTAGCAAGTCATTCACATTTATCCAGATTTAAAAATATATATTTTAAAATAATTATATGTTAAATTACTCATTTTTCTCAAAAAAAAAAAAAAAAAAACCCACAAAAAAACCCAAATACTTTACAGTGGTTTCTTTGAGTCAGGATTTAAACAAAGTATGCAAGTAGCATTTAATGATTATGTATGGGTATGTCATTTTTATTCTGTAATGGTCCTTCCATTTTGTGTATCATTGATTTAGGGAGGAAAATCAGGGAAACTTTCTGTAGAGTAATGTGCATTCTGTACTTGACTTATTGATTTCTTGTGTTGTAGACTTATTCTTCTACCCTGCATGTTTCTTGTAATACAGCATTTAAATCCAGAATCAGTTCACTACATGAGAATAACATAAGCATGATGCTGTGCATGCCACATTGAGCAAAAACATGAGACTTGCTTCATGGTTATCCCATTTTTTTTTTTTTTTTTTTGCATTTTTCTGAAGCTGGAAACAGGGAGAGACAGTCAGACAGACTCCCGCATGCGCCCGACCGGGATCCACCTGGCACGCCCACCAGGGGCAAAGCTCTGCCCATCAGGGGGCGATGCTCTGCTCATCCTGGGCGACGCCATGTTGGCAACCAGAGCCACTCTAGCGCCTGAGGCAGAGGCCACAGAGCCATCCCCAGCGCCCAGGCCATTTTTGCTCCAATGGAGCCTTGGCTGCGAGAGGGGAAGAGAGAGACAGAGAGGAAGGCGCGACAGAGGGATGGAGAAGCAAATGGGCGCTTCTCCTGTGTGCCCTGGCCAGGAATCGAACTCGGGTCCTCCGCACGCTAGGCCGACGATCTACCGCTGAGCCAACCGGCCAGGGTGGTTATCCCATTTTTAGTAATGCTAACATTGATTGGTTATGTGTTAGATGTCAGTCTTAGTTTTGTTTTATTAATTTATATATACAGTGTTAGCATTTATAAACAGTTATTATATAAATTCATTATTCCATTAGAGGCTTAAAAGTGATTACTCTGTCGCTCTTTTTGTACTTTTTACAAACCTTTTTTTCTGAACTATTTGAGCATACTGAAAACTATCGATAAAAAAAGATGCATGATATCTTCTTTATTACTTTCATTTATTATCAGTTTACTGAAATCTTGCAGTACCCTAACACTGACAGGAAAGACCGAATGAGAATAATTATAATGTTTTCGTTTAGTTTCATCCTAGGTCACTAGTTCTTCAAAAAAATTTTTCACTAATCAGAAGACAATGATGATTCCAATAAGATTTGAAGATATTCTTTTTCTTTCTTAACATTTTAAATTACACAATTAATAGAGTTATTAAATTTTCATCATTGAAGACCTAAGAGATCTGATATATTTGATAAAAAGTGTTGCTTAGAAGAGAAACAAAAAGAAAAGATTGAAAACAAAGGGAAGCTTTTTTATTACTTTTATTCAGTCAAAATGAATCATTTTTCTTCATATTTAGATTAATATTGCTTATTATCTAATTAACATTTTTGTCAAGATAACAAAATAATAATTTTACAATAAGCAGAACACAGCCAACTGAAAGAAGGATAATCTCATAATTCTGTTACCAAAATATAAATTTTATATAGTAGTGGCTTTTAAATTTTGTTCTTTGATGTGTAAATAGCATCTGCTTGGTTTTAGTAGTTGTTCAGTAAATATTTGTTGAGTAAGCAAATGACCTTAGATAACTGTGTTATAGGCACATAGGTAGACAAAAGCAGAGCAAGGACTGTAGGTCAGGCATAAAATGTCACCGGAACAGAAAGCACCAGGTGCCTTGCAAGGGCCTAAACTTGGAAAACAAGGACCTTTCCCCCAGGTGACTTCACCACTCTTAGTTGGTTGTGTGATTTTAAACGCCCTGGTCATGCAGTTTGGACCTTCTCCTGACATATTCCTAGTTATGTGGTTTTAGATCCCCTTAGATGAGGAAGAAAGGGCAGGAGAATAGTCTCATACTATCCCCACACAAGCCTTTGCATGACTGCTCTCTTAAACATTACCCTAAAAATAATATCCTGGCCTCAGCTGTACTTCAGCCCCAGATCCCGAGAAGCAATAAAGGCAGACAAAGGGAAATCATAGCTGACCTTAGGAGCAGCTGCACTGACTAATGACCCGCTGTCCTGTGCCGACCCCTGCCCTGGTGCCACCAAGCAGTGGAGAACATGACCCTTTCCACATGGAAAGCTGATGAATATTGAGATTCTCTCCTAGGAGCTCCCCTGCGATCTCCACCTGTAAAAGACCTTGGGCGGGAGGCCCCAGCAAGATCTCCCTTCCAGGAGTAGAGAGTAAAGCAATGTCTTTCCCTTCCCCTCCTTTTTCCCACTAGGCAAGTTTTCTTTGACTCTTTATTTCTTCTAAACTCTAAGGGATCCCATAAGACTTGCAACCCAGGGGAGCAGAAGACAAAGCAATTTGTTCCAGGCTAGCCCCCTGAACCTGTCTCCAAGGCCCCCTCTTTTCTAACTTCCTTTCTGCACTGCCAATAAATTCTTCCTTTTACTTGCTGTGCTTTGTCTCTTGATTGATTTCTTTTTCTCAAGAAGACAAGAATCGATGTCTAGTCCTGTTGTCAGGTAACAATTACACTTAAAGTGATCTCATAGTGAGGGAATCATGGAGTTTTATTTATACACAAAGAAGACATTCAAGTATGATGGACTACATCCAGGATTGATTGGATGTTCTCTTAGCTCAAAGTTACTTAATTACCAAGAAATAGGTGGGGGATAGAATGCTCTCTATTTTGATATGCTCATTTCCTATTTGGAAAGATTATGAAAATTTAATAAAGTTCAATTTCTCTCATAGTACTTAATGTCATTCTAAAATAATGTTATATTCAAATTGGTGTTTTACTTTCTTTTTAAAAAAATTTATTAATTGATTTTAGCAAGGAAGGAGGGAAAAAAAAAAGAGTGGCAGGGACATAGATCTGTTCCTGTATGTGTCTGGACTAGGAATTAAACAAGCAACCTCTGTGCTTCAGGACAATACCAGTGGTCGGCAAACTCATTAGTCAACAGAGCCACATATCGACAGTTCAACGATTGAAATTTCTTTTGAGAGCCAAATTTTTTAAACTTAAACTATATAGGTAGGTACATTCCTTATCGAGGTAGCGCCTGCACATGGTATTTTGTGGAAGAGCCACACTCAAGGGGCCAAAGAGCCGCATGAGGCTTGCGAGCCACAGTTTGCCAATTGAGCTAGTTTGGCCAGTACTATTTTTCTACTTCTATTTCAGGAAAAGTGTATAAAATTTTATTTATGTTCTACTTTAAGTGACATTTGATTCTTTGTAATCTGTACTGTTAATATTCTAGCTTTTGACATTTGGTAGGACATTTCTAGACTTAAAAATGTGTGTCTCTGATATTAACCTTCTCTAACCATTGATTCTCAATTTCATATTTCTAAAGTAGTTAAATGTCTTACGGTGCTTTAGAAGGGAATGTTGATTATATTTAAAAGATATACAGTCGTCCTTTGCCATATTGCTGTTCACTTTTTGTGGTTCACTGTATCGTGGATTTTTAAATTGTATATATCTAATATTGTATTGCAGATTTTTTGCTATATTGTGGGATTTTGCAGTATATAGGTATTTTTATATATTTATTTTTTTAATTTTATGATGGTAAAATAAATGTTTTATAGCCTAAAAAATTAAAAATATATAAAAAATATTAATTAAAACATTAAAAGAACATTAAATCAAAATAAAATACATAGCATACAGCAGATGAGTAGACAAACACTCAAACATACGGAAAACGCATAAGAAGTGTTTATAAGAGTGTGGGAAAGGTTTATAAGTGTATGAGGAGGGTTTATAAGACCTTAAAATATATATAAATAATAAAATAAATATAAGGTCGCTACTTAGCGGATTTTCGCCTATTGCAAGGGGTTCTGGAACCTAACCCCGCGATAGATAAGGAACCACTGTAGTTTTATTCTGCATATGTAGGATAGCATGTTTTTTATTTTTTGTATTGCACAGGTTTTATTGTTGCTGTTTTTATTGTTGAAGTTTTTGGTATGTTTTGTTTTGTTTAAGCCAAAGACAGCCTCTTACCCTTAGAGAAATATTCCAGTGAACTAAAAAATAGAAAATCTTTGGCAAATGTTAAGTATATATTTATTAAGTGTTTATTTCTAGAATTAAAAACTTTTCAGGCATATGTGTGTGTGTATGTGTGTGTATTTTAAAACTTCTTTAATAGAGCACACCTAAGCTATAATTTGACAAATTATGCTTCTAATGTATATGTTTGAAGATTTTCTGGATGCTTAACTTCCAAATTGTTTCACACATTTCCATAGGCCAGTAACAGAGGGGGTATTCAGTAGTAGAGAGTCTACTAAATGCAGTACCGTACATTGACACTGACATTGCCAGGTTTATATATTTTTTGAAAAGCATTTTTAAGTATAAAGAGCAAAATAATTGTGGTTTTACAGAGTCACTGAAGGGTTTAATAATAAAGATGGTTATTATTGTGCACTTATGTGCCAAGCACTTTATGAGCTTGGCACTTTAAGGAGTCTTCTGGGTTGTTTTTGTCAATCCTTAAAAAAATTACATTAAATAGTAGCTTTTTTTCCTCCATTTTACATATTAAATATATAAGGCTGAATTAAATGATATTCTTAAAATCATAAAGATGTAAAGTGATAAACATGTATTCTGCATTTCCATTGAATTTTGGATTTCTTAACAGTGATTTTTATATGTGAAAGCGACTATTTATCAAAATCACAATGAGATACCATCTCATTCCTATCAAGATGCCATTATATTTTTAAAAAGACAAGTGTTGATATGAGAATGTAGACTAATTGAAACTCTTGTACACTGTTGGTGGAAATGCAAAATGGTGTAACCATTATGGAAAATCAATGTAAAGCTTCCTCAAAAAATTAAAACTAGAACTACAATAGATTCCAGTAGTCGCAATAAAATTGAAATCATGATCTCAAAGAGATATTAGCACTCCTATGTTTACTGCAGCATTATTCACAATACTCAACATGAGGAAACAGCCTAAATATTTACCAGTAGATAAAGGGATAAAGAAATGTGGTACATACAAACAATGGAATACTATGTGGCCTTATAAAAGAAAGGTATTTTAAATTTTGTGACAACACGGATGAAACTTAAGGATTTTCTGCTAAGTAAAATTAACCTGATAGGAAAAAACAAATGTTGCATCAATTTTCTTGTGTAAGATACCTAACATAATCAAATTCACAGAATCAAATAGTCGAATCACAATCACCTGGAGCTGAGGAGGAAATACAAACTACTAATTAATTGGTATAAAGTTTAATCTAAGCAAGATGAATAAGTTCTGTAGATCTACTATACAACATTGTACCTATAGTCAGCAATAATATATTGTACACTTAAAATGTTAAGGGAGTACTGCTGACCTGTGGTGGCATAGTGGATAAAGCATCAACTTTGAATGCTGATGTTGCCAGTTCAAAACCATAGGCGTACCTGGTCAAGGCACATATGAGAAGCAACTACTACGAGTAAATGCTTCCCACTCCCTTTCTCTATCTCTCTTCTCTCTAAACTCAATAAATAAAATCTTGAAAAATAATTTTAAAACATTTTTAAGAGAGTACATTTCATGTTGTATGTATGTACCACAAAAAATATAAACTAAAATAAAGGCTATTTAGAGATTCACTTTGTTGGGTTTTTTTTATTAAGATTTAAATTATTAGAATTACAGTAAAAATACTTTAAGCCTTTAAGTTAACACACAGATTTTTATTATTTTCTTTATACATTTAGTGAGAACTCATTTTTGTTGGCTTTGAGTAATGTCTACTCTCATTTACAAACTTAATTAAACATTTTCAAATATTTTAACTGAATTTTAAAATTTAATATATTTGATTCCCTTAATAAGTACTTTAATTGTCTGACATAACAAACAAAACTTTTTCTGAATAATAAATAGTTTTTCATGTATCATAAGTGAAACGTGTATATATGACAGCATTAAAATTCTCTTAAGTGCTCTAATGCCATACAAATTTTTGAAGGAGTCAACTTGAAATTAAAAGTACAAATCACTTAATTACATTTTTCAAATGGAAGTTCTAGGTTGTCACTGTTCCAGACATTTATTTCACAGAAAATACTACTAGTTGCTTTTTATATATTATTTTCATATCATGCTGTTAATTTATTTAAAATAAATTTAAATTTTTTCTCCGATTAAAATGTACGCTACCAAAGAAAAGCTTACTATCTTCATCACCTGAGATTACTGAAAACTAGGTGTTTTTCACCTTGTGTGAAACTTGGACTTGCAGGCATCCAAAGCAATTTTTCTCACTATCAATCAAGGAAGCCATTGTATCCTCCAGAGTAATTTTGGGAGTGACTTTATGCTTGAAAATAATGCAGACCAGGGATGTTGACTGAGATGCCTATCAAGTCTGTATAAGTGACATTGGTGGTTCACATAGTTTCTATTTATAGAGTTCCTTGTTAATGATTCCATAACAGAGGAGAGATTCATGTAGCCAAACTCCTGAGGTTCAAAATATATCTATTACTTGATCCTTTTCTACTTTTAGAATCTCCTACCAAATTATTATACTGGAATTTGAAATTCTCTGGCTAAGATATATAATAGTTTTTTGGGGGTTTTTTCTTGTTTTTTTTTAATGTTCAAAGACATTTGAACTAGATGGTATTGTAACATATGTAACTATATTTTCTCTCCAATGATAAAACCTTAAATTTATGTATTCTTGCATTATGTTTATTAGATACAACACTTACAGATATGTAAAGTGTAATTAGTTTGAATTTTGACAATCATGGTTTTGTCAAACAGTGGCCCAATTTTTAAAGATAGTAGTAATAACCCAAGAGGCAATCATTTTTATATATTGTCAAAAAATTTTAAATTCTTACTAAAATTTAGAATACTGTTTGGTGTGAAATCACGGTTTCTTGTACTTGAGGCTGTGTCTGTCTTTAATCAATATTATCTCCAGTTTACTTTGAGGTCATATGTATTCTCTTCCAATTTGGTAAAGTTAATTTACATTTTAGAATATTTCTCTACTTTGAATGGATTTGAAGCCATATATGTGTCCCTCAACTAAATTTTTGTGCTACAATAATTCTCTAACTTCACGAACTTTTTTAGACCTCTGTATGAAATATCTTGAGATAAATCATTGAAACTTAGAATAGAAAAGAAGAGCCAGAGGAGTAAAGGGGAAAGTTGAAAGAACAGACATTTTTTAAACTAACATCCTCTGTATGTCATGCAGTAAAGTAGATACTTGATAAATGTATCTCATTTAATTGTCATAGCAATGTTTAATAGAGGATATTATGATATGGATGGTCCAGGTGAAAACACTGAGTTAGGTTTTTCTCCAAGCAAATGTGCTTCCCCCTGGAGCCACGCCACTGCAGCACCACTTCAGGGATGATCTATAGTGAAGAGAGGATTCTGCTTAGTCCAAGAGAGGTAATGAGTCTTGTGCAGATTCATATTCTGTCAGGTGTACACTCCAGCGTTCTCAGGCTTGGATATCACTTTTTGCTTTCAATCACATTGACCCTTCCTTTCACTCACTTAACAGATTTTCCCTTAGCACTAAGCTTTTTAAAACGCTTATGTATTAAGAGTTTCTGCCTTAATAAATAGTTTAGTATGTATTTAAACTTTTCCTTAAGACACCCCATAAACAAACAAACAAATAAAAAACTGTTATTGAACAATAGTAGCTTTCCCCACAATCTGAAATAAACAATTCCTGAAATTATCTTAATTGGTTGTAGAGATGAATAAATTTCAGCTATCTTTAATGAACATCTCAGGGAGCGGTGGAGTGAAACTTCTATTAACAGAATTTGCTACATTAAATGAATTCTGCAATGAGAATACCGAATGAAGGTTTATCTTGGAAAATGTTCTTTTAGATGTGGTATCTAGATATTTAAATTGTTTTCTCTAAAACCTGTGGAATAGAAATTTATAAATTAAAAGATTTTTGAAAGGCATCTATGCTTAATTAAAGAATATCTACTTAAATATGACCCAAAGTTAGAGCTACTATGAAATAAAATTAAATGTATTTAAAAGTAGTAACTTTTTATTAAATAAACATAATGATAACCTGTGATTTAGAATTCTGAGTCATTTGAATTTTTAATAGTATATTTAATGAAATTATGTTTGTTCATTTAATATTTTTTTAAAATCAGAAGTTTCTGAAACTTGGAAGGGTCAACTTTGTAAGCCTGCTTTTGTAAATATGACACCCTCCACTAGGAACACCTGAAATGCAGCACGGTGGCATGCTGTTTTATGGAGTATTGGTTAACTTTTATCACCATCATTCTAAAACCATCTCACAGAAAGTATTGTCTTAAGTCTCTAAGATATTTATTTGTCTTTGACTTCCTTGTTTTCATATAAGAAAAGAGCTGCAACAATAATATTCCAGATGACCTTAGGATTAACTTTACTTTCAATGAAGGGATTGTGTTTTAAGCATTTTATACGATTATGAAAAAAAATTGCTCATGCTCCCTGTATTCAAAATCTCGAACTGATGACCGTGAAATTATTTATGTGCATTGAGGGCAATATGTGAGTTTGAGTATATAAATTCTTTATATTTCTTATAAAATTTTATTATTTATGAGTACTGATGAGGTATTAGAAAATCATTCAGCATTTCTGAGCTGTCATGTGATTGTTCCAAACTTAGTAATATTATAGAAGAAACACAAAATAGCAAGAACTATTGTTCTTAAAAAAAGAACAATAATAGTAAAAACTACAGTGCAGGGTGTTAAGGGTGTTAAATTGTGTGAGTTTCTGACAGATAATAAACCAATGATAGATATAATCGCCAAAATGGTATGTGTATCATGTGCTGAACCGTCAGCCTAATGAAGGGACATTGGATTTTACAGTCTCATAAGCTTCCAGGACTTTGTCTGGCACATCAAAACAATTGCTTAATGTGTAATAAATTCTACAGCTAGCCATCTGCTTACCCTTTTGACCTTTAAAATTTTATAAAACCCCAAGCCCATAATTACTCACTTCATGAATTACCAGATTTTTGGAATATGTTACATTTCAGGGTTACTTTATTTTTTATGAAACCAAAGAGATTTAATATATTGGACTATATTTGGCAACAACATGCTTTTCCCGTTGAAATTATTATGAGACAACCACTAGAGTTAATAAAATTTAGGCTATTTCTACTCATTATTGAGTTGGATATGCTTATTTAAACAAATGTGTTCTAATTATGGAGATTCATCAAGTAAACAGTAATAAAAACTACAGTAAGTAGCAACTCTAAAAATAATTAAGAAACTAGAAAAATTATTCTAAAATATTTATTTTCACTGGTGATACATAACTTTATATTTGCATGCATAGAATATTGCTTTTACATCTGTGATTTACTACCTGAGTCATTTACTTAATCGTGTGATGGAAAAATTCTATTTGAAAAAGCATAACAATATATTTTGCACTTTAAGAGAAGTTTATAAAAACAACTCCACTTGTGACATTATAAAGTTGTAGAGCCAGAGGCTTAGATATTTGTGACAAAAATAGATTATGTAACTCATTTCAGTTCCCGTAGCTAGTTAGTAACAGAGCAGGGGATGACCCAGAGCTTCTAAAAACTTGTTTAAAACTTTTAATATGTCCTGAGCATGACCCAGCTCTTGGCTTTGAGAAGATGATGGGGAGACAGCAGGCAAATGTTTAATTAACAAAAATCTAGGTTCCAAAGGGCCTTTAACCTTTAGCCACTTCACCAAGACTTCACTTTCGTTAAGCCACTTATGACTGTCACATATTTTGATAGATATTTGAGGGACCTAGAAGTATCAAAAAACAGCAGAGCCTTGCTCACTCCAGACACAACCGTGCCCAAAGTTTTCTCTCTTCTCTCTTATCTGTCCTAATTATGGATAAGCCATGGCGATTCTCTCCTTAGCTTTAACAATGCAGTTCTGTCATATTCTGGTCTTCTCGGAATTTAACATTTTCACTTTATCTTAGCCAAAAGGCCGAGAAGCGATTTGGAATTTAACATTTTCTTTAAGTAAACTTAAAAAGAATTTCTTCTGAATAAATATAATATTTTTCTTTAAGGATATGACAGGGAAGTGATTACATGGGAGGAATTTGAAATCAGACAGCTTGGATTCACATCCCAGTTTCACCAGTTATTAACTGTGTAATAAAAGAATATAGCTTTGTACTCTGTAAAAAAATAATAATAGTTTATAACCTTGTATTATAAACCTCAAAACTTATTTTTCTGCTACTTTAACAACCCCACAAATAGGCTCTGAGCAACCTTTTCAAGTGACCAGACACACCAGTATGATAAGGCTAAGTCTCTGTCACAACTTTCCCTTGCCCTCAGCTGACTAAGACTTGGTGACATTCAACTGCACCAGGGAAATCCTCCAAACACCCTTTGCTTGTGTATTTTACCCTGACCAGCAATGAAAACACTTGCCCAAGGGTCCTGGATCACACTCCCTTGGCGCTCCCCCTATGTGGCCCCCTAATGGTGTGTGTTGACTCTGTCTTGGATCTCTGAATATAATAAACTATGTTGTCTTACATCTCTCATGTGCTTCCTCTGGTGGCCATACCTGATTTACCATTTCATTAAAGAATACAGAACAAATTTTCTAAGTATTGGTGAGGGTTGTCTCATTTAATATATATATTATCCATATAATATATAGTCTCATTTAATTCTTTCAAATCCATAAAAGTTTATATTTTATTACTAGAATAAGTTTCATTTATTTTTATTAAATAATATTAGTGTAAAATTATCTTTACATGACTACAAACAAAACTGGTGATTTTTTTTTAATTCAAAGAATGCCAGCCTGACCAGGAGGTGGCACAGTGGATAGAGTGTTGGACTGGGATGTGGAGGACCCAGGTTTAAAACCCTGAGGTTGTGGGTGGAGCACAGAGCGCATTCCTAGCAGCTGTGGTTGATGCAGTGCTGTGAGAATACTCCAGCTCCCAGAAGCCTCCTGGGCATACCCAGGAAGGAAGCTAACCCACTATAAGGAGGTGACTTAGCGCCAACCACTCAGCTCCCTGATCTTTTCAGCCATTGGTTATGAAGGACATGCTGTAACATCCTATTGGCTGAGCCCATGTATATAAACTAGCTTACTTCCTGAATAAAGTGGATCTGCATCACTGAACCTGGTCTCCGGAGTTGGAGTCGGGCCTTTGTGTCTCCGTTGTCCTCATCCCTGGCAGGACTTGTTCACATGAGGTCACTGACTTGAGCACAGGCTCATCTAGTTTGAGCAAGACTCACCAGCTTGAGTCCAAGGTCGCTGGCTTGAGCAAAGGGTCACTCGGTCTGCTGTAGCCCCCAGGTCAAGGCACATATGAGAAAGCAAAACAATGAGCAACTAAGGTGCCACAACAAAGAATTAATACTTCTCATCTCTCTCCCTTCCTGTCTGTCTGTCCTTATCTGTCCCTCTCTCTGTCTCTGTTAAAAAAAAAAAAAAAAAAAAAAAAAAAGAATGGCAGGTAGATAAAATGGATAAAGGCCATTATGTGTTTTCTTTGTGATATTTTTCAAGTATTACCACATTGTCACCAATGAATTACATATACCAAAGAATAGGCCCACTTCTGTAACATCTCTATTTAATAGTTCTGGTGTTTTGGAGATCAGCTGTAGAGATTGAGGCTGATAATTAATACAAACTAGTCTAAGCTGATGCATGAAGGCCTAGCAAGAAATGACCCATCAATATTTTACTCACTACTTTATGATCTGTCTATATTCTATATTGGAAAGCCTTCAGTGATATTTGCAAAGATATAATCATGACTTAGCTCATTCCAAACTGAGAATTATAAGATGTAGTCTCCGATCTTTCTTTTCTTTCTTCCTTTCTTTCTCTCTTTTGCTTTCTTCCTCTTTTTTTTTCTTTCTTTTTTTTTTTTTAATTAAAACTGCTTTTCTCAAGAAAAGCCTTGAAGAATCTTTTGGAGACTGAGAACAAATTTTTTCTGCCTTCTCAAGAAATTCTAATTCTGTCAATTATTTCAAAATGTAAAAGAAAATTTATTAAACAATAAGTATAAAAGTGAACATTCTCTGGGGAATTTCACATACATAGCCTATTATAATAAGATAGTTTCTCCTAAAATGATAAGATCTGAGACCTATTCTGGATTGATATGGTATGTTACTTATCCTTTGAAGAAAAAGATCTTCTTTACAAATGTATGTGTCAATTGTAGTTAATTCTAGCCCCTAAAAATAAAAATAAAAAAATCATAATTGCAAAGCACTTGCAAAGATTTAGAATTATTTTACAGCAACGGGAGAACTATTTAATTGAAGCAGTGGAGCAAATCAGGAATCGGTAAGATTTAAACAACTGAAGAAATGGGCTAAATTAGTACGAATTAGCATTTTCCAACTACATGTAATAGTCCTTCTTCCCCCTATCCTCACACACAGAGAACACATGTAAACATGTAAAGCTAGCACTGCCTTCTGTTTTTGAAAAAATTATTATCCAAAGGTAAAGAACTAGATATTACTAAAAAATGTGCTTGAAGAAATACTATGTATTACTATGTTCATGTTTAAATATTTTTTATTTGATTAAAAATTTCCAATACTTCTTCAGAATATACAAGGCTTAGGAAAGTACAATACCATTTATTCTAGAAAAGATTTTTAGTGGCCAGACAATGCACCCACTGATTGCCTACCAGATATCAAGTTGGAACTTAGAGAATACACCTTTTTTTTTTTTGAGACAAAGAAGCCTTGGGCTATGATACATTATCCACTTTGTTCAGAGAAACTAAGAAATCATTGCCAAAAATAGCTTAACATCATATTCATGTAAATGAACATGTTCTACTTCTGATTACTTTAATATTCCACAATTACATCAGAGTCAAGGAGAGAAGGCACTGCAATGATCTCTAAACCACCCAGAAAATAATTCATTTTCTAATCAAGTTATATAAGACAAGAAATCAGAAGGAGGTAAATACACATTCTTCTATTGCTTTTTGCTGTATCAGGTGAAAAAGAAAATGTAAGATAAGTCCATTTGGAAATAAATAACCCACATTTATTCATAACATCTTTCGAATGCAGAAAGAAAGCCTAAATATCATACAAAGAAACTATTTTTTTTGACATGCCATCAAACTAATAAGTATTACATGATGTCACCACATGGTAAAACTGTGAATTTTATAAATAATTGCCCTTTATAAATTAATCCTGTCCAAATGTTTGAACTCAATAATACAATTTATTAGAATTTGGTACACTAAACTTTTGCTTTCACATTTATATCTTTATTTATTTATTTATTGTATTTTTCCAAAGTTAGTGAGGAGGCAGTGAATATAGGGAAGATAAGAAAATATTGTATGTGGAAGAATACACTCTGTGATTTCAATATATTATTTCACATAAACATGCCAGAAAATTCAATAATTAGTGTTTTCATTTTGTCTGTGTGTGTGACAGAGACAGAGAGAGACAAAGAAGGAAAGATAGGGACAGACAGACAGGAAGGGAGAGAGAGATGAGAAGCATTAATTCTTTGTTACAGCACCTTGTTGTTCATTGATTACTTCCTCATATGTGCCTTGACCAGGGGCTACAGCAAACTGAGTGACCCCTGGCTCAAGCCAGTGACCTTGGGCTCAAGCTGGTGAGCCTTGCTCAAACCAGATGAGCCCGCGCTCAAACTGGTGACCTCAGGGTTTTGAACTTGGGTTCTTCACATTCCGGTCCGATGCTCTATCCACTGCGCCACCGCCTGGTCAGGCACAACCACTATTTTTATTGTAAAACTATATAAAATCTAAAATGACTATTGAAATACTAATGAAAATTCAAGAGGAGCACACAATGTTATATTAAAGTTGGTAATAGTATGGTATAAAAATTGTACACAAATGAGGTTGAAACTCTGCCCTAAAATTGGGCCTGGAATATCATAGTCCCATAAACAGGCATTACTTAATTCTCTGAGTCTTAAATACTTATGTATAAAATGAGAATAATTAGTCACAGTGATATTTTAAAATTATGTAAGATAATATATCGAAAATACCACACAATTGTTATGCAATCTTGTTGCAAATAAATTACAAGCAACAAATTTTAGCACTTATTCAATATATGATACTAAATATTTTGCAACCACTAAAAATGTAGAAAGCTCTTATGATCTGATACAAACACACACATTCTTTTTTTTTTTTTAAAGAAAGAAGTACAATATTATCTTTGGAAAGATACATGAGAAACATATTGTTGGTTATCTCTGGGGAGAAGAAATGAGTGAATTTTCTGAGTGAGAAAGAGAATTTATTTTGTATACTTCTGTTTACTGTTTAATTATGAACCATGAAAATGTGTTGCTGATACAAAGATGAAAAAATGATATTGAAATTTAAGTAAAATATCCCCTTCTCTATTTGTTCTGTTCTTTAGTGAGGAATAAGTTAGGAAATTTAAGACGCAAGTTTAAAATGTCTTAGTAACTAAGATTTAATTTTTTTTAAATATTTAAGTTTTGAATAATGCTAAATATTTTAGTGAGAGAGAGAAAGGGAGAGAGAAGAGCACCGTCATCTTCTAGTTGCGTCACTTTAGTTGCTCATTGATTTCTTCTCATATGTGCCTTGACTGGGATGCTCTAGCCAAGTCAGTGATCTTGCTCAATCCAGTGACCTTGGGCTTCAAACCAGTGACCTTTGGGCTCAAGCTAGAGACTATGAGATCATGTCAAAGGTGGGACCTCAGTGTCATAGGTCGATGCTCTATACCACCACTGGTCAGAATAAGGTTAATTTTAGATTATCAAAATTGGTTTTTATCTTTTCTAGTTAGTCTTTTTGATTTAGGATTGAAGTATTAAATTTGATCGTTGCTGAAAATCATACTCAACTGAAATCAGTCTATTTTTCATCTTTTAATTTTAGTATATGTTAGCATATCTGAAAAAATAAAAATAGTAGGGAAAACTATTTAAACCATATAAAATGTGTTTGTTGTACAAATATAGCAACTACACACGTTTTTATGTTTAATGTCTTGTGTTTAACCTATGTTTGTTTAATTTTATCAATAGCACAAATGTTTGTGTTGGTTTTTCTAATAATTCAGACAATTAGAAAAACAATTATTAAGCATGTTCTTATTTACTCACCAGTAAATACACCTGTTAAACAGCTTATCCATGTACTGGTGACATTGCCTTTGAGAAGTGAAAATACCAAATACTCAAGTTAGCCTTTGCATATTAAATAACATATTCTTATTTTATTTGCCACATAATTTTAAAATATTCAAAATTATGATTCAGGGAAACTTATTTTAAGATATTGTTAAATAAAGCACAATAATATTTTTAGTTATAAAATAACATCTCATATTTGTGTAGTACTTTACACTTTTATACATTTTATTTGATCTAAACATTTTTATGTGGAGTATGGCTCTTCAACAAAAACAATAGTGATACATTTTCTTACCATTGCTGAACATGGCTTAGGATAAAAATAAAATTTGACATGAACAGAAATGTAATCCGGCAGGATAAAGAGTTTAAAACCTATATATATATTTTTCCGTTGAAAATTACATCTGTCATAGACTTCACAATGCCTGAAGGATAGTGTTAGAAATGCTATGCAGAGTTAAAAATCATGTCTGTGTTTTGCTGGCTCTTATGTTTAAGTATAGTTCTTACCACATTTTAAAACTTGGAAGATTTTTTTTATGACAGATGGACAAAAGCAGTAAATGCCAACTTTCAGTGTGGCAGAATCTTATACAAAAGGCTTGAGTAGAAGGCCAAGAGAACAAAAGTGTTCTGAAATTCATCTATTCTGCAATTAAAAATCAAGCATTTGTGTACTCTTCAATTAAGTTCGTGGCGTTTGAGATCACCAGTTAATCACACCTTCAACATTATGGCAATTATGGATAACAACAATAAGTAAAATTACACTGATTTGATGGATCTAGGGATAAAATGAAATGCCTCAGAATGAAAAAGAAAATATTACAAAAGAGAAACCGGAAACAAACTGAAAGGGATACTGAAAAGCATCAAAGGTATTGTTAGAGACTCTGGCCTTTAAGGGCTTATTCAATCTTGAGATACAAATAGTCTACATTACTTTTTTTCTTCTGTGCAGTTTTATAGGCACTGAATTAGAGCAGAATGATCTCTACATAGAATCTCTAAATGTATTTGATATTCTAAAGATACAAATAATGAACCCATTTGTTTTAAGCTCTTATTCAAAAGACAGGCATGAGATGAGTTTTATATTAGATACATGGAGACTTTCCAGGACTTTCTGAAATGGGTAAGTTAATGCATAAAAAAAGGTCACATTAAGTTGGGTTAAAGTTAGGTTGTTGCATTTTTTTCCTAAATTGCAGAAACTATTTGATTAAGCATAAAACAGTCAAGCTTTTCAGCATCCTAGGTGTATTAGTTTTCTATTTCTATGGCTGCAGTAAAAAATAACTAAAAACTTAATGGTTAATTTAAAGTAAAAGGGTCCTAGTAAGTTAGCTCAGTTGATAAAGAGTGTCTTCCTGAAATGAAAATGTTGCTGGTTTGATCCCCGGTCAAGGCACACACGTGAAGCCACCAATGAATGTACGAATTAGTGGAACAACAAATGAATGTTTCCCTTCCCTCTTCTCTGTCTCCTTTTCTCTCTGTTTTTCTGTCTTTCTAAAAATCAATCAATAAATTTAAAAAAATTAAGCCCTGGCAGGATAGCTTGGTTGGTTGGAGCATTCTCCTGAAGTGCAGAGGCTGCTGCCTGGTTAGGGCACATACACAAACGGCTGGATGTTCCTGTCTCTTTGCCTCTCTCTCCTTGCTTCTCTCTAAAAACAAACAAACAAACAAATAAACAAACAAACAAGTAAAGTAACAAAAATATTGGCAGAGTTGCAATTTATCCCTGGGAGCTCTTAGGAAGAATTCATTTCCTTACTTTATCCAGCTTATAGAAATTATTAGAATTATTTACTTCATGGCTCCTCCCTCTGCCAACAAAACCAGAAACTTCTCATCTAATTGTTCTTATATCATCTCCCTCAAGCTCTCTTCTTTTGCCTACCTCTTAGAGTCAAGTCATATGTTAGTGTGATTACATTAAGTCTCCCTACGATCCAGGAATATGTGTCTTATTTATTTATTTATTTACTTATTTATTTATTTATTGTATTTTTCCAAAGTGAGAAGCTGCGAGGCAGAGAGACAGACTCCCGCATGCACCCATCTGTGATCCACTGGGCATACCCACTAGGGGGCAATGCTCTCCCCATCTGGAGCATTACTCTATTGTAACCCGAGCCATTCTAGCACCTGAGGAGAAGGCCATGGAGCCATCCTCAGCACCCGGGCCAACATTGCTCCAATGGAGCCTTGAGTGGTGTGGGAGGGGAAGAGAGAGATAGAGAGAAAGAAGAGGGAGAAGGGTGGAGAAGCAGATGGGTGCTTCTCCTGTGTGCCCTGGCCAGGAATCGAACCTGGGATATTCACATTCTGGGCCAACACTCTAAAACTGAGCCAACTGGTCAGGTCAAATGTGTTTACTTTAAAGTCAGCAGATTAGCAACCTTAAAACATCTTCACCCTTAATTCCTCCTTAGCATGCAATTTAGCATGTTTGCAGGCTCCATGAATTAGTATGTGAACACCTTTTTAAGAGGTAGGGGCATTATTGTACCTAACAAACTGTGACACTTAGACTCCAAAATTCATATCCATCCCACATGAAAAATAAATTTACCTTTCCCTAAGATCTTCAAATATCTCAGCTCATTAGAGAATCAATTCAAAGTCCAACATCTCATTTTAGTCTCATCAGCAAAATCATCCAGGATTTCATCATCTAAATCATCTCAATCATCTAAATTATATTTGCATACAATACTTCCAGGAGCAAAATTCTTTTTTATCTATAAATAAAAAAACAACAACAAACTATCTGTTTCTACAATACAATGGTGGAAAAGGAATAGAAATTTTGGTAGAGAGTCTTATTAAAAAAAGGAGAAAGCAAAAAAAAAAAAAAAAAGGAATTATTGATTCTCAACATTGTCAAAATCAGGCTGGGTAAACTCCACTAGGCTTTAAGGCCTGTGACTGAGTGGTGCAGCTCTGTCCTCTGGGCTCACTGGCTCTACTCCAAGTTACCCTTTTGTTTTCATTAAAGGTAGCACATGTTTATAACTGAGTGGTTTTATCAGACTTTCTTGCCTTTAAAAGACTTTTGAAGGTACAATAATCTTTTTAAATTTAACGCTTTCTGTGTCTTTCAGTTCCAGAATGGCCATGTTTCTGCTAGTTTAAATTTCTCAAGAATTTTGTGGGTCTCCAGTGTATGTCAGAAGAATTCACACCATTGGATAAAAGGTCTTTCCACAGATTTTGTTAATTCCATAGCTGTTTTTGATTGCTGCTGAGATGGCTGTGGAGATCTATATATCCATTACTTAATCTCTTCCAATGTTCTTTTCTGTGACTGAATGATCTGACCTTTTGATCTTTCTGACATATTACCAAAGGATTGTGAGGAGTTTGGCTATAGACCTAAATCCTATGTGGGATCTTTGGGGTCTGACCTCAAGCATTACAGAACTCAGCCTGGCAGGCCTTATGTAGATAAGCTATCCTCCCCACACCAGACTCGGAGTACAGCCAGTGCATTGCAGTTTCCCAGAGAGAGTTTCAGTCAAGGACACAGTACCCCTCCCATCCTTAAGCCAGCCATATTCATATCTATAGCTGCATTCCTAACCTAGGAGCTTGTGTTCTGAGACTTCCTAATCTGGGGCCTCAGGTGAGAAAATTCCTAGGCACCTTTCTATGCTAAGACCTCGTTATTAGACACTTTGACAGAGGCACTTTTCTCAACTTCTTCTCAGTACCTTTTTACTTCTAGCTCTTCCCTCTTTCTCTACTTTCTAGTCCTGGCTTCATAAATAGACTGAAGCTTTTGTTCTGGGGTCTTTGACTGTGAGCTGTTTCCCTCATTGGTCTTGCACCCACTTCACTCTCTCCTTGTACTTTTCCATAGGGGAAATGGAACAATCATGAGCTAGCACCTTTTTTGCCCTTTGTTCTCACTGTCATAGTGAGTAAATGAAGGCTTGCTTGCTACTTTCACTGTGGCCTGTTCTAACTGACCTCCTCAGCTCCTAATTCTTCAACAGGTTGTACCATCACACCCTCAACATTTTCTACTGAGAGCGACTTTTAATTTTAATGTTTTTGCTATCCGGGAAGACTAAGTATTTCCTAAATCATTAAGTTCTGCTTCCATTAATCCATCTCCTCCAGCTCTCATTTTACTAGCAGCTGAAGGAGGAAACCAGGCTGTATCTTTAACACTGCTTGAAATAAATGTCTTTCATATAGAAGTTTATTTTCCTCATTTACAAGTTTTGCTTTTCATATAATGGTAAGATCATTAGGTGGAGCTTTCAGTCACTATGTAACAAGAATCCTTTCTCGTCAAATTTCTAACACTCTTTCTATTTCTTTCCGAATTCTCACCAGCAGTGCTTTCTTAAAATTTATTTTTAAGATTTTATTCATTTTAGAGAAAAGAGAGAGAGAAAGAAGAGGGAAAGGAGCAGGAAGCATCAACTCCCATATGTGCCTTGACCAGGCAAGCCCAGGGTTTCAAACCTGTGATCTCAGTGTTCTAGGTAGATGCTTTATCCACTGTAGCATCACAAGTCAGGCCCCAACAGATCAATTAATGACACTCTATTCAGAATGGTTCAGGTGTTCTCTACAGCAGTAGGTGTTCGCTACTGTACCCCTCATTTGAGTCCTCCTTAGCAGAGTTCTTACCATTCATATTACCTCTAAGTCTGTTCAAGGCAATCAAGATGTTTTCTATCATGATCTTCCAAATTCTTTTAGCTTCCTCCTACTGCCCAAAGTCACTTCTAAATTTTTAGGCATTTTTCACAGTAGCACCCCACCTCAAGGTACCAAGATCTATAATAATTTTCCATAGCTTTGTAACAGAGTACTACTAATGTAGTAGCTTAAAACACACACAGTATGTTGCAGTTCTTTAGGTCAGAAATCTGATGTGGTTCTCACTGGATTAAATTCCAAGTATCAGTAAAATTGTATATTCTTGTAAGGCTTGTGGGGGTGGGGGCAGTAAGGAGAATCCATTTCTTGTCTTTTCCAGCTTCTAAAGTACCTTGAATGTATTGGATCATGGCACCCTTCATCGTTCTTCAAAGTTGGCATTGTCGTATTTCTCTGACCATTCTGCCATAATTATACCTCCCTCTAATTCTGTTCTTCTGTCTCCCACATACACTTTTAAGAACTTTTGTGATTACATTGTGTTCACCTAGCTTATTCAGGATAATTTCCCTATTTCTTTTATTTTGACAGAGACAGAGAGAGTCAGAGAGAGGGACAGATAAGGAAAGACAGAAAGGAAGGGGGAGAGGTGAGAAGCCTCAGTTCTTCTTTGAGGCATCTTAGTTGTTCATTGATTGCTTGACAATTGATTGCTTCCTCATATGTGCCTTGACTGGGGGATATAGAAGAACGAGTGACCCCTTCATCAAGCCAGCAAACTTGGGCTCAAGCCACCAAGGTTGGGCTTTAAGCCAGTGACCTTTGGGCTCAAGCCAGTGACCTGGGGTCATGTCTATGATTCCACATTTAAGCCAGCAACCCTGCACTCAAGTTGGTGAGCCTGCAGTCAAGCCAGGTGAGCCTATGCTCAAACTGGTGAACTTGGGGTTTCGAATCTGGGTCCTCTGCATCCTAGTTCAATGTTCCATCCCAGGGGTCCCCAAACTTTTCACACGGGGGGGCAGTTCACTGTCCATCAGACCGTTGGAGGGCCGGACTATAAAAAAAACTATGAACAAATTCCTATGCGCACTGCACATATCTTATTTTAAAGTAAAAAAAACAAAAAAGGAACAAATACAATATTTAAAATAAAGAACAAGTAAATTTAAATCAATAAACTGACCAGTATTTCAATGGGAACTATGCTCCTCTCACTGATCACCAGTGAAAGAGGTGACCTTTCCGGAAGTGTGGTGGGGGCTGGATAAATGGCCTCAGGGGGCCACATGCAGCCTGTGGGCCATAGTTTGGGGACCCCTGCTCTATCCATTGTGCTACCACCTGGTCAGGCTAATTTCACTATTTTGAGTTAAATTGATTGCAAACTCAATTCCATCTGCAACCCTAATTCCCCTTTGTTGAATAACTTAACATATACTTAGGTTCCAATACTTTGGACCTGGTCGCCTATGGAAGGTTGTTATTCTGCCTACCACATTAAGATTAAAAAAGATATTGTAAATGAAAATATATTGACTATTGAGAATAAGAAGTACTTACTAAAACTCATAGCATTTCTGCCAAATGGCATCATGTGTAGGAGATTTTTGAAATGTCAACCCATAGAGATTCCCATTCTGTAATTCTAGGGTAGATTAGACAAATTGTTATTTATATATTTATATATATATCTATAGACTATATTTGATCAGCTCATTTTGCAGTAAAATTTTAATAAGGTCTTAATTATTCTGATATATACATTGGCATATACATACCTAGAACTTATAACAGTTACAAGAAAAAGTGATGCAAGGAACCTGAGCATTAATTGTGGTACCTAATTTCAAAATTAGTTTCTGCCATTTTAAGGCACATAAGCCCTTGATTTCTCTAACATAAATTTTATTTTCTGGAGCATGGAAAATCTCTGAAAATACAATGAGACTGCAAAGATGGAAGTGTTTTGTTAATTAAAGATGCTAAATTTTTATTAATTTTTCTATCTTTAAGGAAAAGAAGTTCTAAGTTTAACAGCTTTAACTTTTTTCAAAAATGATTGCCATGGTGTTTATTAATATCTTTTAACCTACCTCAAGGATGCTGATATAGTCTCATTGCACAAGTCAGCCACTGCTTCATGAGTTTTTGTAGTTGGAGGTAAAGATATTTAAACTGTTACAAATACCCCTCTTTTGAACTATACCAACATCTTAAATTAAATATTGTGCACATTTTTGAGATCTAAGAGCTTTCAATTTCATACATTGAAATCCTTTAATATTTTCTTGCATTAAATGAGTCATAAGGCAAAGTTTGCTCATGTGCTTACTTTTTATTCAGTCCATGTGCTTTCTGAAATCATGTCATAGTTATCCTATCTTCAAAAGCTATTTTCTATTAAGTCCTGGGGCCAAATATATTATACACATATAAAGATTCTTTTTACTACAAATGTATTTACATCCAAATGGAAAATAAACTTATATTACAAATAAGTTAAGCTATAAAACTAACACATACTTTTCATAACACTTACTTAATCAGTAATTATATATTCAGGTATTTACCAGGAGCTAATGGAGACAGAAATGTTACCAAATAAGGAAGAAAGCTAGCAAACTAGTTTTACCTATAGATTCTCTGATCAATATATATCTTGTATTTACTGTAGGTGTTGAAGGCTTTCACCACCCACCTCTCTTCCTGGATTGACATTTGAAATGATGCTTGACCCAAAGGAAAAAAAATGCAAAAAGTAATAAACCTTCAAATTCAATCTTGGTAATTATTGTCACCAAATACGAAGGGGATAAGATCCTTTTTGATTTTTCCCCAGTACCAAATATAGTGTGTAATTCAGAATACCAACATTATAATACAGTTCTTATATGATTTACTTTTAAGTTTGTGTCATTCACAGACATTAAAACCTTTTTTGAAAAGTGATATGAATATTAATATTTTTGTTGTTATGTCTTTAATATCGGTGAAAGGAGATAGCTAGGTTCATATGCAGAGGGGTAAAATGACTCCCAAGATCCTGGAGTGCCTCTGCTGTGAGAGAAGCTCAGGCAACAAAACCCATGTCTATTAAAGGACCTCGAGTCCTCACCATAAAAAAAAAAGGAAGATAATTAATCATATAATCAAATCTCACAATAAAACACACAGAAAACCTTTAAAAATTATTGAGTGAGTTCAAAACTTCTTTTCAAGCATCACGGAACTAAAACAAGAGAGAATGAACTTTGTTTGAACTCCTCAGGCTAACATTTGTTACCATTGTTAATATGTTTCACTTATATTAACAGGTCTCTGTGAGTTCCCTCTTGTGGGTAATCTAAAATATAAAAAGACCCATTTTCTTCATTTAGCTATGATGGCACTGCATTAGCGAGATAAGGCTTTATAACTGCCAGCTGTATGAGAGATTGGTATTTCAAATTCTTTCTGGAGTAGTTTTTTAAATCTGCTGATGATTAAAATACATATTTTATGCCACTCTATAGAAATGAATATATTTTTACAAGTTATTTTGCTTGATTATTTCCAAACATATGTGAAAGAATTATAAACTAAGTTTAACTCAAATGTTGTCATAGGAAATAGTAAAAAGTTTTTAATATACATACAATATAGATTTATTTGAAACGCTATTCTGTCTCAGTGGAGAAATACTGTAATAATTCTTTTGTCTTCCATAAATATTTTGGGAACTTTGTTTTTTAAAATTTAGAGTCATTTTTTCTAATGTCTTCAGCCTACAACTGTTTTCTCTACCATTTATTTTGCATGATTTCTTGCCTTAGATACAGTCATTTAGGTTGATGCGGTTTATTTTCTTTAATAAATTGTAATCATCTTGAAAACAAAATTTATATATGATTTATATATTCCCCAGATCCTTTGTTGGTACCCTGATATATGCTCAGTAAATAATTTGAATGAAATTATGAATTGTCATAATCATGCAATTTTATTGAATATTATATATGGTTATTTGATTATTTATAATGCAGAAATATACAATACAAATATTGCTATATTTGCAAAATAACTTGATAAAATATGTTTTTTACTTTTCATCCACATTTATAACTTGTGTTTTGTTTTATGCATAGAAATAGTTTAGTAATATGTTAAATCATGTGTACAAGACTAGATTTTGGACTTTATTACAATAAAAACAAACTATAGATTATAACTTTTATGAATTACATTAAGATAGGATATTAGCAATGGCTACATTGATCAGACACTACCTTACTGAATATAAATACATTGAAGTAATTAACTAACACAATGAAAAGGCTCTTAGAACATAGAGAATGAAAAGTGAAGAATTACTATGACAAAGTTCTCATCTGCGACTGTACACAATGACTGCCTGGATAGGTCCCATGCTCAGATATCCTATCTAAATGGTCTTAAGTGGAGCCTTGATATAAATAGTTTTTAAAATCACTTCCATGATTCTTCTAAGCAAAGATATCTGAAATATAATGGTGTAGATTTCAGCAATGTGCAGATGATGTAGCAGGGGCTTGCCCATGTTGCTAAGGAGTTGAAATTAATCACTTGTGCTTTATCCTTATTAGCAGTGTGACCTCAGGTGGTTATTACCTCCTTCTGTAAGCTTCTGTTTAATTATTTGTAAAATGGGAATGATAATGTGTAATTGAATGTGTAGCTATTAAGATTAAAGAGTTAACCTAGTAAGATATTTTGCAATATAGAGTATGTGCTCATTATATATTAGCTATATTATTTTATTTAATAGAATTGGCTGGTCAGTTGACAGGATTATTTAATTGATCAACAAATATTTCTATAATCCATCTAGTGATGTTTTTCTCCTTGGTCATAACACTAGATCATTGCCACCCTTTTTCTGTATTAGAGATTATTAAATGTTTTCCTTGTCTTCTATCGGCCTTACTCACAGATACTTACTTAATTCTTTTAAGGTAAATTGTCCCATTCTTTGGCTTAGCTCATGTCACAAACTTGTGTCCTAAGAATTTATCCTGTAGTAGATAAAGTTATAACATTTACTAAGTAAAGCTATAATATTTTGGTTGTTGTTAAAAGACAATTTAGACATCAGTCATTCCTAATGCCTGTTTGTCTCTTGGTGTGTGTCTCTTTCTCTTGTTCTCTCTCCTTCTGAAATTTAATCTATGAATTATTATGTAGTTCAGTTAATCCTAGGAACTAAAGCTGAAAGTGTATCAAAAGAAAGCGATAATGTACACAAGGAGACACAAATATGTTTTCATCTCCTGATCAAAGCAATGACATAAAATAAGAAGCTATGTGTGAAAAGAAATTATGGTATAAGAATAGATGTAGGGTATAAAAGCAATTATCCAGCATTTAAAACATTGATTGATTTTAGAGAGACAGAGAGAGGAAGGGAGAAGCATTCATTTGTTGTTCCATCTAGATTTGCATTAATTGCTTTTCTTATGTACCCTGACTGGGAATGGAACCTTGGCATTTTGGGATGATACTCAAACTGACTGAGCTAACTGGCCAGGGCTTTATCCAGCAATTTAAGAGAGAAGAGATTAAGTAAAATGTACTACAGAGGATTTGGTATTCTTTTTCTACTGAGCTTTGTAGTTGCCCATTTTCTCCAGTCTCTAAAAGACTTTCCTGTATTACTGTTCCTTTTCATGGTGAGCTAGGAAATTTTGTTTCTTCTCTGCTGGATGTACCCTTGAAGGTACAAAAATGACTTCCTTCTCTCGCTCAAGTTAGTTTAAGAAGCTTTATATTACTTACAAACAAAAAGACCTCGCTAGAAGACTATAATCCAAACTACATCCGGAGCCACCATCTTTAAATAATACAAATTGCATCATGCATGTTACCACAACACAATTTACAAGTACTTTGTGATATGACATGGATTGAACATCAAACATCACTTCTTAACATTTTCACTCTATGCTGTAGCCACGCTATATTTTCTCATTCCCATTTTTTTTTTTCATCTGTTATATTCTCATTCATCAGGTATTCAATTATGTGATGCTATTTCTGGAAAGTTTTACTCGATCCATTACAAAACAAAAAAATGTGGGTTGGTTGCTACTTTTATATACTTACATAAGTTCCTGTGCTTTCTTATTTAAAATTGATCACTTTTTTATTTTAACCTATTATTTACTTGTCTGTATAAGGATTTGCAGAGTAGTATGCAAGAATATTGAGTTAGTGTAGTTCCTCAGACTCAAGCAAAAGTGTAACAGAACTGACATTATACTATACTTTCTTGGAGGTTATGTGAGGAGATAACCCCTTGACTCAGGATGGGGTTTTTGGGGAAAAAAATTAAATAAAGCATTATATCAAGAGAACGAAAAGCAGCCTGGGATTTTGGGGTCTGTGCAAAGATAAATAGGAAAGGTTTTAGCAGCTGTTAAAACACATTTTATTTATATTTTTAGTAAATATTTATGATATTTAATAATGATATAATTAATTCCTTAGCTGTGTACAACTTTTCTAAAATGGCTAAATTGTTAGAATATAAATACTGGCTCTGGCTGGTGGATTCAGTAGTAGAATGTCAGCTCAGCATGTGTATGTCTCGAATTCGATTCCCGGTCACACAAGAAATGAACCTATCTGCTTCTCCACCCCTCCCCTTCTTGTTTCTCTCTTTCTCTCTCTCTCTTCCCCTCCTGAAACCATGGTTCAATTGGAGCGAGTTGGCCCTGTGAGCTGAGGATGGCTCTATGGCCTCCACCTCAGGTGCTAAGGAGAGCTTTGTTGCTGAGCAACAGAGCAAAACCCACATGGGCAGAGCATCACCCACCTAGTGAGCTTTTCACGTGGATCCTGTTCAGGGTGCATAAGGTAGTCTGTCTCTCTGCTTCCCCTCTTCTCATTGAATAAAAAAATAAATAAAAAAGTATATAAATCCTGATGAACTTGTTTGTATGTAACTATTTAATGCAGTGTGACTGCTGTGTATTTCTTTTTGGAGAACTGGCAGAAAATCCTTTTCAGACACTAAGGATAACATGGAATTAGAAAGTTTAAAATTGTTTTTAAACTTGAGTGTAATAGAGCAGAGATGGGTGTGGGGCCTTCTATGGCAGAGGGGAATCATGGGTGGAGTCCAAATTGGGCGGACTTTCCAGTGGCAGCTAAGAGTAGAGCCATTAGTGGGAAATCTGTATATTCTAGATTTAGCGCAAAGATCTGTTGAAGTTCTCACGTATTAGAGTTAATTATAAATCATGCTATAGAGACAATAAAGCCAATATCTCCAATTTGGTTGTATAGGATTGCTTGGAGGACAGCGGTGTTGGCGTCTGCACGGCCATATCACCATCCGATAAGAAGGAAAGATATAATTCCTACTCCCTCTCAGCCAATAAAAAGTTGAAATGGGTTGTTGGCTGTTACTAAGATTATTATTGTAATTAGAAATATTAGTAGATACTTAAAGAAGCGGTTGATATTTGGGTCTGAGTGTATATACCATATTGAGAATTCTATAATAGACCAGGTGACGAATAGTCCTACGGGCATAAATAGTATTGAGAAGTAGTCGAACTTGAAACCAAGGATTAGTTTAATTGTTTGAATTGTAATTCAATGTCAGTTTGAGATTACTATTTCTTGGTGGGAGTTGATAAATAATAAGGTCGGGATTAGGCTAGCTGCAAAGGAGTATGAGACTATGGTCTTAATATAATTTGGGTAGTTTGGTTTTTTATCTAAATTGGGGGCTGTTGCTACAATTGGTATAGTTAGTAGAAGCAGTATGAGTACAATTGATATGTTAAATAGGTTTATTGCTTTTATTTGGAGTTGCACCAATTTTTTGGCTCCTAAGACCAACGGATAACTACTATCCTTTAAAAGCTTGAAAAAGCCAGGGTTTTAGGCGCAGTGGCATGTTAGCAGTTCTTGCATACTTCTTCGGTAAATAAGGGGGTTTAGACCCTATTACTAGATTCACAATCTAGGGTTTTTGTTAAACTATATTTACAGTATATGTACCCAGGATGATTTTTGGGTTGATGGATAGATAGGAGGAGTAAGGGTACTAGGTGTATTGCTATTAGTGTGTTCTCCCGTGTGTAGTTGGGTTTGATGTTGTTAATGTGGTGGGTGTGTTTGCCTCGTTGAGTTATGATTAGTATATACAGAGAGTAGAGGGCGGTAATAATAATATTTAGTCCTATAAGGATAATAGACATGTTTGATCAAGAGAATGTTGCTATAACTACAAATAGTTCTCCGATTAAATTAATAGTAGGGGGGAGGGCTAGATTAGTGAGGCTTGCTAGAAGTCACCAAGAGGCTATAAAGGGTAAGATGGTTTGTAGGCCGGGTGCTAGAATTATAGTTCAGCTATGGATTCACTCATAATTGGAATTGGCCAAGCAAAATAGTATAGAGGAAGTTAATCCGTGGGCGATTATCAGAGCAGTGGTTCCTATGTAGCTTCATGGGGATTGGATGAGGATTGCTACAATTACCAGGGCTATATGAATTACTGATGATTAAGCAATTAGTGATTTTAGGTCTGTTTGATGTAAGCAGATTGAGCTTGTTATGATTATGCTTCATAGTGAGAGTATTATAAACGGATATGCCATATTACTTGTGAGTGGGTTGAGGAGGGTTGTGATTCGTAGTATCCCGTAACCCCCTAGTTTTAATAGTACTGTGGCAAGTACTATATAGATCCTGCAATAGGGGCTTCTACATGTGCTTTGGGGAGTCAGAGGTGGAGTCCGTAGAGGGGCATTTTTACTGTGAATGCTAGCATGCAGGCCAATCATAAAAGGGAATTACCTCAGGAGTTTTGTAGGGGGTTGACCCAGTATTGTAGTAGTAGGAAGTTTAATGATTCTGTGGTGTTTTGGATGTGTGTGAGTGCTACTAGCAGGGGGACGGAGCCTACTAGGGAATAAAATAAAAAGTAGAGCCCGGCATTGAGACGCTCTGCCTGTCTGCCTCAGCGGGTGATAATGATGAGGGTTGGTACTAGGGTGGCTTCAAATAAAATATAAAATAAAATTAGTTCTGTGGCTGTAAAAGTTATAATTAAGAATGTTTGCAATAGGATGAGTATAGTAATGTATAATTTTTTCCGTGTTGCAGATTCTTTTGTCAAGTGGAATTGGCTGGCAATAATTATCAGGGGTAGGAGCCATGTTGTTAAGAGGAGGAAAGGTATTGACAGGGAGTCAGAGAACAATATTAGGGAGAGGTTTAGGGTGTTGTTGCTGAACTGATTGATCAGGGGTAGACACAGTAGGCTAATCAATAGGTTATGTATTGTTGTATTAATTCATATTATGTTAGTTTTGGATAGTGAGGTGAGGGGGATGAGTATAACTGTTGGTATAATAATTTTTAGCATTGTAACAAATTTAGGTTTTGTACGTGTTTATAAAACAGGTACTTAGTCTTACTTTATACTTTCTGGTGCCTTGGCTTCTTCATTTCTACTTTTTTTTTTAAATCTCTACTTCACCTCATTTTATCTAATTTATAAGCATTTGTTCCTTTTACTATTTAGCAAGGTACAGAACATTTGACAGTCTGTGCATCCCCATTTTTGAGAGATCTTTTCCACTGGTCTTACCTGCTTTATCATAAATATCTGTTCCAAAGTGATCTCACTGTAACTGTGGATTACATTACAACAAAATGCATCAGAAAGATTAAAATTCAGTAAACTCAATGCTCTCCTAACTTCAACATAAAGAACTGTGAATTTTACATCAGTACTCTATGTTTAACCACACTGGGTTTCATTTTGGATTTCATTGCCACAGATTCTTTCTCCTCAAAAGAAATAAAAATAGAGGGGAAAATATACCGGTCTAGACTATTCATAAAGAATATTTTCACATTTTTAAAAAATTTCAACAGGTTTTTTTGACCAGCACTTTTTTATAAAGCATGGATATTTTATTGCACTATTTTAATGAGTTCATTTAAGTACAATATCACTCTCTGTTCCTCTATTTTATGACTTAAGTCACACCACATATGAAATATTTTTTGAATTAATTTACATGGTCAAGAAATTCCACACAGCAGTATATAAGTAGCAGAGCATATTCTATCAGATTTTTTTTTTAATTAAAGTACATTGTCTTTCAGTTCTGTTAGTCTTACTTGATATTCTGTGTCATAGACTCTCAAGCTGTATATTTTATTGAGAGCGGTCCCTGCCATAATTGCCTAAATTTTCAGTAAACCATGATTCCATATGCCAAAATTAAATTTAATATAAATTTATTTATAATTATTAAATAATAAATAACATTACTGCTACTTTTTGTTTTATATTTTGAAGCACTTTTATTACACCTACCAAAATGATAATATTTTCCCTCTTCTATTTTGTTAATATAGTAAATTTATGTCATTAGATTTAAAAAAAAAGTGAGGCAGGGATAGAGAGAGAAAGAGGAATATCAAGCTGCTCCTGTATGTGCCCTGACTGGAGAATTGAACCAGCAACCTCCACACTCCAATACAGATCTCCAACCAACTGACCAACAGATCTGTCTGGCAAGGACTTAATTTTTATTGATTTTTAGAGAGACAGAGAGAGGAAGGGAGTTAGTTGATTTTTAAATGTTAATCCAACCTTACATTATTAAATAAATCCCTCTTGGTTTTGACATAATTTTTATGTATTATTGGATTTGATTTGCTGAAATTAAGATAAAATTATGTTTTTGATATTCAGAAGGGACATTGGTTTACAATTCTTTTATTTTTGTAATGTGTTTGCTAGATTTTTATAATGGTTATGGTATCATCACAATACAAGTGATCTCTCTTCCTCTATACACTGAAATATTTATGTAAATTCGGGCAATTTTTTCTTTTAGATTTGGTAGAATTCACCAGTCAAACCATTTGGAACTGGATGTTTCTTTGAAGTAGAGGTTTGGGTAACAAAAAAATAATGTCTTTATTAATTGTAATCTGTTTTCTATTTCTTCTTGTGTAAATGTTAACTTGCATTTTTATTAATTTATTAATTTCATTTAATTAGCTGTATTTTTTGTTTTTGTTATTAATTTATAGTTTCTATTTTTTATTTTTCATTGCATTGTGATTAAGATATTAGCTGCATTATTTATTCTGTAATTTATTGATGTTTTCTTTATGTTCTATAATATATAATTAGTGGTTATGAATCTTATGTTTACTTGAGAATAAATGTTATTCTCTGATATTGTTTTAAGTACTGGCATATTTTTTCAGATCTACAGTGTTTTAATAACACTGTTTAGATATTTTAAATTTTTGCTTACATTCTGTCCTCATGACTTTTCTTAGACTCATAGAGGTGTGTTAAATTTTCTTCCTATAAATATATTTTTTCTACTTGCTTCTCATGTAATTTTTGACTTACTAAATTGGTTGCATTTTTTGCATTGTTGTGTAGATGGTCATAACTGTTATAATTTATTTTGAGAACAGTGTTTAGAATTTAAAGTTTTTCTTTGTTGACATATTTAATTTTCTGTGATCTGAATTCTGTTCTCTCTAGTATCAGCGTAACAATGTTTCCTTCTATTGTTTTCTTTTTGATGGCATATAGTTTTCTCATTCTGTAAGTGTTAGTCTTTCAGAGTCACTTTGCTTCATTAGGCCTCTTGAATAGAGCATTGAAACAGGTTTCACTTTGTGAGCTATATTAACAGTTTTTATTTTTATTTAATAAGTGTAGGTTTCATTCACATTTAATTGGTTTTGATTCTCTCATGCTAGTTTTGTTTTGAAAATTTTGGCCTTTTTGTTATATATACTGTATTCTTTTTTTTTTTTTTTTTTTTTTTTTTTTTTTTTTTTTTTTGTATTTTTCTGAAGCTGGAAACGGGGAGAGACAGTCAGACAGACTCCCGCATGCGCCGACCGGGATCCACCCGGCACACCCACCAGGGGCGATGCTCTGCCCACCAGGGGGCGATGCTCTGCCCCTCCGGGGCATCGCTCTGTTGTGACCAGAGCCACTCTAGCGCCTGGGGCAGAGGCCAAGGAGCCATCCCCAGTGCTCGGGCCATCTTTGCTCCAATGGAGCCTCGCTGCGGGAGGGGAAGAGAGAGATAGAGAGGAAGGAGAGGGGGAGGGGTGGAGAAGCAGATGGGCGCTTCTCCTGTGTGCCCTGGCCAGGAATCGAACCCGGGACTTCTTCACGGCAGGCCAACGCTCTACCACTGAGCCAACCGGCCAGGGCCTATACTGTATTCTTTTATGTGATTTGTTTTATTTGTCCAGTGTTATTATTGCTCTGGTATATGGAAGTTTATATTTTTATTATAGTGGCTATGTTTCTCCTAGTAATATTTGTAGTGATTTTATATTTAGTTTGTTTAACTTTTAACACTGTGTTTTGCAGCTACAAAAATATTTTTGAGTTCTCTATAGACTGAATTATGTTCTCCAAATATTCATAAGCTGAAGCCATAAACTTCAATGTTGATGACATTTGGGAGATAAGACTTTAAGAGGTAATTAGGTTTATTTGAGGCCATGAGGGTGGGGTCTTTATGATGGCATTATTGCTTTTATAAAAGGAGACACCAGAGAACTCTCTCATCCTCTGCCATTTGAGGACATAGCAAGAAGGCAGTTGTGTACATGCCAGGAAGAGAGCTTCCACCAGATCCTGACCATTGTGGCACTGTGATCTTGGACTTAGTTCTCTAAAAGTATGAGACAATAACTATGTTCTGTGAGCCACTGGTCTATGATATTTTATTATGGCACACCAAGCTAACACAGACAGACTCTCACATGCCTATGTAAAGATCTAGGAGCTTTTAATTAAATATATTCAATGCATACAGTTTGCTAAAATGTGCAGTATCCTCTCTTGGTCAAAGGAATCTCATTTTCTAATTACTTTCTTGGAAAGATTCTAAGTAGAGTGCTTATTGTGTTCTTGTATGCTCATTGAATTCTGATAGACTTGGTTCATGAAGGGCAAGTTGGTTAATGTAAAATATTTGGGTCACCCTTGTTTTTTAGAATTTCTTGTTGGCTTACAACCTGTTCTGTCAAGGATCAAGGAGTCTGACACCAATCTAATTTTTTTCTTCTTTTGTTAGTAATCTTGGTCTTTTTGCCTGAAGGCTCTAAAAAGTGTTTGCTCGATCCATACTCTCTAACAATTTTGATAGGATCCATCTTGGAGTTGAAGTGTCTATGTTCAGAAATAAACAGAGTCAAGTATACTTTTATTTCTAATAGATTTTTTATAGGGTACAGACAGTTTAGCTCCATTATTTTGTTTTTCAGAGTCCAAATTTATACATAAATGTGTGTCTGTATGTACTTCTATGTTATTTGGAGAGAAACAGAGAGAGGGAACAGGAGAGGGTTAAGGAGAAGAGTAAAGAACAGGAAGTAAGGAAGAGAGAGAGAAGAAGAAGAGAGAGAAAGCCAAGAAAACAATACATTTTTCCTGTTAGATCCCCAGTAAGCATATATACAATAAAGGACAGCTTGATGTTCCCATCTCTCTGTCTGTCTGTCTCTCTCTCTCTCTGCCTCTCTGTTAAAAAAAAAAAAGAATAAGTAAAAAGAACCTGAGAGAAAATGTTAGATAAAAAATATTCAGTCCTGGCAGGTGGATCAGTGGATAGAGCTTAGCCTAGTGAATGGATGTCCCAGGTTCAATTCCTGGTCAGAGCACACAGGAAAAGCAACCATCTTCTTCTCCCCCATTTTTTTCTTTACTCTACCCCTCCAGCAGCCAGTGGTTAGACTGATTCCAGCATGGCCTTAGGCACTGAGGATAGCTTGATTATGTCAGCCTCAGGTGCTAAAAATAGCTTGGTACTTGAGCATCGGCCCAAGATTGGGGTTGCCGTGTGGATCTTGGTTGGGGTGCATGCAGGAGTCTGTGTCAGTATTTCTTCCTTTCACCTGAAAAAAATGCAAAGTTAGTTTTATCATATTTGAAAATTATTGTAGAAGATGTCCAATTTAAAGTTTTCATTTTAGATATTACTTTTGTTTTGCAGTTACTTTTTTTGAGGAGAGAACATTGGATTTTTATCAGCTGATTTCTTATTTTTTAACCATGAATTCTATGAGTTCTATAGTTCCAAGCCAATATCCCAAGGTTCATTCCAGGCTTTTACTTTCCCTTATTTGTAACTTTTTTTTAGTAATCATTGTTTATAACATATTAACTAATTTGTTTAACTGTAGTATGCATATTAATTCATATGTGAGATATGTCAGACACTGATACAGAAACTAGGCTGGTGTATACAGGAGACAGAGAGAAGCAGTTAAGGCAAGAGCACAATGATTATGGCAAAGAAGTAGAAGATGAGCTCAGAAAATTAGTCTGTGACTAGATTCTACTGTGAACAATTAAAATCTATGAAGGGATTCAGCCATGTTTTTCCTATCCAGGATTGGAGCAGTCGTGAACAAAACCACAAATAATTAAATTTATTTATTTTTTTATTTTAGTGAGAGGAGGAGAGGCAGAGAGACAGACTCCTCAATGCACCCGGACTGGGATCCACATGGCATGCCCACCAGGGGGTGATGCTCTGCCCATCTGTGGCCATTGCTCCATTGTTAAGCAATGGACCCAATTTTTTAGCACCTGAGACAGAGACCATAGAGCCATCCTCAGCACCCCAGGCCAACTCACTCCAACTAATTCAGCCATGGTTGTAGGAGGGAGAAAGAAGGAGAGAGAAGGGGGAAGTGGAGAAGCAGATTGTTGCTTGCCCTGTGTGCCTTAGCCAGGAATCAAACCCAGGACATCCAGAAGCTGGGCCGATGTTCTACCACTGAGCCAGCCAGCCAGGTCTCAAATAGTTAAATTTGATACTCTATTTACTTTAAACTACTATCTAGCTTGATTGTGATTAATTTCCTTTCAGGAAAAAGGAGACCAAAATGTGTTTAGGCACTGTTCTTAAGAGTCAGAATTAACATTGATTACCTTCACATTATTCTTTTTTTTTTTTTGAGAAAGGCGAGGCGAAGATATAGGAGTTTTAAGCTCCTGTTATATGTAACCTGGCCTGGGAATGAACCATCAACCTTAATGCTCCAAGACAATGCTCCAGCCAACTGAATTATCTGGCCAGGGCTTAATTTTATTTTTGGGGCTAACAGAGGAAAGGGAGAGAGGGGAGAGGGAAGGGAAACATTCATTTGTTTTTCCACTAAGTTGTGCATTCATTGGTTGCTTCTCATGTGTGTTCTGACTGGGAATCCAACCCACAACTTTGTCATTTCCAGCAACATTCTTAACCAACTGAGCTAACTGGCCAACATCCTTTCACATATTTTTATGGAAAAATTTCCTAAGATAATTTCTAGATAATATAGTTTTGCTGATACAAATAAGTAAATGTGGTAAAAAAAAATATTTAACTGTTATTCATTTGCACATTTCTGGAATTTGACAATCATTTTGCTCTATTTAAATCCCATTAATAAGTTTCAGGTACATTTTATAGAGCTCACTTAGGAAAATAGTTGGGCTAATTCTAAGCCAATATGAAATTGTAGATTTATTATAACCCCTTTTCAAGGGATAAGAAATATAAAAAGGCTTGTTGAAGAGAACAATATTATTAACATCATAGGAAAACACCTTAAGTGGGCTATCATAGATAGGCTACATTACCTAGTAAAAATTTCTTTAATGAGGAAACATAGATTCAGAATTTGGAGAAATTAATCTCTCTCAAATCTAAATCCTATTGTTTTAGAAGAATATTCATTTTCATAAACTGGGCATAATGTTTCCAAATATGAGATTTATTAGAAATAGTAGAAGTTCTGAATCTTTTCAATGAATCAAAGTTACCAAAGCAACTTCATTAAACAACTTGCTTATAAAGAAGATTTGAAACATATTATTTGACTCATTTTCTTCTACCAGAATTTTAAAGCTAAAACAAAAGGTAGCATTGTGAAATCTGTAAAACTTCCTTTGTGATAAAACAAGAGCCATAATTTTTAGAAGAATATAAATAGATTATGAAAACAAAATATGAAGTTTCATTTTGTCAGTCCATCTTTTTTTTGCCACTGCTCTGAAATTCAAACAAAATGTTAAATTTTAGTAAGTTTTAGTATGAAGAATTATGATTAATACAGATAATTGTTATATAGAAAAGAGCACTCTTCAAAGTTGCCTTATTTTGTATGCTAATTTTCAATGACTGTTTCTTGTTAATTTATTTCCCAAATGATTATCAGTAAGATCTATCCTTCTATATAAATTTAGACCTACATAGATGCAAATAAAGTGTGTAAGTAAATTATACTTTCTCAATTTTTTTTTATAAAAAAGAAAGTCGTATCTGTATATTAAAAAGAGAGGCTTAGTAATTATCCACATAAATTAAATTTTGGGAGAATATGAGGAAGAGATTGAGAGAGATTGTTCAGTATGCCGAGTCTCTGCATACACTGTGATGCTTCTTGGGGAACACAGAATCAACTGACTTTTAGTCAAATACTACATCATATATCTTAAGTCATTTAGAAACTCCTGTTTAAAACTTATACAGTAAAAATTCATCAGTAAGAGTCAATTCAGCTTCAATATTTACTTCTTGTTTGCTTTCACTGAGTTCAAATGATTAAATGAATGAAAAGGCCAACAACTAATATAAATGTATATAACTGCATCAATATCATTCTTTTTTTTTTTTTTTAAATAAATTTTTATTAATGGTAATGGGATGACATTAATAAATCAGGGTACATATATTCAAAGAAAACATGTCTAGGTTACCTTGTCATTAAATTATGTTGCATACCCCTCACCCAAAGTCAGATTGTCCTTCGCCACCCTCTATCTAGTTCTCTGTGCCCCTCCCCCTCCCCCTAACTCTCCCCCTGTCCACCCTCCTCCCACCCCTGGTAACCACCACACTCTTGTCCATGTCTCTTAGTCTCATTTTTATGTTCCACCAATGTATGGAATCATGTAGTTCTTGTTTTTTTCTGATTTACTTATTTCACTCCTTATAATGTTATCAAGATCCCACCATTTTGCTGTAAATGATCTGATGTCATCGTTTCTTATGGCTGAGTAGTATTCCATAGTGTATATGTGCCACATCTTCTTTATTCAGTCTTCTATTGAAGGGCTTTTTGGTTGTTTCCATGTCTTGGCCACTGTGAACAGTGCTGCAATGAACATGGGGCTACATGTGTCTTCACGTATCAATGTTTCTGAGGTTTTGGGGTATATACCCAGTAGAGGGATTGCTGGGTCATAAGGTAGTTCTATTTGCAGTTTTTTGAGGAACCACCATACTTTCCTCCATAATGGTTGTACTACTTTACAGTCCCACCAACAGTGAATGAGGGTTCCTTTTTCTCCACAGCCTCTCCAACATTTGCTATTACCCGTCTTGTTGATCATAGCTAATCTAACAGGGGTGAGGTGGTATCTCATTGTAGTTTTGATTTGCATTTCCCTAATAACTAATGAAGCTGAGCATTTTTTCATATATCTGTTGGCCATTTGTATCTCTTCCTGGGAGAAGTGTCTATTCATGTCCTCTTCCCATTTTTTTATTGGATTGTTTGTTTGTTTGTTGTTGAGTTTTATGAGTTCTTTGTAAATTTTGGAAATTAGGCCCTTATCTGAGCTGTTGTTTGAAAATATAATTTCCCATTTAGTTGGCTGTCTGTTTATTTTGATATCAGTTTCTCTTGCTGAGCAAAAACTTTTTATTCTGATGTAGTCCCATTCATTTATCTTTGCCTTCACTTCTCTTGCCATTGGAGTCAAGTTCATAAAATGTTCTTTAAAACCCAGGTCCATGAGTTTAGTACCTATGTCTTCTTCTATGTACTTTATTGTTTCAGGTCTTATATTTAGGTCTTTGATCCATTTTGAATTAATTTTAGTACACGGGGACAGGCTGTAGTCGAGTTTCATTCTTTTGTATGTGGCTTTCCAGTTTTCCCAACACCATTTGTTGAAGAGGCTTTCTTTTCTCCATTGTGTGTTGTTGGCCCCTTTATCAAAGATTATTTGACCATATATATGTGGTTTTATTTCTGGGCTTTCTATTCTGTTCCATTGGTCTGAGTGTCTATTTTTCTGCCAATACCATGCTGTTTTGATTATTGTGGCCCTATAATATAGTTTAAAGTCAGGTATTGTAATGCCCCCAGCTTCATTCTTTTTCCTTAGGATTGTTTTGGCTATTCGGGGTTTTTTATAGTTCCATATAAATCTGATGATTTTTTGTTCCATTTCTTTAAAAAATCTCATAGGGATTTTGATGGGAATTGCATTAAATTTGTATATTGCTTTGGGTAATATGGCCATTTTGATTATATTTATTCTTCCTATCCAAGAACAAGGAATATTTTTCCATCTCATTGTATCTTTTTCGATTTCCCTTAACAATGCTTTGTAATTTTCATTATATAGGTCCTTTACATTCTTTGTTATGTTTATTCCTAGGTATTTTATTTTTTTTGTTGCAATCGTGAAGGGGATTATTTTTTTGAGTTCGTTTTCTAATATTTCATTGTTGGCATAGAGAAAGGCTATGGACTTCTGTATGTTAATTTTGTATCCTGCGACCTTACTGTATTGGTTTATTGTTTCTAATAATCTTTTTGTGGAGTCCTTCGGGTTTTGATGATATGATAGGATCATATCATCAGCAAAAAGTGATAGCTTTACTTCTTCTTTTCCAATATGAATGCCTTTTATTTCTTTGTCTTGTCTGATTGCTCTGGCCAGAACTTCTATCATTCTTAAAGTTAGAATCTTTCTCTGTCTACATGAAAATCCAACCTTAGGGAGTGTGTGTGTGTGTTTGTGTGTGTGTGTGTGTGTGTGTGTGTGTGTGTGAACATGCTTGTATACAGATCTTAGGTTTTGCAGGGTAGGAGACCTAGGGTTTGAATCTTTATTCTCCCATTCTAGCTACAGGCACTTGGTGAATTCACTAATATGTAAGACCACATTTTCCACACTTTTAAAAAAGGATGATCATTGGCACCTCAAAGTGTTACAGAATAACCTTTCAACCAATATGTTTTAGTGCTGGAACTAGCTCACACTGGCATGCAGAAGTAGAAAGTATGCATCTTTTTTTTGTAAGTTCCGTTCAGTATCATCACGTTGGCAGCTTGAAAGCAGCCTTGGTGTGAGTAAACCATGAAAACCAGTAAGACATATCACCTTTCCTGCCCAAAAGCAGTTTAAATAACACACAACTGAACGGCACATTATGTGAGTGCAATAACAACTATTAGTCCATTTAAATAGTAGCTCTATCTGAATTCATTTATGTAATGAATTTATGGAAACCTTTAAAAGAGTTCGTGTAACGGTAACCCTAATTCTCAGTTTGAAGATCAGAAATATATAAGAATAACAAAACAAATTTTAAAACCCTGAATTTCTAAATTAAAGAATCTTTAGTGGCTCTCTAATATATACAAATATTTATATATAATTACCCAAGTTTTCTAGATCTTTGTGATGAACATAATTCAATGTATTGTTTGCATAATTCCAAATTATTCTCTTTATTTTTTAAATTTTCCTTTTGGAGTTCAGAAAGCTGTTTGTGTTTTTCAGTTCTCCATGTGTATTTTGTTCAGTTATGCATCTTCCCTTGCAGCCTATGATTTTATGCTACTCTCAGAATAAAATAATCTAAAATTTTAAATCACAAAATAAATGTCACTTTGAAGTAAATTTTTCTGGGCAAAAATACAAAGTGAATCAATTTCCATAGTTGCCATTGGCAGGGCAATACTGTAGATTCCCATTAAGTTCAATCCTATAATGGTGGTGGTAACAATTTTCTTTAGCTTTGCTTTATATCATATATGTTGCTGTGAATTTTAGTACTAGTACTGGTTTCAAATATTTTAATTGTTTTTTTTCCCTGCAGCACGTACATTTAGTTATGAGTGGGTAACTTTTTGTGCTAGCTTTCAAAAGGATAAAATATTGTATATTATTGTCATTTCAATGAACAATCCTGTGATGTTTTTAGAGATAGAATCAGGAGTGCAGTGAAAGTACACAAAAGAAAAACCGAATCAGGTAAAATGTGAAGGACTGTGTAAAGTCCAGTCTCATAAAAAAAAAGGGTATGTAGCTTTCACTGATAATTTTTCTCTGTTAAAGAGTAAGTTGCTAAATAAGCCAGTCAGAGTAAGACCATTACCATACAATTTCACTCATATTTGAAATCTAATAAACGAAATGAACCAACAAGCAAAATAGAGACAGACTGAGAGAGAAAAGGCTGGCAGCTGTCGGGTGAGGGGGGGAAGCTATATAATGGGGACTAGAGGGGTTGGGCAAAAAATAAATAAAATCTCATGGATAAGAATAGCTGTGAGGTAATTGCCATGGGGTGAGGGGCTGGAAAAAGGAGGAGGAAGGTATGGAGGACAAATGGTGTGGGACAGAAACTTGCTTTGGGTGGTAAACACACAGTACAGTATACAGATGATGTGTTGTGGAATTGCCTACCTGAAACCTGTATAATTTTGTTGAAGAGTGTGACTCAATACAGTCAATAAAAAAGAGAACAAAATAAATAAGTAAGTTAACAAAGAAAAGAGGAAAAAAGTAAGTTGCTGATATCCATGAGTGCTTACCATAAAGGACTTTTGGTAAGCACTTTCCTTGAGGACTTTTGTTGATTCTTCATATTCTCCGCAGTGTGAGAATCAATTGTTAGTTTTAAATGAAAAGTTTATCGCGGCAATACTAATGTGAGAATCTGACTCTGAAATCAAAATTGCTGTTACTGCCAATAGGTGGGTGTGATATGGGGAGTGCTTTCACCCAAAAAATAATGGTAAAGCATTTGGAAGTTTCTTATACTTTCACAATCATGTTTGACCTGATAATGAAGTTTAGAGAACAATACCTCTTTCTCTTTTTTTCTCTTCCAAAGTACAAACCTTTTCTTGGAGCTAGAGAATAAAATGCATGCTTTCTGTGACTAAGGCAAAGTGTAAGAGGCATAAAGGCAGAGCTGAGCTGAGCACGCCTGTTTTCCTATTTGGCAGATTTACAAACCACACAAACACAATTAAGAAAAGGTGCAGAAAGAAGTTGAGAAAATGTTGCTCTAATGAGCTTCATCAATATGAAGAAAAATATCAACAATAGGTGAGAAATACTATCTGTTTGAATGGATTTTCCAAAATGGTTACCCTTAAAATGCCACTCAAAATTGGAACACTTTTCATTATGAAAATATCCTAAAATACACTAATTCATATTAGAAATTAGCTGAATAACCCAGATCAGAATACCCTACTCAATTTTTGATTATGGAAGAAAATATTCTCAAAAGTTTTCTGTATATATGTAATACAAATAAAGTGATACCTTGAAAAATCATCTAAAAATATGGATGTCAATCACATTTGTTTTATTTTTCCATAAATATTCCATGGAAGATATACATGTTGTCGGTGAAATGTGTGTCAAGCAAAAGCTACTGGGAGTTTTTGTGACAACCTTTCTGTCAATAGAGCATATTCTAGAAAGCAATAGTTTTAGTATATTAATCAGTAAAGTGTCAGTGGCATCGTGATAAAATTTAGTTTGTAGTGTAATGTGCAAAATATCAGAAATATTTCTCAGACACACAGAAAAATATAGCAAATAACAATTTTCTTTCAATTTTCTTTTAACTAAACTTGTTGGCAATGTTGCCTTGAAACCAGAGGTGAATATGGAAAAACTGAAAGGGTAAGGTAACATCAGGGAAACCGTTGTACACACAAAAGTACCTTAGCATGAAAATACTATGAAAATCTAAACTAGAGACAGAAACCTAGTTTCCAAAGATTAACAAAGTATCCTCTAAGTTTGCCTTTTGCCTGTTATTGGTAATTGGCATTTCCTCTTGTTATATCTGCTATCTGCCACAGAGGGACAGTGGCTTTTCTTCAAAACAATCTACCAAAATATACAAAGCTTTATGTTTTTTCCTGTGTCACTATCAGTTTTCAGAGATGATATTTTACTATGTCAAGGGTCTAACTAAGCAGACAAAAAATGCATGTCTGTTTTGTTGAAAATAATTGGAATAGAAAAAGATAGTGATAGAAGTGAATCAAGTGTTCAAAGCTGATAAGGCTAAATGGGAAACAATCAAAATCATAGAAAACAAACAATGTGCTTTTGTAAAATATGTTAGGCATGAAAAGACTGCTTGTGAATTACATAAAAGTAGTAAGGTTGAGTAGGTTAAAAGTATGCTAAACCTGATAACCAAGGAGCTTAAATTAATCTGTAAGTATTCAATGTAAAGAAATAAAGAATCTTGCAATTAAATTTTCTTTTCGGCATTAAGACAAAATTTCATCTATAAAAATTTCTAATTATATTTAATTTAATTTTACAAATTATTGGTATTACCTGTAAGAGAATAAATTCTTAATATTTTCTGGCTACTTCATAAAATATTGGATTTTTAAGTCTACAGCAATAGCAAAATATTTTGTAATTTCATTTATTTAAAAATAATATGTGTTAAAAATTTATTTTATAAATTTGAAATAATTACTTATTTTAAAAATATTTTAATGGATTAATTTACTTCTCTATGGTAGCAACTGCAATTGGATAATGTAGTATATCCACTCTTCCTTTTGGCCACACAGTGTACACTAAGCAAAAAGTGTTTAGTCATTTATTTTCCTTTTACTGGTAAATTTAAGCATAATGCTATATTTTGAAGCTTAACAAAAGTATCTGAGGCAGAATTTATTTGATTTGATTACTCATAATTGAAACAATGAGTTCTTGGAACCTGGCATTAGTGTGGATGACACTGGGGGACACCTGTCAAAACTCTAATTATAATTTGAAATCAGCATCTTCATGTTAAAATTATGTTCTCAGCAGAGAAACAGCAAATTGATTCACAGTGTAATTATTTTCAGACAATGTTGTACAATAAATAGAACTGTTATTCATTTGAACAAAAGTCAGTTGTACCCATTTGGCCATTATATTTTTGCTTAATCATGGCCCAAATAATAATACACTAATTACTAATAATTTTAAATACTTGTTATGGAGTGAATTATGTTCCTTCAAAATTTAAATGTTGGAGCCTTAAACCTCACCATGACTGATTGTATTAGGAAATAGGGCCTTTAAAGTGGTAATTAAGATTAAAAGAAGTCATAAAAGTGAAACCTTAAACCAGTATAATTGGTGTCCTTATAACAAAAGGAAGAGACACCAGGGATTCTCACAATATTGAACAGGCTTTGTGAGAATACAAGAAGAAGGAGTCCATCTTCTAGCTGAAAAGAGAGGTCCCACAAAAACCAAATATGCTGATACCTTAGTCTTGAATGTCCAGCCTTCAGAACTCTAAGAAAACAAATTTTTATCGTTTAAGCCTCACAGTCTGTAGTATTTTGTTTTGGTAGATCCAGCAAACTGTTTCAGTACCACCAATAGTTACATTTATCTGGATTAATTGATTCAATCAGCACTAATCCATATAAATAAATATACTAAAATTAAGCTTCTCTATTGTATACAGTTTTTTGTTTTTTTATTTATTTTTTATTTTTACTTTTTTTTTTTACAGGGACAGAGAGAGAGTCAGAGAGAGGGATAGACAGGGACAGACAGACAGGAACAGAGAGAGATGAGAAGCATCAATCATCAGTTTTTCATTGCGACACCTTAGTTGTTCATTGATTGCTCTCTCATATGTGCCTTGATCACGGGCCTTCAGCAGATGGAGTAACCCCTTGCTCTAGCCAGAGACTTTGGGTCCAAGCTGCTGAGCTTTTGCTCAAACCAGATGAGCCCGTGCTCAAACTGGCAACCTTGGGGTCTCAAACCTGGGTCCTCTGCATCCCAGTCCAATGCTCTATTCACTGCACCACTGCCTGGTCAGGCTGTATACAGTTTTTTAAAGTTCAGTAAACCTCCTAGTACACATGGCTAGTAAGTGACTGGCTTAGTAATTGAATTCAATAGTTGGTTCAGAATCCTTGAGATTAGCATTGACTATTGCTTCTTTCTGAATCTTGCAGTCTAGGTATCTGTGTATGTGTCTATTAATCTGACACCCATCCATTCATTTATCTACTAATTCACTTAATTTCTTTATCTGCATATTCAGATTTCTAGATTATGTTTTGGATTTTGTGTGTATTAAAATCCCAAGTCTTAAAGAAGAAAAGGTATACAATGGAGTAAAGACAATCTCTTTAACAAATGGTGTTGGGAAAATTGGACAGGTACATGCAACAAAATGAAACTAGACCACCAACTTATACTATTCACAAAAAAACCTCAAAATGAATAAAAGACTTAAATGTAAGTCACAAAACCATAAAAATCTTGAAAACATAGGCAATAAACTCTCTGATATCTCTCATAGCAATTTGTTTGCCGATATATCTCCACAGGCAAGTGAACTAAAGGAAAAAATAAACAAATGGGACTGTAAAAAAAAGCATTTGCACAGCAAAAAATACCATTAACAAAATAAAGACAACCCACACAAGGGGAAAATATATTTGCAGGTATGTCTGATAAAGGGTTAATAACCAAAATTTATAAAGAGCTTCTAAAACTCAACACCAGGAAAGTAAACAATCCAATTAAAAAACGGGCAAAGAAACTAAATAGATACTTCTCCAAAGAGGACAGACAGACAGGAATGGAGGTCAATAGGCATAGGAAAAAATGTTCAATGTCACTAATCATCAGAGAGATGTAAATTAAAACCACAATGGGATACCACCTCACACTAGTCAGAATGGCTCTCACTAACAAATCAACACACAATAAGTGCTGACGAGGGTGTGGAGAAAAGGGAACACTCCTGTAGAGCTGGTGGAAATGCAGACCTGTGTAGCCACTGTGGAAAACATTATGGTGTCTCCTAAAAATAATATAAACTGGAACTGCCTTTTGACCCAGCTATCTCACTTTTAGGAATATAACCTAAGAATCCGAAAACACCAATTCAAAAGAAAATATGCACCCCCATGTTTAATGCAGCACTGTTTACAATAGCCAAGATCTAGAAACAACCCAAGTGTCCATCAGTGGACAAGTGGATAAAAATACTGTGGTACATATACACAGTGAAATATTATGTGGCCATGAAAAAGAAGGAAAATTTTACCTTTTGCGATGGTATGGATGGACCTAGAGATTACTACGCTAAGTGGAATAAGCTAGGCAGAAAAAGAGAAAATATCATATGATCTCACTTTTATGTGGAATCTGATAATCATGGTGAACTGAGGAATGGAATAGAGGAAGCAGCGGGGTCTAAGGAACCAGAGGGCAGCTTTAGAGGAAAGGGGGATGAGAGGACAGGATCAGAGAAGATGAAGAGATTAGTGAAATTATAAATACATAACATAGATATAGATAACAGGACAGCAAATCCCAGAGCGAGGGGGAGGGTATCGGGGGGGAGAGGCAAAGGGAGTGTAATGGGGGCATGTTGTTGGGGAGTGAGGGTTTTATATTAAAACAATAAATTAAAAAACTTAGAAAAAAATAAAAAAACCCTGTCTTATGTAAATAGATAAGATTCAATAATGCATTTTTTTAAAAAAACTTTGAAAAATCATATTAAAAATCAGTTGAAGTTTTTTATTCTTACATGTTGTTTTTATGACAATCAGAAATTCATATTTTTGAAACATAGTTATTGAAAAATCCTGCAAACAGACACGCAACAGGAATAATATTTGTGTTCTCAGTGATTCGAGGGATGTGAAATCTTGACAGAAGTTACTCTGCTGAATGTTTACATGGTCATTTATAGTTAAAAACCCCGGGAATTTAACTCCTGGTAGGTTATAAAAATTATTTTTGAGGGTTTTTTTTTTTGATAACTTGTGCTCCAAATATTCTGACTGGCATCTACTATACTTGCATCATTCTGTATTAAAACTTGATGAAAATAATTATCTAGACAAGTTTGTACTTGTCCAATAACCATCCATTGATTCTTTTAAATAATGCCACCCTTTGAACATTTTAAAATGAGAATCTTCAAAATAACCATTTAAAATTAAATTTATGTAATCTTCTAACTCAGCTAGAATACTAGAACACCATCAATAGATTGTAAAGTAGTATTTTTAAAATGATTAAACTTGAATAAAACATTAGTATTTTCAGACCACAGTATGTAAATTCACTGTTTAACTCTACCAGTCAATATGCATTAAAATACATAGATTCTGCATTTCACACACATCCATACAATATGTTGATTAATTATAAATGGCCTATTTACACTTCAATGAACCACAAAAATACACTGAAATGAAAATACATATATTATTTTCTACTATATGAATCAAATGGTCATATTTTGTTTCAATAATTCTTTAGAAAATAGGGGAAGGAGTTTTCTTGTTTAGTATAAGTATGATAATAAGTATGTTATGCATTAAAGTCAGTAAATGTAAGAAGTTAGGTTGGAGATGTGTCTTAATAAAGTCTTTATTTCTAGCTATAATTTATATTTAACCAAAGCTCTAAATACTGTGAGGGTAGATAAGTTCCTCAAATTATAACAGAAATAAGGGCCATAAATATGTCAGAGTAAATTTTTTTCCAAACCTGGTCATATAGAGAGCCCATCCAATTTAGAGGCATTACCTACAAAAATAGCTACTCAAGCTTTAATTTGACCATTGAGTCCTGAAATTTTTTTCTGTATCTTAGAACATCAGAAATGGTAGAGGATTTCAATTTTTCAAAATCAGAAACAAGCTGCAAATCTGGAGCATTTGGTGTCAGAACAAATTAAAAGGCTAAATTAGGCGACAGCAATGAGGGAGAAGTTCAAGATCTATCATTAAGACATCACAACAATTAGAAATGCCAGTGTGCGCCAATCCTGAGCCCAAGACACAGGGACCCTCTGTGTACATGCATACATTCTGTAACCCCATGTTCTCTGGTCTTTGCCAGCTACATCATTTAAATATGTTTAGATTAAAAATAATAATAAAAATGGCAATAATTCATGCTCTTGTATGTATATGTAAGACAAGACTCCAGCCCACACTTTTGGGTTACATGTACTTATTAACATGTTCATCATCGGTGCACACACTTCCTCCCATTTGTTGTTTTCTGCTACGGGAGATTTTTTTTTTTTTTTTTTGTGACAGAGACAGAGAGAGGGACAGATAGGAACAGACAGACAGGAAGGGAGAAAGATAAGAGGCATGAATTCTTCTTGGCGACACCTTAGTTTTTCATTGATTGCTTTCTCATATGTGTCTTCACCAGGGGGCTACAGCAGACTGAATGATCCCTTGCTCGAGCCAGTGACCTTAAGCTCAAGCTGGTGAGCTTTGCTCAAACAAGATGAGCCCACACTCAAGCTGGCGACCTCAGGATCTCGAACCTGGGTCCTCCATGTCCCAGTTAGACACTCTATCCACTGCGCCACTGCCTAGTCAGGCTTAAGAAATTTTTTAAGAGCAGTATTTCCAAACTGCATCTGCTGCTGCTGCCCTTCCCATCTCAGCAAATTATGTCCAAGTAGTAGTAAACGTCTCCTTTATCCCTGTGTGGCACAGTTCTTCACTGTTACAAACTACTTCCAATTACCTTCTTCTCCTAAGTCAAGAGTAACACTTTTGTCCTCTCTTCACATCTTACTCTCCACCATGTAAGAGGTTAAATGAGTTATGTTTCCCTTTTATTTTTAATTTTACCATCATTTTAGACATACAGAAAGTTCAAAAACTGTATTAAAATTCTCATATATATTATAATTCATCCAGGCTCTTCTCTCAGCTCTTCTCTTTCTCCCTTCTTTTCCTTCTAGCCCCCAATCCCCCTCCTTTTCCCTCTCCTCATTTTGAGACTGAGTTACTGATATCATGTCCCTTCCTCTACGTACTTCACTAAATATATAGCGCACAACATTACAAAAGTTACAGTATATAGCATTGTTATCTAATGCAAAGACATTATTCAGGTTTAGGCAAGTGTCCCAATGTCATTTGTATCATAAAGAATATCCTGGATCATGCACTGCATTCCGTTGTCTTGTCTCCTTAGTCTCTTTTATTTGTAGATATTAACCTTGTTTTTGTTTTGTTTTTTAAGAGAACAGGTCAACAATTTTGCATAAAGTACATCTCTCTTTAGATTGTCTGATGTGTCCAGATTCAGGTTATGAATGTTTTGTCAGGAACACCACAGAAGCGACGTTGTGTTATTTTCAATGCCATAAACTGTCAGTTTGCGTATATATAGTATTGGTATGTTTCATACTGGTTATGTTAACTTGACCACTTAATCAAATTGTTCCTGTAAAGTTTTTTCAGTATCTAGTGAGGAATTCTATTGAGATGACCTAAATAGTTTGTGATACCTCAAAATGTTACACCCTAATTTTGGTCTTTTAGTATCCATTTGTGAGTCTTGCCTGAATTGATGCTGGTAGTGACCAAATGATTTTTTGTGGTTTTTTTTTTTTTATTCCGTTCATTTTTATCATAGTTAATACTTGAACCTCACTTGTAAGAAAGTGCATTTCATATAAATATAAATATATAAATTATTTAAAATGATATAATAGGTTGATTTATTTAAGAGGTTATCACTATCATTATTTAATTTAATTCTACATGGCATTATACTTGTCCATGGGGGCCCCTTCAGACTGGCTTCTGCATCATTTTTGTGGCTTATTTTTGAGTGCTTCCTTATATCCTGAAACAAGATTATCTAGTTCATTTTGTGGTCTTCTTGCTACAGCCTTGAATAGGCCATTTTTCTAAAAATAATAGTTCCTATTAATGGAGAGATAGTATTTAAAAACCATGATCTGGCTTTAGGGCTGTGATTGTTACCTGATTGCCATTGTTTCTAATACCCCTCAGAGGACATAGGCTGGAACTAAGACTTCATGAACTCTCTTCTTTGTGTATCTATATTAGAAAGCAGATTTTCTTTGCTACTCTTCCTTCTATTTCAACCACTTTTTTTTGGTTGCCTTGTAGTTTAATTTTTTTCTGTTCATTTTAAAATATTTCTGATTTTCTTTAAGGTCTTTTAAGTAAGTTTTAATTTCAGTCCTTTCTTTCTTGACATCTTGTGTTCACTCCTGCTGCAGATAAAATAAGCAGAGCCTGGATACCCTGGTGTACTTGTGAAAGTTTTGAACATGAAGAAGTTATATGATTCCTTCATAAATAATGGAGGATGAATTTAAACCGAGGTATTGTGATAAGTAGTCAAACAATTTCTCAGTGTGCTTAAAGAAAAGAATTTCAAAACTCAGTCAATGTTATGAGTTGAGTAACAAAAAGTTGTTAGATTCCTAAACCCCAATGCCTATGAAGGTGGCCTTACTTAGAAATAGGGTCTTTGCAGATGATCAAGTTAAGATATGTTCACTAGGGTAAACTCTAATCCAGTAAAATTGTGCCCTTAAAAAATAGGGGATATTTGGACACACACACACTCACACTCACACAAAACTCCATATGACGATGAAAGAAAAGGTCAGGGTGATGCATATAGAGGCCAAGAAACATCAAAGAATACCTTCGAGACAGAAAGTGGGATTCCCACATGGAACAGATTTTCCCTCACACGTCTCAGTAGATACTAAGCTGCTGACACTTTGATTTTGTATTTTTAGCTTCCCAAAATGTGAGACAATAACTTTCTCTTATTTAAGCTACACAGTTTTTGCTACTTGCTCATGGTAGCCTCGTAAAAAGAATTACAACAGTAGAATATTATCAGAATTTCACATTATGCTATATGCCTACATAGGTCAAACATAGTGTTAAATTTTTCTTTTTATTAACTCCTTTGAGTGAGTAGGAAAAAATGGTATAATTCGTTATATACTTAGTGGTCCAGATATTTAAAATATCAAATATTAATTTTATATATCAAAACAAAATACATCATAAACTAAATAAGAAACTCAAGTAGTAGATCATTTAAAAAAAAAAACAAGAAAAATATGTTGTACTTGGGTAAAAATAACCACATCTGGATTGAACAATTTCTATTAAGTAAAAAAAGGTTTTTTTAACAATATAATGTAAATGTCCGACTAATGGGAAAACTTGGCAAGCAACAGGATTAGTAAGAAGTGTATATCTCGATTATTTTGAAGGTAAATGTTTTTAAATATATTTGAGAGTTTAATTTGGTTTAATTAAATGAAGAAACTCTCTTGGCTCCCTGTACATTCAGGCGAGAATTAATGAAGTTTGTTTCTCTTTTGGTTCTATGAATAAGATTTTCATGGTGAGCTTGTTTCTATATTTTAAATATGAAAACTAAAGGTGAAAACTGCTGTACTTCAAGGGGGAATAAAATGTTCTTTAATATTGTAGAAAATTTCTTTCCTATTAATTTATTTTTTCTCAGTTTTAATAAAATACAGCAGCTTTGGTTCTCAGAATTTATTTATTTTTTATATACAGAGACAGAGGCAGAGAGAGGGATAGACAGAGACAGACAGACAGGAACGGAGAGATGAGAAGCATCAATCATTAGTTTTTCGTTGTGTGTTGCAACACCTTAGCTGTTCATTGATTGCTTTCTCATATGTGCCTTGACCACGGGCCTTCAGCCGACCAAGTAACCCCTTGCTCGAGCCAGTGACCTTGGGCTCAAGCCAGTGAGCTTTTGCTCAAACCAGATGAACCTGTGCTCAAGTTGGAGACCTCGAGGTCCCAAACCTAGGTCTTCCGCATTCCAGTCTGATGCTCTATCCACTGAGCCACCGCCTGGTCAGGCTGGTTCTCAGAGTTTAAATCAAAGCTGTTATATTAAAACTAAGTAATATTTCATTAAATTCACTTATGAAAACTAACCTTTGTAAATTTATTGAGATCTCAAAAATCTTAAAGTATCAATAGTTTGCTGCAAAACTACCAAGGAAAGAATTCTGAAAAGATGTGTAATATTAATCCACTAAAATTTCTCTCAGCATCATTCTTAATCATTTCACCTTGATTAAAATAAAGCTTACAAAGTTTTAATATTTTTATATAAAAATTAATAAAGTTATTAAGCCATTTGATGGTATTTATGTATTTTCTTTCTTTCTTTCTTTCTTTCTTTCTTTCTTTCTTTCTTTCTTTCTTTCTTTCTTTCTTTCTTTCTTTCTCTTTCTCTCTCTCTCTCTCCCCCTCCCTCCCTCTCTCCCTCTCTCCCTCTCTTCCTCTCTCTCTCTCTCTCTCTCTCTCTCTCATTCTCTCTTTCTGTCTTTCTTTCTTTCTTTGTATTTTTCTTAAGTAAGAAGTGGGGAGACAGAGAGACAGACTCTCGAATGCGTCCTGACCGGGATTCACCTAGAAGCCCTCTAGGGGTGATGCGCTGCCCATCTGGGGCCATTAATCTGTTGCAACTAGAGCCATTTTAATGCCTGAGGCAAGGCCATGGTGCCATATTCAGCACTTGGGGCCAACTTGCTCCAGTTGAGCCTTGGTTGTGGAAGGGGTGGGGGGGAGAGAGAGAGAGAGAGAGAGAGAGAGAGAGAGAGAAAGAGAGAGAGAGAGAAAGGGAGAGGGGAAGGGTGGAGAAGCAGATGGTTGCTTCTTCTGTGTGCCCTGACCGAGAATTAAACCAGGACTTCCACACGCTGGGCCGGCGCTCTACCGCTGAGCCACTGGCCAGAGCCTTGATGGCATTTTTTTAGGAGAGTAACATCTTTATATATAAAGTATTGAATGTAAACTTGTATGAATTGTAAGCCCTGACTGGTTGGCTCAGCAGTAGAGCGTCCACCCAGCGTGTGGAAGTCCCGGTTTGATTCCTGGTCAGGGCACACAGGAGAAGCGTCCATCTGCTTCTCCACCCTTCCCCCTCTCCTGTTTCTTTGTCTCGCTCTTCCCCTCCTGCAGCCCAACGCCCCGGAGGGGACGAGCATCGCCCTCATGTGGGCATGCCGGGTGGATCCTGGACGGGCACATGAGGAAGTCTGCCTGTCTGTTCCCCACCCTTCTCACTTCGGGAAAATAATAAAAAAAAATCTTCTATGAATTGTAAAGAGGTTTATAAATATAAGTCATATAATTCTTTTAGCTTAACTGAATACTCTCAAGAAAATTTTCCTCAGTGCCACCTGTGAACAAATGTGACTTTGTACTTTATGTATACTATTAATTTGTGTAATATCAAATATACCATTTTTTATACCTCAAGCTTCATTGTATTCTATTCTCTTACTTAAGACTAAACTCCTTTTTCTTATTTCCTTGTCAAATATCTATTATTCCATTGTAATGCAGTTCTAACTTTGCTCCTTCTGGAAGCTTTCCTGGTTATTTCTTCTTCCATTTCCTCAAGCAGAGCTAAAAAGTTAAGTCGGTAATTTCCTGAGTATTTAGTATATCCTGCCTTTTCAAACATGTCTTTCTCCATCAAAGAACATATTGTAAGAAATTTTATTCTGGTTATCTTTCCTAAGATGTGTCATAGTGGTTCATGATAGTCTATGGAAGAATGTTTACTAGTGGGTTAATAAAGCCATATTTTCTTACATACTAGCCAAAGATCACAGGTCATTCTCTAACCTCAGCTATCCTTCAGTTTCATAATTGCTCATAGCTAGACCATTTGTGTGTCTTGGGTTTCCCAAGAGAGTTATAGTTCATGCTTATTATCCTGACATTCTAGCTAGCTTAGGCTTTTCCCAGATGCATTAATTTTTAAATTAATTACTTTTATTAATGATTATTTTAAAGTAAATTAAATAGGTTGGGCCCTGGCTGATTGGTTCGGTGGATAGAGCTTTGGCCTGGCTTTCGAATGTCCCGGGTTCAATCTCCTGTCAGGGCACACATGAGAAGCGACCACCTTCTTCTCTTCACCTCCTTCTCCCCCTCCCCTTCCCTTTTTGCAGCTAGTGACTCCATTTGAGCAGTGGCTCTAGGTACTGAGGATAGCTCCGCTGATTCGAGTATAAGATCCAGACAGAGGGTTGCTGGGTGGACCCCAGTCAGCGCACATGCGGTAGTGTGGCTCTCTCCCCTTCTTTCTCTCACTTAAAAAAAATAGTTGAGTGAGCCTGGAATTTTTATTTTCAGTATAAGTCATCAACTTATGTGGTAGTATCTGAAATATATTTCAGTGAATAGTGTCTCACTTTTTCTTAAATTGAATTTATTGGGGTGACATTGATTAATAAAATTATATACGTTTGAGGTGTACAATTCTAAAATGCATCATTTATATATTGCATTGTGTGTTCACCACCCCAAGTCAAGTCTACTTCATCACTGTTTATTTCCCCTTTCCCTTCTTATACCCACCCCACCCACTTTCCTTCAATAATTGCCGTATTGTAGTCTATAGTTTTTTTTGTAGTCTATAGCTTTTTTCTTTGTTCAATCCCTTCACTTTTTTTCACTCAGCTCCCCAACTCCTATCTCCTCTGACAGCTGTCAACCTGCTATCTAAGATTCCATCTCTATTTTGCCAGTCAGATCACTTAGTTCACTAGATTCCACATATGAGTTAAATCATATGGTACTTGTCTTTCTCTGACTTATTTCACTTAGCATAATGCTCTCCAGGTCCATTCTAGCTGTGCTAAATGGTAAGGTTTCTTTCTTTTGTATGGCAGAGTAGTATCCCATTGTGTAAATGAACCATAGATGAGCAGCAATAATTCATTTCTCTTTCCGTCTTCTTCTAGACAAAACAACCAACACTTCCCTCTCAAGTGGCAAGTTGGAGGAGCTAATTATTTTTGGTGTGTGAGGAGTGGGAAGTTTGGGATGTTGTTGTTTCTGCTGGCTACTAGGTTTACCAGTTTGATTCATTATGCCATGGCCTTTCATAGTCAGCAATAGATTAATTGAAAACTCCATTGATAGGAGTGACTGCTACTCAGGCTTGATGCAGTGGCTTGAATAACAGTCTAGGTCAGTGGTAGTCAACCTGGTCCCTACCACCCACTAGTAGGCGTTCGAGCTTTCATGGTGGGCCGTAGCAGAGCAACCAAAGTATAAATTAAAAGGTAGATTTAACTATAGTAAATTGTTTTATAAAGATTTATTCTGCCAAACTTTGTGAAAATTGACATAAAGTACTTGGTAAGTAATTATTACTTTATGCTTTAACTTGCTGTAACACTGCTCTGTAAACTTTATAAAGTAAAGTTACTTCCCTACTTTATAAATCACCATTACTGTGGAACCGATGGGTGGTTAGAAAATTTTACTACTAATAGAGATACAAAAGTGGGCAGTAGGTATAAAAAGGTTGACTACTCCTGGTAGGTCTTGGTTTCTCTCTGACCTTAGTATGATTTTGTTTCCAGTAAATTAGAAAAATTACTTTCAGATTCTCTTTTTGGTAGAAAGATGGCTTCAGTTCCTACATTTCTATTTATGGGGGGGAAAAAAGTATTTCATGTAAATACCATAAATTTCTGAGATTCACTCTCAATAGACAAACTTTGAATGTTCACCATTCAATATGTTGTTTGTTTTGGGCCATGCATACCCCTCCTCCAGAAGAACTCAGGGACAAATTCCTATGGAAACTTTTTATAAATTGACCTTAAATGATATCTAAAAAGAAAATAGATATAAGAAAGTAAATAAAAATAACTATTATACTAAGACCCTAAATCATATTAGATGTTTTGTAATTATTAGTTTTCTTTTCTTCATAAGCAATTGTGTAGATCTGCTCCCAAATATCCCTTACCAAAACCAGTTTAATCTTTATCATAGAGCTAGTTATACAGGTCAAATTCTCAAAACAGTTTAATTCAAGATCTAATATCAGGCTTGTTCTATTCATTATATCTAACATCCACCTGTCCATAATGCCTTTTGAGTTTTCACAAGTATTATTTTTGGTTAAAAATAACAATGTACTCATCTTGATATTTGGAAAAAGAATAGTGTGTTTTTCTCCATGGTTTTTGAAAGTTTATAAAAAATGCATATTTTGTCACCTAGTAAATAAATATTACATATTGAAAGATTATGATTTGTTAAAAATATAACTAGGAGTTATTAGTTGGAAAGAGGAAATAAAAATACTAAATTATTTAAGTCATATTTTACCCAAGAAAGGCTGTTAAGTGCTTGATGAAATAATGGAAGACGCTTATTATTTACAGTGTTTTTGTACTTCTGGAGGGAAATTTGACTAAAAATGATAACCTCAGGAGGATGGTCTGCTGACCTCTAACTCCGAGCCTGACTTCACTTCAAGTTACAGAAAAGAAGAGAGGTCACAGAAAAACATTAGTTTTCTTTCCACTAGGTTTCCTTTTTATATGATTTTTTTTTAATCTTTGGAGAAACATTTGTAGCATTGCTTCCTGTAAAAGTGATGTTTGAATGTATTCTGCAAAAGTTTCAATGCTAGTAACTCATAAAATATTCCTGAGGTTGGCAAGTTTCACAAGATGAAAGGTTCACACAGCTGTAACAAGTATCTAAAGAGGAGACCGGAGTAGTGAGCACCAGCAGTTTAAAGCCCCATCCCAGATACTGGACTGCACTTTAAATTCTTATCATGGACCCCGGAACATAACATCCCTGCCATGGTTATTCTTCACTGGTTGGTTTAAGCTTTGTCAAACTACCTTACTACAAAATAGTTGAAAATATGAATAAAACGGCTATGGTTTTTCTTCATTTTTCTTAAATGATTATAATTTTACTATAGAGAGTATATTTACAATTATACTTAGCTCCTTTTGCTCTAGCTTGAAAACAGGTCTTTAGTTTCTGCCAGTACTTGTAACCAAGGAGAATGATCACCACATACAGCTATCACTGATTGGTTGGAATTGAAATGTGCACAAACGGATTGAATTGGAGGCCTAAGCAGTCTCTATGATCTAATCTTGGTTTATTTAATGCCAGAGGATGTTAGAATCATTCATATCTGTTTTGACTGACAGCATAGCTAACTAACAAGTAAGATTAATGTCAATATATAATTGGTGTTTGTGGGGAAAAAATCTACATACATATATGATATGAAATAGATAAGCATTATTATCTATAATTTTTATTTGTACAAGTATATATATATTAAATATTAGTTATAAACATATTTTATCCCCCTAAATGGACCACTGTTGAGATTTCTGCTTTCTATACTTAATTTCCAAAACAACATTTTAGTAGTGTTTTAAATATGGACATTACTTAAGTATTGAAGAAAGAATGAATGAGTATGTATATAAAAAAACAAAACCCAAATCCCTGTCTAATGAATAGGCATTAAGATTTGTGACATATGGCATTAAAAATACTTTAAAATAATGATAAACCTTTATAGATGATCTATAAAAGCTTTATTGATTAAGTGGACTGTGTTTTTACTTACCATGTAGAGGCTGTCTTTCTAGAACCACATAAATAGTCTTGGAAATTAACTGAAGGTTTCAGTTTCCTTTTGAAAATGTACTGACTGAACTGGCATGGCTAGCAGGTGCTTCTGCTCTACCCCTTCTGCATTTCTTTTTTATTTTTTTATTTTTGTATTTTTCTGAAGCTGGAAATAGGGAAGCAGTTAGACAGACTCCCGCATGAGCCCGACCTGGATCCACCCGACGCCCACCAGGGGGCGATGCTCTGCCCACCAGGGGGCAATGCTCTGCCCCTCTGGGGCTTCGACCAGAGACACTCTAGCGCCTGGGGCAGAGGCCAAGGAGCCATCCCCAGCGCCCGGGCCATCTTTTGCTCCAATGGAGCCTCGGCTGCAGGAGGGGAAGAGAGAGACAGAGAAGAAGGAGAGGGGGAGGGGTGGAGAAGCAGATGGGCGCCTTTCCTGTGTGCCCTGGCCAGGAGTCGAACCCAGGACTTCCGCACACCAGGCCGACACTCTACCACTGAGCCAACCGGCCAGGGCCAAGCATTTCTTAACTTGAGATGAAAGCATGCTAGATTTTGCAGATGAGGCCTTAGGATGTATTATCTATAAAAAAATGTGGAACACAATTTAACAAGCTAAGTCTCAAAAGAAGGCTTTATCCTTATTTCATAAGGTGCTTGCATATGTTATAAGTAAAATAAAATTTTAAGGTAGTTATAAAGTTTTTTCTTTCTGCTTTAATCCACTTTTCAATTAATTAACCAACATAAATGTCCGAATGAAGTAAGATAAGATGGTTTCTACTATACAAATTATAAACTCAGCATAAAACATAGATTTAATAAAAATGATTGCATTTACTGAAATGACATTGGCAAATCAAATTATATAGGTTTCAGGTGTACAATTCCATAATGATATATAATCTGTACACTGTACTGTGTGTTTACCACCCCAAGTCAAGTCTCCTCCCAACACTGGTAATTTCCCCCTTTACCCTCTTCTACCCTCCCCCACCCCCCTTTTTCTCTAGTTTGGGCCAGTGCTTGTAACCATCATACTGTTGTCTGTGTCTATAAATTTTTGTTTTGTTTTGTTTTTTGATTAATACCTTCCCTTTTTTCATCCAGCTCCCTAAATTCCTTCCCCTCTGGCAATTGTCAGTCTGTTCTCTGTATCTACGAGTTTGTTTATATTTTGTAATTTAGTTCATGTTGTTCCTTAGATTCCACATGTAATTGAAATGATTTTATATTTGTCTTTCTCTGACTGGCTTATTTCACTTAGAATAATACTCTCCAGGTCCATCTATGCTGTGGCAAAAGGTAAGATTTCCTTCTTTTTGTTTTTAATGGTCGAGTAGTATTCCATTGTGTAAACGTACCACAGTTTTTTAATCCATCCATTTATTGATGGGCACTTGGGTTATTCCAAAGCTTGGCTATTATAAGTAATGCTTCAATGAACATAGGGGTGAATATGTTCTTTTTTGAATTACTGTTTCTAGTTTCGTCTCATATATTACCAGAAGAGAAATTGCTGGGTAAGGAAGTTTGTTTTTAATTTTTTGAGGTAACTCCATACTGTTTTCCACAATGGCTGCACCAATCTGCACTCCAACCAACAACGCAGAAATATTCCCTTTTCTCCACACTCTCGACTACACTTGCTATTTATTGATGATAGCCATTCAGACAGGTGTGAGATGATATCTCATTGTGGTTATAAGGTTGGCAGAGTATCTCAGGTACAAACAGACCAAGATTTGGTAGTGTGAAGGGACGGCTCGGCACTGGACAGGTGTACAAGTGAAAAATGGAATGTATTCTAGAGCCACACAACTCAGTCATTCCCAGATTCTACCAGGAGTTTGATCTCAGAAGCCTGGGACCACCAGAAGTGAGGAGGATGAGGCTAGAGGATCTCTTATGTGGGGGAGGTGCCAGTCAGATTTGAGGGAATGTGGGGAGATTGGCCCCCACTTCAAAGCCACAAAACTCAGTCACTAACAAATCCTGAGTCTTTCCCAACAACCATTCCCTAGGCCTGGTAGTGCAAGCTCTGCTGGGTGAAGCTACAGGTAGTCTAGAGGTGGGGCGGCTGTTGCATTTTCCTAAGCTAATGTCACATGGAAAGGAGTGCTCCACTCTAGAAAATGGCATCTGTGGTCGGGAGAATGACTTAACACAGAAATTGTGGCTGTTGTCCCTTCAGCTCCCTCCCCAGAGCCACAAACCCCGGTCTCTTCTCACATGACTGTAGTCCAATTCACTCTCCCTCCACCAGCGCACAGGATGAGTGGCTGCAAACAGGACTTCGTGCATTGTTTTTTTTTACCGGACACCTGTGTTTCTAGCAGACTCCTATTTCTCTGTTGTAGACAAAATCCCTGCTGATTTTCACAGTCAGATGTTATGTGGGTGCTCTTTCCGGGTATGGGATTCTGGGCTGGGTAACATGCCTCAGGGTTGAGGGTCTACACGTCTCAGGAAGAACCTTTGCAGCTGAGATGTCCCTCCAGACCCTCAGCTGTCACCCATGCCAGCAGGACACTTCTCAGGATGAACCTTTGCAGTTGAGATGTCCCTCCAGACTTGCAGCTGTCACTCATGTGAGCAGGACCAGTGTTTTTCTCATCTGTGCCCTGTGGCTTTCTCCTTAAATCTTTATAAATAAGACATCTACTCAGTCTTCAGTTGGTCATTCAGGCTCATTTCTTTATATTTTATTTGTAATTCAAGTGTGGTTCTGGGAGGAGGTGAGTGAAACATCACCTACTTCATTGCCATGGTGGATATTCTAGTTCTTTTTAAATAAGAGATAACCATGACACTGAAAATTATATTTTCATCTCAATATTTTAAACATGGATCTTTAATTTCTCTAATTGAGACTTCCTCTTAGAAATTAAATATATAAAAATAACAAGTGCAAATAATAAGAAGGCAGGAGAGACTGATTTTATATTTGCCAAGTTTTTAGAAGCATATAAATAAAACCTCCAGCTACAACTGCTCATTGCTTAAACAGATGCCATTATCCCCAGAATTTGATTGACAAAAATTCTTCTAAAGACTAATACCATTTGTTTACAAGTCTTTCTGTTAAGAATAAAAAAGAAATGAATTGGAGCTTTGAGTTGGTGAACAAATGAAGTTTTGGAAGTGTGTGTGCCCAGAAAGACATGGAAATTTCATTTCTTACCTCCTTACACCTTTCTGTACACATGCCTTCCATTTGTCTGTTCTTGAGTTGTATCCTTTATAATAAACTGGCAAAGAGTTCTTCAGTTGTTACATACTTGGCAAAGCACGTTGGTTTGTGTGTGGGAATCCCAAAAGAGAACTTAGCATTCACTGTTAATAGGCTTTGCGGTTCGGGTTTTCAGTCCACTGTGAATAGTTACTGGGAAGTTTATGTTAAAGGCTTTGAAAGTGTCTTGTGTGGAGAAAAACATGAGCCGACTCCCATCTCTGTCAGAAACATGTGTATTAGAAACAAGTTTGGATTAGATTTCAAGCTGGAAGATTCTTTGTAAGCAGCATTAACAGCTCAGCATGTTCACTTCCCAATGGGAATTATTGCAGCAAATGCTGCTGCAAAAGAGAATAATCAGAAAATGTAACAAATATGCCCTGTAGTCACAACAGAAGTGGAAAGATGCTAATAAGGCTAGTTACTTTAATAATGAGATGGTATCAATGTAGAATGATGACAAGGAAAAGAAAAATGGGTAATGCAAGTAGATGAGCATGCTTGATCCCAAACAAACTTAGAAGAGTTTAATAAATTTTCTCTATTATTGGAAGGACTGTCACTGCAAGGAATGCATAGGAGTATCTGATGCTTTTATAGCTAGTGGACATCCTATTATAAAACATAGGTTCAGTCCACTAGCAAGAATTATAGTCTATTTTGTGTCTGGATGCTATCCTTCTGATACAGATATTGGTTTTGTCCCTGCTATAAGGGGGGCACTAAATAAAATGACTGTATTTTAAAAACATGAATTTGGGGGAGATGAATGAAACTTTTGCTTTTCAGAATTTGGCAGTTGAGAAGAGCTAGGCTCTTGACTCAAGTAAAATCAATGTAAATGGAAGAGCCATTGCTTTGAATCAGTCTTTGAGAGGATCTGGTCAGTAATTATCTGGTTCATGAATTAAGGTGTCAAGTGAAAAATACGCTATTGGATCAGCTTGCCTTGAAGTGGCCATGGTTGAATCACACTCATCATTTCAGAGGACAGCCTGAGAGCAAGGAGTCCACTGTGGCTCTCTGTTACTTTACTTGGCCAAGCCATATTAAAATAGGTAAAGATGTATTTATTATCAATAAGAATCAGGTTAGAAATAAGTTCTCTCAAATTTGCACCAGTAAAATATATGTTTTGAACTAAAAAATAATTATAGAAAGACTTAAATTATATTTTTTCCAGAAACCACCACAAGTGCCTTAGATAACATTGCAAGGAATTCCATAAATGTTGCCTTAATTTCCAAAAATAAGTAAATACATAAATAAATCAATGATACATATCTCTCTAAGGCATCCTCATAATTTCTTCTGATTTTTTTTTACACTTTTTACTTACATTATCTTAACATTATTTACTAGAAACAAGTGAGAAAGAGTAAGATCCTGTCATTTGACCCTTAATTGGTACTCTCAGCTAGGCCTTGCTTGGTATTGGCTAGAAACTTACTTGGAACTCACAGCTCAACTTTTGGGTTTTCTGTTGAACTTTTACAAGAAGACTCAACATTAGAAAGACCTTTTTGTGACACTGATGAAGATAAGACCATTTGCATAATCATGTCTGAGCACAGACAAAACATTGCCCAAGCCACAAAAACCAAGCACAACCTTTTCCTATTATAAGTGATTGCTGTTTTTTAATTAATTAAATTAGCTTTACTACATTCTACCTCCCCTTAGATAAGATATTTTGAGATACTCCATCATGGAGTAGCTCCCACCTCCTGATTGTAAACTAACCATGGCAAAGTTCTGCTTCTTTTAACCCTCCCCAAAATAACTCAACCTAGGCTGTTTTGAATACTTTGTTATGGACTAAAAGATGCCCAGATAGCTAGTAAACATCATTTCTGAGTGAGTCTGCAAGGATGCTTCTGGAAGAGAAGGCCTCGTTCAATCAGTTGAGGGCCCAAATAAAACAAAAAGGCAGAAAAAGGATAAAGTTGCTTTCTTTGTTTGAGCTAAGACATCTCCTGCCGTTGAATGTTAGTCATTCCTGGTTTTCAGGCCTTTGGACTTGGACTGAATTACACCACTGACTTTTCTGGTTTCCTAACTTGCAGACGGTAAATTACTAGGCTTGCAGTGGGATTACTAGGCTTCAATAATAGTGTGCACAAATTCCTATCTCGCTCTCACCCTCTCTGTGAAGAATCCCTTGCATTGTGATTCTCTGGAGAACTCTAGCCAAAACAACTTCTTACCAAGTCACTGCATATTTTTCCATGTATATGGACTTTCCTACTGCAAACAAGAATAAAGCCAAGTATGTTTCTGCTGGTCTTTGGCTGTAGTAGTGCACTATAACAAGAAAAAGAAAATATAAATGTTTAAAGTCTTGATTGAAAAGAAAATATTACCTAAGTCCGGGACAAACACAGTGCAGGGAGATGGAAATAATAAGCAGCAAAAATAAAATTATTTTTTTCTAGAATTTTTATATGGCCTCACACTATGGAGTATTATGACTTATTGATTAAATTAGCCAATTCAATAAAAGTATGGTGAATAGGTGCAGGGAAGCTGTTTCTGTATGCTTTGTTTAAATTACAATTAAATTTCCAGCTGGAGATCTTTAAAACACAGTAGAATCCTCACAGGGATGGTATTTGCCTTGTTCTATTTTGGGACTTTTTAGCAGCATCACCTTATAGCAGCAGCTGTTCAGAGTGCTGAGATTGGTATGAGTTTTTTTTCTACTGCTGGCAAGTTCAAAAGCTATAAAATATTTTCAGTTCATTTCAGGTTCAGGTATCCCTAGGAGCAATTGTCTTCATGCAATCAAAAGGGAAGGTACTAAGATTATAAAACAGCCATTCAGGAACGAAGTGCAAACTGCTGTTGGTTGGAAACTCCAACTGGGATTTTATTGCCAAACACCAGACATCAGAAGTTCAGTAGCTAAATTAGCCAGAGTAAACATCCTGAGGTGCAAAATGTGTGCTGGCTCATTGAGCTAACTATAATACACGTGGTTGACAGTAAGGCTGAGGAAAGACCTCAATAAATATGGACAAATTTATTATTGGTTTCTATATTGAAGGACATGATTTGGAAAAAAAAAATCTATCTGAAAAAATAAATTCAGGTATAAGATGCAGAATAGAATTTTTGGGCCTGACCTATGGTGGTGCAGTAGATAAAGTGTTGACCTGGAATGCTGAAGTTGCCAATTCAAAACCCTGCTCTTGCCTGGTCAAGGAACATATGAGAGTTGATGCTTCCTGCTCCTCCCCTTCTCTCTCTCTCTCTCTCTTCTCTCTCTAAAAATGAATAAATAAATTAAAAATCTAAAAATAAAAGTCTAAAAATAAAAAAAAGAATTTTTGGAAGGTTATGCTCTTAGTTGAAAAATAAACTGCTATATTAGGATTTATATACTATATATGTAATTTGAGTGCTAACTAATATAAGAATCTTATGAAAATCATTGTTATAATTATTTCAATAATCTTAACTTAGTAATCATATATGGAAAATCTAGATTTTCCATGGCATTAGTTGTTAAAATGAGCATAGGTTAATACATATTTTCCACCTTTTATTCTTTCTTTTACTGTACCTTTTTCTTCTTCCTAAATCAACAATTAAAAAAAAAATTACTGCCTGACCAGGCAGTGGTGCAATGGATAGAACATCGGACTTTGATGTGGAGGACCCAGGTTCAAGACCCCGAGGTCGCCAGCTTGAGTGCAGGCTCATCTGGTTTGAGCAAAGCTCACCAGCTTGGACCCAAGGTCACTCACTGGCTAGAGCAAGGGGTTACTCTGTCTGCTGAAGGACCACAGTCAAGGCACATAGGAGAAAGCAATCAATGAACAACTAAGGTGTCGCAACAAAAAACTAATGATTGATGCTTCTCGTCTCTCTCCATTCCTGTCTGTCTGACTCTCTCTCTGTCTTTGTAAAAAAAAAAAAAAAAAAAAAAATTACTATTGTAATGAACATACCAAAAACTTCAAAAATCACAATTTTATACTCAATGACTTTTCCCAAACCGAATTGTATAATGAGCATTCAGATCAAAACATACATTACCAGCATCATAGCAATGGCACCTCTATCAATATTAAATAGATAAATATAATAATTATTATTATTAATTTGTAGCAGCAGTAATGTGTAGTATGAAATAATCTCTTCAGTGGTAACATAAGAATATGCCTTATAAGAGAACTTGAATTTCAAGCATATGAATTTTATTTTTTTATTTGATTTTTTTCAAAACTATAGGTTGTGATAATGAGTTTAAACCTTATCCCACAAGTAATATAAAAGGACTAAAATAATTTCTACCATAGAAAGGTATAAATGCACTTTTTAAAAAAAGAAAAATAGGACTTTCAGAATTGTGGATAATGAATGAATAAGAATCAAGTGAGGCTAGAGTCCAGAAAATCCATTTGGAAAATACAGAACTAATCCGCTAGATAAATTAAAATAAAATGTTTGACTAAGGATGTCCCAGTCAGGTTAAAGGTAATGGAAAGTATATAGCAATAAATGATAAAAAGAATAAATTGTGTCTAAATGACTGATTTAATGAGAAAATTAAAGGAGAAAATGTCTGCTCTCAAGTCTGGCTTGGTGGATGTTCACATCATTAACGTTGAAAAATATAGAGGAAGAATAATAGCTAATAGCTCGTTTTTAAATTATTTTATTGTAAAAATAAAATTCTTCCTGAATTCTTTCATTGTCCTTTTGATTTTTTTTTAATAAAGCTAACATAAAAGTCACATTGCAATATTCTTCACAAAATAAGTTTCCTATCAGGATAATGTATTTGAGATCCAAGCACTGGCTCTTTAAACCATCAAGCTATTTGAGAATTTGTTTCTTATAAAACTTTTTCTCCATTTACTAAACCAATTATATTTATTGAATACTTAATAACTCAGTTGTTTCCTAAATATCTAAGACTAAATATTTTTAGACAACTTTTAATTCCTTTACCATAAAGCCTGTATTTCCATTTTCTTTTATTGTCTCTAATGTTCTTTCTTACGTTTATATATTTACTATTTTTCTTTCACTTATTTCCAGCCATTAGTTGATGGAGAAAAGGCTTTTTTTTTTTTTTTTTTACATTTTTCTTAAGTGAGAAGTGGGGAGGCAGAGAGACAGACTCCTGCATGTACCCCTACTGGGATCCACCCTTCAAGCTCCTTATTTGTGGATGCTCTGCCCATCTGGGGCCTGTCCTGTTGCTCGGCAACTAAGCTATTTTGGCACCTGAGGGCCAACTTGCTCCAACCCAGCCATGGTTGCAGGTGGGAGAGAGGAAGAGAGAGAGAGAGAAAGAGAAAGAGTAGAGGAGGATGGGTGGAGAAACAGATGGTTGCTTCTCCTGTGTCCTGACTGGATATAGAAGCTGAGATATCCACACACCAGCCAACTCTCTACCACTGAGCCAACTGGCCAGAGCTAGAAAAGGTATTTTTTTTAACTTCCCTTATTTCTTTTGTTTACAAATAAAAGAATGTTCATTTTATTTGCATCAAATTTAGCATTTTTATACACTTGATAATAATCAGGACTAATTCTTTCTCTTTTATTGAAAAATGTTCCATTGTTGATTATCTTCATCAAAATTTTATAGGCTGGAATGACATTTGCTTGTTATATCTCTTCTGTAAACACAGCTCTTCAATTTTTTTTATCTTTCATGATCTTGATAGTTCCTTGAGAAGCAGAGATCAGTTATTTTATAGAATATCTTCCAATATGTATGTATCTTAAGAATTTTTATTACACTGACTCTATACATTTGTGGCAGAAATGCTGAGTGGTATTTTTATTTTTTTTTTCTTAGTAAATGAGATAAAGAGGAAAATAATTCTGGTTTCTCTCATTGTTTTGACACTAAATTCGGTGTATTTACTGGATTTCTCTACTCTAAGGTTACTATATGCGATCTATTAATACTAATAGGGAGATATGTTGAAACTATATAATTATCTCAAAACATTAAACATCCACAAATATTATCAATCATTGATGATTTTCTGATTTTTATATAACATATTTCTATATAGTTAACAATATGTATTCTTTACTATATGTTATTTGTATACATATATATTTTTAATATATTTAAATTATAGTTATATAATTTATATAGTTTTAATTCATATATATGAATTAAATAGCTTGTAAAGAAAAGCTATCTCTGCCTGTTTATTTATCTCATTAAGAATTCTTAAAACCTTGGCCAGTTGGTTCAGTAGTAGAACTTCGGTCTAGCATGTGGATGTCCCGGGTTCGATTCCCAGTCAGGGCACACAGGAGAACACCCATTTGCTTCTCCATCCCTCACCCTCTTGATTTTCTCTTTCTTTTCTCCAACCCTCCTGCAGAATGGCTCGGTTGCAGCGAGTTGGTCCCAAGTGCTGAGGATAGCTTCATGGCCCCCACCTCAGGGACTAAAAGACGGCTCTGGTTGCAAGGGAGCAAGAGCTCCAGAAGGGGAGAACATTGCCCCCTAGTGGACTTGCTGAGTGGATCCTGGTCTGGGCACATGAAGGAGTCTGTCTCACTAAAAAAATAAATAAATAAATAATTCATAAATTTATTTTATTAAGTCAGTTAAAAGAAATTACTCTATATATTTTGTATTCAAAATATCCATTTGATATTTCTATCTGTCTGTGACTATGTATCTCTCTAGGCCCACTAATCCTTGGAAATGGAAATCATAATTTTTTGGATTTCAGAAAGGCAAAAAATATATAGGTAATATATTCATTAAGGAATGTGAATAAATACATATCTTAACAGTAAAATATATAAATTTCAAATTAAATGTGATTAATAAAAACTACATATAAATTTATCATCATATTCAATTCAAAGCAGATTATTTTATAAAATAAATAGGAAACATTTTGTTTTCAAAGATTTTGAGATTTTAAAATCTGCATTTCAAACTTGATACAAAATCCAGAATTTGATGAATATGAAATTCTGTTAGAATTTAGAAAGATAGAGTAAAAGTATTCAGAAAATTCTGTTAATAAAGTATAAAAAATATTTAATATAATACCTATTAAAGTCCAGTAAGTTTATTTTTATATTTATGGCTATTTAATATATATTTAAAAGGCTTATTTAGATTTACATATTGTATAATAAGTTGTGACATGAAATAATACTAATATGCTTAGAAATTTATTTGAATATCCAATATATACAAGAATATAGAAACCTGTAAACTTTTACATTTTAAACTACTAAAATTACCTGAAAAGGTTCTGGTAGCAAAGAAAGCAAATCTAAGTATTTTAGATTAAAATCTTACTCTAAAAATTTCTGTTTCTAAAGATTTTGTAACAAGAAAGCATAATCATCATTATCTTTATCATCATCATCATTATTACAATGAAGTCTTTCTGAAACTGATCTCAAGACCTTTAAAGTAGGTTACTCTGTAAACTCAAAGTAACACTTACAAGGTTGCCCCTCTCATTGTCCTGCTTTTCAGTGAGGTGATGAGATTTTGAATGAAACTACAAGATGAATGGGAAATTTTTGTTGCCAGGGAAACCTCTATTAGAGGTTAGATGGTCCTTATGCTTTTCTTTTTTTCTCAAAACAGCAGTTCATTGGTACTTGAAGAAAAAGTTTAGGTCTAACATATGTCTATTCAATGGGAACATATTTTATATAAAATATCAGTACTGTAAGTCAGAATATTTCTATTTTGTAGTCTCTAGTAATATATGGAATAACTTATTAATAAGGAAAAACAGATTCTTTATCTTTGAATATATTCTTTAATATTATTGATGCTCTTGAGACTTTCATTTATTATGTCATGTTAAATGTCTAAAGTCTAAATTGCTAAAGGATTCCTCTTTATTCCATTTTCAGTGCCCTACTGTGACAGTGCACTGTCCATAATTGTTTTATTAGTTCTAAATTTATTCCCAGAAAAAAAAAAGAACATCTACAACAGTTTGTCTACAGGTATTTTTCCGAGGATTAAAAGGATTGTCAATTTTACATGCTGACCTGAAAGGAAAAGGAATAAAAATGAGAGCTATTTTCATTTTCCAAACATGGCCTTTGAAGTCTTCAAAGTGAATCCTCATGGGAAATTTGATCAGAGAGAAATGCCACTACTGACTGAGTCGATCTCTGAAAAAAAAAATCTAAACAGAATTTTCTCATAGTGATTTCCTTTCTGGAGGACTGATCATTAAACTCTCATGCCATTTGACACAGTTTCTAAAAGTATAGCATTACTTCTAGCAGAGATTAATTTGGGGAATTACCTTTTTAAAAAGAAATTAATTCTGCAACTTTAAAAAGAGTGAAATAAAGACACTCTTTCTAGCATGAAGAATGCACTCTGTACACCTAAAAGGGTTATTTTCTCTTAGACCCCAATGACTAAATCTGGATGTGTGACCACCAGGGAGCTATGTACTTGGATGACAATGGCTTGGCCCATGATAGAATTGCTTTTACTGAATTGCACTTGGGCATGTTGCCACCAGCTATATTCTGGACAGTAAAAGAAACAATCATAAGAAACTTGTTAGCTTTCCTTTTGTGTCAATGTTATTGAGGCCATCAGTCAGTATAGAGAACAACTTCCTCTTCCCAGAGGAGAAATTTCTCTCAGACCTCAGTATCACTAAAAGGAATATCTCTTTGGGCATTGCTACCCTCCTTTCCTAATTCCCTAATTTTATAGATACCATATCTCTTAACTTCGCCCTGATTGTTTTGACCTCCAGGAAGTTAGAGTCAACACTTTGGTGTACCTATGTACCTACTCAGAAGTTATTGTTAGCATTTCTATCTGCTAATCTTCACTCTGAATTTATTATTTTGTTCTCATGATTTTCTTTCTTCTAACATTAAACTATTTGTTTTTTTTCTTATCTTTTTATATAGTAGACATTTTAAATATAAAATGTGTACATAAAACAATCGAGTGAGATAGGTGTTTAAAATATATTTTGGCTTTTTATATATAAAATATATAAACTGAAATTCAAATGCCTTTGCTATAATTAATAGCTGCTTGAAATAATACTTAAACTTTATATTATTTTATGGGTCAAATATTTTTCCTATTATAGACAGAATTTAACTTTGTACTTTAAATATATATATATTTATTGATTTTTAGAGCTAGAGGAAGGGAGAGAGAAAAAATATTGATTTCTTGTGCCACTTATGCATTCATTGGTTTATTCTCTTTTTTTTAATTGAATTTATTGGTGTGATACTGGTTAACAGAACCTGACAGCTTTCAGGTACACAATTCTACAACACATCTTCTATACACTATATTGTGTGTTTGCCCTCTCCCTTCCCAAGTTATGCCTCAGTCCATTATCATTTATCCCTCCTATACCCTCCTCCAGGATCAAACCTGCCATCTTGACCTATCAGGACAAGCTCCAACCAACTGTGCTACTGCCAGGCCTAACTTTGTGCCTTTTTAATCTCCTTTCTTCTTAATAGGTGTCTTTACCTTAGTGGTTTCATATTCTCCTCAAGTTATAGTTTTCAATGTTCCTACAAGTACGTCTAATGTCTTCTTGTCTAGTTTAAACTTGAAGCTTTGAATAGTAAACTGCTACAAATTTAATAAAGGTAAATAAACTAATTGGATATGTAATAAGTGAGTCTCTGAGGGTCGTATCTCAACGTCCAGGGCAGTGGTAGTCAACCTGGTTCCTACCGCCCACTAGAGGGCGTTCCAGCTTTCATAGTGGGCAGTAGCAGAGCAACCAACGTATAAATATAAAGATAGATTTAACTATAGTAAGTTGTTTTATAAAGATTTATTCTGCCAAACTTAGCGAAAATCTGGCATAAAGTACTTGGGAAGTAATTATTATTATATGCTTTAACTTGCTGTAACTCTGCTTTATAAATTTTATAAAGTAAAGTTACTTCCCTACTTTATAAATCACCATTACTATGGAACCGGTGGGCAGTTAGAAAATTTTACTACTAACAGAGATACAAAAGTGGGTGGTCAGTATAAAAAGGTTGACTACCCCTGGTCTAGGGGCATAAGCAGTACTCTACAGATGTTAACACTAAACTACTTCTGGAATAATTTCTATCAAATTTTATTTCAATACATTTTTAATGTACCAGGGAGAGTCTCAAAGTAATCTCCATGTAATAGTGTGAGTAGTTGCACATATAAAATGAGAACAAGTAAATGAAATTAAGGCATTGAGAAGGTGCTGACATTTATTGAATCTTTATTATATGCCAGATGCTTTATATTTGTGTTTTGATTGTACTTTTCTTAAGCTTTAAAGATCAGTAAAATAATTTCATACCTCTATGATGTTTCCTGTTTTAATAGACATCAAAATTATCTGTAGGATATTAGTTTGATTAACAGCTATAAAGTATTATATTTAGAGAAATAAGCCAAATATAAGAGCAGAAAAGTTCTCATTTATTTTTATTGTTCTATTATGAGAATTATAGAAACTAATTATTTATATTTTATACTGTTTGCACTCAGAACTTTGCTTTATGTCCAACCCAACTATTTAACCTCAGGTATCTAGGATTGCTGTACTATTTACAATCTCAAACATTTTATTATTTTTCTGTTCTCATTTTTTAAAAAATGTTTGTTTTATTTATTTTAGAGAGAGGAAGGAAGAGAGCAGAAGAGAGACAGGAACATCTGTTCCTGTATGTGCCCTGATGGGGAATTGAACTGGGAGTGTCTGCTCTTCTTGATGAGACTCTAACCAACCGAGCTATCCAGCCAGGTCAGTTTTCATTTTTTAAAATAGGACCTGTATTAATCGTTGAGTGTGAGAAGGAGGCAAAATAATTATAAAATTTTTTTTTTATTTGCTTTTTTAAAAGGATTTACATGAAAGAGAATGCTATGAGGAGAAAATCAATGGCTAAATCTAAGGGATATTGTTATTGTTTACAAATTGGAACAGAATACTCTGCTTTCCAATCCTGTTTCTTTTGTTGCTTCAAAGGTTTATGATATGCCTTGACTAGCCTACCATTTTGTTGTTGTTTGTTGTCTTTCTTCCTCAAAAAGAGTTCATGATACTTGTAAAGCAATAGCTTTCTCAGAGCTAAAATGGCGGAATACTTTTCAGAGTGGAAGATGTTTAACATACCTACTTGAAAAGACATATGAACACATATGGATTGACAAGAAACTTAAAATCATGAATTAATAAACACAGTTCCATGAAGAACTTCAGTATTTATACTCTGCCTGTGTCATGACATAGAGGTTTCATCTCTATTATTAGCTTATTAGATATTAATGATCACCTTTGAACATACATGGTACATGATCTTATTGATCACCTTTGAACATACATGGTACATGATCTCATCTTAAGGTGCCTGCACCAGACCTTATCCCTTCTTGGATTCTCAAATGTGACCAATCAGATATAGGCCTATTCTGGTTACTTTACTTAACACTATACTTTTCCCACAGCCTTCACATTGCTTATTATTTCCATCACACTTATTACTTTCTAAGGTAATATGAGGTTTTTTTTTATTATTATATATCTCCATTAAGAGGTAAGCTCCATGGGCTGTTGTGTTCATTAATTTGTCACAAAGGCTTACTTAGCCTAGCATAAAAAAGGTTTTCAAAAAATTTGTTCATTGATTTAGTACATTTTTTACAGTGGGTAGGATTGAAAATAATGCAGATAGATAAGTCTATGGTAAAGAGACATTTCTGGATTAAAATCTAAACCAACCAATTTAGTAAGTGATAGACTGAACAGTGAAAAATACATTCATGTATGGTTGAAATTTTTTGTCACATATAAATAAAAGTTATTTTGTGTTGAAATTGTGAAATATTAAGGAAAAATAGCTAAAGAATAATTCAATATATTGTTTATTCAGTTTTTGTTTACCTACATTTTGTTTTAATTTGACTAGTGGGTATGTACATTAGAAAATTTCACAAGTATAAAACAAATATTTTTTTTGGCATCGTTAACCTTCATTTGACTATGAATTGATTGATGCAATAAAATAAGTTGTGAAATGTTACAGTGCCTACCTGGTTATTCACGCTGAATGTAATCTAGCCTTCCTTTGAATTAACAGATAGTTACACATTTCTTAGTCAATCTTTGAGCTCTTTTGTAAAAATGTAAATGCATAATATGTGGAAAAAATAATCTTTGTTACCTCTTCTGTGTCAAAAGGAATAGAAATTATACTTTATGCCAAAATTCTCTTGATTTAGAAGCGAAGAAATTTAGGTGCCAAGTTCTAATACCGAGACAGAAGGCCGCTGCTGCTGTCTAGGCAGTTGTGTTCATTTGGTGTTGTCAGAGTGGTCAGGCATACCAATAGAAGGCTGTCTCTTGAGCTTGCATCCTCTTCTGTAGAACTAATTATCTGTAATGTTTCTTTACTGTGAAGTACTTTAAGTTATGAATCAGATGCTGTTCTCATAGCTTCTTGATTGCTAGTGAGATTGTGTATCTATTGAAGAGAAAACAAACCTTAAAGGTGAGAAGAAAGTGGGAGACAACTGATATAATGCTGCATGTGTACTATATGTACAAACACATTAATAGTCAATTTATATACATCTGTAATATATGATAGGCCTGAAGAAGAAGTACGTTTCCATAATTTATAAATAAAGAATCTGAGACTCAGAGAGAAGAAAAGGCTTTCAATAGGCTACACACTTGTTAAATAGTATATCCATGATTTAAACAACCTGGATTAAAGTTCAAAACCCAATTTTTTCCCACTGCACCAAACCTGCCTGCTGACAAGACTCATCTTGAGTTTTCACTGAGATGCTACTGCTGTCCTCCCCTTTGAGAATATACTCTGGTTGCCCAGGGTACTTTCCAATAATCTATATTCTTACAAAGACCTCAAAAAACTCTTATCATCAAGTAATTTTGAGAAACACACTGCTCTACAACTTACAATTTTCTCTGTAATTGAAAAAATGTATCTAAGGAACAGACAATTATATGTGGCCCTATGGATGCAGAGCTTTGCTATTATTATGCTGTTTCTATGCTGCAAATAAAGACTAAAGTCTTCAACATTTTGAAAATTCAAAAAAATGATAAGGCTATGTGAAGCACAGCGTTGTGATGACAATCCCCAACAGAATGTTTAGGTGGATTTAATTATAAAATGTTTTCTTAAGGCATTATATGTATCAGATCACAAGCCACTTTCTGCAGCTGGGCACATTTTCTGACACCTGGAATGATCCCGATAGATGATCTGTGGGAAGACCTTATTGTTTTCATTGTGCTCTTATGTTAAGCTGTCCAAAATTTGGGCAGCATTATTGAATTACATTTCTCAGAAGCTTCAAGTCTCCATATCTGTAATTAGTGGTTTCTGAGTTTTTTTGTTACACTGATCTATTCATCACCACAATCTCAGTTAATTATTCTGCTAACGATTTTCATGGTATAAAGAATCTACAGGCCCCATTGTAAAGATATTTTACACAGAGATTATTGGAAGGAATGACACTGATGACACTGTAGTGAGCTAAAAACCTATTGGACGTATGTTTTTGTGAGAGATGATTGCTTTCTTTGTATTGTATTTGTTTTGAATGAGATGTTAAAGAAAAGTAAATATAATGTAATTTTGTATTTAAAGATGATAATACTCTTGGTATGCACGGTCGTGGGAAAGGAGTCAACCAGAACACAAACAGAAAATTAAACTTTCTCGGCATGCCAGAGCCAGTGGCAATCGTAAATTAGTGACTAGTCTTTCTGGAGATGAATCTGGATATGCTTTTAAAAAATATATAAAATGAAACTACTACTCCATCATGTGTTTAAATTTTAAAATATATGATACAGAGAAAATAAAATTATATTATTATTTTTCTATTCCTTTTGGACTACTAGTTGGAATCTGAGAATAAGTATAGTTCTCCAATAGATATGGCACTAATATTTAAGAACATTTCTTTTGAAAACTCACATAATTATTAACCTTGCCTAAGGAAACTTAATTTTATAGAGAGATTCAAAAGTGTTTTAGCCTCACCCACTAAAATAAAATTAGGATTGAGTTGAAACAACCAGGTAACTTAATATATAAAATAATTTTTAAAGAAAATCTAAAGTCTTCAAAAATTTGTAACGTTTATTTTTTGTAAAATGATATTAAATATACAAAATTATCTTTTATATTCTTTAGAAATTCTTTTTTAAGTTGAAAAATGATTATTTGAAACATTAAATAACAAAATGTTTAAATATATTATTGTAGTAAATTATATATCTCCATTAAAGTCAGATATATTTTTATTGTTTATTTTGTTTACTGAAAATAATTATTATTGTAATTTTTTTTAAAATCTCTCATTTGCCTTCAGAGCTCTACTCTTTTTTTTTTTTTTTTTAAGACACTGTCAACCAGTTTACTAATGTGGTTGTACCATTTTTACATCCCCACAAATAGTGCCATACCTTTGGCATACTTAATCATGTCAGTTTAAAATATTTTTTTTTCTTTTTCTGAGAGCTCTACTCTTATTTTGTCTCAATTATTTATTTATATGTTTTTATAAATCAAAACCAATTGTATGAGTACACTCAGAATATGGGTGATGGACTCTGAAGCCTCTGAAATTAAATGGCAGATCAGATATTTGTTGCCAGATTCTGAGCTAAAATAGAGAAGTTACAAGATTTTTTGTGTATCCATGTGAAAGGAAAATTTAATAGCAAATGACATAAAATCATTTGGCTCTATGGGTCAATGACCTCTATGGAAGTCAACTCCAACAACAACAAATTTTTTTAAAATCCTATAAACTAAGTCCAATGTGACAATTTTAAGGCTGAATATGTAATATCAGAACAAATATTAACTACTGAATAATCTTCTTTCTTTTCTCTTTTTTTTTACTTATTAAGTGAGAGGCAGGCAAACAGAGAGACAGACTCCCGCATGCACCCTGACAGGGATTTACCCAGCAAGCCCCCTACTGGGTGATGGTCTGACCTTCTGGGGCCTTGTCAAGCTCTTTTTATCGCCTGAGGTAAGGTCTTGGAATCATCCTTTGTGCCTGGGGCCAATCTGCTCCAATAAATTGATCCTTGGCTGCAGGAAGAAAAGAGAGAGAAGGGAGAGAGGGAAGGGTAAAGAAGCAGATGGTCGCTTCTCTTGTGTGCTGTGACCGGGTATCAAACCAGGACATCCACATGCCAGGCCAATGCTCTACCACTGCGCCAACCTGCCAGGGCTGAATAATCTTCTAAACTTATTCTATGCGCTAGTTATTTATTTATTTATTTATTTATTATTTAGTTAGTTTTATTTATTTATTTATTTATTTTCCAAGTGAGAGAAAGGGACATAGAGACACAGACTCTCACATGTGCCCAAACCGGGATCCACCCAGCAAACCCCATCTAGGGCCCATGCTCTGTCCTTCTGGGCCATGATTGCTGTTTTTAGTGCCTGAGCGCCTGAGTGGGAGGCTCCATGGAGCTGTCCTCAATCCCTTAGCCTTACACTCAAATCAATAGAGCCATTGCGGGGGGTGGGGGAGAGAAAGAGAGAACAAAAGGGGAAGGGAAGGAGTGGAGAAGCAGATGGTCGTTTCTGCAATGTGTCCTACCTGGGAATTGAACATGGGACATCCACATGCCAGCTGATTCTCTACCATTGATCCAACTGGCCAGTTAATTTTGATTGTTGTCATCTGGAAACAGTATTTTGAATTTTTGTGAAAAAAAATAATAGCAGACTTTAATAGATCATTAGATTTCTGACTGGTAGGAATTCCCACAGCACAGGTTCTAATTTCTTAAGATTTGAAGAGCTGTTTTGATATAAAAAAAGACACAATTAATACTACTGCAGCCAGCAGAATTACCCCCAGAAAATGTATAAAATGTTTTGTTTTCAAAAATCTCTATCTACCTATCTACCTACCTATCTATCTACCTATCTATCTATTTATCTACTTATCTATTTGTGGCTTCTGGTTATAAAGAGGAGCAAAATTTTGAAAACAAGTGTCCAGATAAAGGCTGACCGAGAAGTTCCAGAAGCTGATGTGCTTACTGCACTTAGTTCTACCCTAGTGTCCTATGAAGCACTTTGGGACAATAAACTCCAGATTTTTCTCATTAAGAACATATAACTAATATCTCTACAATATTTCAAGCTCTTTGGCCACTTCTAACCTAGAGATGTCTCTGAACCCTGGCCTGGCCTAACAATTATATAGTTCTGGACATATGACCTGACAAGAACATGTTGACATTGGACAAATCACTTAACTTCTCTGAGACTTATGTTTCTGAAATATAAACTAAGTGGCATAACACAAGTCATAAGTTTTTAAAAAGATAACTGAACCAAATTAGACAAAGATGGCACAACAAGAAATAGATACAGGGATTGATTTTCATTCACATCCCCCTCCCTTTTATGTCTAGTTGAAATCTTTTTTATTTTTTTCTACCATATTTTACTTTTTTTAATTCATTATAAATCAGGAATATGTATCACATATTACAGTGTTTTTCAACTGCTGGTCCGCAGATTGGTGCTGATCCACCAGAAATTTGATGCCGGTCTATGAAAATGTTAACTATTCTGATGTTGTATGAAGATTATAGACCTACTGATCTTAGTCAAATTTTCTTATATTCAAAGTAATTGCCGCTTATCAGCCTGTATTGTCAATGAAAATGCCATTGAGGTTGTCTTAGATATCTTAGTAAGCTTATTTGAACAACCTTTTGTACTGTGCAAAACATTCACAAATCCTGAGCAATAGACAAAAAGGTATTTGGATAAACTTACATAGTGTTAGATGCATCAGTACATGTGAAGTTCAGAAATCAAACACCAGGTTATACCAAGTTACACTGTTTTGCACTGTAAAGCAAAACTTTATTCATTGCATGTTTTCATTTTCAGCTGTCTAGGTTAGACACAGGCTCTTATTACCATCACAGGCTCTTTGTAGTTCATTTTTTTCCATGTTTGTCCAAATAACATTCCAACAAATTTATGTCGTGTTCAATACATCGTACATATGGCATTCAGAAACCAAGCACTGGTTTTCATCATAATGTACTATCATGCACAGTATGATACAATTTTATCTGTTGCATGTTTCTATTTCTGATCTTCTCCCTTCCTCAATAACACATTTTTTATACCCTTGCACCAATAGTCATGCGTGAACTTTCCTGTTCAGAATGTGTCTATATTATTTGCAAATAAATGATTGTATATTTAGTGTCATTGTGCTGTAAATTTCATTTATTTATTTATTTTTGATTAGTTTAAATGGGGTGACATTGATTAATCGGGGTACATAGGTTTAAAGAAAACATCTCCAGGTTATTTTGACATTTGATTATGTTGCATATTCATCACCCAAAGTCAAATTGTCTTCTGTCACCTTCTATCTAGTTTTCTTATTGCCCCTCCCCTCTACCGACCCCTTCCTTCTCTCCTCCCCCAAGTAACCACCACACTCTTGTCCATGTCTCTGAGTCTCATTTTTATGTCTCACCTATGTATGGAATTATATAGTTCTTATTTTTTTCTGATTTACTTATTTCACTCAGTATAATGTTATCAAGGTCCATCCATGTTGTCGTAAATGATGCGATGCCATCATTTCTTATGGCTAAGTAGTATTCCATAGTATATATGTACTACATCTTATTTATCCAATCCTCTATTGAAGGGCTTTTTGGTTGTTTCTATGTATTGACCACTGTGAACAATGCTGCAATGAACATGGGGCTGCATGTGTCTTTACATACAAGTGTGTTTGAGTTTTGGGGGTATATACCAAGTAGAGGAATTGCTGGGTCATATGGTAGTTCTATTTTTAATTTTTTGAGGAACTGCCATACTTTCTTCCATAATGGTTGTACTACTTTACATTCCCATCAACAGTGGATGAGGGTTTCTTTTTCTCCACAGCCTCTCCAACACTTATTATTACCTGTCTTGTTGATAATAGCTAATCTAACAGGTGAGGTGGTATCTCATTGTAGTTTTGATTTGCATTTCTCTAATAGCAAATAAAGATGAGCATCTTTTCATATCTGTTGGCCATTTGTATTTCTTCTTGGGAGAAGTGTTTGTTCATGTCCTCTTCCCATTTTTTTTTTATTGGATTGTTGCTTTGGCCCTTTTTAAAATCTCTTGATATTTTTAAACAGAAATAAATTCTGGCTTTAAAAACTTAAGAAAAAAGAAAACCACATACTACATGATCCAATTTTTAATGAAATTTCCAGAATATGCAAATCTGTATATGGAGAAAGCAGATTCCTAGTTGCCAGGGGCTGGGAGAAGAAAAGGATGGTGGGTGGGAATTACTGCTAATGGGTCCAGGGTTTCTCTTGGGAATGATGAAAATGTTCTGGATTTAGACAGTGATGATGGCTGCACCACTCTGTGACTAAACTACAGAGCTCTATTTTTGAAAAGGTGAATTTAGTGGCAGGTAAGTGTCAATAAAGCTTTTATTTAAAGTAAAAAAAAAATGAGTTGATAATTTCAAAAATGCACCAGAAAGTAAAAAAACAAAAACAAAATTTGTTAGGCAGTGGTAAGAAGTATTTAAAACTTGATTTTACTGTAGCACCTGATAATGAATTATCACCACAGACTTTGTGTCTAGTATATTTTGAAATTTTACAGTTTGACATTCTGTTAAATGATACAATAAAACCTTTTAAACATATTTATCATTTGCATTTGAAGTACAAAAATATTATTGAGAGGCCACTTTTTTTGTTTTTTTTTCCTAAAGATTACACAACCAAATGAAAAATAAAAAAATTTCAATGTAAAAAGTGATGACTAAAGACAAATCACTGCTTTAAGTATTTTATTTCACTGCTCTTCAAATATTAAAAAAATATATATTCACTATTGATGAAGTATTACCAAAGCTCTGCATCTTAGATGTCACTCAAGAAATATTGGGTCCTCAAGTCACACAGAAACTTGAAGTTTACTTCTTTTGGACAATACTATGCAGAGAAGAATTATTGATATGGCCAATTATATTAAAGAACAAATTATAGATGGGATAAAAAAATCAAAATGTTTTGCCATTTAACTTGATGAATTAACTGATGTGAATAACCGTGCTAGTCTATTTTGCTCCATGAGGTATATTGTTGATAAATACTTTAGGAAAGAATGACTCTGTTGTCTTGATCCACTTGGTCAGACCACTAGTCAAGATATTTAATATTTTTAATGAGTACTTTCAAGCAGAGGGCTTAGACTAGGAGAAGTACATTGGAGTGTGTATGGACAATGCTGTGAGCATCATCTCATCATTTAGTTGCAAAGATACTTTTTGCTTAATTAAACACAACAATGAACAATACAATGAAGATTGTTCATGTTATTCATAGTTTGAACTTCAGACTTTTCACTAGTTTATAAAAGCATGGATTCTCAATACAAACATCTCCATCTTTATATGAAAATGAGGTGTATTTCAAGAAAGGTTATGTTATTTCTTTTTAAACTGAGAGAAGTAATACAGTTCTGCAAGAGCAAAACTCTGCATTAGTAGAGATGTTTTGGATGAAGAATGGATAAATAACCTTGCACATATAGCAGATATATTTAGCCTCTTTAATAAATTAAATATTTCTTTTCAGGGGTTTACCACAATTATTTTTCCATTATAAAATAGGATAAATTCATTCAAAAACAAACTTGATCTTTAGGAAAGTCACATACAGAAAGAAGATGTAGAAATGTTTTTACTTTTCCAATACTTTTTGATTGCTGCATATATGAATCAAAATTTATATTTAATGTAACAAGTCAACATTTAAGAGTATTAGTTAAAAACTTTGATCATTATTACTCTGAAAATGAGGATCTCTGGAGAGGTAACCTCTGGATCAATAAGCCATTCATGGAAAATATCAACTCCTGCTCTCTTAATCATTATGGCAAAGAAAAACTGATACACTTATCCTCTGTTATCACTTTGGGTGTCCAAACATAAAATGCAATTATTTCACAATTTTGGATATCACTGGAAGAATATCCTTCTCTTAGTTACAAACCTATTAAATGTTTGGGGTTTTTTTTTTTTCGTATTTTTCTGAAGTTGGAAACAGGGAGGCAGTCAGACAGACTCCCGCATGTGCCCGACCAGGATCCACCCAGCATGCCCACCAGGGGGCGATGCTCTGCCCATCTGGGGCATTGCTCTGTTGCAACCAGAGCCATTCTAGTGCCTGAGGCAGAGGTCATGGAGCCATCCTCAGCGCCCGGGGCCAATTTTGCTCCAATGGAGCCTCGGCTACGGGAGGGGAAGAGAGAGACAGAGAGGAAGGAGAGGGGAAGGGGTGGAGAAGCAGATGGGTGCTTCTCCTGTGTGCCCTGGTCAGGAATCAAAACCGGGACTCCTGCACGCCAGGCCGACGCTCTAACACTGAGCCAACTGGCCAGGGCTTCTATTAAATTTTTAATCATATTTTTACTGACTTGTGTGAGAAGACTTTTTTTGGCTCTAGCTCTAATAACAGAAAAACTGAGTAGATGTCGATGCAGAGCTTTCTCTCTTAGAAACAAAACTGCAGCATCAGTTATCAAGTATTCTTGCAAAGAAGCAAGAGTTTATTTTGCACTAGCTTTACTTGAATTAAATATTGTTCTCTAGAAATTTTAGTTCTCTGCTATTTAAAATATATTTTTACTGTTTATCTGGTTATTTTAGAAAATTTTTTTTATTTTATAGTATCTTAATTAAAAGATAATGCACAAAATACTGATAATGGTTTTTATTTCAGTGTTAGTGGCCCCAGAAGTAATTCTGTTTTCACTGATGCTTGAATGTAAAAAGGTTTAAAACCAGTGTTTTAACCAACTGAATGACCCAGTCAGGACATAGTCCTTTGAATTTAAAGAGATTATTCTTAAAAAGCACCTGTTAAGAAGCACCAGGGAAGACCCACCCTAGCAAGCCTCCCTGTGGATTTGTTATTATGACAGACTTTCCTTGGACGATTTAAAAATGTGTAACATGTTGACTTTTATATATTGTTTTTGGTTTTGGTCTTGTTTAATAAAAGCTTTTGCCTAATCTGAGATTGTAATATTGGGGAATAAAATGGAGGTGAAAAGATTATATACTCAATATATTCAATATCAAAAATAGAGGTAGAAAAATTCAAAAGTTGATACTGATTGTCTTTATATGAGAAGATTCTGGTCTGATATTGGCAGTAGTATTGATCATGAAGAAGAGAGCAGTTTGAAAAGTATATTTAACAAAGCTAATAGGACAGTATTTTCTTGCTATAGGTCAGAAACTGTTAACTAATTCAAATTGAGGCTATAATTATTTTGTGACTTGTAACAATTTACTTAGCAATTCTATATCTAAGTTTTCTTATCTATAACATAAAAATGTTAAATTCAGTTTTTTATGAAGTCACTTGTATGTCTGAAATACTTTAATTTTAAAAAAGTCTGTAAAGACTGAAAGTAATAAATCTATCCCTGTTTATTAAAAGGGAAAATATGAGAAAAATGGGCAGACTAATAAAAAAAGAGCACATAAATAAATAACCAGACATTACTTAATTGAAAAATCAGCTCTTTGGAATACAGATAAAATTTTAATTGAAATAAAAGTAAGGCTGAATAACCAAAATATATATTCTAATATGTATTGCATGCCACCCACAGTGGATAGTAAGTAATTAGTTGGATAAGATGAAGCATTTCCTGTCCATCAAAAGCTCTTAATCTCAGTTGTACCTGTGAACAACTTGAAATGAAAAACCCAGGGTTTGAGTTTTCTGAGAGGTGAGATTACGTTCATTATTATGTTGCTCAGGAGCTATTTATTCCACAAATATACAGGCTTTCTGAATGTTTAAATTAGGGCTTTCCAGTGAATAAAGAGCTATCTTCCATTCAGCAAGTGGTGGCAGATCATATATGTCAAGGAAAGAGATGCAAAACTTTTCTCATTGCCAATACTCAATACTCAGATTTATTATTCTATCTATAATCCTCTATTTTATACTCTAAAGATTATTTCTTTTTAATAGCTATATTGGAATTAGGTGCTGAATGAATTTAGCTCTTTTATATGCTTTACCTTAACATTCAACTCATGAATATGTAAATGACTTTAGGATGGTTTCTCTGTAGATATTCCAATGAAAACTAATATGCATAAAAGTAGATAGATATTTTCTAAAAGTAAAATTAGTCTGTTAATGTTTTCATAAAATGAGAGATACTTTATTATATTATGTACTATAATGAACCAGGAAATGTGAGCTCTTATTGTGTGCTTTTCATGCATTGGAGAGTGTGCTAAGTACTTCACAGGCATTATCTCATTTTACTTGCACAAAAATTCAATGAAACACTAGATAAGGTTATTAATACCAATTTAGAGATGTGGGACAGTCTATAAAATGGAGCAAAGAATTAGAGTTTAAAGTAAGCATTTTATATTCATAGGTAGAGATAGCTCTCAAGAATTTGATTAAATATAAAGGAAAACCTAACAAAATTAACAAAATTACGACAGTGGCAATGCTTTAATTTCATTGAAAAATACTTTACTTTAGCACAAATCTGAAAACTCATGTCAATATTAAAGAAAATCTGACCAAGTGTCATGCTTATAAAATAAAAATGAATCTATATCAATATCTGGTAAATTGTTCCACTTTTCAAATACCTATTTAATTGTAATTGTCCATTTTTTTGAAGTTTCATTTTTGGCAAAAAACGATTTTTATTGTCACATATTTCTTCAAAAGTATTAAGGTGAATGCTACTCTTAATCTTTTTTTTAAAATTTATTTATTAAATCTAATGCAGTGACATTGATAAATCAGGGTACATATGTTGAGATAAAACATCTCTAGATTATTTTGACATTTGATTGTGCTGTATACCCCTCCCCCAAAGTTAAATTGTCTTCTGTCACCTTCTATCTGGTTTTCTTTGCGCCCCTCCCCTCCCCCAACCCATCTCTCCTTCTTCACCCCATCCCCCCTGCCCCCACCCCTGTTGCCATCACACTCTTGTTCATGTCTCTGAATCTCATTTTTATGTCCCTTCTATGTATGGATTCATGTAGTTCTTAGTTTTTTTTCTGATTTACTTATTTCACTCCGTATAATGTTATCAAGGTCCATCCATGTTATTGTAAAGGATCCGATGTCATCATTTCTTATGGCTGAGTAGTATTCCATAGTATATATGTACCAAAGCTTTTTAATCCACTCGTCCTCTGACGGACACTTGGGTTGTTTCCAGATCTTCGCTATTGTGAACAATGCTGCCACAAACATGGGGGTGCATTTCTCCTTTTCGAGCCGTTCTATGGTGTCCTTGGGGTATATTCCTAAAAGTGGGATAGCTGGGTCAGAAGGCAGTTCGATTTTCAGTTTTTTGAGGAATCTCCATACTGTTTTCCACAGAGGCTAGACCAGTCTGCATTCCCACCAGCAGTGCAGGAGGGTTCCCTTTTCTCCACATCCTCGCCAGCATTTATTCTGTGCTGTTTTGTTGATCAGCGCCATTCTGACTGGTGTGAGGTGATATCTCATTGTGGTTTTAATTTGCATTTCTCTAATGATTAGTGATGTTGAGCATTTTTTCATATGCCTGTTGGCCATCTGTATGTCCTCTTTGGAGAAGTGTCTATACATCTCTTTTGCCCATTTTTGGATTGGATTGTTTGTCTTCCTGGTGTTGAGATTTACGAGTTCTTTATAAATTTTGGTTATTAACCCCTTATCAGACGTATTGTCAAATATATTCTCCCATTATGTAGTTTGTCTTTTTATTCTGTTCTTGTTGTCTTTAGCTGTGCAAAAGCTTTTTAGTTTGATATAGTCCCATTTATTTATCCTGTCTTTTATTTCACTTCCCCATGGAGATAAATCATCAAATACATTTCTCCGAGAGATGTCAGAGAGCTTACTGCCTATGTTTTCTTCTAAGATGCTTATGGTTTCACGGCCTACATTTAAGTCTTTTATCTATTTTGAGTTGATTTTTGTGAGTGGTGTAAGCTGGTGATCTAGTTTCATTTTTTTGCAGGTAGCTGTCCAATTTTCCCAACACCATTTGTTAAAGAGGCTGTCTTTACTCCATTGTATTTCCTTGCCTCCTTTGTCAAATATCAGTTGTCGATAGAACTGTGGGTTTATTTCTGGGTTCTCTGTTCTGTTCCATTGATCCATATGCCTGTTCTTATGCCAGTACCAGGCTGTTTTGAGTACAATGGCCTTGTAGTATAACTTGATATCAGGAAGTGTGATACCTCCCGCTTTATTCTTCTTTTTTAAGATTGCTGAGGCTATTCGTGTTCTCTTTTGGTTCCATATAAATTTTTGGAATATGTGTTTTATATCTTTGAAGTATGTAATTGGTATTTTAATTGGTATTGCATTGAATTTATAGATTTCTTTGGGTAATATAGACATTTTAATGATGTTTATTCTTCCTAACCATGAGCACAGTATATGCTTCCACTTGTTTGTATCTTCCTTGATTTCTTTTATCAATGTTTTGTAATTTTCCGAGTACACCTCTTTAGTCTCCTTGGTTAAGTTTATTCCTAGGTACTTTATTTTTTTGGTTTTAATTGTGAAGGGGATTGATTCCTTAATTTCTATTTCTGACTGTTCATTTTTGGTGTATAAAAATGCCTCTGATTTCTGAGTATTGATTTTATATCCTGCCACCTTGCCAAATTCCTTTATCAGGTCCAGTAGCTTTTTGACTGAGACTTTAGGGTTTTCTATATACAATATCATATCATCTGCAAATAATGATAGTTTTACTTCTTCTTTTCCCACTTGAATTCCTTTTATTTCTTCTTCTTGTCTGATAGCTGTGGCTAGGACTTCTAGGACCATGTTAAATAAGAGTGGTGAAAGGGGGCACCCCTGCCTTGTTACTGATCTTAAGGGGATTGCTTTTAATTTTTGCCCATTGAGTATGATGTTGGCTGTGGGTTTCTCATAGATGGCTTTTATCATGTTGAGGTATGTTCCCTGTATTCCCACTTTGCTGAGAGTTTTGATCATGAATGGGTGCTGGATTTTATCAAAAGCTTTTTCTGCATCTATTGAAATTATCATATGGTTTTTCTCCTTTTTGTTTATGTGATGAATCACATTGATTGATTTACGAATATTGTACCATCCTTGCCTCCCCAGAATAAATCCCACTTGATCATGGTGTATGATTTTTACCATATATTGTTGGATCCGGTTTGCTAATATTTTGTTGAAGATTTTAGCATCTATATTCATCAGAGATATTGGCCTATAATTTTCTTTCTTTGTGTTGTCTTTGCCTGGTTTTGGAATCAGAATTATGCTTGCCTCATAAAAGGAGCTTGGAAGTCTTCCTTCCTCTTGAATTTTTTGAAATAGTTTGAGAAGGATAGGAGTTAGTTCTTCTTTGAATATTTGGTAGAATTCTGTTGTGAAGCCATCGGGCCCTGGACTTTTCTTTGTTGGGAGTTTTTTGATAACTGTTTCGATCTCCTTTGTTGTAATCAGTCTGTTTAGGTTTTCTGATTCTTCCAGATTGATTTTTGGAAGATTGTATATTTCAAGGAATTTTTCCATTTCATCTAGGTTGTCTAGTTTTTTGGCATACAGTTCTTCATAGTATTTTCTTATAATATTTTGTATTTCTGTTATGTCAGTTGTTATTTCTCCTCTCTCATTTCTAATTTTATTTATTTGAGTCCTCTCTCTCTTTTTCTTGGTGAGTCTAGTTAAAGGTTCATCAATCTTGTTTACCTTTTCAAAGAACCAGCTCCTAGTTTCATTGATCCTCTGTATTGTTTCTTTAGCCTCTATGTCATTTATTTCTGCTCTGATCTTTATTATTTCCTTCCTTCTACTACATTTGGGCTTTACTTGCTGTTCTTTTTCTAATTCTTTTAGATGCAGGGTTAAGTTGTTTATTTGAGCTTTTTCTAGCTTCTGAAAGTGTGCCTGTAGTGCTATGAACTTCCCTCTCAGCACTGCTTTCGCTGTGTCCCATAAATTTTGAGTTGTTGTATGCTCATTGTCATTCGTTTCTAGGAATTTTTTTATTTCTTCTTTGATCTCATTCTTAATCCATTCATTATTTAACACCCTGCTATTTAGTTTCCATGTGTTTGAGAATTTTTGAGCTTTTCTGCTGTGATTCATTTCTAGTTTCATGCCGTTGTGATCGAAGAAAGTGCTTGATACGATTTCAGTCTTCTTAAATTTGTTGAGAGCACTTTTGTGCCCTAACATGTGGTCTATCCTAGAGAATGTACCATGAGCGCTTGAAAAGAATGTATATTCTGCTGCTTTAGGGTGAAAGGATCTGAAGATATCTATTAAATCGAGTTGATCTAGTGTTTCCAATAAGTCTGCTGTTTCTTTGTTAATTTTCTTTCTTGAGGATCTATCTAATGATGTATTGGGGTATTGAAATCCCCTACTATTATAGTATTGCTGTTGATCTTGCCCTTTAAATCCATCAAAGTCTGCTTTATATATTTAGGTGCTCCTATATTAGGTGTATAGATATTTATAATAGTTATATCTTCCTGTTGGATTACTCCCTTTATCATTATGTAGTGGCCTTCTTTATCTCTTACTATATCCTTTGTTTTAAAGTCCAATTTGTCTGATATAAGTATTGCTACCCCAGCTTTTTTTTTCAATTCTGTTTGCATGAAACGTTTTTTCCATCCTTTTACCTTCAATCTATGTGTGTCTTTTGTTCTAAGGTGTGTCTCTTGTAGACAACATATGTATGGGTCCTGTTTTCTTATCCATGCAGCTACCCTATGTCTTTTGATTGGATCATTTAATCCATTTACATTTAAGGTTATTATTGATATGTAGTTGTTTATTGCCATTTTCTTCTTTAAAGGTGTATTTCTTTTTTTTTTTTTCTTTTTTTGCTGTATTCTTTTCCCATTTTGATCTGTTTACAACGGGCCCCTTAATATTTCCTGCAGCATTGGTTTGGTTGTAATGAATTCCTTGAGTTGTTTTTTGTCTGGGAAGCTTTTTATTTCTCCTTCGATTTTAAATGATAGCCTTGCTGGATAAAGTAGTCTTGGTTGTAGGTTCTTGTTCTGCATTACTATGAATATTTCTTGCCATTCCCTTCTGGCCTCAAGTGTTTCTGTTGATAAGTCAGATGTCATCCTTATGGGGGCTCCTTTGTAGGTGATAACTTTTTTTTCTCTTGCAGCTTTTAATATTTTCTCTTTATCACTTAGCTTTGGTATTTTAATTATGATGTGTATTGGTGTAGGTTTCTTTGGGTTTCTCTTTAATGGAGTCCTCTGTGCTTCTTGGATTTGTGAGAGTTTCTCTTGCATTAATTTAGGGAAGTTTTCAGCTATGATATGATTGAACAAAGTCTCTATCCCTTGTTCTTTTTCTTCTTCAGGAACCCCTATGATGCGGATGTTATTTCTCTTCATGTTGTCACAGAGCTCTCTAAGAGTTTCCTCTGACTTTTTGAGTCTTTTTTCTCTTTTCTTCTCTGCTTTCATGCCTTCATTCCAGTTGTCCTCTAACTCACTGATTCAATCCTCTGCTCTATCTATCCTGTTTTTAATTCCTTCCATTGTGGTCTTTATTTCTGATATTGTATTTGTCGTCTCCAACTGATTCTTTTTTATACTTGCTATTTCTTTATTTAGGTTTTCAAACTGCCCCTCTATTGTTGTTCTAAGATTCCTAAGCATCCTTACAATCATTATTTTGAACTCTGCATCTGGAAGTTTGATTATTTCCATATCACTCAGTTCATCTCTCGAAGGTGTCTCTTGTGGTTTCATTTGGATTGCACTCCTTTGTCTTCTCATCCTCTTTTTTTGTTTGTTTTATTTGTAGAGTTGGTTGAGTCTAGGCTTGGTGTTGTCTGCCTCCAGTTTTTAGTTGTGTTATTTCTAGGTCTTCTTGGGTTGGTATCAGCTGTTATCTGTAATCCACTTTTGGATTTGGGCAGCTTTGAAGTCTTGATTTGCTTGTTTTCTTAACAGGTGATAGTCTTGTTTACTGATCTCAGCAGGGGGCTTCCTTGAAACTGTGTCCAGGTATGCGGTGGGTGTAACCTGAGACTCTGAAGGCCTCTTTAGCCAGCTAGACTCACTGGGGTCAGGGTTTTTTCTCAGCTTCAGTAGGGGGAGGTGTATCTCAGATCTCCATGGAGACCTGAGTTACTGCCCCTCCTCCCCACTTCTTGTTTTCAGCTGTGTCTTGTTGTGCTGATTGGAGCTGGATAGATGTCTGGAGGTCTCTGATCTGGAAGCACTTCAGCTCTGTTTTGTGAAAGGTTCAGTCCCTCCCCCAGCTATGGCCGCCTCCAGCACGATGAGTCAGCCCTTTTAGCTCCTCTCCTGCATTCCTTATCCCCTCACAGTCTGTCCCTCTCCCTGTCCTCTCCACCTGGGAGATAAGCTGGTCCTTTCAACGCACCTCGCTCCCTGGTCGCCAGGCAAGTGGCTGTGAGCAGTAGTTTCTGTTCCCCTCCCTCCGAGATCCTCTCTGGGCTCTCAGCCCCACCCCCCCACCCCGTTCTGGCAAGCAGAGGAGGTTCAGGGGCTCCCTACCAGGATTCCTGTGATTTCCTCTTTGCTTCTTGGTTTTTGAGAGCCGTTCTTGCAGTTCAGAGTTGGTTTTTCATGCTGATTTTTCCTAAATTGATTTGTATTCCAGTTTGGTGGTGAGAGCTGGGCGTCTGTGCATCTGCCTACTCCGCCGCCATCTTTTTTCCCCAATCTTTTCATATTTGAATATTTATTTTTCAAATTTCATTATGTTTCATGAAAAATACACATATATTATAAAGGTATATTTTTCATGGAATAGTGAAGTCTCAAGTATACCTAGTAAAAATTTCCACTTTATAATAACTTTAAACAATTATGGGATATTTGCTGAGCCTGTGGGCAATGAAAGGTACTAAATAGAATTACAAAATTAAGCATGTTATTCAGGACTTATAATTTGGAGCAATTTATATATAAAATGGAATGTATTTTTATTTAAGATTGACTATTGTTTTAGATTATTTCATGCTCATATTTTATTTTCCCTAAATATTATATTTTCTGATTTTTCTACACCATAATTTTATTAAAATTCTAAGTGACAGAAACTTATATGGAAGAATTAATTACAAGCATTCTTTAAAAATTAAAGAGCCTGGTAGAGCCAAGGCTAGCAGCTGTTCCTTGAGTGGGATCCTCCTGCAAGGGCAGGGCGATAGCCCGGAAACAGGCAGAGACCCGCAGCTGAGCAAAGGTGCTTGCCAGTGCCCTCAGGACCGAGCATAACGTCACACACGGGGGCGGGGCAAAGGCCAAGGCCACCAACGCTCTTGCACCCGAGCACGTGATCACAGCCACTACCGTGAAGAGAAAATGTGGAGGCAGAGAAATACAACATAAATAAACCAAGAGAAATCCCCAGAAAAGGACCTAAGTGAATCAGATATAACCAAATTACCAGATGCAGAGTTTAAAATAACAATTGTTAGGATGCTCAAAGATATTAGAACAACCATAGATGGCCATTACGAAAACCTAAATAAAGAGATAACAAATATAAAAAATGACATTGAAAAAAAAAAAATGACATTGAAATAATAAAAAAGAATCAGTCAGAAATGACAAATACAATATCTGAAATAAAGAATACAATGGAAGGAATTAAAAGCAGGATGGATGAAGCAGAGAATCGAATCAGTGATTTAGAGGACACAATAAATAAAGGCACAGAAGCAGAGCAGAAAAAAGAAAAGAGACTCAAAAAGTCTGAGGAAACTCTAAGAGAGATCTGTGACAACATGAAGAGAATTAACATCCACATCATAGGGGTTCCTGAAGAAGAGAAAGAACAAGGGATAGAGACTTTGTTCAAACATATTATAGCGGAAAACTTCCCCCAATTAAGGCAGGAAAACATTTCACATGTTCAGGAAGCACAGAGAACTCCATTAAGGAAAAACCCAAAGAAACCAATACCAAGACACATCATAATTAAAATACCAAAGCTAAATGATAAAGAGAAAATATTAAAAGCTGCTAGAGAAACAAAGACTATCACCTACAAAGAAGCCCCCATAAGGATGACTTCTGACTTCTCAACAGAAACACTTGAGGCCAGAAGGGAATGGCAAGAAATATTCAAAGTAATGCAGAACAAGAACCTACAACCAAGACTACTTTATCCAGCAAGGCTATCATTTAAAATTGAAGGAGAAATAAAAAGTTTTACAGACAAAAAAAAACCTCAAGGATTTTACTGCAACCAAACCAAGGCTGCAAGAAATGCTAAGGGGCCTGTTGTAAACAGATCAAAGGAAAAAAAGAATATAGCAAAAGAGAAATACAGTTTTAAAGAAAAAAAATGGCAATAAACAATTACATATCAGTAATAACCTTAAATGTTAATGGATTAAATGATCCGATCAAGAGACATAGGGTAGCTGCGTGGATAAGAAAACAGGACCCATACATATGCTGTCTACAAAAGACACAGCTTAAATCAAAAGATGCACACAGACTGAAGATAAAAGGATGGAAAAAAATATTTTACGCAAAAGGAAATGAAAAAAAAGCTAGGTAGCAATACTTATATCAGACAAAATGGACTTTAAAACAGAGACCATAGTTGGAGATAAAGAAGGTCACTACATAATAATAAAGGGAACAATCCAAAAGGAAGATATAACCATTATAAATATCTACGCACCTAATATAGGAGCACCTAAATATATAAAGCAGACTTTGATGGACTTAAAGGGCGAGATCAACAGCAATACTATAATAGTAGGGGATTTCAATACCCCATTAACATCATTAGATAGATCCTCAAGAAAGAAAATTAACAAAGAAACAGCAGACTTAAAGGATATATTAGATCAACTCGATTGAATAGATATATTCAGAACCTTTCACCCTAAAACAGCAGAATATACATTCTTTTCAAGCACTCATGGTACATTCTCTAGAATAGACCACATGTTAGGGCACAAAAGTGGGCTCAACAAATTTAAGAAGATTGAAATCATATTGAGCACTTTCTCTGATCACAATGGCATTAAACTAGAAATCAACCACAATAGAAAAATTGAAAAACATTCAAACACTTGGAAACTAAATAGCACGTTATTAAGCAATGAATGGGTTAACATTGAGATCAAAGAAGAAATTAAAAAATTCCTAGAAACAAACGATAATGAGCATATATCAACTCAAAATTTATGGGACACAGCAAAAGCAGTCCTGAGAGGGAAGTTTATAGCAGTACAGGCATACCTCAAGAAGCTAGAAAAAGCTCAAATAAACAACTTAACCCTGCATCTAAAAGAACTAGAAAAAGAACAGCAAGTAAAGCCCAGAGCTAGTAGAAGGAAGGAAATAATAAAGATCAGAGCAGAAATAAATGACAAAGAGGCTAAAGAAACAATACAGAGGATTAATGAAACCAGGAACTGGTTCTTTGAAAAGGTAAACAAGATCAATGAACCTTTAACGAGACTCACCAAGAAAAAAAGAGAGAGGACTCAAATAAATAAAATTAGAAATGAGAGTGGAGAAATAACAACTGACACAACAGAAATACAAAATATTGTAAGAAAATACTATGAAGAACTGTATGCCAAAAAACTAGACAACCTAGATGAAATGGACAAATTCCTTGAATCATATAATCTTCCAAAAATCAATCTGGAAGAATCAGAAAACCTAATCAGACCAATTACAACAAATGAGATTGAAACAGCTATCAAAGAACTCCCAAAAAAGTAAAGTCCTGGGCCTGATAGCTTCACAAGTGAATTCTACCAAATATTCAAAGAAGAACTAACTCCTATCCTTCTCAAGCTATTTCAAAAAATTCAAGAGGAAGGAAGACTTCCAAACTCCTTTTATGAGGCGAGCATAATTCTGATTCCAAAACCAGGCAAAGACAACAACAAAAAAAGAAAATTATAGGCCAATATCCCTGATTAACTTAGATGCAAAAATCCTCAACAAAATATTAGCAAACCGGATCCAGCAATATATGGAAAAAATCATACACCATGACCAAGTAGGATTTATTCTTGCGAGGCAAGGCTGGTACACTATTCGCAAATCAATCAATGTGATTCATCACATAAACAAAAGAAAGGAGAAAAACCACATGATAATTTCAATAGATGCAGAAAAAGCATTTGATAAAGTCCAGCACCCATTCATGTTCAAAACTCTCAGCAAAGTGGGAATACAGGGAATATACCTCAACATGATAAAGGCCATCTATGACAAACCCACAGCCAACATCATACTCAATGGGCAAAAATTAAAAGCAATCCCCTTAAGATCAGGAAAAAGGCAGAGGTGCCCCCCTTTCACCACTCTTATTCAACATAGTTCTGGAAGTCCTAGCCACAGCAATCAGACAAGAAAAAGAAATAAAAGGCATCCAAATTGGAAAAGAAGAAGTAAAACTATCATTATTTGCAGATGACATGATATTGTATATAGAAACCCTAAAGTCTCAGTCAAAAAACTACTAGACCTGATAAAGGAATTTGGCAAGGTGGCAGGATATAAAATCAATACTCAGAAATCAGAGGCATTTTTATACACTAATAATGAACTGTCAGAAAGAGACATCAAGGAATCAATCCCCTTTACCATTGCAGCCAAAAAAATAAAGTACCTAGGAATAAATCTAACCAAGGAGATTAAAGACGTGTACTCAGAAAATTATAAAACATTGATAAAAGAAATCAGGAAAGATACGAATAAGTGGAAGCATATACTGTGCTCATGGTTAGGAAGAATAAACATCATTAAAATGTCTATATTACCCAAAGCAATTTATAAATTCAATGCAATACCGATTAAAATACCAATGACTTACTTCAAAGACATAGAACACATATTCCAAAAATTTATATGGAACCAAAAGAGAACACGAATAGCCTCAGCAATTTTGAAAAGAAAGAAAAAAGCGGGAGGTATCACACTTCCAGATATCAAGTTATATTATAAGGCCATTGTGCTCAAAACAGCATGGTACTGGCATAGGAACAGGCACATGGATCAATGGAACAGAACAGAGAACCCAGAAATAAACACACAGCTCTATGGACAACTGATATTTGACAAAGGAGGTAAGACAATACAATGGAGTAAAGACAGCCTCTTCAACAAATGGTGTTGGGAAAACTGGACAGCTACCTGCAAAAAAATGAAACTAGACCACCAGCTTACACCACTCACAAAAATCAACTCAAAATGGTTAAAGACTTGAATGTAAGCCATGAAACCATAAGCATCTTAGAAGAAAACATAGGCAGTAAGCTCTCTGACATCTCTAGCAGCAATATATTTGCTGATTTTTCTCCACAGGCAAGTGAAATAAAAGACAGGATAAACAAGTGGGACTTTATCAAACTAAAAAGCTTCTGCACAGCTAAAGACAATAAGAACAGAATAAAAAGACAAACTACACAATGGGAGAATATATTTGACATAGCATCTGATAAGGGGTTAATAACCAAAATTTATAAAGAACTTGTAAAACTTAATACCAGGAAGACAAACAATCCAATCCAAAAATGGGCAAAAGAAATGAATAGACACTTCTCCAAAGAGGACACACAGATGGCCAACAGGCATATGAAAAAATGTTCAACATCACTAATGATTAGAGAAATGCAAATTAAAACCACAATGAGATATCACCTCACACCAGTCAGAATGGCGCTCATCAATAAAACAACACAGAATAAGTGCTGGCGAAGATGTGGAGAAAAGGGAACCCTCCTGCACTGCTGGTGGGAATGCAGACTGGTGCAGCCACTGTGGAAAACAGTATGGAGATTTCTCAAGAAATTAAAAATCGAACTGCCTTTTGACCCAGCTATACCACTGTTAGGAATATTCCCCAAGAACACCATAGCACTGTTTGAAAAGAAGAAATGCACCCCCATGTTTATGGCAGCATTGTTCACAATAGCAAAGATTTGGAAACAGCCCAAGTGTCCATCAGAGGACGAGTAGATTAAAAAGCTTTGGTATATATATACTATGGAATGCTACTCAGCCATAAGAAATGATGACATAGGATCTTTCACAACAACATGGATGGGCCTTGATAACATTATACTGAGTGAAAGAAGTAAATCAGAAAAAACTAAGAACTATATGATTCCATACATAGGTGGGACATAAAGATGAGACTCAGAGATATGAACAACAGTGTTGGGGTTACAGGGTGGGGGGAGGAGAGGGAGGGGATAGGGGGAGGGGAGGGGCACAAAGATCATGGCTTTTCAGCATTTGCCAAGTTCCCCTCTTAATCTGTGGACAGACAGCAAATATTTACGTATGGTGTTCCCAACTGCTGTCTTAGGGACAAATGCTGATAAACTGTTTCAGCAGTTCCTCCTTCTTCGGGGACTTGTATGTCAACATAGAGCTCCATGATTCATGGGACATACTCGAGCTCACTCCATGCTCCCTGGAGCTTTAGCACAAGAGAATGCCCCCCCCCCTTTTTTGTAGTATTTTTTCTTTTATTTATTTATTTTTTGTATTTTTCTGAGGATGGAGATGGGGTCGCAGTCAGACAGACTCCTGCATGCGTCTGACTGGGATCCACCTGGCATGCCTACCAGGGGGGGAATGCTCTGCCCATCTGGGGTGTTGCTCTGTTACAACCGGAGCCATTCTAGCGACTGGGGCGGAGGCCATGGGGCCATCCTTAGTGCCCGGGGTGGTTTTGCTCCGGTGGAGCCTTCGCTGAGGGCGGGAGGAGAGAGACAAAGAGGAAGGAGAGGGGGAGGGGTGGAGAGGTAGATGGGCGCTTCTCCTGTATGCTCTGGCCAGGAATTGAACCCGGGAATCCTGCACACCAGGCCAATGACTCCGACGGGTCTACCATATCATGCTTTTTACTTAAAAAAAAAAAAATTTTACACTTCTTCTGAATGCTGATGAACAGGAGACACCAAATCTTTTTCACCTGCAATCTACTACCTTCTTTTTTTTTTTTTTTTTTTTGTATTTTTCTGAAGCTGGAAACGGGGAGAGACAGCCAGACAGACTCTCGCATGTGCCCGACTGGGATCCACCCGGCACGCCCACCAGGGGCGATGGTCTGCACACCAGGGGGCGATGCTCTGCCCCTCCGGGGTGTCGCTCTACCTAGACCAGAGCCACTCTAGTGCCTGGGGCAGAGGCCAAGGAGCCATCCCCAGCGCCCAGGCCATCTTTGCTCCAATGGAGCCTTGGCTGCGGGAGGGGAAGAGAGAGACAGAGAGGAAGGAGGGGGGGTGGAGAAGCAAATGGGTGCTTCTCCTATGTGCCCTGGCCGGGAATCGAACCCGGGTCCCCCGCACGCCAGGCCAATGCTCTACCGATGAGCCAACTGGCCAGGCCCACTACTACCTTCTTTATTGGATCTATCTAATAACACTGGTTTGTCTTTTTCCAAATGGCTCCAGATATATGGAAAAGATTTATATGGGCAGATGGGGATCCTCAAACCCCTCAGCGAGATCTTCTGAGAATGGCTTTTAAGATACCTAGAGGCAGAAAAAGCCCAATAGAGAGCAGGGGAACTACCAGCTTTTAGGATACACCCTTAAAGGCTCCAACGCCCCAAAGGGGTCTCATAGGATGCCATCTGGGTCCTGCTTCAATAGTGGAAAGGAAGGTCATTGAGCTAAAGCCTGCCAGGCTTACATACCTCTGCTGTGAGGAAACAGGGACACTGGAAGGTGGGCTTACCCCTTGCTCCTCTAAGGGAGGGTTCAGTCTCTTCCAGCCCTGCTCCAGCCACCTATGACCTAACCTTGCCCAGAAAGCTGGGGTTTGCCACTGGGGGCTGAAGGCACCCAGGGCCGTCAGCCCCATCTACGACACTGTGGACGAGCCTGGGGTGTTTCTTCTGAGAAGCAGTTAAACTGATCTCATTTGCACAAGGGCCACTTAACTATGTTTTGCCTGAATAGTCAGGTTTTTTATTCTTCCCTCAAAGATCTCTGTTGTGGGTGTTGATAGTCCTATTTTCTGCTGCTTTGCTTAATATATGGTGTTTTCTTTATCCCTCCTACCTCAGTGCCCCACTCATATTTCAGGCTGGGACCTACTCCTAATTTAGAGCTCTCTTTCCTCCTTTTGTCAACTTGTATTATGAATTTACCTTTGCCATCCAGCTTAGTGTATCCCAAGGTTCTCTTTACCATGCCACAGTCACAGAGCTCCAGGGAAAAGCAACCTGGTCCCAACTCTCCAGGCAGAGGAGAACGGAAGCTCCATATCCACGCATGCTGCAAATGGCTTTTTCCAGTCTACCTGAATCATTGCCAGCTAGAAGCAGCGGTCATTGGGACTTGGACATGAGCTGCAAAGTATAGAATGGTGACAACAATTCCAGTGCCATGCAGACTTTTCCTGTGGGGAACTTTCCTGGACTCCTGCTCCCTGTGACAGCTTCTAACAGACTGAACTGTGGTTGGGTTGCATTTTTCAGGGATTTGGCATGGTGATGGGGCCAACTTGGACTTGGTGAACATGTTAAGGACACTGCTCTTTTATGTATTCTTGCTGTATTGGCCAAGATTTTGCTTAAAGGCTTTTTAATCACTGTAAAAAAATAATAATAGAGGACTGGATGAAGAAGATGGGGCACATATACACCATGGTATACTATTCAGCTAGGAGAAATGATGACATCGGATCACTTACAGCGGAATGGTGGAGTCTTGGTAGCATTGTGCGGGGTGAAATAAGTGAATCAGAAAAAAACAGGAACTGCAGGATTCCATACATTGGTGGGACATAAAAGCGAGACTAAGAGGCATGGACAGGAGTGTGGTGGTTACAGGGGGTGGGGGGAGGGAAGGAGGGAGAGGGGGAGGGGGAGGGGTATAGAGAGAACTGGATGGAGGGTGGCGGAGGACGATCTCTCTTCAGGTGATGGGTATGCAACAGAACTAAATGACAAGATAACCTGGAAATGTTTTCTTTGAATGTACGTACCCTGATTTATTGATGTCACCCCATTAAAATAAAAATTTATTTATAAAAAAAAAATTAAAGAGCCAAAGTATATGACTGTCTTAAAAAAATCATTCTTAGTTCTGTTAATTCATTCTGTATTGTGAAAATATTTGACTTGGAAAACATATTTATCAAGAAGTACATAACATAACAGTGCATGCTTTTAATACAAAGGAGCTAAGAACACACAATGGAGAAAAGAAAGCCTCTTCAATAAATGATGCTGGAAAAACTGGAAAGCTACATGCAAAAAAATGAAACTTGAATACAGTTTGTCCCTCTGTACAAAAATTAATTTAAATTGGATCAAAACCTAAATATAAGATCTGAAACAACAAATTACATAGAAAAAACCTAGTTACTAAACTAATGGATGTTGAAAGTAGAGAGTAGTTTATGAATTTGACCCATAAGAAAAGGGAAATAAAGGTAAAAATAAATGAATGGGACTATATCAATCTAAAAAGCTTCTGCACATGTAGGTAGAGCACAGAGAACATTCCTAGCAGCTGTGGCTGACGCAATGCTGTGAGAACACTCCAGACCTGAAACCCTCCTAGGCACACCCAGGAGAAAGCTCACCCGCTGTCAGGAAGTGACTCAGCGCCAACCAGGCAGCTCCCTGATCTTTTTATCCATTGGCTTTGAAAAACACGCTGTAACACCCTATAGGCTAAACCTGTGTATATAAGCTATCTTACTTCCTGAATAAATCGGATCTGCGTCACTGAACCTGGTCCCCAGAGTCGGGTCTCTGTGTCTCCATCATCCTCATCCCCGGTGGGCCTTGTCCACATTCCAGCGCCTCGAACAGGGACCTAACCAGCACCCAAGGGACAGATGAGTGAGCTTCTGCAATGGAAAACCTTTTCCCTTACTCCCGAGCCCCACAAGCTCAAGCCCTCTATGCCCTATTGCAGAGTAGGCAAGTTAAAGTTAGTGAAAAGGATCTTTGTACCTACTAAAAAATCCTCTCAGGTTTCAACCTTGGCTCCGGGATGCGCCTTTTTGGGACCTCGATACTTGGGCCCGAGCATTCCAGTGCAACTGTTCCGCCAAAGTACATGAAGGACAAACCTTCCCTCTTGGCCTCATTCCTGCCCTGTTAGTGATACATGCCTGCCTGACCAGTGCTCCTCCTGGGGACCCTCCACCAGTGCCAAAAATATTACAGGCTACCCCTCTCTCTGGGGAGCCCCTACCTTCCTATTCAACCCCCTACACTGGGGAGGAAAGTAGTTCAGCTCCGAGTTTGATGGACTTGCAGCCAAGCATGCAGAAACGAAACTAGATATATTAGAAACTGCGCCATCAGCTCTGCCACCTGAAGAAGCGGAGTTGCTACTTCTGCATTCCCTGCCAGAGATCAATGCCCCACCCCAGCCTCTACCCCAGCTTTAACTCTAACACATGTTCCTGCTGTAGACCCATGGGTCAGCCTATATGCCCCCATGTGTCTTTTTCTTCCCCCCCCCTCATTTGTCTTTCTGTCTTGTCTATTTTTCTATATCTCTTGCTCTTTCTCTCTCCCCTTCCCTCTCTCTGAAATGACGCTGGAAGGACCCAGCCACGGCACAGTGGCGGGGAGCACACCCTCTTCTAACGCAAGGGAGAAGTTATGCTTGTGTTTTTCAGCCAATTTGGATCCCAGGAACCCCCCAACCTGCTTGACAGGGTTTCTTAAGTGGTTCAGTCTTCACCCATCCAAAGCCACAGTTCTAGCCTCCTACACACTGACTACGCCTGAGGGGAGGAGGTCTTAAGTGCTCCAGAAGAAGATCTTGCGGCCGGCATGCGTGCCCCACCACCTGGGGGGATGTGGAGGCTTTGGTGGAGCAGTCTCAGAGAATGGCCCCTGATGGGCCCCCAAGGCCCTGGTACTCTGTTTCTCCTCATGTGTGCCATTATCACCACGAACTCCCAGGTGCAAGGAGATCCTCACGTCTGGGCAGCTGTTCCCCACCCTGGCATAATTATGCCTGTTGAAGTTAATAGCCCAGTTTCCAGCAGTATATTCCAGTAACTGCTCCCTTAGTCTCCCTTGTGACAATAGTTACCAGAAACCCCAACAGTGGAACGGCACTATATGGGGTAACCTCAGTGACCCAATGCTACTTAAGTTTACTCTGAATAATAACACCATCTCCTCAGAGGGGTGGATCCTCCTTCGAAATCATACTACGGGGTACTTTGCTGAAAATGGTACTATCAACCAAGGCTCAGTACTTGGCCTACAAGCCCTCCTCCCCCTAGCTACCAACAGCTGGGCCCGCCCCACTAACCTTGCCTTCCCAGGATCACCTTTTGCCCATTCTTGTATGACGAACATCTAAGAACACTCCCGACAGAAGGAATTCCCTGGAGAGACTGCCGCATTGCCTCTGGCCCAGATGCGTGGACCGTCAACCTTGGAGTTTTGCCTCGGAAGCTGAAAGATGGAATACAACCATATGCAGTACGCAGCCCGCAGCAAGCCATTCGTTCTTTGTTTGGATGCTGAGACCTTTGTGGGAAGGAGGTGTGCATGGACCTACGTCAATTTGTTACAATGAAAATGGAACTGTGTTTAACAGCACCCGGAAGGTCTCTGTAACACAATGGGAGGGAAGTGACATCCCGACCCCTAGGAGGAATCCCCTGTTTAAGACCCCCGTTCTATTTCTTAACTAGTCAAACATTACAGAAGCTTGCCTCATTGTTTAATCCAGCTAATCTATTAGCATATAGTATAATAGGTATTATAGTTGTTTTAGTTCTACTAGGGTTCCATTGCATAATGCATAGCATTCAGAAGCTACAACAGCAACAAGCAGTCATCAAGCAAGTTCAAATGGCCTTAATTAAAAGAGAAGGGGAAGATGTAGATAGAGCACAGAGCACATTCCTAGCAGCTGTGGCTGACGCAATGCTGTGAGAACACTCCAGACCTGAAACCGTCCTAGGCATACCATAGAGGGAGCTCACCCACTGTAAGGAAGTAACTCAGTGCTAACCAGGCAGCTCCCTGACCTTTTTAGCCATTGGCTTTGAAGAACACACTGTAACACCCTATAGGCTAAACCTGTGTATATAACCTAGCTTACTTCCTGAATAAATCAGATCTGCATCACTGAACCTGGTCCCCGGAGTCGGGTCTCTGCGTCTCCGTTGTCCTCACCCCTGGTGGGCCTTGTCCACATGCACAGCAAAAGAAACTGACATCAAAACAAATAGTCAATCAAATGAAAGATGATATTTGCAAGCAACAGCTCCCATAAAGGGTAAATATCCAAAATATATGAAGAACTCACAAAGCTCAGTAACAATCAAGCAAACAATCCATTTTAAAAATGGAGAGATGAACTGAAGAGACACTTCTCCCAAGAAGTCATACAAATGACCAACAGATATATGAAAAGATGCTTATCTTCACTAGCTATCAGAGAAATGCAAACCAAAACTACAACATGGTACCACCTCACACTAGTTAAGATTGGCTATTATCAACAAGACAGGTAATAACAAGTGTTGGAGAGGCTGTGGAGAAAAAGGAAACCCTCATTCACCACTCATGAGAACGTAAACTAGTACAACGATTATGTAAGGAAGTATAGTGGTTCCTTAAAAAAATTAATAATAAACTGCTATATAACCTAACAATCCCTCTAACTGGGTATCTAACTCCAAAACTCAAAAACATTGATATGTAAAGACATTTACACCCCCAAAATATACACTAATTAAAAGTGATTTGACTTTGGGTGATGGGTATACAACATAATCAACCATTCAAATGCTATAGAAAAGTTTGCCTCTTATTGATCAATGTCACCCCATTAAATTTGATTTTCTAAAAATAAGCACTTAAAAAAGTAACGGTTCCAACCTATGTATTAAGTGACTTAAAAGGCTATTAGCATATGACTTCACTCATTTGAGAAATCCAATGAACAGTGTGAACTGAGCAATGAACAGAGGCAGAGGCTGGATCAAAGGGACCAGAGGGAAAGCGGACAGAGGGAGAGTGGAAGAGAAGATGGGATCAGAGAAGGGAAAGAAATTAATGAAATTATATATAGATAACACATCATTATAGTGAACAGGACAGCAAATTCTGGAGGGAAGGGCGGAGGATATTAGGGGGAGGGGGTATGGGGGTGAGGGGAATGAAAGGATGGGGGAAGATATATTCAGTAGGACACTTGTATCTATGTATACACAAATTAAAATCATCAATACAAATAATCACAAGAAGTATCACATCTGTCAGAATGACTATTATCAATAAATCAACAAACAAGTGCTGGCAAAAAAAAAAAAAGGCTACTAACAAATACTTCAGTTGGAAAAAAAAAGCAGTGTTTTGATGACTTAATAATATCTCTTTTCAAATGACTGTAATCCAAAAATACTATTTAACATTCTACATCTGTTCTTTCCAATAAAAATAAATATGAATCACATATTAATTTAGATTTTCTACATGCTGTATTAGAAAAGTAAAATTTAATACCTTTTATTTTAACCCAATATATTAAAAATATAATCATTTCAATATTTATTCAATATAAAATTTAATGAGATATTTATCTTATAAGAGGGGACAAAGGCTTGAAATTTAATGAACATTTGACACTTACAACATACCTTAGTTGGAACTAGTCACATTTTAAGAGTTCAATAGTCCCATGTGGCTACTGCCTACCGTAAAAACTGTTCAGTTGTAGAAAATAGTCTGCAGAACCCAAATCCTTATTTGCTTTACTTTTAAGTAATAATATTATTTACACTAGCAGTTTTCCTCTTAAAATTCTGCTTCATTATTTACTTTTTATAATTAATATTTATTTCAGTAGCTTGATGTGACAAAAGTATTCTCAGAATGACATAAAAAATAAAGTGAATAAGATGTTTATTTTGTAAGGACATGATATAGAAAGGAAAGTAGGAGAGTTTGAAAGGGCAGGGGTCAATACTAGAGCTGGAGAACAATACAGAAAAATATTTCTCAATTATTTTATAAGATTATTCAGTATTACTACAAGATGAAGGGAGGAATGTAATAGTAATATTCATAAATGTTATACTTGAAAGTTTACTTGAAAATATAATTTCTTAATTATTTCACAAGAAAATAATTTATTAAGAATAAAATTTGTATTTTATTATTAGTGGTAATTATCATTGCATCATATAATTAAAATTCAACTGATGCTTATATTGCCTAATTGGTGTTTAGTTACTGTATCTATTTATTTTATTCATATTTTTCAAATCAATTTATTCAGACAATTAGTTTGACTAAGGTTTAAAGCTAACTAAAACAATTTGATAAATTTTTATTTTTGCTTCTAATAGACAGGAATAACATTTACCACTTTAAGTACCCAGAGTCTTTTGTTTCCCCTAATACTTGTAGAATCTTTGACATGAAATGAATTTTAGAGATAATTGAATTCAACAATTTTATTTAGTAGATAAGAAAACTGAGAAACAGAGAAGTTAAGTGACTTGCCATAGGTCACAAAACTAATTAGTGACTCAGTTTAAACTAGTTTCTATTTTCTGTTTTACAGCTTACTGTACAACTTTGCTCCTTACGTTCTCTGCAAAGTACTCAATAAACCACAGTGAACTGTGACATCTACAAACACTAGTCTTGCATGATCTGTAGAAAGAAAATTTTCTAATATACGGATTAATTTTTTTCTGTATTACTATATTTTACCCTATTACTCTCTGTCACATCTTGATTAAAATATGGCCAATTTATCTAGCTGGTGTAATTCATATTTAAATAAGAAGTGACCTGAGAGAAAAATAGTCTTTAATTGGAAACTTGAGAATAAGCTATTTAAAAATGAAAGGTCCTTGCTAGAATAAGTATATAGAAAAAATATTTGGTTTTAGTCCAATAATACTTTGCTTCCACTTCTTACCATTACCACTCTATTCAGGCATGACTTCTGAAAGCTATAGGTCAGATACATATCATATAAAGGCACAAAGCATATAATATTGTGAAACAATACATATATCACATTGAGAGTTGGTATGCTATTTTCTGGGAGATACATGATATTTTGAAAGTAATTTAACCATTTGCTTTATATTTTTGGCTAATATTGTATCTTTTGAGTTATCCATCCTTTTATTCCTTTCTTAATTTAACAAATATTTTGTAAAGATTTACTATGTGCATGTTGGTAAAAATGTTTGTAAAGGCCCTGGCCGGTTGGCTCAGTGGTAGAGCATCGGCCTGGCGTGCAGAAGTCCCGGGTTTGATTCCCGGCCAGGGCACACAGGAGAGGCGCCCATCTGCTTCTCCGCCCCTCCCCCTCTCCTTCCTCTCTGTCTCTCTCTTCCCCTCCTGCAGCCAAGGCTCCATTGGAGCAAAGATGGCCCGGGTGCTGGGGATGACTCCTTGGCCTCTGCCCCAGGCGCTAGAGTGGCTCTGGTCGCAAAAGAGCGACACCGAGGAGGGGCAGAGCGTCGCCCCCTGGTGGGCAGAGCGTCACCCCTGGTGGGCAGAGCGTCACCCCTGGTGGACGTGCAGAGTGGATCCTGGTCAGGCGCATGCGGGAGTCTGTCTGACTGTCTCTCCCCGTTTCCAGCTTCAGAAAAGTACAAAAAAAAAAAAAAAAAAAGAAAAAAAAATGTTTGTAAAATATGCTTTTTATGTTTGCTGGCTTATCATTTGCATTGGGGGCTGGGGAGCGCCAGGTATATGTGGTCTATGAAATTGCAAATTACCTTCTTGCTTGGGAAAGGCCATTGTTTTGCTAATGTTTGCTGGGGGAGGGATTTTGATTGCGCCAGCCTTTTTCGAAAAGAGGCAGAAGAAAGCCATGTTTGCAGAGTGAGATCAGAGAGAACACAGAATGCTGAGGAAGAAGCCATGATGGCAGGGAAAGAGAAGTTCTATAGATGGGGAACCAGAGCTGAGGGGTTTTGCTAGCTCCACTAAGACTGGTGGGGCCTTTGAGTCTAGGAGAAACCGAAAAAGATTCTCCTGGCTGTGGAACCAGAGAATGTGTCAGGGCTTTGAGAGCCACTGAAAGAGAGGGAAGAGGTCTTCCCTGTGTGTTTGATTGTCAACCAATGCGAGACTTTAATAAAGGGATGGCCCACCATTTTTTGGCTCCACTGTTTCTTTACCAAGTGTCTGAATTCAATGAGAACCTGCACCTGAATGGCCATGACGAAAGCGACCCCTGGCCCTTACAGTGCCGCACAAACATATGAGTTCCCGAAGGTGAATTTTAGTTACTGAAAAGAAACATAAATTACTAAATAAATATATTATTACCTGTGCGGTGAGAGTAAGGATTAGAGAGGAAAAGAAATACATCAAATTACTTGATAAAGGTGGAGTTCTGTAAAAAATGAACAGATGCACAAAGGAAATGAGGGAGCAGACCATGCGGAACTTGTCTCCTGTTAAAAAACATGCTTTCCCTGCTGAAGGAAGGGGTGGAAGAAGAGCAGGGCAGAAATATATTGAGTGCGTGGGAAACTGATAGAATAAAAGATCAGATTTATTGAAATGTCCTCAGGTGTCATATGCTTTTATTTCTGTTTTAAAAGAATTCTTGTGGCACTCGGTTGAGATTGACAATGGATAGGAGAAGAGAGGGAGCAAAAAGTTCTGGCAGTGAGCTGATGACTAGTACAGACGTGATGATGGAAGCTTGGCTAAGGCACTATCAGTGATGGAGGTGAGAAGTGGTTAGGTTTGGCATATGCTTAGGATGTTAAATATAACTCCAAATTTATGGCTGTAGTAGCTAGAAGGTCGGTGATATTCTTTGCTCATGATGGAATTCCTTGTGGTATATCATGTTCAAGGAGAAAAAGAAGTTAAGAATTAACACTTAAATGTGATAACCTTTTAATATATAGACATACAAGTGGAGAAGAAGGGTAAACAATTAGGCATGCAAGTCTGCAATACAAAAGAGATAACTGCTTAAAAGTTAGAAAAACTGTCACAGGACAACTTTCTTAGCAAAGCATTTATTTTCACCCCCATCCACAAGTTCTAACCTTGGTTCCTTTCTTGACATTATCTTTCATTATAAATAATTTATCATAAAAATGAGACCAAATTATTAGAATATCTGGTACAATAACTAAATCACTAGAAATAAAAATATGGGCATTATTGGAGGGTAATTTCTCTACTGCTTTACTTTTACATTCACTCAGAAATTCACATGTGAACTGTTTAAAGGAATTGGGACTATGAAATCTTGTATTTAAGGGTATGGTCAAATACTGAAGAATCTAACGGATAGCAGATGTTGCTAGAGACACTGCTATGGAAGAGCAAGCAGCAGTCCAGCCTGTTCCATCAACGTGAATGTACCCTTTTTCTCTCACTATTGCTCTTCCTCTTGCTCTCACTTGAGCTCTCACTGTGTCACAGACATACGAATATACATGAACACAGTGGGACACATACAGTCATTAGAAAACACCACAGCTGGAGGAAAAAAGACAATTAAGATTAGCAGTTGCAACCTGGCTTTTTATTTCACACATTTAAATAAAAAAGCACTTTCACAAACCTTCCAAAGATTAAGCAAATAAAAGCTTTCCTCACTTATTATCCATTATAAGAAGGTAATTCTTGCTCTGGCAGGTTGGCTCAGTGGTAGAGCGTCGGCCTGGCATGCAGAAGTCCCGGGTTCGATTCCTGGCCAGGGCACACAGGAGAAGCGCCCATCTGCTTCTCCACCCCTCCCCCTCTCCTTCCTCTCTGTGTCTCTCTTCCCCTCCTGCAGCGAGGCTCCATTGGAGCAAGGATGGCCCGGGCGCTGGGGATGGCTCCTTGGCCTCTGCCCCAGGTGCTGGAGTGGCTCTGGTCGCAAAAGAGCGACACCCTGGAGGGGCAGAGCATCGCCCCCTGGTGGGCAGAGCGTCGCCCCTGGTGGGCTTGCCGGGTGGATCCCGGTCGGGTGCATGCGGGAGTCTGTCTGACTGTCTCTCCCCGTTTCCAGCTTCAGAAAAAAAAAAAAAAAAGAAGGTAATTCTTGAGTTAAACTCATAAAATTGAGTTTATGAAGGTATTTTTCTGGAAGACAGAAGGCAAAAGTCAAACTTATTTTTTAAAAACACTAGTATTTTAAGTGTGAGGATTAAAATTCTCAATCCTAAAAGAAGTTTATTTGTTTTAGTGTTCTTATTTAAACATTCAAGGAGTCTTGCTCTAGTTATTACATTTTTATATGAATGATGAGCAAATTTAGTTTATGAATGAGGCTAGCATAATTTCACTAAATGGGTTTGCATATGAGTTCTGTTTTGTACTGACATTTTCTCTAGAACCTGTGCAATTGAAATCCATACTTCCAAACATTAAGGACTGGTGATACAACAGAATAGGCATCTTGACTTTCTAACTGTAACTGACATCTATAGAACCATAAATCCCTTGAGCACAAATGTCAAGACAGGAATGACATCCACAAAGTAAATTGCAACTTATTGTCTTATTGTCTAAGACCAAGTTCCACGTACTCATCTATTTTAATGGTTCATATAGATGTTGAATGAATTATATTTTTCTGATAAGGTATATTAAATTATTCTATTTATTTCTCATTTATATTCTGAGTTGTCAACATCAATATAAAGAACTCTACTTCCTTATGCATTCCGTATAATGTTCTAAAATAAGGTTTATTTCAAATTGCTCTGAAACATATATGTATCTTTACAATGCTATTTGGAAATCACTCATACATTATGAATAAAGCTTGTGAATGACTATATATATATATATATATATATATATATATATATATATATATATTTGTATTTTTCTGAAGTTGGAGACGGGGAGGCATGCACACGACCAGGATCCACCCGGCACGTCCACCAGGGGGCGATGCTCTGCCCATCTGGGGCGTCATTCTGTTGCAACCAGAGCCATTCTAGCGCCTGAGACAGAGGCCATGGAGCCATCCTCAGCACCCAGGCCAACTTTGCTTCAGTGGAGCCTTGGCTGCGGGAGGGGAAGAGAGAGACAGAGAGGAAAGAGAGGGAGAGGGGTGGAGAAGCAGATGGGTGCTTCTCCTGTGTGCCCTGGCCAGGAATCGAACCCGGGACTCCTGCACGCCAGGCCGATGCTCTACCACTGAGCCAACCGGCCAGGGCCTTATATTTTATTTTTTTACTCAGCCAAATCATTTTTATTATTAGTTTTATTTAAAGTTATATATCTCAGATTTTCTTAAGGATGTAACATTTTATATATATATTTATAATATGTAACACACAAATATCTTAATGATATAACATGTTTTTCTTCCCCTTCACTCTCACTTTCCTTTTTCTTTTATCCCTCTTATCCTCTTTAAATTCTTCCAACAAACACATATTTACTACTAGAAAGACTTCCTGAATATTAATCAGAGGGGTAAAGTTTTTAATAATTACTTGTTATTCTACTTTAAGAAGCATAAATAATAATTTTGATAAATATTTATTTTTATGTTCTTATTTAAATGAAAGTCATGATATCCCCACTTTGGTTCTTCTGACAAAATCTCCCAGAAAGAATGTTATGTGGAGGGTGAGGGGACTACCTGGAGACACTGGAGAATAAACAAAATGATCCTCTGGGCAGAAAATGGCATTCAGAAGCAAAAGTACTGAGTGAATTTCCTGTTTTCATAATGTGTAGCCTGAGAACAAGCCTCAGTTTGCCTTTGTAAGGCAGTTAAATCTCTGATAGAACATCTATGGTCTTGATGTTCTGAAGATCAGTAGGACAGGGTTTAGGACAATTACAAATAACAGAAAATGAAGGACAATATTTATGAAAGGAGAGACCAGACAAAAGTAGCCTGTATTTTTTTTTTTTTATAAATTAATCCCTGAACCATGCATACGGGGCATGTATCAGGAAGTCATTAAGAGGCTAAGAAAAAACAAATTCGATTGATACTTGAGCTATTTGTTCAGCAGGCAGGATTAATATAGACAATTTACACCTAGACACATATAGCTGAAATCCAAAATAAGTAGATTTTTTAAAGAAGTCAGCGAAAAATAAAAGGCACAAATCTTTTACAGAATGATAATTAGAATGATTACTGAATACTTATCAGACACAATGTATGTCAGAAAACAATGAAAAAATATACTGAAAACATTGAAAGAAAATAAAAATAACTCTTATGCCAGAATTTTATATTCAGCAAAGATATCCCTCAAGAATACAGTCGATTAAGACATTTTCTAATAATAAAAACTAAGAGAATTTGTCTCCAGCAGATTCAAATTTCTAGAATGTTAGAGGAAAATTAACCAAACAAAACTCAGAGCAGAAAGAAATGAAGTGCATTTGAAATTGAAATATTTGGCTAAATACAATTTTTTAAAATCCTCATTCATTTATAAAAGTATGTGATAATTCAAAGAAAAGAATTATAACTTATTATGAATTGTAGGAGAATTTATATTTTTGGATTGTGGAATTTAAGCAAGATTTTAACATTATATTGTGGGATTATAACATAGTATTTTTGTATTTGGCAATTCAAACAGTGAAATGTGGACCTGAGAAATACTGTATCTGTTATCTGAACACTAGACTGTGTAGAGCTGAGGATGTACATCATAGTTACTACAGTTGTGATCTCAACCCCAAAGAATATTTTGCAATGACTGAATATATTTTTTATTGTCACAACTGAGGGGAATGATGTCTTACTAACATTGAATGTGTAGAAAATAGGGATGCTGCTTATTTTCTTTTACAATACTCAAGAAAGCCCCACAATGGCCCAAATGTCAATCATGCCAAGATTGAGAAATCCTACTTTAAAGTAACTACTAAAATAGAAATAAAATGAAATAATGCAAAAAGGTAAAATAAGTAAAAATTGAATTATATTTTAAAAATTTAGTTACTCCAAAGGCAGACAAGGAAAGAGAAAATGACAAACATAAGAAAAAGGGCAGAATAACAGAAAACAGGAAATTATGGACATAAATCCAACCAGATAAATAATTACATTAAATATTAGTGACTGAACTCTCCAATTAAATAGGAGTTATGAAAATTCTATCTCATCCTTATTTAACAATCTGAATGGGATTTGTATTATGTTGTGATGGGTAAATAGTGCAGGTTTATTATTTGTACTTGTGATATTTGTGCATGTTATGTGAAGCAAACATCAGCATGTTAGACGTGTATTTGAGAAGAGAAAAATAAATATGTTTGCGAAGAAGTTAAAAATACTTACTGTTTCCTCCTCTTCTGTATTGTCCTTAGAGAAACTGCTTTAGCCATGTGATCCTGAATTTGGTCATAACTAATGGGCACCATTAAATTCTTGATCTTAGAGGAATCAGTTTATGTTTTGGATCATGCAGATCAGATAGTTTCACACAAAAATTTGAGCTAAATTCCAGAAACAGTGTGGGATTAGAACTAACCAATGTTTTGTTAGAGAACTCATGAACTTGTTATTGTGTCAGGATATTCCTCCTTACTGATTTGGGAGTCTGCATCTTCATCCTTAAGTATTATCAGATTCTATTGACATACTTCTTTTAACTTGTGCTGTAATTGGTACACTTCAGATTCTTGTATGAAACATTAGAATGAGTTTCATAGTAGTTAAAAGTTGTGAATACAGGGGGTCTTTGGATTACAACAGTCTCAACATATGACATTTCAAGTTTACAGTGCTCACTCACATAAAAAGGTAAAAATATTGAAACATGAGTGTTTGTTTTTTCAGAGATAGAGAGAGAGAGTCAGAGAGAGGGATAGACAGGGACAGACAGACAGGAATGGAGATATGAGAAGCATCAATCAATAGTTTTCATTGCACGTTGCGACACCTTAGTTGTTCATTGATGGCTTTCTCATATGTGCCTTGACTGTGGGCTACAGCAGACTGAGTAACCCCTTGCTCAAGCCAGCGACCTTGGGTCCAAGCTGGTGAGCTTTTGCTCAAACCAGATGAGCCCACGCTCAAGCTGGCGACCTCGGGGTCTCGAACCTGGGTCCTCCGCATCCCAGTCCAATGCTCTATCCACTGCGCCACTGCCTGGTCAGGCAAAACACAAGTGTTTTAACTTACATCACTAGTGTTGTACTTACAGACTACGTGGGACAACTAGTTTGGTTGCACACAGAGAAAGAATTCAGAGTAACAGGACGTATGAGTGAGGGAGTTGGCATCCCCCAGTACACTTACCTATGCCATTTTGGACTGTTAAAAGCACAAGTGTTCCATTTGTGTTGCTTTGTTTGGTGAGATTTTGGCCCTTATCATGGCTCCTAAACAAAAGTCAGAGTCTTCAGATGGTAGTGCTTCGAAGAGGAAAGCAATCACTATGGATGTCACAAAGCTACTGGTATCACATGGAGAGGAGATGTCTGCTGAGGACTCATTCAGCTGGAGAAGCAGCTGATCAAAGAGAAAGAGACAGAAACCCCAGAACCCAAGTGATTTATTACCAAGGTTTGACAGAAGATTTTTTTCTATGGTAGAGGATGGGTTGGCAAAATTTTAGGCTGAGGACCTTAGTGATGACAGATTCAGTAAGGTCTACAGAACCATTATGGATGCCTTGCAATGCTATCAGTAGATTTTGGAAGAGAAGTCATCAACTTTCCAGACTAGCCTGGAACAATTCTTTAAGAAGGTAGAGAGGCTTGCAACAGAACTGTACCCTCTACATCAGCTGCTTCTTGAGATGAAACACCTGTAAGTTCAGGTAGAATCATCTCCAGCATCTTCTGCATGTTACTTAGGCAATCCTGATTCACCTGACCCAGTATCTCCAGCACCTTCTGCAGGTTTCCTGCCTCTCCAGCTTCCTCCTCCCAATAAGTTACTCTTTCCCACCTTGCAATGCCCCTTCCAGAGTGCAAGGCAACCACGCAAATAAAGGTAAGAAAAAATTTTTGCATTCATTTTTTTTATTTTACTACAGTACAGTGTATAGTACAATATATTTATGTCTTTTTCCTTTTTCTGTGGCTTTGTTATGTTTTAATGTTCTAGATTATAATTTTATAACTGTGTTAGAATAGGTAAGTGACTTAGGCTAAGGAGTGTTTTGACTTACACCAAAATTTGGGTTACGTCACTGTCATAGGAAGGGAACTGTGTTGTAACTTAAGGACCCCTGTATACTTTTTTATATAAAAAGTCAAAAAATGCCTTATTTTCTTGTCAAATAACTAAATGAACCACCATTAGGAAATAAGATGGATTTAAACAAAAACGACTGTGTCTTGATTCCTGAAAAACAAAATCTTTAAAATTCATATTGGAAATTATAAGCTATTGCCAATATTAAATGGGTTTACTTCTCAATATATTAAACAATTAAGCCATCTGATTTCTACAGAACGATTGTTACTTTAGTGACTTAAAAACTAGTTTATATAAAGCATATCTAGAATACAAGGGCTCTTGGTGACAATTTATTTCAAATCATCTTTTGCTGATTTGGGCTTGCAAACAGAAATGGTACTGCACTCACTGGAGAATTACACATCTTTATATAATCAATAAACTTTTTCTTAGTATACTTATTGTTCTGAAAACACTCTCAGGTGGCTTTATTTTTATACCAGCGCCATGAGATAATCCTAAATTATTATAATTTGGGGGACAGATTTTCTCATGAGCTAAATATTCTAGACCAGGTGTTGTAAACTAATTTTGTTTATGCTGTTTCAACATGCAAAGGCTAAAAGAAGCCAACTTTACAAATAGAAAATTGACAAACAGTTGAGACAAGATAGAACCATCAGAGCTGTAAAACAATAACAAACACAATATTTTGTACCCTGGTGTTGTTTGCAAAATAAAACAAAAAGATTTTCATATGGTTTTATTGTTCATTAATCTAGCATAAATATAATGTATGAAATTAATTAAAATATTTGGAAGAGTTTCTTTGTTCATTTATAAGACTGAGATTTTTATCATAAGATACATATTTCAAATTGTTAGATATGTCAACTGAAGGCCATTGGTGTCCATTCAACACTAACAGGAGTCCCAATTTGAAACATGATGAAGATGGAAACTTTATTCTGTGCAAACAGCTCAATTATGATGCATCATGACTATGAATACAGCACAGCTGTTTCAAAGACCTGGACCCAGGTGGCCCTGGCTGAAGCAAAGCCCTCTTTAAGCTAGACAGCTCTGCTCTTTGCTGGTCTGCTTGTTCTGATGAGTCATCTTCGATGTTGCTCCAGGTAGAGAAACAGTCCTCAATCTTCAGTGAAACAGAAAAGTGCTCTCTCAGAGCCAGAGGAAAGCTGACTTATATAGACAGCAATCCCTGCACCAGTCTCTGATTGCTTTGTCCTAGGCAAATGAGGACTACAAATTATTACAGATTTATTGGTCCAGAAGACACTGTCCTCATTGGTCAGAATAGTGTCACTCTGATTGGTCAGTGAAGAAGATGATGGCAATATAACTATGCAGCTCCAATTGGATTGGGAAAACCTTGGTCCTATTTGTTAAAATAGGTATCCTGAAACGCTTTTGTAAGGGAAGGCTCAGATGGTAGGAACACAGTGCAGGCAGTCACAGTTCAGTGCAAAGGTAGCTAGTTTAGTGCAGGCTTCTTCCTGAAATGCAGTTTGCATGAGAAGCCCTGTTGTTTTCATTTGACCCCAGTTAGCCTCCATGAGCCCTTTTTAGTATGTATCTTTATTCTCAGGGTCCACAGATATATAGTTTAAATTATGAAATGTAATTGTTTTAAAATAACAATGAAGGTATTCAAATAATAGTGATTGTATGTTAAAGGAAAGTCTTAAAACTATTGTTGTGGTCACATCTGTACCTCTCATATCATGTTGATTTATTCTTCTGTGAATTTGGAGTATTGAGTGAAAGAGATGAATACATTCAGAAGTATGATTAGGAGTAACAGAAAAGCCATGAAGATGTAAGTACAACATAGAGAACATTGTCAATAATATTGTAATAACTATGTATGGTGCCAGGCGGGCCTGGAAATATCAGGGGGAACTTTATGAAGTATATGATTGTCTAACAGTTATTCTGTATACCTGAAACTAATATAAAATAAATAATATTGAATATAATCTGTTATTAAAAAATAAAATTTAAATTCAAAAAGAAACTTCTTTTTTTATCAAGTTGAAAATAATATTGTATTATTATCTCCTGTAATAAAACCATACTTCTTAGTTAGAGTTTATTTTGCAAGAATGATATTTTCAAAGTACGTATCACCAATAAATCATAAATGATTTTTAACCAGTTATCCACCAACAGTTTTTTCCCCTCAGTTCAAATTTACAAAGCTGCTTTATGAGTATAAATTTAATAAATATGTAACTCTTTAGGGCTCATTTATAAAAGAAAATGTATTATGATTATGAATGAAAATTAACAAATCAGTCAACAACTAAAACTAAACAACAACAACAATAAAATAAACAAAATCAAAAGAATAACAGCTTCTAGAATAGCATTAAAAAGGTGTTTCCATTGCATTCTGACATTTAGTTTACAGGTAAAACATGATTTTACACATAAAAAAATATCACTCTCATTCTAATTTCTCTTTATGCAACTAATTCTCCCAATTTGAATGTTAGCAACATTTTTAGTCTTCATCTTAGTATTTTTTTAAAGTTATGATTATATTTTTATCTTTTTTCTTTCTCTGTCTCACTCTAATTCTAGCGCTAGCACTTTCTCCCTTTCCGATTAATTAACCTGGCCAGCAGGTTGGGAGTAGTAAATGGGTAATGTCTCCCATGGAAAACCATACTTCCACTGTGAGATTATTTGGCTAGTTAATTTTAAACAGGCAAACATTAGCCCTTTATTTTTTAGATAGTTTTTTATTTCTGTTACTCATATGATTATGTATTTTTACAATCTATGCCATCATCCCTTTTGTATATCCTATTATTTGTGTATGATATCTTTTGCTTTAGTCTCCATAGCATTCTTTTATACTTACAAGTAATTTTTGTTTTTGTTTTTATTAGGTCGCACTTCCTTTATTAAATATACCATATCATAAATGCAATTTTTAAGCGTGTCTTTTTTTTGTTTCCCTGTTACATTATAAATTATGGCAATTATAATTTATATTTCTAACATTTATCTATTCTATAATCAGTATTTGCAATTATATTTGCCTAATTAAATATCTTTGCATTTTTATTTTTTCTTTCAGTTGGGTCTCTCTTTACTAAGCTACTGGGTGATCTTCTACTGCCAACACACTTCAGTCAATCTCGATTCCCCCAGCGGTCATAGAACTCAGACCACTGAGAGCTACTAGCAATTATGAAATGACAGGCGATGAAAGGCAATTAAAGGTTGAGCCAAAGAAAACAGACTGGCAAGCTGTGAGTCCAGTGTTTTGAGAGAAGTGTTGGATTTCTCAGGATTCTACAGAAGTTGTGTACAGTACAGAATGGCGCACATGGGCCCACAGATCTGAACTAAGTCAGCAATTTTTTCACAGACTCTACCAGAGACGCTGTGCCCTTCTGGGTGTCCCTAGTATTATAATGCATGGTACACTGCATGAAGTCTGTTGATAAAATGTTACTTACTTTAGTTTTGAAAATAATGACTTTTTAGAAAAAGAAAGACTTTTATTAAAAAGTTAAGCAATATCTAAAGCTCAAAAACTGGAATGCTTAAAAAATTTCTTTATCATTTAGAAATATTCATCAGCATTTGATGATCATTATTATATTCAGGCCTTGCTTATGTATAGGTATGATATGTATGTGTACATGTACATCTATATACACATATATGTATATATTATACATCATAAAAGTATATGCATGTATGCATGGAAATTAGGTTATGTCACTGTTAACCAACAACTCAAGAATACTAAGTTATTTCTTAGTTTACCCCTGAATCCTTACTATGGAACCCAGGTTAGTTGATCAGGCTGTATCTTAACCTATTTAATTTGCTATATAAAGAAAAATATGATTATGAAATTCTCACCATTAATTTATAAAACTTGATAATTTCTTTTTGCAATTATTTATTCATTATAGACAGGGGAGAGAGAGAGAGAGAGAAAGAGAGAGAGAGAGAGAGAGAGAGAGAGAGAGAAGGGGGAGGAGCAGGAAGCATCAACTCCCATCTGTGCCTTGACCAGGCAAGTCCAAGGTTTTGAACCAGCAACCTCAGCATTTCCAGGTTGACACTTTATCCACTGCGCCACCACAGGTCAGGCCTCTTTTTGCAATTAATACAAAGGTAATTTTTCTCATTGAAGAGTCAACATTGTCTTTGATTTTTTATTATGATATCCTAATGCAATATATTGATCAGAAACATATTAGAGAAAATCTTAGACTCATGGGCCCCTGGCATTCTTTTTCTCCTTAGTTCTTCTTGTTGTTGTTAGTAAAAGTAAGATTAAATGAAAAAGTTAAGTGATACATATTAATAAATACCAAATGGTTTTATTTACATATACAGTCATCTTGACATACATTGTTATTTATGGAAAAGGTAAAATGGATGTCACCATGACCTTTCATTTTACATAGAAAAATGGAACTCACATTGCAAGTTGCTTTACCCCATGGCTAAATTATTATATCAGTGGAAAAGTGTATTCTGAAAAGTTTTGTAACAGGATTAACAGTTTGATGCCAGAATGTATTTGAATAATACAACTGACCAGAGGCGGATTTAACAGTAGGCACAACGGGCATGCGCCCTGGGCCCTGACTTCTGAATAGCCCCGAAAAATGCCAACTTTACACTTTTTTAATGAGAGCAGGTTTGGCTTCATATGTGCAATTTTAACATTAATAGAACATATATGTTTTATTTATTTAAAAATATGGTTAACATGTATTTTTATTTTCCTTGTCTCTCTCTCTTTTTTTAAGGGCCCAATATTTTTCTCTGCTCCCGGGGCCTTAACCACCCTTAATCCACCTGTCTAACTGACTCACCTTGTTCTGATTTCATAAACAACAAACAACTTCCATATTATAACAATTTTCCTGGCAGTTTTTAATTTTTTTACTAATTCAGAGTATTTTTAGCTGAGGTTTCAATGTACTTTACTGTTGCATTGTAGATTGTGACAAAAAAAATCTGACATTTTACTTCATATAATAATCTCTTTGAGTTATATACTTTCAAATCATTTCAAAGAGATCTTTATTTACTTAACAAAAATGTTTCTGATAATGCAAAGCTAAAAGCATAACTTTAAATGATGTCCAACAAATTGTAAAAATCAACTTTGCCTGACATTTTCCTTCCTTGATGTAACCCCCTTAAACTCCTGACAATGAGAAGTAGTTTTAAATTATGATTGCTATTTACTGATGAAATAAATTAATATGGTAGTGAGAAAATTCCAGTTTTAAAAAAAAACATGGATTAGGAATTCTCTCATAATATGCATTACTGTTCACCTTATTCTTTTCATATGTTTAGATATAATTGACATATAAATTTCTACTAGTTTCAGGTGTAAAAAAAGTGACTCAGTATTCATTCACTATTATTCCTCTATGTGGAAGAGAAACTAAAATTTTGGTTGTAAGAATATCATAATCTCACATATGTTATCACCAATAGATAGCAGCCGAGCTGTAGTAATGCATTCTTCATTTTCCAAGTACATATCAACTGATAAGTAAGTGAAGATAATCTACATTATATTGCATAATGCACTAGGTTATGTCAATAGTTTAAAAATAATATTTAATTGACTTCTAAAAGTATTATTTAATAAAACAAACAGGTCATTAATGGCTTCATTTCTTGCATCAAGATATTATAAAGAAATTGCAAACCTTAGTGTCATTTTTAAAGAAAAGGATATGGACCAAGAAACATTTTATTTTGCTTTGTTCAAAACAGACTTTTGGGCTATATATTTTATAATCTTCAGTAATCTTCCCTTTCTTTTACTTATGTAATACAATTCTGCTAAAATTGACAATCTTTTCTGATAAAGAATACCAAGTGCTCCTTTCTGTCTCTTTTTTTTTAAGTTATGTTATGAAATATAAGCCAGATTTGTAGTTGCTGATTATTTGATAGTTTGTCTGCATTAACAAATTGATTTGCCTTATTATAGGAAATCTATATATACTTAGTTACCTAATAAAAGTACTTCCCTCTGCTTCATTTTCCCATCAACTTTTCTGAAAAAAATATTTTAATTATGAAAATTCTCTTGCAAGAGAATATATTTCACATTTTAATGGTCATGCAACTACTGTTCTAAATCTGTCAACCTGTGTTAAGTATCTAAAGGCAGAATTTAACATGAGTGAGTATTCTCTTTACAAACTCAATTTTAAACGCATACATTTTATTGTGTGTGAAAATAATTTAAACAATAATTAGCCACCTGCCCATCATTTTACAAGTGAGGCTCACTGAACCTGCAATTTTCCAATTACACAAACAATTATATTGCTTGCATTTGTCAACAGTAAAACAAATTTAGGCAGATTTTTTTTTATACTGAAGGAATGATATGTCAATGGCTTGTTTTTAGTTCGGTATATAAAACTCCATGTTTTATGTTTGTTAGTTATTTTTTTACAGTAATTATTTATAAAATAATTATTTGTTTTGTTACCATACTTTTCCCCTTAGCTGTGTATATAATGAATTTTGGTGTTATGTTTTTCTCTTTTGTTGTCTTTCCAGAGTGGAAGTTTGTCCTCTAACTCCAATTATGTAAAATAAAGATGTTATTTGTAAAAATATTTTATTTTTAGTTGATTAATAAGTATATGATAACAATGCCTTGATTTAAGAGCTCTTAAAAGGAATATATATATATTTCAAATATATTTATTTCTCATTGAGTACATCAGGTGTGAAATTAAACAGTTTTCTTTAACTTTAGCTTAGAGAGCCAATTTGTTGAAAACTTAATTGTTATTCATTCTTTTAGACACACACCCTGAAGCAGGATAGCTGGATCATGTGTTAGTTCCATTTTTAGAACCTCCATAGTGTTTCCATAGCATATGCACCATTTGACAATTCAATTTCTTCACATTATCACCAACATGTATTATTTGTTTAAATTTTTGTTTTTCATAGTACTCATTTTAACAGATATAAGGTGATAAGTCATTGCATTTCTAAATTTTTTATTGGTCTGACCTTTGGTGGTGCAGTGGATAAAGAGTCAACTTGGAATGCTGAGGTCACTGTGCCACTTCAAAACCCAGGGCTTGCCTGATCAGGCAGTGGCACAGCGGATAAGAGCGTCGGACTGGGATGTGGAAGACCCAGGTTCGAGACCTCGAGGTCGCCAGCTTGAGCACGAGCTCATCTGGCTTGAGAAAAAAAAAAAAAAAAAAAAAAAAGCTCTCCAGCTTGGACCCAAAGCCCCTGGCTCGAGCAAGGGGTCACTCAGTCTGCTGAAGGCCCACGGTCAAGGCACATATGAGAAAGCAATCAATGAACAACTAAGGTGTCGCAACGAGAAACTGATGATTGATGCTTCTCATCTCTCTCCTTTCCTGTCTGTCTGTCCCTGTCTATCCCTCTCTCTGACTCTCTCTCCGTCCCTGTAAAAAAACCCAAAAAAAACAAACAAACAAACAAAAAAACAACCCAGGGCTTGCTTGGTCATGGCACATATGGGTGTTGAAGCTTCCTGCTTCTCCCCCCATTCTTTCTCTCTCTCCTCTCTCTGTTTATCTATCTATCTATCTATCTATCTATCTAATCTCTTCGCTCTTCTCTAAAATGAACAAAATCTTAAAAAAGAAAATAAAAAAGAAAGAAAATTTTAAAAAATTTATTGAAATTATTGAGGTGACATTGGTTAAAAATTTAATAGGTCTCAAGTGTACAGTTCTATAATATTAATGCATCATCTGTATAAGATATTATGTGTTCATCACCCAGGGTTAAGTCTCCTTCTGGTCATTGTGGTTTTGATTTGCATTTCCCTACTAATTATGTTGTTGAGCATCTTTTGATATACCTGTTGAACATTTAAGTTGTCCTTGGAAAAAATGTCTGTTAGAATCTCAGCACAGTCTTTAATTGGTTATTTGTGTTTTGCTATTGAATGATAGGAGTTTAAATATTTTTTATATTAATGTTATCAGATATATGATCAATCCCACTACTGAGTGTATATCCAAAAAAAAATTGAAATTAGGATTTCAAAGAGATACCTCACTTCCATGTTCACTGCAGCATTTTTCAAAATAGGCACCATATGGAAACAACCCAAATAATCATCAACAGATGATAGGATAAATAAAACATAATATGTGTGCATATACATACAATGAAATATTATTCAGCCTTAAAAAGTAGAAAATTCTGTTATTTTCAACATTTTTTAATTAATTCTTTAAGATTTTATTTATTCATTTTAGAGAGAGGAAAGAGAGAGAGACAGAGAGAGAAGGGAGGGAGAAGCAGAAAGCATCAACTCCCATATGTGCCTTACCAGGGAAGCCTGGGGTTTCGAACAGGCGACCTCAATGTTCCAGGTCAATGCTTTTACTCACTGCGCCACCGCAGGTCAGGCATTTTTCAACATTTTTGATGAACATAGAGGACATCTCTCTCTGTCCCTGTCTATTCCTCTCTCTGATTTTCTCTCTGTCCCTGTAAAAAAAATTATAAAAAAAATGTTTTAAACTTGAAGTCAAATACTGTATTTTTAATACCTCAGCTCTACCTAGGCTATGTATAATGAGAAGGCTCAGTCCCTAACTGAATTTTGCTAACTTTCTTTAGTGTTAAAATCATTTTAATGAGAAAGCTGGCATTACACAAATCCATTGATATAAGAATAACTAATATGAAGAGTAAGTTGCAAATTTATAGTACCCACTCATTTTATTTTTGTGGGGAAATCATCAAATTTGCACCATTCCTATTAAAAATAAAAGCAAATGACAATAGAGAATATAGAGTGTTGACTTCAATATTATTCCCTGATATTATAACCTCTATCCTCTAATATCAGAAAAAATAAACTTTAAACATTTATATAAATTTTCCATATAAATTATGAACATGAAATTAAAATAAAAATAAAATTTGAAGTTTATTCATATGTTGTAGATAAATGTATATTTTTCATAGCAACATCTATTGAATATTGATATTCGAGACTTTTGAACTGTACTAAGCTAAGTTACTTTTCGTTTGGGGTCTTTCTTAATCACAGGTGCAAAATATACTAAAGGCAAGGAAGAATTCTCACTCTATGCTCAATAATACTTTTACATATAAACAGTAAAAACCTTGTTTGCTCTGTTTTGCTAATATTTTAAAATAACAAGAGTTACTTATTTTTTGTAAAAAGTAAAATATTTAAGTTAAATAACCAGAATGCATTTTTTTCATTATGTCTCTTAGACAGGAGCTTTGGAAATATAAATCACATAGAAATTAATTAACTAGTAATCAGTGTAATGTATTAAATTACTGATCATATGTTTGTAGTACTAAGTTTTCATTTCTACTTTTGTTGTAACAGAAATACTTAATTATTTTAATTATATTAGTTGTATGCCATAGGGTGAAAAAGATTAGAAAAGTAAAGCTATTTTCGAATGAGATACTAATTTATCTTATTAAAACATTTTAGCAACAACATAAAAGTTTTATTGTTTAATTATACATTAGGAATGGAAAATAAGGTTAAAATTATATTTGCCTTCATTAATTCATAGTACACAATAGCTAGTTGAGTTTCATATGGAAGAGTATAAAAAAAGACACTGGAGAAGAGCAGAGAAAACAAAAATTTATGAATACAAAATCATGCCTTAAAATAGGTCAATTCATATGCAATTAAAATATCAAAAGAGAATAACATGCGGTAAACAGAACCCAGAAACTGGAGCCTAAAAACTAAAGGGAATTGTTCAAACTTTTTTTTTTCTGATTTTAGTAAATTGATCCGGATAATCTCTGATCCTACTCAATATTTCTTTATTAAGTCACAAATATGAACCCTTAGAAAAAGATGAAATATTTTAATGAAATAATTTGTTTTGATGAGCCTGACAAGATGATGGTGCAGTGGATAGAATGTTGACCTGGGACTCTCTAAGGACCGAGGTTTGAAACCCAGAGGTCGCTGGCTTGAGTATAAGATCATAGACATGACCACATGGCCTCTGGCATTAGCTCAAAGATTGCTGTCTTGAATCCCAAAGGTTGCTGGCTTGTGCCCAAGGTCACTGGCTTGAGCAAGGGTTCACTGGTTCAACTGGATCTCCCCACCACGTGAAAGCACATATGAGGAATCAATCAATGAACAGCTAAAGTGCCGCTACCATGAGTAGATGCTTCTCATCTCTCTTCTTTCCTGTCTGTCTGTGCCTGTCCGCCCCTCTCTCACGCTCGCTTAAAAAAAATTGTTTTGATGAAACAGTTAACTTATCAGTTATCAGTACATGTTTATCTTTTAAATACATTTTACAGTTTATATATTTAATCATTGACATTCTTTTTAATGTTTATTTAATTGCATGTTTATTTTATTTCTGTAGTTTTAATGTAATTCCAGTTAATTTCTAATATTTTTCTAATATCCAATGTATTTTAGCTGTGGAATATTATTTTAAAGAAAAATATACTATAATACTCAACATGTACTGAGCTGTCTAAGGCACCACTCTTAATGAGACTTCCTTAGGCCTTAAAACTCTGCCCACCAAGCCACCACTCCTGCAGTGATGGCCCTTGAGTCAGCTTTAAAGAAATTAAAGCCTATAATTAGTATTATATTTCACACACATTTATCCCTCGTATGTTTTCTTTACTGTCAACAAGTTGGCAAGACTTCTTATCAGGGCCTGTAGTACTCAACAATAAAGGAGCTTCATAGAGAAATTCATGGTTGGTATGATTTAAAAAAAAAATTTCTGGAGAACTAGTTTTTAAATAATTCTATACTTTAATGTTAAATGTAGAATATTCCTTGGTTTGTAAGATTGTTACTATTTATTTTGCAAAATATGGATCCCCTAAAAATTAACACTTTCAGGCATAGGGGTATAAACAGGAAATGCTTTTGTTTTTTGCTTTTATTTTTCTCTTCCCACTGTCTTTTAACTCAACCTTGGTAGCAGGTCCTTTTTGCATGGTGACACATCAGTTGAAACTGATTTTCCAACTTAAAACCACAAGACTAATTTTCTTTCTCTTTTCTGCTTTATTGAGGTATAATTGAGAAATTCAAGTTATTTAAAATGTATAACATGATGATTTGATACACACATACACACAATTATGAAAGGATTCCCACCACTGTGTTAATTAATACATTCACTACCTTACATGTTTGTCTTTATTTTTTGGCAAGACATTTAAGTTCTACTCTCTCAGCAAATTTTAATTATACAAAACAGTGTTATCAACAATAGTCACCATGTTATATGTTAGATCCTCAGAATTATTTGTCTTGTAACTGAAAGGCTGTCTATTCTTTCCCAACTTTTCCCTATTTATTTCCTGCAATATTTGACTTTTTCTCTCTGGTTTATTTCACTTAACCAGATTTCCTCCAGGTTAATTGCATTTATATCGTTCCAAATGACAGAATTTCTTTCCTTTTAAGGCTGAATAATGTTTTATATATTGTCTACATTTTTTTATCCATTCATCTTAGGTTGTTCGCATGCCTTAGCTATTGGGAGTAATGCTGTAATGAATGTAGTAGTGCATAGTGCAGAAATTTCTTCAATATTCTCTTTCCATTTCCTTTCAATATATACGCAGAGGATAAATGCTAGATCAAATGGTAGTTCTATATTTAATTACTTCCATACTGTTTTCCATAGTAGATGCACCATTTAACATTTGCAACAACAGTGCATGAGGGTTTCCTTTTCTCCACATCCTTTTTAGCATTTAGCTCTTGTCTTTTGGCAATTGTCATCCAAACATATGTGAGATGATGTGGCTTTGATTTGCATCTCCATGATAATTAGTGACATTAAGCACCTTTTCATGTACCTATTGGCCATTTGTATGTCTCTTTTGGAAAAATAGCTATTCAGACCCTTTGCTTATTTTTTAATTGGAATTTTTTTCTATTGAGTTGTATGTGTTCCTTGTATATTTTGGATATCAACCCTTAACTGGATATGCAGTTCACAAATATATATTTTTTCTCATTTCATAGTTTGCCTTTTCTTTGATAGTTTCCTTTGTTGTAACAACATTAATTTCTTATAGTTTGAAGCTTCTCCCCTCACCACATGTCAGGATTGACTTATGAACATGGTGGCAGAACAAGAACTGTTGTTCGTTTTGCTGTCTGCCTTTGCATCTTCAGCAAACCCTCTGGTGTTGGAAGGGTTGAAGGAGGGAACAGAAGAAAGAAGAGTAACAGGATACAATGGTTTATCCTTACTTGATGCTATGTATTCCCTATTATAACAGGTACCTTAACACTAACTCTCCTGTTAAGGTAAGCATTCTCTTAGTGGGGCCTTGTCCCCGACACATATGAGTCTTTTATATTTTGTGTGCCAGATAGTACACCTTCAGCTGTATTCTTTCAGGCTGCCCCTGTCTGTCCCTACAGACAGCTTTCTTTCTTGCAGACTTTCAAGAACAACTTAATATTTATTTTCTTACAACCAAGGGTAAATTTGTGTTTCCTTTCTCTAACAGATGACAAAGATCAACTGATGAATAACATTGAAATAGAGGCATGGACTCATGGAACAGACTGGCAGCTGTCAGAGGGGAAGTGGTATATTAGATTTATGAAGGTGAAGGGATTAGCTAAAAAAATATATATATACACACACACACACACACATAACACATAGACACAGACAATAGTGTGGTGAGAGCCAGAGAGAAAAGAGACTAAGGCTAGGTGGAGGCAGGAAGAGATGGGAGAAATGTGGACAGAAAGAGATTTGCTAGAAGCAGAGGGCACATTATGTGGTAGGAAGATGGTGGTTTGTTGAATTGTGCACTTGAAACCTGTATGGTTTTACAAACCGATGTCATCACAATAAATTTAATAAAGTAAATATAAATTATCTGACCAATGGTGCTATAATTTTTATTTTTTAGTTTTTTGGTTTTTTTTTAGTAAAAGGAGGGGAGGCAGAGAGACATACTCCCACTTGCTTACTCACCAAGATACACCCAGCAAGCCCACTAGGAGGTTATGCTCTGCCCTTCTAGGGCCATTCCTCCCTTGCAAACAAAGTCAATTTTTTTCTTTTTTTAGTGCCTGAAGTAGAAGCAATGGAGCAATATTCAGTGTCCAAGGCCAACTCGCTCGAGCCAATGAGCCATGGCTGCAGGTAGGGGGCAGAAAGAATGAAAGAGAGAAAGAAAGAAAGGAGGAGGGGTAGGGGTATAGAAGCAGATGGTTGTTTCTCCTGAGTGTCCTGATTGGGAATAGAACCCGGGACATCCACATCCACACACCGGGTGGATGCTCTACCACTGAGACAACTGGCCGGGGCTATAATTTCTTTAAAAATATAACTGTTGCCCTGGCCCAGTAGCTCAGTTGATGAAGACATCATCCCAATACATCCAGGTTGTGAGTTCAATCTATAGTCAGGATGCATAAGGAACAACCAGTGAATGCATGGATAAGTGGAACAACAAGTCCATGTTTCTCTTCCTCCTTCTCAAATCAATAAATTAAAAAATTATTCTTAAATTGGTAAATTACATAACTTCACTTTTTCCCCACACCCAGCCGAAATATAGCTAACAGTAACTGGGAAGATGGTAATTAAAAATGCATATGTATAACCATACCTTTTAACATTCTCTCAGCTTCCCTTGTTGCCAGTAATAACCCATCCACCATACACATAAAGATGTAGATAATGTATTTGAGTAAATTTGTAAGTACAAATAATTAATATTTTGAAAAAACAGCATAATATACATTATTATAACAGTTATTTAACCACTACCTTTGTTTTTCTTTTTTTATTGCATGAAAGATTATTGCTTTATATTTAGAGAGAGAGATCACTGACTAAAGTCCATTAAAATTATTGATGTGTCTTTTTTTTTTTTTTACAGAGACAGAGAGAGGGATAGATAGGGACAGACAGACAGGTAAGAAGAGAGATGAGAAGCAGCAATCATCAGTTTTTCATTGTGGCACTTTAGTTGTTCATTGATTGCTTTCTTCTATGTGCCTTGACCATGGGGCTACAGCAGATTGAGTAACCCCTTGCTCGAGCCAGCGACCTTGGGTCCAAGCTGGTGAGCTTTGCTCAAACCAGATGAGCCCATGCTCAAGCTTGCGACCTCGGGGTCTCAAACCTGGGTCCTCTGCATCCCAGTTCGACGCTCTATCCACTGTGCCACCACCTGGTCAGGCTTGATGTGTCTTTAAATACTTGTTTATTTAAGGTGCCAAAAGAACACCATAATTAGGTTAATGAGTTTTAGTATACTTGTTTTTAAGCAAACATTCTGATCTTATATTACCAAATGTTTATTTTTATATTCTGTTTAAAAATTTAAGGAGATATAAGTTCATTATGGTAGAAAAAAGTAATGAGAAGAAACTATAAATCAGTTTGTATAATGGATAAGTAGATTGATCAACTCAGTTTTCTGAGGATTTTGGTAAAATTTGAAAGCAAAATGTAGTATTTCCCATAATTGAATGGTAGCAAATAAATCAAATAGAAGTGATAATCTCTAATCAAATATTCAGTATATTGGCTAGAACTTTATCTGGTAACTATAATTATTCACATTTTCCTCTTGATTCTTCTTAATACCACTCATATCATTTACTAAGGATGATAAAGTTTCTTTAGTGGCTAAAATATAGAAAGCAAGTTTTATAGTGAAATATCTAAAAACAATTTAATTTTTTAGACTCTTCTAGGAAATAACAGATTCAAAGGAGATTATATATAAATGTAAGACATACATAAATCAGTAAGACAAGCATTTTTCTTACCTCTTTTTGTCAGCAACTACTATTTTATTATTCAAGTGTAGATCACTGCAGAAGAAATCCCATCAATGACATGACTTTAAAGCTTCAACATTATAGCAGGATAGAAAAATAGTATTTCAACCCTGGAAAGAAATAATTCAATAATTCATGTAGTACTAAAAATTTTGTTACCAAACATTATATCATCCACACTAGTAAGTTGAGATGTAAGTATAGTCCATATACTTTACTCAAAATACTCATGAATATGACTTGCAGCCCACATTTTAAATCCGTATTTCTTAAAACAGTAAAACATTCCAAAATAATCACTTGAATAACAAATTTGAAAATATTTTCAGCATGTATTTAATATTCTATCTAAAAAGTTTCACAGTCTTGATGAATCTGTCTTCAACTTTGCATTATATGAAAAAGCAGCACATTCTATCTTTTAACTTTATTTGCTACATATATTTTGTTCTTTCAACTGGAGTTTATATTTTTTCATGATGATGTTTTTAGTTTATACTTTTTTTTTAATTATGTGAAAGCAGAAGTCCACCTTGCAAGCCCTCTATGGGGTGATGCTCTGCCCATCTGGGGCATTGCTCGGCAACCAAGCTACACTGCTCACAAAAATAAGGGGATAAGGAACATGCTGATTCTCTAGTACTTTGAATATTTTGTACAGTGCATTTTTACCAATGAAATAAAACTTGGTTTTGCATCTCCTTTGCATAAATCAAACAATTTTCTTTGATTTGTTGTTTGCTTTTCTGATGTTCTTGTTTAATAAAAAATATCAATTGCTTCTTTTTTTTATTACTTCATATTCATTTTGTAATATCTCCTTATTTTTGTGAGCAGTATATTTTAGCACCTGAGGCAAAGGCCATGAAGCAATAATCAGCTCCCTTGTCCAACTCACTCCATTAGAACTTTGGCTGCAGGAGGAGAAGAGAGAGAGAAGGGAGGGAGGAGGTAAAGAAAAAGATGACAGCTTCTCCTGTATACCTTGATAGGAAATTGAGCCCAGGACATCCACACACCCAGCTTATGCTCTACCACTGAGCCAATTGGCTAGGGCTTGGTTTGTACTGCTTTTGTGTAATTAATATTAAAATAAGTAAAATAATTTTTAAAAAGTATATTGATAATAAATTTACTGATGATTTTCTCTATATACATAGGTTTCTTAATACTTTCATCAGTCTTAATAATATTAGGATAGGCTTAGTTTTATTGGAAAATAAAGATGTGCATATGACTATTACTCATTAGATCAATTGCTTCAAAACTAAGCACATATAAAGACAAAAAATTGAAAACTCATAACATTGTCATTTAAAATTTGCATTTTCATTTCCAGTCTACCTGAATCATTACCAGCTAGAAGCAGCGGTCATTGGGACTTGGACATGAGCTGCAAAGTATAGAATGGTGATAACAATTCCAATGCCATGCGGACTTTTTCTAGATGTGAATTTTTCCTGGACTCCTGCTCCCTGTGACAGCTCCTAACAGACTGAACTGTGGTTGGGTTGCATTTTTCAGGGATTTGGCATGGTGATGGGGCCAACTTGGACTTGGTGAACATGTTAAGGACACTACTCTTTTATAGATTCTTGCTGTATTGGCCAAGAGTTTGCTTAAAGGCTTTTAATCACTGTAAAAAAAATAAAAGACTGGATAAAGAAGATGGGGCACATATACACCATGGTATACTATTCAGCTAGAAGAAATGATGACATCGGATCACTTACAGCAGAATGATGGAATCTTGATAACATTATGCGGAGTGAAATAAGTGAATCAGAAAAAAACAAGAACTGCAGGATTCCATACATTGGTGGGACATAAAAGCGAGACTAAGAGACATGGACAGGAGTGTGGTGGTTACGGGGGTTGGGGGGAGGGAATGAGGCAGAGGGGGAGGGGGAGGGGTACAAAGAAAACTGGATAGAGGGTGATGGAGGACGATCTCTCTTTGGGAGATGGGTATGCAACAGAACTAAATGACAAGATAACCTGGAAATGTTTTCTTTGAATATATGTACCCTGATTTATTGATGTCACCCCATTAAAATAAAAATTTATTAATAAAAAAAATAAATAAAATTAAAAAAATAAAAAAATTTGCATTTTCAGAATTAATACAAAATATTCACTAAATACAAACTACTTATGAAATCAGGTTCAAATATTCAACAAATCCAAGGGCAGTAATATAACAAGGATTCCCACAGGGGGGAAAACAAAAGAAGGAAATTAAATACCTGAAAAAGTTGGTCAAAGTGATTTAATTTTTAGCTATTCTTTGCTCTGTGGTTTAACAATGGAAATTCTACTCTAAGCACAAAAATAGTTTAGTTACCACTGTGCTGGTTGTTTGTAAGGAAATTAGGTGTGATACCAATCTTTAAGATGGCCCTTAATAATCTCTTCTGACTAGTATTCACATCTATGTACAGTCTTCTTTTATAGTGAATATAAGGCTCATCTATATAAAAAATGAGTTATTGTAGAAATTATAGTATGTTAATCCCTAGTTTAGATCCTAAAAAAGACATTGATACTTCCATCTTGCTCTCTTTTGTATTACTAACTAATGGAAACACCAAGACATTATTTCAAGACTCCAGCAGCTCTATGGATGAATCCATATGTCAAAGGACTGAGACCTCCTGTCAACATGCAACAAAGGGGCAATGTGAGGGAAATGTCAGTCATATGACTGACCCATCCTGGAACTAGATCCTTCAGACATAGTAGGCCTTGAAATGACAGCACCCCTAACTAACATCTGGGCTATAAACTTAGGCAAGACCCTGAATAACAGCCAACCGACTAAGCTTCTGTCAAATTCCTGACCAACAGAAATAATGTAAAATAAATGTTTGTTACTGATTAAACCTGCTTATTTGGTGGTGATTTTTGCATAGGAGAAGACTCATATGTTGTGATATTGCTCATCATACTCTCCCAGAAAGTACATATCTTTCCTTTCTCCATCACAAAACAAATGAAATAAGAAATGGAAGACTGTTAGTGGGTGGGTGTGGATTGGGGAAGTGATTTATGGACTTCATTTATAAAACAGTTTAGGGAAGGTACATAGACATCAAGTTCCATGATAACTCTATAGGCTGAAGAATGGAAATGTTCTGCATTTTATCAGTTAAAATAGTGAGTGTAATAAAAAAACTATTTTGCTTTAGCCGAGGAAAACAACATAAATGAGTACCTATTAGACACAATAAGCCTGGTTACAAGTGGTCTTTTGCAGTTATAGCTCTCAGAAATATCTTAGTAGATAAGGCCAAGATCCACACCATAACCTGTCTGTTGTAAAAGTATGGACAAAAATAGATCTCTATTCATCAAAAAAGAATGAAAATAGGCCAATAACAGTAATATAGGTAATATTATAAACTTTCCAGACAATAGAAATATAAAAGCTGGAAACAATTTCTAGTTCCAAAACAAAAATCAAATGTCTTATAAACTTAATCATTAATACTAAATGATAGAAGATAATTGAATATTATTTAAACTATGTTTCTTAAAAGATTGTAGGCCCTGGCCAGTTGGCTCAGTGGTAGAGCGTCAGCCTGGAGTGCAGGAGTCCTGGGTTCGATTCCTGGCCAGGGCACAAGGAGAAGTGCCCATCTGCTTCTCCATCTCTCCCCCTCTCCTTCCTCTCTGTCTCTCTCTTCCCCTCCTGCAGCCAAGGCTCCATTGGAGCAAAGTTGGCCCAGGTGCTGAGGATGGCTCTGTGGCCTCTGCCTCAGGTGCTAGAATGGCTCTGGTTGCAACAGAGCAATGCCCCAGATGGGCAGAGCATTGCCTCCTAGTGGGCATGCCGGGTGGATCCCAGCCGGGCACATGCGGCAGTCTGTCTGATGGCCTCCCTGTTTCCAACTTCAGAAAAATACAAAATAAATAAAAGATTGTAGAGGGAATCCAAGATATCCACAGAGTAGGCAGACGCTCCAACTCCCACTTCCCAGAACCAAGGTGGATTACAACTTAAATCTGAGAACATTCATTGTGAAAGACAAACTTTGGACTAAACTAAGAGGATTCTACAGCCAAGAACCACCAAAAAACCCCATACTGAATCTGATAGAAAAGGCAGAGACCGGAAAAGGCTGCCCTGCTCCTGGGAGTGAGTGGAGCCTGGAAGTGACTTTCACCAGAGAGTTGTAGGTCCTTATGCCCAAAACTGGAATCCTAGCCTAGAGCCCTGGATCCTGGAAGGAGCTTATAGACTATATCTGGCTGAAAAAAAAGCCTAGACATGGTTTGGGAGAAGAAGGCAGGACTCTCAGACTCAGGCTCTGTATTAAAGTAAATTCATGCAGAACTTTACTCACAGCCACTTTCCTGGAGCTCCAGGTGGACAGCCTAACCCCTGGGCTGAGTCACTCCCCAAACTTAAAGTGAACATTTTTCTGGGAACAGCATCAACAGCAAAGAAAAGAAAGTGCCCTGTCCACCAGAGACTCCCCTACCCTAGCTAGAACAAACGTGCTTAGAGCCAGGCACCATGTTAGGGACACAAATAGGGAGTGCAGAGGTCTAAGCTACACCACTCACCGCACTGCTAAGTGCTCACCTGGGGCAGGCAGGCCAGAGGCAGCAGGGCACAACTGTGGAAGTTTGAGTGAGCACGCATAAGCCGTCCCTCAGAGCTGGGAACTGCCACTGCCTCTGCGGGAAGTCGAGGTTCACACACAGTCCTGCTCACTGAGTGGGCACACCCTTGGTTGGGGCAGAGTCCCAAGCATCTGTGTAGGGGGTACACTCAGGCATGCTTGAGCCCACCAGCATGGTGGCCGTGTCTGGGATCAGGGCTGGTGCACAAACCTGCTGGGGGTGGACCATGCCCTCCACGGTGATCTGAACAGGCATGTATGGCCCCTCCACTGTACTACCAAAGTCTGAGCCAACACGCAGACCTTCAGAGATGAGGCAGCCCTGGAAGTGGTCCAAGTGGGTGTGCAAGGCCCCACCCACGGGAGTGAGGTCAGAGGCAGATGCCCAAGCCCATGAGAAGGGTTGCCTGTGGTGCACACCAGCTCTTGGGGGCAGTAAAAGCTTGAGAGGCCACAGCAGCAGTCCAAACAGGTAAGCAGGCACACATGAGCCTGACCAGGGCAGCAATCATGAAGGTGGGCTGGAGCCAGCAGCACCAGGGCCCAAATGCAGTAGGCAACAAAAGTGGTGGTGGCCTGGTAGACAGACCACACAACCAAAACACAGAGGCCACACCCACTAGACCCCTAAGACTATACCCTACTGAGTTCTGAAAAACAACAAAGAAAAAATAAAAAATAATAAAATAAGTAAATAAAATGTCTAGATAGAATAACACCTGAGGCTAAGGAGTAGGCCACATCTAATACTGTACCTAATCACTGAATTACAGTACAGAGCCCGACAAGTAGCCAGCAATAAGGGGCAACAGAAAGCAGATTTTAGGGGAACTTGAACTTTTAATGGAACTTCTCCCAGACCAAGAGTAGATAAAAGCAAACCTAGGGGTGCAGCTGATACTTACAACAGCACCTGAACCCAGCAGAGGCAGCCATAGAATTTGGACCTGAAGCTCCCAAAAGGTGGATAAGAACTAGTCATATGCAGTGACTGCCACTGATCTGCACCAGACCATGGCCAGGGAAGTCCAGGGCAACACAGACAAAACGGGAAGACAGAGAAGTGCAATCCAAATGAATCAATAAGAGAAACCCCCAGAAAATGAACTAAGTGAGACAGAAATAAGCAAATTACCAGATGCAGAGTTTAAAATACTGATTATTAGAGTGCTGAAAGATCTTAGAACAACAGTGGATCAACCCAGTGAGTACATAAATAAAGAGATAACAAGCATCAAAAAGGACATTGAAATAATAAAGAAGAATCAGTCAGAAATGACAAATACTATATCAGAAATGAAGACTACACTAGAAGCAATTACAAGCAGGCTGGATGAAGCAGAGGATCAAATCAGCGATTTAGAAGACAGGATAAATGAAAACAAGGAAGTGGAGAAGCAAAAACAAAAGAGGCTGAAAAAATCTGAGGAACCTCTAAGAGAGCTCTGTGACAACCTAAAGAGAAATAACATCCACATCATAGGAGTTCCTGAAAAAGAAGACAAAGAACAAGGGATAGAGACCTTGTTCAATCAGATCATTGCAGAAAACTTCCCTAAATCAATGCAGGAAAAAGTCACACAAGTTCAAGAAGCACAGGAAATTCCATTAAAGAGAAACCCAAAGAAATTCACTCCAAGACACATCAAAATTAAAATATCAAAACTAAGAGATAAAGAGAAAATATTAAAAGCTGATAGAGAAAAAAAAAGACTATCACCTACAAAGGAGCCCCCATAAGGATTGTGTCCAACTTCTCAACAGAAACACTTGAGGCCAGAAGGGAATGGCAAGAAATATTCAAATGCAGAACAAGAGCCGACAACCAATATTACTTTATCTAGCAAGGCTATTGTTTAAAATTGAAGGAGAAATAAAAAGCTTCCCAGACAAAAAAACAAACAAACAAAAAAAAAACCTCAAGGAATTCATTACAACCAAACCAATGATGCAATAAATGTTAAGGGGACTGTTGTAAACAGGACAAAGGGGGAAAAGTATATGCAGTGTGTCCATAAAGTCATGGTGCACTTTTTTTTTTTTTGTATTTTTCTGAAGTTGGAAACAGGGAGATACAGTCAGACAGACTCCCGCATGCGCCTGACCAGGATCCACCCAGCACGCCCACCAGGGGCGATGCTCTGCCCACCAGGGGGCGATGCTCTGCCCCTCCGGGGAGTCGCTCTGCCACGACCAGAGCCACTCTAGCACCTGGGGCAGAGGCCAAGGAGCCATCCCCAGTGCCAGGCCATCTTTGCTCCAATGGAGCCTTGCTGCGGGAGGGGAAGAGAGAGACAGAGAGGAAGGGGGGGTGGAGAAGCAAATGGGCGCTTCTCCTATGTGCCCTGGCCGGGAATCGAACCCGGGTCCCCCACACACCAGGCCGACGCTCTACCGCTGAACCACATGGTGCACTTTTAACCGGTCATAGGAAAGCAACAAAAGATAATAGAAATGTGAAATCTGTACCAAATAAAAGTAAAACCCTTCCAATTTCTGTTGGATGATGTGGCAGCATGTCCGCATGCACAGATGATGACATAACACCGTGTATACAGCGGAGCAGCCGACGGCCATGCCAGTCCAGATGTGGACGGTACAGAGGAAAGTTCAGTGTGTTCTGTGGCTCGCTAAATTTGAAACCATGACCAAAGTGCAATGTGAATATCGGCGCATTTATAATGAAGCACCACTACATAGGAATAACATTACTTGGTGGGATAAGCAGTTGAAGGATACCGACAGTTTGGTGGAGAAACCCTGTTCTGGTAGGCCATCAGTCAGTGACAAGTGTGTGGAGGCTATACAGGATAGCTACCTATGGAGTCCTAAAAAATCTGTGCATGAGCCCACATCAAACTGCACTGAATAAGTATGAAACTGGGAGAGCTTTCCTTTTATTTGGTGCAGATTTCACATTTCTATCATCTTTTGTTGCTTTCCTGTGACCAGTCAAAGTGCACCATGACTTTGCAGACACACTGTAGTTAGAGAGGAAGATAGCTTTAAAGAATAAAATGGCAATAAAAAACTACATATCAATAATAACCTTAAATGTAAATGGATTAAATGAAACAATCAAGACATAGGGTAGCTGCGTGGATAAGAAAACAGGACCCATCCATATGCTGTCTACAAGAGAAATACTTCAAAACAAAAGATACACATAGACTAAAGGTAAAAGGATGGAAAAAAATATTTCATGCAAATGGAAATGAAAAGAAAGCTGGGTAGCAATACTTACACAGTGATATCTTGAGATACGAGGTTAATTTATTCTGTAACTGAGCTCATAAGTCAGTCAAGTTGTATATCAAACAAATTTCTCCCATTTAAAATAACTAAAATAGATATAATCAGTTCCAGCCCTATAAAACATTCCCAAACCATCCTAAATTATGAAAAAAGACATGTTTTTAATTAAGAAACACACATGTATACTTTCCCAATGCATAAAAAATATATGAAATAAAAAAAGAAGTTATTGAGTACTATATTTTTACCTGGAAACAGACAAGTGAGGCTAATGAAGGTGAATGGTGGAGGAGGAGGGAGGGAGGAAGAGATGCAGGCACTGTACACATGTAAACTAAAACTGCATTTTCTTAACTCTAAATGTAAACTAAAGCTGCATTTTCTTTTACTTTAAACAAACCTAAAACTACACTTTCTTTACTTAAAATGAAACCACAACAACTAGTGGCATCTTCCTGAATCACAACTCATATCTCGGAATTTTGCATAGATTTTGAACAAAAAATATGAACCAAATCATAGCTTGTATCTTAAAAAAATTTGTATGTTGGTCGGCTCATATCTCAAGGTACCACTGTATCAAACAAAATGGACTTTAAAACAAAGGCTATAGTAAGAGATGAAGAAGGTCACTACATAATGAAAAAGGGAGCAATCCAAAAAGAAGATATAACCATTATAAATATCTACACACCTAGTATAGGAGCACCTAAATATATAAAGCAGATTTTGATGGATATAAAGGATGAGATCAACAGCAATACTATAATAGTAGGGGATTTCAATACCCCACTAACATCACTAGATAGATCCTCAAGAAAGAAATTAACAGAAAAACCAGCAGACTTACAGGACACACTAGATCAACTGGATTTAATAGATATTTTTTAGATCCTTTCAGACTTAAAAAGCAAAATATACATTCTTTTCAAGTGCTCATGGTACATTCTCTAGGATAGACCACATGTTAGTGCACAAAAGCAGTCTCAAAAATTTAAGAGGATTGAAATTATATCAAGCATTTTCTCTGATCACAATGGCACGAAACTAGAAATCAACCACAACAGAAAAACTGAAAAAATACTCAAATACATGGTTACTAAGTAGCATGTTATTAAAGAACGAATGAGTTAACAATGAGATCAAAGAAGAAATTTAAAAATTCCTAGAAACGAATGATAATGAGCATACAACATCTCAAAATTTATGGAACACAGCAAAAGCACTATTAAGAGGGAAGTTAATAACACTACAGACATACATAAGAAGCTAGAATAAGCTCAAATAAACAACCTAACCCTTCATCTAAAAGAACTTGAAAAAGAATAGCAAGTAAAGCCCAGAGGTAGTAGAAGAAAGAAATAATTTAATGATATAGAGGCTAAAGAAACAATACAGAGGATCAATGAAACCAAGAGCTGGTTCTTTGAAAGGGTAAACCAGATTGATGAACCTTTAACCAGACTCACTAAGAAAGAAAGAGAGAGAACTCAAATAAATAAAATTAGAAATGAGAGTAGAGAAATAACAACTGACACAAGAGAAATACAATAAATTGTAAGAAAATACTATGAAAAACTGTATACCAATAATTAAACAACCTGGGTGAAATGGACAAATATTTTGAAACATATAATCTTCCAAAAATTAATCTGGAAGAATCAGAAAATTGAAACTGACCGATTACAACAAATGAGTTTGAAACAGTTATCAAAAACTTCCAACAAACAAAAGCCCTGGGCCAGATGGCTTCACTAGTGAATTCTACCAAATATTCAAAGAAGAACAAACTTCTATCCTTAAGCTATTTCAAACAATTCAAGAGAAAAAAAATACTTCCAAGCTTCTTATAAGAGGTGAGCATAATTATGATTCCAAAACCAGGCAAATACAAAACAAAGCAAGAAAATTATAGGCCAATATCCCTGATGAATTTAGATGCTAAAATCCTCAACAAAATATTAGCAAACCGGATCCAGTAATACATGAAAAAAATTATACATCATGATCAAGTGGGAATTATTGTGGGGAGGCAAGGATAGTATAATATTTGTAAATCAATGTGATTCATCATATAAACAAAAGGAAGAAGAAAAACCACATGATAATTTCAATGGATGCAGAAAAAGCATTTGATAAAATCCAGCACCCATTTATGATCAAAACTCTCAGCAAAGTGGGAATACAGGGAACATACCTCATCATGGTAAGGGCCATCTATGACAAACCCATAGCCAACATCATAATAAATGGGCAAAAATTAAAAGCAATCCCCTTAAGATCAGTAACAAGGCAGGGGTGCCCCCTTTCATCACTCTTATTTACCATAGTTCTGGAAGTCCTAGCTATAGCAATCAGACAACAAGAAGAAATAAAAGGCATCCAAATTGGAAAAGAAGAATTAAAACTATCATTATTTGTAGATGACATGATACTGTATATAGAAAACCCTAAAGTGTCAGTCAAAAAACTACTGGATCTGATAAATAAATTCATCAAGGTGGCAGGGTATAAAATTAATACACAAAGTTTAGAGGCATTATTATATACCAACAATGAACTGCCAGAAAGAGAAATTAAGGAAACAATCCCCTTCACTATTGTAACAACAACAAAAAATGTACCTAGGAGTAAATTTAACCAAAGAGGTTAAAGACTTGTATTTGGAAAATTATAAAACATTGATAAAAGAAACCAAGGAAAATACAAACAAGTGGAAGCATATATCGTGTTCATGGATAGGAAAAATAAACATCATTAAAATGTCTATATTACCCAAAGCAGTTTATATATTCAATGCAATACCAATTAAAATACTAATAACTTATTTCAAAGATATAGAACAAATATTTCAAAAATTTATATGGAACCAAAAAGAACACGAATAGCCTCAGCTATCTTGAAAAAGAAGAATAAAGTGAGAGGCATCACACACTTCCTAATATCAAGTTATACTACAGTGCCATTGTACTCAAAACAGCTTGGTACTGGCATAAGAACAGGCATATAGATCAATGAAACAGAACATAGAATCCAGAAATAAACCCACATTTTTATGGACAATTGATATTTGACAAAGGATGAAAGACCATACAATGAAATAAAGACAATCTCTTTAACAAATGGTCTTGGGAAAATTGAACAGCTACCTGCAAAAAAATAAAACTAGACCACCAACTTACACCATTCACAAAAATAAACTCAAAATGTATAAAAGACTTAATTGTTAGTTGTGAAGCCATAAGCATCTTAGAAGAAAACATAGGCAGTAAGCTTATTTGCTGATTTATCTCCACAGACAAGTGAAATAAAAGACAGGATAAACAAATGGGACTATATCAAACTAAAAAGATTTTATACAGTTAAAGGCAATATGAACAGAATAAAAAGACAAACCATCCAATTGGAGAGCATACATGACAATATGTCTCATAAAGGGTTAATAACCAAAATTAATAAAGAACTTGTAAAACTCAACACCAGGAAGACAAAAATCCAATAAAAAATTGGGCACAAGAAATGAATAGACACTTCTCCAAAGAGGACATATAGATGTCCAATAAACAAATAAAAAAATGTTCAACATCATTAATCATTAGTGAAATTCAAATTAAAACCACCAGGAGATATCACCTCACACCAGTCAGAATGGCGCTCATCAACAGAACAACACATGATAGGTACTGGGGAGGATGTGGAGAAAGGTAAACCCTTCTGCACTGCTGGTGGGAATGCAGACTGGTGTAGCCACTGTGGAAAACAGTATGGAGATTCCTCAAAAAATTAAACATGGAACTTCCCTTTGACCCAGCCATCCCACTTTTAGGAATATATCCCAAGAACACCATATCACTAATCAAAAAAAGAAATGCACCCCCATGTTTATGGCAGCATTGTTCACAACAGCAAAGAACTGGAAACAGCCCAAGTGTTCGTCAGTGGAAGAGTGGATTAAAAAGTAGTGGTACATATGTACAATGGAATACTACGGGGCCATGAAAAAGAAGGAAATATTTCCTTTTGCAACAACATGGATGGACCTGAAAACTATTATGTTCAGTGAAATAATCCAGGCAAGAAAGAAAAATATCATATGACCTCACTCATTTCCGGAATCCAAGGAAAAATGTGAACTGAGGAATAGAATTGAACCTGAAGGGAAGGGGTCAGGGAGCTTTTGGGAGAGGGGTAAAGTAGATCTTGAGGGGAAAATGGGGAAGAGGAGGATGCATTCGTGGAGACACAAGAATCTATGTAAACACAATCAATCAATCAATCAATAAATAAATAAATAAATTAAAAGATTCTATAGAGACCAACAACATACACTTAGTCATATTGTTATTTGTTTTGGAAATTAATAATATATATATGTATGCATTTTTGTAAGGATTCAGAAAGTATTCAGATCACCAACTTGTGATCAATAAAGACTAGTAAAATGAGCAAGAGAAACATTTAAGAACTGAAAAGCTGTGACATAAAAGATTGGGAAATGAGTATTATAATCACAAAAATAAAAGTTAGTTTATATTGTATGTTTCAAATGTATAACAAAATGAGAGTACATGTTAAACAACCATTCTTTTAAAAGATAACATATGGTGAAAAAATAAGTTTAAAAAACTATGTCTTTAAATTATTTGCTTACACAATTGATACCGTTGATGCTTGACTAACTGTCTACCAGGAAAATTGGAAGGTAAGAAAAGTGAACAAAATGTTTTATGCTTTTGTATGTTTGTACATTGGACATGAATTTTACTAACCCTTACTTTTATTGCAACCTTCTGTTGGTAGATAGTGGTAAAGAATATTTTTAATTCCAATTTTCTCTAATCACTAAGGCAATGAATATGTATAAATATAAGTACAAATTTTGAATAGCCAAATTAGCTTAGATCATTATTTAAAGTTGGCCTAAGAGTTATTTTTATTTTAAATATGTTCAGTACCAAATTGAACAAATGTCTATTTTAGGGAGAAACTGACATACTACCTGTCTTAAAGCCTTTTTCTTTCTGTTTAAAATTATCTAGGACAATAATACCTCATCACAGCTCTACAGTTCACTTTGCATTGTGAATGATAGCCTTTTCCTAGTGATTCATTTTTTCATATTAAAAAATTAAATATTATTTAAAGTATTAATACTTTAAGTCTGGACAATGATCCTTTTACAGTGTTAAGGTTATTGAATAAAACCAACACTTTCCCAATTGCAGGCTGGAAGAATGGGCCTTTTAATTAAATGGAAAAAAAGAAAGTATTATGAAGCAAATAACATGGACCTGGAGAGTAGATATTATTAGTGCCACTAATAATAGTGCCACTAATAATAGACATCCAGGTAATAACACACACCATAACTATATTCTTTACCAGACTGGCAATACCTTAGCATTATTCATTTATATTTTATTTTTAATTTAATTTATTATATTTTTAAATTATAGCTTACATTCAATATTATTTTGTATTTATTTCAGGTGTAAGCATAGTGGTTAGACAATCAGATATTTTATCAAGTGTTCTCCTTGGTATTTCCAGTATCCACTTGGCACCAAATATAGTGATGATAATACTATTGACTATAATCTCTATGCTGTACTTAATACTCTCATATCTCCCCTTAATGCTTTCTTAAGTATTTTATAAATATTGATATATTATGTGTTAAATGAAGTCATATGAACAAGTAAAAACCAACTCCCAGCTCTGGGCAGTTTGCTCATTGGATAGAGCATCAGCCTGGCGTGTAGACATCCCAGGTTCTATTCTCAGTCAGGGCACATAAGAGAAGTGACCATCTATTTCTATTTCCCTCCCTCTCCCCCTTCTCTCTCTCTTCTCTTCTCACAGCCAGTGGCTTGATGTTTCAAGTGTCAGCCTCAGCCTCTGAGAATAGCTTGGTTGATTCAAGCATCAGCCCCAAACACGGGTTGCCAGGTGGATCTTGGTCAGGGAGAAAGCAGGAGTCTGTTTCTCTGTCTCTCCTCCTCTCACTTAAAAAAATAAATTAAGTAAAACCTCTCAGGAGTTATAAATTAAACAATTCTTGGAATTTACATAGGGCTTAGAGATGTTCAGTTTCCATCAAGTTTGAGAAACCTTGACTACTTTGTGACTGTTTATCTGTACTTCTCAATTCTTTCCATTTTTTTCACCCAGTCTTCCAAACTGCCTCCCTCTGGCAACCATCAGTCTGTTTCTATATATATATGAGTCTGCTTCTGTTTTTTTTGCTCATTTATATTATATTTCATTGGTCTGTTTTTAGCAGAGAGCAGAGTCATAGCACAATAGAAGTGTTAAGTATACATATTGGAATTATTGAAAAATAATTGTTTGAAGAGGGAAGACATAGAAAACTGACATATGGCAGAGTCAAATAAATTGCTTATACACTTTCATATTTTGCCATTTTAATACTTTGAGATATATTAAAATTAAGCCTTGAAAAATTATTATTTATAAGACCACGAGCATACTTACTTCCACTTAAAACTTTGCTTTAGCAGTAACCATTAAAATTCATTTCATGATAAAAAATGTATCCACAAACCTTTAAATATAGATTCATTTATTAACTCCAATGTTAAGTAACATTGCTTTTGCATAAATCTTTATGACTTATTTATAAATAATGTGAATATAAGCAAGCACAATTGAGCCACAGAAATAATCACTCTGTATGTTAATTTAAAAAAAGTACCTATGCAATATTTTCTTTCTTTTTCTATTCCTAAATTTGTCTTCTCAAAATTTTTACTTATACCTGTTTCTCTAATGTTTCTCATGAGAGAAGCTATGAAATGCCTAGTTTGGATGAGCTTATATGATGAAAACTTGAAAATAAAGCTGAGGACTTGTTTTGAAATTTTATTTTTCTTTTTTTAAAATTTTATTTAGAAAAGTAAATCTAAAGGTGTCACATTGATCAATGAGAGTACATAGGTTTCAGGTAAACATTTCTATAACATTTGAACTGTTAATTAAATTACATATCCATCACCCAAAGTCAAATAATTTTCCATCACCTTATATTTGTCCTTCTTTATTCCTTTTCTTCCACCCCTTCTTCACATTCCTCTATCCCTGGTTATTATTTCACTCTTCACTTTTATCTATGTCCATGAGTCTCAGTTTCATACCCCACCTATGTATGAAATTGTACAGTTTTTATCTTTTTCTGATTTACTTATTTCACTCAGTAAAATGTTTTCAAGTCCCATCTACATTGTTGTTAATGGCAATATGTCATCATTTCTCATGGCTGAATAGTATTGAATTGTATAGATGTACCACATCTTCTTTATCCAATCCTTTATTGAAGGACACTTTGGTGGTTTCCATGTCTTGGCCACTGTAAATAATACTGCAATGTATATGGGGGTGCATGTGTCTTTATGTACCAATGTTTTTGAGGGTTTTTTTTGGTAGATACCAAGTAGAGGAATTACTGGGTCATATAGCAGTTTTCTTCTTAGTTTTGGAGGAACCATCATACTTTCTTACATAATGGTTGTACTAGTTTACATTTCCATCAGCAGTGCATAAGAGTTCCTTTTTCTCCACAGCCTAACACTTGTTACTACCTGTCTTATTGATAATATCCAATCTAACATGTGTGAGGTGGTATCTCATTATTGTTTTGATTTGCATTTCTCTAACAGCTGGTGAAGATGAGCATATTTTTATATAAATATATCTGTTGGCTATTTATATTTGTTCTTGGGAGAAGTGTCCACTGTTATGCAACATAGTTCTGAAAGTTTTAGCCAGAGTAATCAGGCAAGACAAAGATATAAGAGGCATCTATATCGGGAAAGAAGTAAAAGTATCACATTTTGCAGATGGCATGATCCTGTATATAGAAAACCCCAAAGACTCCAAAAAAAAAGAAAACCTTTTAGAAACAATAAACCAATACAGTAAAGTTGCAGGGTACTAAATCAATATTCAAAATTCTATTGCTATTCTATATGCCAATGGTGAAACTCCAGAAAATGAACTGAAATAAAGAATTCTTTTTACAATTGCAAAAAAATATTAATACCTATGAATAAACTTAACAAAAGATATGAAAGGCATATACACTGAAAATCACAAAGCATTATTGAAAGAAATGAAATAAAAAAATATTCCATGTTTATAGATTGGAAGAATCAACATAATTAAAATTGCCATATTACCCAAAGCAATACACAAAAATTTAATGCAATCTCTATCAAAATCCCTATGTCATTTCTTAAAAAAAATAGAACAAAAAAAATCACCAAGTTTGCATAGAACCATAAAAACCCTAAAGAGCCAAAGTAATCCTGAGGAAAAAGAATGTAGCCAGAAGTATCACACTACCTAACTTCAAATTATACTACAAAGTCATGATAACCATAACTGCATGGTATTGGCAGAAAAACAGACAGACAGACCAATGGAACAGAATAAAATTCCCAGAAATAAAACCACATTTATATGAACAAGTAATCTTCAACAAAGCAGCCAAAAATACACAATGGAGAAAAGAAAGCCTCTTCAATAAATGGTGCTGGGAAAATTGGAAAGCCACATGCCAATGAATAAAACTTTACTAGGCCCCCTGCACAACAATTAATTCAAAATGGATCAAAGACCTAAATATAAGATCTGAAACAATAAATTATGTAAAACAAAACATAGATACTAAACTCTTAGAATATACAGAGGGCTGACAGATGTTCATTTCTGTCCTCTTTGAGAGACCTTAACAAACTACTGAGTATTCCTTGCACACCAAAGAGTTCACATATTAGTACTGAGTTTAAACTAGCCCTGGTATTTCCTAAACTCATCGTCAGAAAGAATGAAACAAAAGTTAAATAATCAAATTGATCAGAAAGGAACTTAAATCAGTGCAAAATACAAATGTCAAATTCTTCAAAGATGGAAAACAATATTTAAACAGTCTATAATGTAATACATATTGTCCATGAACCAGCCCAAAAATATATATGTGAAAAAACAAAACAGGAGAGTTGAACAATATGTTGAAAAACAGAGAGGGAAAAAATTATGATGGATTTTATAATCAGCATAAAAATATTTCAAAATCAAGAGGTAATAAAAATATTAAAAAAAATAAAGTTAAAGTCATTGCCAGAAGATATTTTCAATAAGAAATATATAAATGAAAGTTCTTAAAATTAAAGATAAATGATACATAATAAAACATAAAATTTTAAAAAGAATGAACTTTCTAAATTTTTTTAAAGTAATATCAATAATTATATTGTCCAAATGGTACTTATTTTGACATATTACAAAAACATATTTTTAATAGTCTATATGATAATTCTTCAAAATAAATAATGTATAGACTTAAAATATATAAAAGTAAGATATATGGCAAATATATAAAAAGTATGAGAAAAATATTAATTACTTTTGTATATTTTTGCATGAAGTGGTTAAATATTTTAGCAAAGGTGTGATAAGTTAAAGGTCTAAAATTTAGAACAACAATATACACACAAGCATTTCCACAAATCAAAAAGTTTTACCCAATAATTTAATAAGATAAAATTGAATATCTAAAAAAAAACTTTTTTAAAAGAATGAGGTTAGGACAAAAAGAAGCACTTATGGCCTGACCTGTGGTGGCACAGTGGATAAAGCGTCGACCTGGAAATGCTGAGGTTGCCGGTTCGAAACCCTGGGCTTGCCTGGTCAAGGCACATATGGGAGTTGATGCTTCCAGCTCCTCCCCCTTCTCTCTCTCCTCTCTCTTCTCTCTAAAATGAATAAATAAAATAAAAAAAAGAAGCACTTATGAATTAAATAGAGAACAAATATCGTAATAATAGAATGCTCTCCACTAAGTCAATAATTATAATAAACCAAATGGTCAAAACATCCCAATATAAAGACAGCTATTGTCAGATAGAACAAAAATTAAAGATAACAAATTCAACTAAATGGTATTAAAGAAAATATATATTCATAACACATCAAAAGCATACACAACAAAAACAATACTAAACAAATGGGATTATATCAGAGTACAAAGCTTCTTCTTAGCATAAGATACAGTCATTAAGATGAAAAGGCAATATGCAGGATAGAAGAAAATGTTTGCAAACCATATATCTGGTAACAGGTTAATGTCTAAAAGGCATAAAGAACACATAACTCAATGGCGAAAAAAATTGGATTTAAAAATGGAAAAATAATGAAAAGATGCTCAACATCACTAATCATGAGGTAAATGCAAATCAAACCCACAATGAAATATCAGTAATAAGAATGTGTATAATCAAATTAATTAATATAAATATTGGCGAGAATGTTTAGAAAAAGGAGTCCTTAAACTTTATAGGTAGGAATGTAAATTAGTACAATTATTATGGACGTCAGTATAGAAGTTCCTCAAAATATTAAAAATAGAAATACCATATGATCCAGCAATCCCACTTCAGGGTAAATATCTAAAGGAAATAAAAACAAGATACAAAAGTGATAACTGCACTTTATTGTTTATTATAGTTACTTAGAATAGCCAAGATATGGAAACAACCAAAGTGCTTATCAATAGATGAATGGATAAAGAAGATGTGGTATATATACATGTGTGTATTAAAATATTCAGCCATGAAAAAAAGGAAATCTTATCTTTTTCTCTAAAATGGTTGAACCTGGAGGAAATTAAGTGAAATAAGCCAGAGAAGATTAAAATTGTATGATCTCACTTATATGTGTAATCTATAAAAGCTAAACTCATAAAAATCAAGAGTAGATCGGTGGTTGATGAGCTAAGTTATGGGGAAAACACAGGGAGATGTTGAAAGGTAGATGTTCAACAAAGAATGTAAAGGATTTATAAAATGAAAACTATAAACCATTGTTAAGGGAAATCGAAAAAGATATAATGAGATGGAAGAATATTCCTTGTTCTTGGTTAGGAAGAATAAATATAATCAAAATGGCCATATTACCCAAAGCAATATACAAATTTAATGCAATTCCCGTCAAAATTCCAATGACATTTTTTTAAAGAAATGGAACAAAAAATCATCAGATTTATATGGAACTATAAAAATCCCCGAATAGCCAAAGCAATCCTAAAGAAAAAGAATGAAGCTGGGGGCATTACAATACTGACTTCAAACTCTATTATAGGGCCACGACAATCAAAACAGCATGGTATTGGCAGAAAAATAGACACTCAGACCAATGGAACAGAATAGAAAACCCAGAAATAAAACCACATATATATAGTCAAATAATTTTTGATAAAGGGGCCAACAACACACAATGGAGAAAAGAAAGCCTCTTCAATAAATGGTGCTGGGAAAACTGGAAAGCCACATGCAAAAGAATGAAACTGGACTACAGTTTGTCCCCCTGTACAAAAATTAACTCAAAATGGATCAAAGATCTAAACATAAGACCTGAAACAATTAAGTACATAGAAGAAGACATAGGTACTAAACTCATGGACCTGGGTTTTAAAGAGCATTTTATGAATTTGACTCCACAGGCAAGAGAAGTGAAGGCAAAAATTAATGAATGGGACTACATCAGACTAAGAAGTTTTTGCTCAGCAAGAGAAACTGATAACAAAATAAACAGACAGCCAGCTAAATGGGAAATGATATTTTCAAACAGCAGCTCAGATAAGGGCCTAATATCCAAAATATACAAAGAACTCATAAAACTCAACAACAAACAAACAAACAATCCAATAAGAAAATGGGAAGAGGACATGAACAGACACTTCTCCCAGGAAGAAATACAAATGGCCAACAGATATATGAAAAGATGCTCATCTTCTTTAGTTATTAGAGAAATGCAAATCAAAACTGCAATGAGATACCACCTCATACCTGTTAGATTAGCTATTATTAACAAGACAGGTAATAGCAAATGTTGGAGAGGCTGTGGAGAAAAAGGAACCCGCATACACTGTTGGTGGGAATGTAAAGTAGTACAACCATTATGGAAGAAAGTATGGTGGTTCCTCAAAAAACTGAAAATAGAACTACCTTATGACGCAGCAATCCCTCTACTGGGTATATACCCCCAAAACTCAGAAACATTGATACGCAAAGACACATGCAGCCCCATGTTCATTGCAGCATTGTTCACAGTGTCCAGGGCATGGAAACAACCAAAAAGCCCGTCAATAGATGACTGGATAAAGAAGATGTGGCACATATACACTATGAAATACTACTCAGCCATAAGAAATGATGACATCGGATCATTTACAGCAAAATGGTGGGATCTTGATAACATTATACGAAGTGAAATAAGTGAATCAGAAAAAAACAGGAACTGCATTATTCCATACGTAGGTGGGACATAAAAGTGAGACTAAGGGACATTGATAAGAGTGTGGTGGTTACGGGGGGAGGGGGGAGAGGGAAAGGGAAAGGGGGAGGGGGAAAGAAAACTAGATAGAAGGTGACAGAGGACAATCTGACTTTGGGTGATGGGTATGCAACATAATTGAACGACAAGATAACCTGGACATGTTATCTTTGAATATATGTATCCTGATTTATTGATGTCACCCCATTAAAAAAATAAAATTATAATTAAAAAAAAAGAAGAAGAAAGGTAGATGTTCAATACAAGATGAAGCTCTGATGATCTCATATACAGCATGGCGGCTAGAGGTAATAATACTGAACTGTATATTTAAAATTTGCTAAGACAGTAAATCTTTAGCCTTTCACCACACACACAAACAACAGTGTTAAGTGTGTGAGGTAACAGATGTGTTATCATAATTTCAATAATCATTTTACAATGTATATCCACCATCAAATCATCACATTATCTACTTTAACTATTAACAATATTGTCAGTTATACTGCAATAAAGCTAGAAAAAATAAAAGGATAAAGACATATAAAAGTCCAAATCATTATTTGGCTTTTAATTGGTTCAAAAATACAAAAGTATGCAATATATTGGTGAACAATTGAAAAGACATAAATATGGGCTGAATATTAATTAATATTATTAATCTTACTCTTCTCAGAAGCAATAATAAAATTATGGTTTAGTAAAAACAACTTACACTTCTAAATTCATGATTACCTAAGTCATACACTCTTGTGCTTGTTAGTTTCTTTTATCTCTTAAGACAATTCAAATGACTCTTACTCAAGTAAGTTTTCTCATATGCATCCAAGCTACATCAGGGATTCTTGGCATAAATTCTCACCATCTCCCCCTTCTTTCAGATTATTATCACAATTTAGATAACATGTTTTAATGCCCTTATAAAGTGTTCAAAATTGATCTCTGCACTAGGATATAAACTCTCAAAGGGAAGATAATGCATGTTTTATTCATCATAATGTCCCAAGAAAATATGTCACTTACATATTATATGTACTCAACATATCCTAAAGAAATAAAAAATAGAAAAGCAGTATTATAAAGTATAGTTTTGAAGAAAATAGATTTGCCTTTATGTTTTAATTTATATAATTGATAAATTTGAAAGTCAACTTTCAACTGCAAAACAATTAAGTAGCATGGTCTCCCATTCTTTTGTAGAGTCATTGCGAAGGATAAGATTGTGGAGTTTGGAGTAGAGAAACAATCAATTGTAAATCCTCAAATGAGGCAAACATCCAATACAGGATTGTTCCAACTGGTAAAATTCTGATGTGTTTGTTTATCTTCTTAATACCTTTAAACATACAATGCAAAGGTCTGTTGATTATATTGATCATAAAGCATCCTGTGGAGTTTTGTGTTACTCCTTACCAAATAATAGGCTCACCTTGAAAATGTAAAGGTCAAGACATGGTAAAGGTTAAAACTTTTTTACTGACAAGCATTTATTTCTTTTATGAGATTAAGGTCCCAGTAAGCCATTTTCACTGATTTTCTTCTGCCAAAAGCTATAAAACTTTTCCAAAAACTATAGCTAATAAATAAAAAATAAGGAATAGAAATAAATCAAACCAAATCATAATAGAATTGTTAATCAAACTTCTACTAAAGGAATATTGCATGTTATGTTGGTTTTGAGAATTTTTTTACTAGACTTTTATACATTTTAACAACAATACAATAGTTAAACTGGCTTTTTTACAGTGACGTAAAATCATATAAAAACAAAAAATATATTTTGAGCATTGATTTTCTCAGTTAATTTCCCAAAGAAGTTCTGGAATATGATTGTTAGATGAGCATTGACATCATTTGGAAGATTAAGAAGAGGTTTGCATCATGTGTATTTTAAGAAACTTTAATGGATATCTCTTTTATTTATGTCCTCAATTGATATTAAGAATGTCGGCCCTAACTGGTTGGCTCAGAGGATAGAGCATTGGCCCAGCATATGAAAGTCTTTGGTTTAATTCCCGGTCAGGGCACACAAGAGAAAGGATCATCTACTTCTCTCCTCCTTCTTCTTTATGCTGCAGATGACTCGGTTGATTCAAGCATTGGCCCCAGACAGAGGTTACCAGATGGATCCCAGTCAGGGCACGTGTGGGAGTCTGCCTCACTATCTCCTTCTCACTTTAAAAAAAAAAAGAATAAGTCAATAAAGTATAAATTAAACATGGTAATAATAAACCACAGAACCTGATTTCCATTGGAGATCCATGTAAACTGTTTTTGTTTGTTTGCTCTAATCTTTGTTGCTTTTTTTTAAAGATTTAGTAAATATGCTTTTTCATTACGATTTTCACTACAAATAGAATAATGTATTTATTTGGCTAATTTCTATGTTCAAAGCAGACAGGACTGTGGCTCACTTCTAAAACAAATGATACTGTACATCTATTTTAGCTTGATAGTTGTCATTATGGAGAAAATATATGTTCATATGTTTAGTTTATTTTGCTACAGAAGAAATGTGATTTGAAAGTATATACAAAAACATTCAACTTAATATTATGTTCCAAAGGGGCTGATTAAAGTAGTTACTTTAAAATGCAATAAACACTCAATAACAAATATTTTTAAAGTCACAATTTCAGAAACTCAAGTTGAACTATTGAAATTAAATTAATTTCAACATTGTCAAATTAATTGACCTTAGCAAAAAGCAGCTAAATATTTAGAGGAAAATAGAAAATCATAATCTATTTTCTTATGTATACAATTTGGCAGCTTAGTCTATTTTCTTCACATTTAAAACAGGTAATGAGAGCCTGTCCTGTGGTGGCAGTGGGTAAAAGCATCATCCTGGAATGCTGAGGTTTCTGGCTCAAAACCTTGGGATTGCCCAGTCAAGGCACATATGAGAGTTGATGCTTTCTGCTCTTCCCCCTTCTCTCTCTCTCTCTGTCTCTCTCTATCTTCTCTCTCTGAAAGGTATAAATAAAATCTAAAAAAATAATAATAATAAAAATAAAATAATAAAAAAATAAAAAGGAAGATGATTTGCCCAACCTGTAGTGGCGCAGTGCATAAAGCATCAACCTGGAACATTGGGGTTGCCAGTTCAAAACCTGCACTTATTTGATCAAGGCACATATGGGAGTTGATGCTTCCTGCTCCTCCCCCCTTCTCTCTCTCTCTTTTTCCTCCTTAAAATGAATAAATAATTTTAAAAAAAATTTTTAAATAAACTAGAAAAAAATTAAAAATAAAAAGGGTGATGATTTTAATTCAAGAGTCTTAAAATTAAAATATTTATGCTTACTGAATTGTATGAGATTGGTCTGTCTTATTTTAATGTAGCAATAACTTCAACATAATTTTTTTTACTAATAATTTAATGTATACTAATGGATACAGTACATTTGAATGAATTCGAGTGACTTTATGTGAGGCATTCTCATTTCTACATAATTGAACAAGGATTAATTTGACTCTGCTTCTATTGATTCATTCATTCATTCACTTATTCTTGTATGGCAAATTCCCTCAAACCAGTTAGTGTGTCTAATCTAAATTTGAAGTTTGAATTTAATTAAGTCCAGACAAGGATTTACATTTCAGAAAGATTGGCAAGAGGTACGTTAATTTTTATTTTCCCTCACTAAGTCATGGATAAGCAATTTCTCCAAAGGTTTGAGAATCAGAAAATACAAAAATCCAGGTGATGACTTGAACCCATGCAACTCCATTCTTAACCAAAAACCCACGAACAAAACTTAGAATACATAAAATAAGAATAATGTATACATATTACAAATCCATAAGTAGTATGGTGTTAAATATCTTGAACGTTACAATTAGACAGAACTAAGTTTGAAACCAGCTCTACCATTTTAACAGCCATGTCATTTCACATAGGATCCTTAATTTCTCTAGCCCCAGTTTTCCAAGTTATAAATGTAATTTTAAGTACCTTTATCACTGGGCTGTTTCAAAACCTCAAATTGATTATAGAGGCAAAAAATAAAATAGAACATTGTATCTGATACATACTAATTAATGTATCTATATTAGATGATGATAAAGATAGTGCTAATGATAATAATTGACTGATCAGAAATTTTTAAGGAAATCTGGAAAATATAAACAGAGACACAATTCAAAAAAAAAACATAAGAGGAAAATTATAAAAAATGAACCTGATAGTATTTCAATTAGAATTCAGGACAGCTCCTTATTTTAGAGCAGCAGAAACTGGGGCAAGAAGGCACCACCTGACAGTCTTATTCAACACAGAATTTTTACATTTTAAAAGGATGAAGAATTTTTTTGTGTGCAGCTCTCAATATATACGTTAAAAATACAGATACATGCCTGACCTGTGGTGGCTCAGTGGATAAAGCGTCGACCTGGAAATGCTGAGGTCACCGGTTCAAAACCCTGGGCTTGCCTGGTCAAGGCACATATGGGAGTTGATGCTTCCAGCTCCTCCCCACCTTCTCTCTCTCTCTCCTCTCTCTCTCCCTCTCTGTCTCTCTCTCCCTTTCTCTCTTCTCTCTAAAATGAATAAAAAAATTAAAAAAAATACAGATACACAAGGAATTTGAAAATGTTCTAAACTGATATATTAAAGTAAATGTCCTCATTACATAGTTAATTCAAACATTGAATACAACTTAAAATATCTTAATTAGAATTCTCAGTATGAATTAATAAAATGAAACTTATGCAAGCTAGAAAAATAAATATTAAGAGGTAAAATAATCAGATTAAACTTATATGCAACAAAAACACCCCATCCCATCTCCTCTTCCAAAGATTTACAAGCAGTTTTACACTTCAAGGCACTGTTTTGCAGATGAGACATTGCCTAACATTGGAATTAGTAAATTATAACATATTACCCTGTATTGCCATATTATTACCAGTATCAATATCTAATATAGTAATGTTTTTTTCATTTATTCATATATTTATTTTAACAGCTTTATGAAGATAGTATTCTCCATACAAGATTCACTTTTTTTGTGTCCAGTTAATGGTTTTAGTATAGTCACAGACACATGTAACAATCAAAAGAATGTAAAACTAATGTATAAATGACAGACAAAATCCATCTATAGCAATAACATTAAGTATATCATATTAAGCAATTAAATAAAAAGTCAGAGATATATTCACATTTCATGTTGTTATTGATAGGGTTGTGTTTATAGCTGCCATTTTAATACTTGAATATTTCCTTTAACTGCCTCTCTGTTTATTCTTGTAGACTTGAATTATTGTCTTGTGTCAGTTCTTTACCTAAAGAACTTTTGTTAGTGTTTCTGTAAGATGAATTCTTCTGACAATGAATTCTGTTTATTTATCTGAGAATCTTTATTTTGCCATCAATTTTGAAAGATAATTTTTGTGAAAATAAGATTTGCAGTTCTTACTTTGTTTTATCCCCTGAACTTTCTGAGATCTGTACAAAAGTTGGTTAAAGTGTCAAAGAGCCAAGATTATGTACAATTTACCTAAATAAATAGATAAAGTAAAAAACATTTTAATTCAAGAAAAAATATTCCCATATCAACAGATTAACTCAAATGTTTTAAAATTTATAATAATATTGAAAAAAAAGTAATAAAGATAAACCGTTTAGCTATAAAATCTATAGCTATAAATATATTTGGGTTCTAAAAGATTATGTCCTTCAGAATTTAAAATTATGAAAGTTGAAACTCTAAAAGATCAAAGGAAATTTTAGAAGAAATTTAAAGCACTATGTAAAGAAAGCATTTCAAAGAAGCTGCTTTCATACACTGTAAAACTGATTATGGCGATTGCTAAGGTATATTGTTTCCAAAGCCTATGAAATAAATAGTTTTACTTATAATCTCATTTAATTTTCCAGAACTTTGACAAACACTGTGTTATAGGTGAATATTTGAGCCTATAGAATTTGAAGAAGTTGTACAAAATCAGAAAGTACTAAATGAAGGAGCTACCATCACACTCAAGAAACACATATACACTTACACACACAAAAATAACATTCAAATCTCAATGGAAAATCTATAATAAGAAAATACAGTATCTGGTACATTTAATAAGTTTTGTTGATAATAATATTAACTAAAACCAGGAAATGGGTTAGAACACAGATAATATTCTTGAGTCTTCACCTTTAGAGGGTAATAACTTTGTGGTTCACACTCTTAAAAAAAAGCCAAGTGATAAAAATTTTTTTTTATATCTGTCTATCTATGTATCCATCTGTGTATCTATGTTTGTATATATCTCTATGAATCATCTATCTATCATCTATCTATCTATCTATCATCTATCTATCTATCTATCTATCTATCTATCTATCTATCTATCTATCTATCTATCATCTATCTAATCTATCTATCTATCCACCTACCTATTCTTTCCCAAGTAAGGGAAAAAAAATCTTGGCAAAGCACTCCTTTTCTTTTCTTTTTTTTTTTTAATTTTTTTTTAAATTTATTCATTTTTAGAGAGGAGAGAGAGAGACAGAGAGGAAGAGAGAGGAGAGGCCGAGAGAGAGAAGGGGGAGGAGCTGGAAGCATCAACTCCCATATGTGCCTTGACCAGGCAAGCCCAGGGTTTCGAACCGGCGATCTCAGCATTTCCAGGTCGGCGCTTTATCCACTGCACCACCACAGGTCAGGCAAAGCACTCCTTTTCAATTACATTAATGTCATTATGAATTCTGGGCTTCCAATGTGAATTTTTGACAAATAAATAAAATGTTTTAGAAAAATTTACAAGTAGCTGAATTTATCACAAATCTCAGCTGTATCTTTATAAGTCATGGAAATTATGTTAGATGATGCAACAAGTTACTTTTTTATCTTAATTGAAACTGTTGAAAGTAGCTCCTTTTACAGTATCCAAAACAAAATTTCACTGCAAGGCAATAGTTGGATTTAATATTTTCTTTACTGACATCTTTCAAATACATATAAAAATATGTTGAGAGGAAAAAGGGTATTTCAATATAGTCAATCTATTTTTGCCAAAACCATCAAAATAATACCAGTAAATGTGACTTTTTATGTGAGATTGTTATAATATTGACAATTTAAATGCAAAATTATTTTTGCTGATATTTCCCAAAGAATGTAACAGATACTGTACCATAATAATTTTGAATCACTGATTATGTGATAAATATTTTGGTGCATGATTTATTCTCAGTGTTGTTATTTGTTACTATGCTAAAAATCAAACCATTAGAGGGATTAGACATTTTGTTGTTTTTATCTTCCAAAAATTTTGTTGTTTCTTGTTAAAAAGTTTAACTAAAACATCCCTGTTCATCTGAAGTATACGGTCCAATAGTATATTTACTTTTTGCTTCTGTTGTGCTTATTTGTGCTGCAGAGAAGAACTATTATATTTGTCTTGCAAAGGCCTTAGAATGGAAATTCATCAGTGAAATTATAGTATGCAGTTAGACAGACATGAGCTGAGCAAGGACTATAGGCCAGGCACAGAAGACCACCAGGTAGAAAAGCCCCAGGTGCTTAGCAATGGGCAAAACTGGAGAAGCAAGAACCTTACCCTCAGGGTGACTTTACTCCCTTAGCTGGTCATGTGATTTAGACCTTCTGATTTTATATTGCTGATTATGGGATATGGACCCTCCCTTGACTTTTCCTCCCCTGGCCTATCTCTAGTCATGTGGTTTTAGACTCCCTTAGAGGAGAAATTAAAAAGATAACCAGAGAATAGTGCTTAAGCATTATCCCCTAAGGATGACATCTAGGCCTCCATTGAGTTTTTTAGCCTCAGGCCCAGAAAAGCAGCAAAATTGGACACAAAAAAAGCCAGGCTGACCTCAGGTCCAGCTGCATTGACTAATGACACCCTGCCTTGGCACTGACCAATCAGTGGAAAAAACTGTTGTAAAGTACCATACCCCAGATGCTGAAAAGTACCATACCTCACTTCTGCTGGTTTACATAAAGACACCAAGTCCAGATGAATTTTGAAGGATTTTATTAAAGGAGGAGTTTTATTAAATATGCTGGATGCATATGGCTGACAAGGGGCATTTGCACACCCAAATCATGTACCCCAAATACATCTAAGGGGCTGGTTATATACCCTTGATCACACATGGGCTGGGGAGAGCATGACATCATGGCACAAGCTTACAATATTTGTTTAGGGCAGCGGTTCTCAATCTGTGGGTTGCGACCCCGGTGAGGATCGAACGACCAAAACACAGGGTATTTCCGATGGCTTTAGGTGACCCCTGTGTTTTGGTCGTTAGACCCCCGCCGGAGTCGCGACCTATAGGTTGAGAACCACTGGTTTAGAGGATACACAAAAACATTAAGACTTTCAAGTAACACAGTCAAAGATATTTACAATCTTTCAGGGTTCATCTTCCCTGCTTTGCCTAGAAGTATGTTACTCTCAGGATTCCAGGAAGGGGGAGGAACTACAATTAATGCAGGGTGGTATGTAAATTGTCTCCCATTGAAAGAAAAGAAGTTTCTCAGTTAAATTTTATTTTAGTTTTGAAGCTAAATGACCCATTTTCTTGCAAGCCAGAAACTTCTACATTCTTCTCCCTCCCCTTCCCAAATGAAGGACGGGACAGGAAAGCCTGACTTTTCCTCCTAGAATATCAATATTAATTTTGCAGCTTTTTGGTACCTTACTACAAAACAACCCTGAAAAACACACCTGGCATGTTAATGCATATTATATTAAGATCCACCCCCGGACCTCCCCTGAAATCTTCACCCTTAAAATTCCTTAGGATGCAGGTCCCAGTGCCATCTCCCTTCCCGGAACACACCCGCACCTTTCTCCTTTCTCTCCATCTCTTCTTCCTCCTAGCTGCTTTTGTCTTTGCCCCTCTCTTTCTCTTCAGCTCTAAGGGACCCCCCAGGTCTCGCAGCCAGGGGAGCAGTAGGCAGCAGCAACTTGTCTGGGGCCAATCACTTGAATCTATCTGCAAATGCTCCCTTTTCTCTAACATTTCTCATTCATGGCCAATAAATTATTTCTTTGCTTGCTGCACTTTGTCTCTTGATTGAATTTTTTCTCTCAAGAAGATAAGAATAGAGGTCTCAGCACTTCCCCTGTGACAAAATCACATTGGATGATATAATGAAAATCCTGCGTATGCAGAAAATGGGACCTAAAGATCATTCTTAAATTGGTATTATGTTTACCAATATGACGAGATTATATAAATTAGGTTATGCAAAAATATACTTCAGAACATTTAATAAGAATGAATAAAACTCCTTCTAGCCCTGGCCGGTTGGCTCAGTGGTAGAGCGTCGGCCTGGCGTGCAGAAGTCCCGGGTTCGATTCCCGGCCAGAGCACACAGGAGAAGCGCCCATCTGCTTCTCCACCCCTCCCCCTCTCCTTCCTCTCTGTCTCTCTCTTCCCCTCCCGCAGCCGAGGCTCTATTGGAGCAAAGATGGCCCGGGCGCTGGGGATGGCTCCTTGGCCTCTGTCCCAGGCGCTAGAGTGGCTCTGGTCGCAACAGAGCGATGCCCCGGAAGGGCAGAGCATCGCCCCCTGGTGGGCAGAGCGTCGCCCCCTGGTGGGCGTGCTGGGTGGATCCCGGTCAGGCGCATGCGGGAGTCTGTCTGACTGTCTCTCCCCGTTTCCAGCTTCAGAGGAAAAAACAAACAAACAAACAAAAAACCAACAAAAAAACAAAACAAAACAAAAAAAACCTCCTTTTAATTATATTAAATTAAAAAGTATTTAAGGATCCTTGACTGGGTAGCTCAGTAGGTTGGAGCACTGATCTGCTGCACCAGAGTTGCCTATTTGGTCCCAGTCGAGCATCATGAGAGTCAACCAGGGAGTGTATGAATGAGTAGAATAGCAAATTGATGTTTCTCTCTCTCTTTCTCTCTTTCCCTTCCTCTTTCTCTAGAATCAATCCATAAATAAATACAATTTTAAAAGTATTTAAGGAAAAAATGAGGAACCTTAATAATGAACCCATAAATCATGAAAGATATGTCATAAAAAGGTACCACCTTTGCAAAGTTATATACAACATTTTATTATTTATCACAGAGTGTGAACAATGTTATATGCTAAGGGCCAAATATCAATAATGTATGGTCTTCATCACCAAGAAATACATAATGCAATGGTTTTATGTCTTCTGTATTTATAGTTGCTATCTGGGCAGTTTTCTCCACTTATATTAGTCCACGCTAGCACAAACCGGAGGGTAAGTTAAGATCAACAACAAAACAAACCAACAGAACTCCAGGTAGTCTCAGGCTCACTGAATTGCTTTTCAGAGCTTAAAGTTTATTGGATTATTCAACTAAGTTAGAACTCGTCACTTATTTGTTCAACAATATGCTGTCTAATTTTAAGGAAACATTAATATAACTACCAAACCTGAAAGTACTCAAACTTATGTTAAAATATATCTTTAGTAGAAACAAACACAATCTTATCACTGGGAAGGGATAAGTTTTTATGTTATTATTTTACACTAATTAGCAAATATATTTTAGCACACATATGGAAGTGTTAGCTTATTAATAGTAATAGTAATAATAATAATAGTTAACACTTTCTGTATTCAATATTTTAGATACTTTGCAAATTACATTTCATTCATTATGCTTAATTTTTTACAACAAACTATGGATCAAGTATATTTGTTGAAATTGATGAATGAAACATGGCATTCATGTTTTATACAAACCCTTTACTTTTTCTTAATTGACCTACTGCTTCTTAATCTAGGTTAGGTTATTGTCTGTACTTCTTTGACACACACTATTCCTTTGTTTTTGGTTATCCTAGAAATTTGCTCTACAGAGCAAGGCATGGCAGCAAATAATGAAATATTTCAGTCCTGACACATCCATATATCCTGGTAAACATCTCTAGGTTGTTTATAATAACACTGGTAGTGCTGAGTGACCTTAATTCTTGAAAAAAATAAAAACAAGGTGCGGAAGCTACTCTCTTTAAGATTTTATGATGTTGAAATTTCGGTGGCTTAACAAACAAAAGATAACTGCTTATTTATACTCTGTGTCCTACATGGACACAAAATGGTTTATGTGTCTGGGGAGGGCAGGGTGTCTGAGCTTTCCACATACTAATAGAAATATCAGACCTGTAGCTGCATCAATGCTACATCTGATCTTGATTGTCACAGCAGGGGGAAAGAAAACATAAGAAATCATTGTGATGTTTTCCCAAATCCAGAAGTGACTGATGTCATATTTCCTCATATTGTATTGGTCAAAACTACCCTGTAGTTGGCTGAACTATCTTCAGATGCAAGTGGCCTGAAAAGTATAGTCTCCCTTGTGACAAGGAGAATGAGAACCAAATTCCGGTGAACTCTAGTTATATAATCGGATCATCTCAGAAACGGTTAGTTTAGTGATTAATGACATGGGAGATCATGAGTCCATCTCAGCTAGGCCAACAAAGGACAACTTCAGGGGGAAGGTACAAGGTGCAGAAGGCTTTTGATTAATGGGATGAGAGCCAACATAAGAAGTCACACAAACTGTACACAATTTAAGATTACCTCCTCCAAGTCAGAAAACAATCATCTCTAAACTGCAGATTGAAGAGAAAATAATGATACAATGTACCATGTATAAAGAAAGGATAAACAAAGAGACCTAGAAGATTGAAAGGCTCTTAAAAATAACCATTTGGTAGCATAGTATTTTATAATGGCTCATGGCTTTTATAATTGTTTCTCACTGTGCCTGGGAAAATCAGAGTGTAAGGAAAGAAAACAAAGTCAGCAGTCAGTCAGCAGTGACAGGCTCCCCACTGAGTGCCAGGAACTCCATTATCTTCTGTCATAGCAACTTCTCAATCAAAGGGAAACAGTAGTCTGGAAGCTGGAGATGGAGGAAAAATGAAACGTATGCAAATTGCTCAAATTATTGCACAAACTACTACTGAAGAATAATAGAATAAAGAATAATAGAATAGTCATTTTCCCCTAATTTTTTTCTTAAATGCTAGCAAAAATTATATCCATTTACATGTATTATATGAGGTAGACTATGTTCTCTGAATAATCAGAGATGACTTTTTCATTTATAACAGATATTTCAGAATGCTTTTACTCATGTTATAAAGAGAAGTTTATCATACTAATCTCTTTGAAAAACACAGTCTGTTTGTTTTTCAAAAATATTGGTATAAAGTTTGCTGATGTATATTTTAACTTTAGAGTGTACATTTATAAATTATAGGACTTATATGCTTTGATAGGAAGAAATTAAAGATGGATGCATTGCTATTTCTTGTATAAATGCTCTTTATCTTAAAACTAACATTTTTGGTTAGCTGCATAAGTGCTTGCTTATATAGGTCTTGACCAAGATAGTAGAGGAAACACCAGTTTTTGATTCACCAAACACATCAATAATAATGAAGTAAAAAGAAAAGAAAAAATTATAAAATGCTTACCTAGCACAGAAATATTTTTATGCAATTTATTAATAAACACTTAGTGGTTTTTGAATCATAAAGAGAATTGAGAAATTTTTATTTTATTTCTCAGTTATACTAATATTCTTTAAGATTGACAGAATCTGGCCTGACCTGTGCTGGTGAGGTGGATAAAGCATTGACCTGGAATGCTGAGGTCACCAATTCAAAACCCCAGGCTTACCTGGCCAAGTCACATACAGGAGTTGATGCTCCCTGCTCCTCTCGTCTTCTTTCTCTCTCTTTCTCTCCCCTCTCTAAAATAAATAAAAATAAAATATTTTAAAAAGAATAAAAAAATGATTGACAGAATCTATACATTAAACTTAACTGTTCTACATTGATGACTGTATTTTGACTAAATGGGCTAATGAGAAATTACATGTAAGTATATATACACAAATATACATGTACATTCCAGTACTTCCTCTATAATTTCTTTCCCTCTTTCTTAGTGTCCATAATTGATCCAACTATCATTGATAATCACTCATTTTAGCTTATATATTTTTAATTGAATCATTGCCTTAGTTTGTGTCAATATAAGAAGGAAAAACTTTTATATTATATATGCAAATGGAAATATCAACTAATAAATCTAAAATCAGGAAAGCAGACATATCAAGAAAAGTAATCATCATTTTGAGCTGACTGTAATAGCATGCCAGTTGTCAATAATGTTCTATCAGTTTAGTATTGTGAAAATATTTTAAGTTTTATGTAAGTTCTGTATTGCAGACTTCACTATTAGGTTGATATATGAATTGCACTGCCAATTAACCCCTGATAAATGCCCTAAACATAAAACTGGTGCTGCTGCAAATTTATAAGAATAGTCCGTAAATTTGAAAGGTCTTTCCAATACTTTCAGGAAATATCCTAGAGAGGCCTTAACTGATTTTTTAAAAGTAATGAATGACACTGGATTATGGGAAGAAATTATGGAAACAAATATTGCTGTGCTCAAGGCTTGACAACATTGGGGATATTTTTGTGTCTCAAAAAAAAAAAGAATGCCGCCCTGGCCGGTTGGCTCAGTGGTAGAGCGTCAGCCTGGCGTACAGAAGTCCCGGGTTCGATTCCCGGCCAGGGCACACAGGAGAAGCGCCCATCTGCTTCTCCACCCCTCCCCCTCTCCTTCCTCTCTGTCTCTCTCTTCCCCTCCCGCAGCCGAGGCTCCATTGGAGCAAAGATGGCCCAGGTGCTGGGGATGGCTCTGTGGCCTCTGCCTCAGGTGCTAGAATGGCTCTGGATGCAACAGAGCGACGCCCCAGAGGGGCAGAACATCACCCCCTGGTGGGCATGCCGGGTGGATCCCGGTCGGGCGCATGCGGGAGTCTGTCTGACTGACTCCCCGTTTCCAGCTTCGAAAAACTGAAAAAAAAAAAAAAAAAAGAAAAAAAAGAAAAAAAGAATGCTTTGTGATTAAAACCAATGACTGAAATGATCAGGTTATGTGGGGTTATTAGTCATTACAAAGAGTTCAGTAATTGCATGGACCTGAAAAAATTTCTTTATTCAAGTTTCAAATAGGTTTCAAGTTATATAAATAAAGCCATAAAGAAATACAATATTGATAACTCATTTAACCCTCACTATTTCCTACCTATAAGTATGTATTTCTGTTGTCCTTGTTTTCCAAATGAGAAAATAGAGAAACAGAGAGCTTAACTGAATGGCTTGAGGTTATTCAGTTCAGAAGTTCAGAGCTGTGATTTAATCTCAGGCAGTCTGGTTCCACAGGCTGTACCTCTAATCAGCGCTATAAAACATCAGTTTTATGTACAACCTCTTAATTTTACTCAAAGTTTATTCATTTTGATTTCTCTCATCTATGAAACTTTAGGGTTAAGATAACTTTCATTTTAATATTTACAGTCTTATAAATAAAAAACATATCAAGACATATTTCTATTTTGACTGGGATATACAATCTGGTACAAAGAAGAATATTAGTCTGCTTGTGTGCCCATTAAGAAAAATATCTTCAGTCTATGTTGCAGCCAAGACTGCTTTTATTTTGCTAACACTAGGATGTAACAGCAGGAAATAGATTGTGGCTGGAAGGGTGCTATTGGTGTCTGCAATCACCGACTACAGGTCTTTTCCAATCTGTTTTTTGTTTGTTTGTTTCAGTTTAACATGTAACTCAATCTCTCCCATTTAGTCTCAGTCCATCCTAATTTTCACAGCGTTCATTTATTTACTCATCTCATTAACTAGCCAGTATAATCCTGTAAATGTTAAGAAATGAAAAGCTACAAGTATTTCTTAAGGAAATAAAAATCTGTATCTCCTCTGAAGCTATTAGAAAACAATGTAAAAGCTTTTGTTGATAGTTATTTCTTCTTCTTAACAAAATTATTATTGTTTTACTGGTAGAGAATAATTTCTAAATCTTACTGTGCATACAAACACATATAATTTATACTCATTATTAGAAAAATTTAAAACAATATATGGAAACCAATTATATTGCTTAGGAAAGTATATGGTGTATACAGTAAACTATAATTAAATATTATCAATGGTGCTATCACTGCTGTAATTGTTGATGTAATTATTAGTATCATATTTTTTTCAATGGTCTCAGTTATCCTCTTAACATAGCAATACCTATCTGATTTATTTAAGGAAACATTTCATGAGTTAATACCAAAATGAAACAATCTAGTCGGGGGAAATCACCTTTTCATTTCTAACTTTATAAATTTATTTCATAAATAATGACCAGCATGAACCAATGTAAATGACAGTATTCTTCTCACTTGGCAGAACTTACACCTTATTTGAAACTGCAACGCTAGACTCCTACTAAAATGTGATTGGCTATTGCAAGACATCTGAAATAAAGATTACAAGGTCACACATTTTGTTCATGATATTTGCCAAGACAAAATGAATAAGAGAAAGACTGATTTTATTTTATTATTTTATTTTGTCTGCTACTTTTTCTTCCTTCTATCTCTTTCTAAGAGTTCTAGGAAACTCAGGCAAAATAGTGATAACCTAAACATGAGACTCATTGGAATTCTGAGTATACTATGTAAGGGCTGTATCTTTTCTTCTTTGGTGAATTTAATTCAGTTTTAATTAGAACCACTACCAAGAAGTAAGCTGAAGGAGAAAATGCAAATATGAATAATTTATTTCGAAAACACTTCAATTTAAGGGGACAAGGTAATTTTTTTTTTACTGTGTGATTAAAACAAGTCAGTCTAAACCAAAAACATATTTTCTTAAAAATAGGTAAAGACAAATATATATAAGAAAAAATTAAGAAACCTTAAAAAGTTGAAATTCTTCAAGTGCACAGTGCCATATATGTTTGATTTTCTAATATTCTAAATATGCTTTTATACATTGGAATTTCTTCTGCTGCTTCCTAAAAATATGTTATTTTTATTTTTATTCCTAAATCCACTACCATGTCCAATTTTACATATCACTGAACACTGAAATAATTAATTAGCTGCTTAGCCGCATTTTTACCCTTCATTCCCTACTTGGCTCAGTTTACTCTATTTACCAACTGTTCTCCCTAACACACTCGTGTTAGGGTCTATTAACCTGTACAATAAAGAGCATCTTTCTTTCTTTCTCAAATTCTCAACAAAATAAGACAAAAGCATAAACCATAGTGGAGAACAAAATATCAATATACAGATAAAGGCAATGTTGGAAAAACTAATTAGTATTAGAGTCAAATGTGCCTGACACCTGAACTCAACAATACGACAGACTCACCAATCTAGAAAGAGGCAGTGCTAGACCGGTGCAGAACACGATGAAGCAACTTCATCCAGGGGGACAGGGGAGAATAAAGTTAGTCCTAGGGCCAAGAGAGAAGAGAGAAGTTACCTTATGTGACATGCTTTTCAATTTCTCACTCAGATAAACTCTAACACTCCTGGGACAAAGCCAAAGAGGGTGGGGGGGGGGGGTTGCCTCACATAGAAAAGAACATCAAGAGTGAAGAAAAGGCCCTGGCCGGTTGGCTCAGCGGTAGAGCGTCGGCCTGGCGTGCGGGGGACCCGGGTTTGATTCCCGGCCAGGGCACATAGGAGAAGCGCCCATTTGCTTCTCCACCCCCCCTCCTTCCTCTCTGTCTCTTTCTTCCCCTCCCGCAGCCAAGGCTCCATTGGAGCAAAGATGGCCCTGGCGCTGGGGATGGCTCCTTGGCCTCTGCTCCAGGCGCTAGAGTGGCTCTGGTCGCGGCAGAGCGACGCCCTGGAGGGACAGAGCATCGTCCCCTCGTGGGCAGAGCATTGCCCCTGGTGGGTGTGCCGGGTGGATCCCAGTCGGGCGCGTGCAGGAGTCTGTCTGACTGTCTCTCCCCGTTTCCAGTTTCAGAAAAATACAAAAAAAAAAAGAAAAAGTAAGAGTGAAGAAAAAATATTCACACTGACGATTCTTTTCATAATGTTACTGCCACTTAATTTAATATGTCCCATTTTGGCCTTTTGTATCAAACCCTAAATTCTCTGTATTGAATAATACTTCTTAAAGTTTTCCTTTATTCTTTTGACAACACTGGTCCCCAGTTCCTCTGTATTCTCACACTATTTTTGATGATTAAAGGTCCTCATTTTCTCTCACATATACCTAATTATTTATAAAATCCCTTTCTCATTCTATTCTTAAAAATCATAATTCATCATCTACCTAAAGCCCTATAATTTCCAAATAAGCCTCTTAATTTAAATGTCTCATCGTTTTTTCTTTCACTAAAGTTCCATTGTTACTTCAATTTGGGTAGTTAAGTTTTGTATTCTTTATTAAACTGTTAGGTCCTTGAGGTCACTGATAACATAATATAGCACCTAATGTATAATTGACATAAAATATCTATTCATAAAGTACCATTAAAATATTAAATAAATTAAAATATTAAATAGTTCATATGCTCAAAGTGTTCAATAGTTTGGTGATTTTATTGCTGGATTTTATGAAAATTTATAGTATAATATTTATGATAGAATGAGAAATATAATAAATAATGTATACTGAACTGAATCCCATATTTCTGTGGCATTTCTGATCATCAGATTGAACATAAATTATGTGTAAGACACAAACTGGAGACATGGAGTATATTTCTTTTCACATGCATGACAAATAAGTGTGTGGGGCTAAAAGAGGGCAGACAAAAGTCTAAGTGCTTAAATTGAGCATAATTTGTCAAACTCAGAAATGGGACTCTAGCTTTTGCTATGAAAGTTTCATGAAAAGGAAGTTCTGTGGCACAGGGTTGAAGAAAAGCTTGTCTTTCCTCCCAGAGGTGAGTTCTAGATGAGAGACTGGGATGGGGCATGTAGTAAAACTCTCTGGTGAGATTTGCCAACGGGTGATGAATTGTCATCTATCCCTGGGTGTTTTCTGAGCTAGGGGAAGCTGGGAAATGTTGGACAAATAACTATGAGGGTGAGAGAGGAGGCTTCTATACTTTGCATTTGCTAAAATTTCATCTGTATAAATATTCGCACCATGGCAAATTATAAGCTACCAGTATGAAGTCACTGAACAGAAAGATGGAAAGAGTCACACAAAATTGGCCATTGTAAGCTGCTGTGATCAGCTCCAGCACTCACTGGCTATATAATTTCACATGGACCAATTATTGAGTGTCTTATGTGTTAATAAATGTACCATGTGTTCCCTGGCTGATTAGCTCAGTCGGTTAAGAGAGTCATCCCAAGGTTGCGGGTTCGAACGCAGTCAGGGCACACATGGGAAGCAGTCAGTGAGTACATGACTTAGTGTAACAACAAATGAATACTTTCTTTCCCTCTTGTCTCTTCCTCCCTCTCTGAAAATTAAAAGGAATTAAGCCCTGGACAGATAGCATGTGGTTGGAGCATCGTCCCAGAGTGGAGAGGTTGCCAGTTTGATTCCCAGTCAGGGTATATATAAGAGTAACTCCATGTTCCTGTCTCTCTCTCCCTACCTCTCTTAATAATAATAATAATAAGCAGAAGAAAAAGAAAAATGCACCATGTATTTAAACCTCCCTAAACTCTACATGCCCATATGTCAATTGACTCTTCCTATATTTCATGATATCGTGGAAATACATCCAAATATGAACCCAATTAAAAATAAAAATTAAACTAATATACAAGGAGACAAATATGTCTAAATTAAGGCAAAATACTAGAGGTGTTCTGATATCGTCTGAGATAGCATACATGCATTTAATTGAATATTGACCTTAAGGATATATTATTTTAGTCAGCATGAATTAGAATATCTGAAAACTTTTCTATTCTGCAAAATAAAAATAAGGCATATAAATTAGCTTTACTGCAGAAATAGTGCTATTATACATTATCTGATTGACTACATAGATTTTGCATATTAAACAGGTTTTGTATAGCAAATCTGTCCTCCTGAAATCATTTTAATCTCTAAAATTTTCACTTTTCTTATGCTTACATCTCTTCATTCTTTTCTCTTTCAAATTTCAGACTCAACATTGGTAATGTCTTTCTTTTCACAAATCTATTCATTTTTCACATCAGTTCCCAGCATTAGTTTAATCTCTAATCTTTGAACCATTTCTTCTTATTATTATTGAATCTATTGGGGTGACATTGGTTAATAAAGTTATATAGGTTTCAGGTTTACAACTCTATAATACTTATATTTTATTGTGTGTTCATCATCCCAAATTAATGAACTGTTTCTTATGTATGTTTCCATATTTTCATTCTCACTTTATGCTACTACACTGTGGTAGCCTTCATATTAATTCACATAAAATACTTTTACAGGCCCTGGCTGGTTGGCTCGGTGGTGGAGTGTCCGCCTGGCGTGCAGGAGTCCTGGAATCGATTCCCGGCCAGGGCACACAGGAGAGGCGCCCATCTGCTTCTCCACCCCTCCCCCTCTCCTTCCTCTCTGTCTCTCTCTTCCCCTCTTGCAGCCGAGGCTCCACTGGAGCAAAGTTTGCCCGGGCGCTGAGGATGGCTCCTTGGCCTCTGCCTCAGGCGCTAGAATGGCTCTGATTGCGGCAGAGCGACGCCCCAGATGGGCAGAGCATCGCCCCTTGGTGGGCATGCCGGGTGGATCCTGGTCAGACGCATGCGGGAGTCTGACTGCCTCCCGTTTCCAGCTTCGGAAAAATATAAAAAAATACAAAAAAAAAATACTTTTTACAAATATTACCCTTTATGTATGGTATTCACACAACTGTGAATTGTGCTGCAGCCTTGTTTTCTGTCCCAGTTAAAAGGTGCTGGACACTGAGCCAAATTCAAGTGCTCACTTATTTCCCAATCACAACACAGCCTTCTACATCTTCCTACCCTTACTGGGTTGTTTCCTCTTTCTTCAAAACTTTCCCTTCAACTTCTCTCTTCCACAAAACTTCTTCGATGTTATTTCATGATAAAGTGACCTGACAATCAGTTTGGTTTAATTATGTCTTGTATTCTGTGCACCATTTTTGTGATGCTAATCATGACTTCTCTCTTTTTATTGTTGATGCTCGTTCATAGGCATCAGCCTGTAGGAGAAGATGTATTCATCTTTGTATTTCTAACCCCTACCACAAGACTAAAAACCCCTACCAAAAGCATGGTCATCAGATAATTGTAAGTGAAACTGGTTTGAGGGGACTATATACTTGTTGAAAACATATCATTGCTGACCCTGGTGTTTTTTATAACCCCAAAATAAGCTAGAACGGGGCTGATTTTTTATAACATGTATGGTGTTATCCTAAGAAAGTGTGCACAAAATGTAGAATAGTCGTTTCCCATTAATGGTAGCTGAGACGGTATATAAAAGGCAATGGTATAGGTTATTCTGCCAATGCATATTATAACAATACAGTTGTTATTTTAAAGACTTCATTAGCTGGTTACTAGGTAAATATCTGTTGTGGAAGAAGACTTTCTGGGAATTTAAAAGATGCATTTCTTTAAAAATCAATGTCAATTATTTAACATATATGAGAACTATTCACACCAGCAAAACCTTAGAATGAGTGTATACAGTATTTTTTTATATCAGTTAAGTTAAAATTAATATCAATAAAATGACATAATTATGTGCAAGACACTGCCTCCAGTGTTGTACATAGATTATATTATTTTTCTAAAAAATTTTATCCCTGTTTGTAAATGAGAAAGTGAAGGCTCAGAAAGTTGAAGTAAATTGATTTTATATACTCACTGTAAAAATTGTTTTAAATTTTATGAAATTTTACTTCAAAGAATATACAGTAACTTGGATGCATTACTTTTTAGGGAATACTGATTAAATTTTTTGTCTTTAAATTCAGAAAGTAGAAATCTTCATATCATACACACACTAAAATATGATTTAATAGTTTCTAAAAGATTCCAGTAGTTACTTGTATATTCCAGAAAAAAAATATATTTTGCACAATAGTTGTACATATATGGAATTTACTGACTTATGGGAAGAATTGAGAAAATTGCATACTATGTGAATTATTCCAGTTGGCCAACACACCGAATACTCAATCCATTTCCATCCCACAGAGAAATAACATTCTAAAAGATTCAACTAGACTGTTTAAATATGTTGATAGCTCTGCAGTTTGAGCAATAAGAAAAAGGGGAGGAAATATGTTACATTTCAGATGAATGTCAAGAATGTCATTAGGAATTCTGTGTTCTCTGTTTCCCAACTAATGCCGTGAAGATTGTTTAGAATTTTGCAAGTGCTACAAAGTTTTCCTAAATGAGGAGAACATGCAAAATCTCTAAGAAAAAGACATACTTTGGTCAACTGTACCACTATTTGTTATTTCTGTCCCATTGGACTACCATCAGTAGATCAGGGACATATCTGATTTGGTTCATGGAATTTACTATTGCGCATACTGGAAAGGAAATGTTTCCTGCTGAAGGATGAATAAAGCATTCAGAAGGAATGGATTCTCTTGGAAGGGACTACATGTTAGCCACTGAGACAGCAGTCATGACAACAATAGGCAGTAAATGGAACATTATACATTCTTATATGTATTATTTTGAATGATATTCAGAAATAGTTTCAGCCCCTTATCCTTAAAGCACTTTGGAAGAGAATCTATTATAAAGAGAAAAAAAATCAACTGGAGTTGAAATAATTTAACTAGTGGGGTATTGTCATAAAATTCCCATTTGGGACCTCTTTCCTCCCCAAGTATAGTGTCATGGGAAACATATGTTATACAATACATTTCCATATTTAAAGTTTCATATTTACTAGGCTTCTTTTCAACTGGTCAGATAAAAAAAAAGAGGAAAGAGTTATTTTTCAAAAGGGTTTTATTCATCTAAGCACTATGATAAAAATTTACATATTGTTTTTAGTAGTTTGAAACGATCTCTTATTCACTGTTGTTTTTGGAGGTAGAGGAATGCATTATGAGTCAAAGCAGAAAGCTTGTTAGAGTTATTATACTCAACTTTTATTTCAAGATACATTTAAATTCTAAATAAACATTATGCATACTATTAACACTTAGTTTTAAATTTTAGGGAGCTGATAATGTTTTTTTTTTCGTTGTTTTTTTTTTCTAATCAGCAGACATTGAAAAACACATTAAAGTTCCTTGATTAAATACATTATTCAGGTAGTTAAGTCTTCATAAATGTGTCACATGCATACTAAGTATTAGGCACTAGGCTTTCAGATTGGAGTCAAGAATTCAATTTCAAGTGACAGAATTTTAGCAAAGCTGGCGCCATCTTTTGAAAGTATATACACAATTTATATATAAGATGTTGCTTTTGAAAATAATTTTGTTCATTTTTATTTATTATTTTAATTATCATAAAGAGAAAATACTTTATTTGTTCTCGATAAGCATATTTTCTCATTGCTTATCAGATTTTATTTTTAAAAGTAGCATTACATACGAAGTGATTACTTTATAAACAAGGCAAGTAATTTCTGAGACTCAAATATTCCATGATCAAAAATATTTTATAAAGAATATCTTCAGAAAAGTATTAAATTTAACCGTTCATATATTTTTCTCATATATTAAACTATATAATGTAAAGAGTCAATGTAGTTTCAATGTATATGTAAAATATATAATGTAATGATTCATTGCAGTGTGTGAGGGTATTGTTTTCTGTTATATCCCTAAGGAAAAAAAAAAAGTGCTTAGTATGTATATGTATATACAAATATAAACACACATAAAAGGTGCTAAGAATTTTTTATTTTATAAATAAGGAGAGCATCAGTATTATTACAGAAAATTTCAAGTGGAGCAATAAAGATAGTCTGCTAGATTTCAAAACTTAGCTAAAGCGTTTTCTAGAAATGTGATCTTGACCAAGTGAACTAAATGCTCTGTCTTCATTTATGCATCAGAAAATAGAGATAATAAACATAGGGTTGTAATGAGGTCTAAATGAGATAATCTACATAGTGCGTATTCAATAAATACAAACTGTAATTGCTAGATTTAAAATACAATTACTAAAACTTCTGAGAATGTGACACTAATTTGTGTTGTTAATGAAGGTTATAGAACATAATAATTTAACACTTTATCTAATTAGTTAAGTTACTTAAGTGGTCCAGTCTACAGCATTTGAAGAATCAAAAAAAGAGCCAATTTGGCCCTGGCCAGTTGGCTCAGTGGTAGAACATCACCTGGCATATGGAAGTCCTAGGTTCGATTCTTGGTCAGGGCACATAGGAGAAACAACCATCTGCTTCTCCACCCCTGCCCCCCCATCTCTCTTTCTCTCTTTCCCTCCCACAGCCATGGCTCGAATGGTTCTAGCAAAGTTGGCACCGAGGATGGTTCCATGGCCTCACCTCAAGTGAGCTAAAATAGCTCAGTTGCTGTGTAATGGAGCAGCGACCTCAGATGGGCAGAGCACCGCCTGGTAAGGGGCTTACCAGGTGGACCCGTGTCAGGGCACATGCACGAATCTGTCTCTTTGCCTCCTTGCTTCTCACTTAATAATAATAAAATGGGGAGAAAAACTGTGATTTAGGTACCAAAGTCCTGTTTTAGAGATCAGATAATGACAATGGGCTAAACTGAGAAAACTCTTTCCTTGTGGGTCTTAAATGAGAAGTAGGTAAAGTATCAGTCATCATTTGAGAAGGAATTTTTTTAAAGTTAAGTCCTTAAAAGATTACAACTGACATTATAGATTCAGCCCCAAATTATGAATATGTAAGTGAGAATATAGCATATTTTGTGACAATTCATCCATTATACTATATTAGGAAATTGGACACAATTGCATGATTCCATGGTGTTAATATAAAGGAGTCATGACTAAACAAAAGAATAAATTATTGAAAGAATAAAAAATTACACATACTGGGAATATTTAGAGAAATGTTAAGATTTTACATTAACTAAGATTAAGTCTGTGCCATCCAAATGAAATGGGGGTTCCAAAGCAAATAACAAAGTAATGTTGACAGTTAAAAATATTCTATTGATATTTTTTGCCTGATCTGTGGTGTCACAGTGGATAAAGCATCGACCTGGATCACTGAGGTTGCTGGTTTGAAACCCTCGGCTTGCCCAGTCAAGGCACACACGAGAAACAACTACAGTACTATGAGTTGATGCTTCTCTTACTCCTCCTCTCACCCCCATTTCTCTATCTAAAAATCAATTTTAAAAAATAATTTTAAAAATATTCTATTTTTTTAGTTTCTGTTTTCATAGATTTAAATTTATTTCTTATATAGTAAACATGTGTATTTTCAAGAGACTTTTTATGAAGCATATTTCTAATTATCTTTTAGTAATTACACTAAATGGTAACTATAACCACTAAAAACATGGTTTTGGTTTTCATTGCTTTCATCTATTTGATTAATATCCACTCTCCTTTCTCCTTTATTCTTTATGGTTTTGAACTCAAAGAAGAATTCATTATGTAAAAATAAATTATTATAAGGGTCATAATTCTTGTTTAAGCATTAATTAAATTTATGTTGAATCCAGAGGCAGTAAGTTTCAACTAGCAGTAAATGAGGAAATCTTTTTTTTTTTTTAATGAATTTTTATTAATGGTAATGGGATGACATTAATAAATCAGGGTACATATATTCAAAGAAAACATGTCTAGGTTATTTTGTCATTAGATTATGTTGCATACCCCTCGCCCAAAGTCAGATTGTCCTTTGCCATCCTCTATCTAGTTCTCTGTGCCCCTCCCCCTCCCCCTAACTCTCCCCCTGTCCTCCCTCCCCCCACCCCTGGTAACCACCACACTCTTGTCCATGTCTCTTAGTCTCATTTTTATGTTCCACCAATGTATGGAATCATGTAGTTCTTGTTTTTTTCTGATTTACTTATTTCACTCCTTATAATGTTATCAAGATCCCACCATTTTGCTGTAAATGATCTGATGTCATCATTTCTTATGGCTGAGTAGTATTCCATAGTGTATATGTGCCACATCTTCTTTATCCAGTCTATTGAAGGGCTTTATCTATTGAAGGGCTTTTTGGTTGTTTCCATGTCTTGGCCACTGTGAACAGTGCTGCAATGAACATGGGGCTACATGTGTCTTCACGTATCAATGTTTCTGAGGTTTTGGGGTATATACCCAGTAGAGGGATTGCTGGGTCATAAGGTAGTTCTATTTGCAGTTTTTTGAGGAACCACCATACTTTCCTCCATAATGGTTGTACTACTTTACAGTCCCACCAACAGTGAATGAGGGTTCCTTTTTCTCCACAGCCCCTCCAACATTTGCTATTACCCGTCTTGTTGATAATGGCTAATCTAACAGGGGTGAGGTGGTATCTTAAATGAGGAAATCTTGAGAAAAAAAGTTAAATAAAGATGTAGAGAAGAACTTTTATAATGCAAGGACATGGTATAACTTTTCCTTTGTTTAGATTAAAATAATAAGTAAGCTAAATAAATATTTAGATGTTTGTTTTCAGAAAAGTTAAGTTAGAGTGATAGTTGTTCTAAATCCTGTCCATATAACATTAAGTTTTATTAGGCTATTTAATAAGAAAAAGACTTCTTGAAATATTTTTTTTTGTAAATCTGATACTTAAAATATTTATAATATGAAATTACATTTATACAGATGTTTGTGGTATAGTATATTTGTTTACTTAAACTTGAAATCACAATTGACAAAAGAAATTTTATTAGAAAATACTCATCAATCTTGGGATACAGTATTTAACTCACCAATATTCACTTGATTCATACAATTAAAACAACCTGGTAAAAACCCTCTCTAAATTTTCTTGAAGTTATAGAGAAAATTATTTTCCTACTAATATGAACTATACAGATAATAGTATATATGATTATAGTAGAAAATTATTAAACCAAAATATAATGTAGAAAGTCCATTTTTATATTACAATTTTCTGGAAGGGTAATATTTAGGTTACTCTTAAACATGCTTTAAAATAACAGTTCTGTATAACTTTTGTCATTTTCTATATTTGTAATTATTCAAACTACATGCCTATGCAACAGATTGCTATCAATTTTTTTTCTGGTAAGGATTTATTGAAAGGTTCTGATAATGAGTCATCTCTATTTCTCAGTGAAAAGCAAACAACCTTTGTATTTATTCAAATTGTCTTAGTCTTGAATATTTCTCAACACCCTTCTCACACTGCTATTGTTATAAAATACTATCATTTCTCATTTGCTTTATTATTTTTATTTTTTTAATTTTTATTAATTTTTAATTTATTATGTTTACATGAATTCAAGTGTCCCACTAAATATAACTCCCTCACCCACCACCCCTGTGTCCCTTTTTATATCCCCTTTGCCTCCCTCACCCTAATTCCCTTCCCCTTTGTTCTAGGATTTGCAGTCCTGTTATCTATATCTCTGTTATGTTCATAAAATTTCACTAATTCTTTTACCTTCTCTAATCACATTCCCTCATCCCCCTTTCCTCTGACAGCTGTCTCTCTACTCCCTATGACCCTATTGTTGTCTCTATTCCATTCTTTAGTTCACTTTCTTCATTAGATTCCACATATATGTGAGATCATATGATATTTTTCTTTCTCTGCTAACTTATTTCACTTGGCATAATAATCTCCAGGTCTATCCATGCTGTCACAAAAGGTAAGATTTTCTTCTTTTTCACAGCTTCATAGTATTCTATTGTCTATATGTACCACAGCTTTTTAATCCACTCGTCCCCTGACAAACACTTGGGCTGCTTCCAGATCTTTTTTTTTTTTTTACAGAGACAGAGAGAGGGATAGACAGACAGGAATGAAGAGATGAGAAGCATCAATCATTAGTTTTTTGTTGCGCATTGTGACTCCTTAGTTGTTCATTGATTGCTTTCTCATATGTGCCTTGACCGCGGGCCTTCAGCAGACTGAGTAACCCCTTGCTGGAGCCAGCAACCCTGGGTCCAAGCTGGTGAGCTTTTTGCTAAAGCCAGATGAGCTCGTGCTCAAGCTGGTGACCTCGGGGACTCAAACCTTCCACATCCCAGTCCAATGCTCTATCCACTGCGCTGCTTCCAGATCTTGGCTATTGTAAACAATGCTGCCATAAATATAAGGGTGCATATCTTTTTTGAATCAGTGGTTTGGTATTCTTAGAATATATTTCTAAAAGTGGGATAGCTCGGTCAAAAGGCAGTTCTATTTTTAACTTTTTGAGGAAGCCCCATACAGTTTTCCACAGTGGCTGCACAAGTCTGCATTTCCATCAGCAGTGTAGGAGGGTTCCCTTTTCTCTACACCCTCACCAGCACTTATTCTGTGTTGTTTTGTTAATGAGCACCATTTTGACAGGTGTGAGGTAGAATTTCATTGTGGTTTTAATTTACATTTCTCTGATGATTAGTGACATTAAACATTTTTTCATATGACTATTGGCCACTTGTATGTCCTCTTTGGAGAAGTATCTATTCATTTCTTTTGCCCATTTTTTAATTGGATTGTTTACCTTCGTGGTGTTGAGTTTTAGAAGTTCTTTATAAATTTTGGTTATTAGCCACTTATCAGACGTACTGGCAAATAAATTCTCCCATTGTGTGGGTTGTCTTTTTATTTTGTTCATAGTGTCTTTTGTGTACAAAAGCTTTTTAGTTTGATATAGTCCCATTTGTTCATCTGTTTTTTATTTTACTGGCCATGGAGATAAATCAGCAAAAATATTGCTACTAGAGATATCAGAGAATTTACTGCCTATGTTTTCTTCCAAGATGTTTATGGTTTTACGACTTACCATCTTATTACTTATCTATTACTTACTAACTTATCTATTTTGAGTATATTTTTGTGAATGATGTAAGTTGGTGGTCTAGTTTTATTTTTTTGCATATACCTGTCCAATTTTCCCAACATCATTTATTTTATTTATTTACTTTTTTTTTTTGGTATTTTTCTGAAGTTGGAAATGGGGAGGCAGTCAGACAGACTCCCGCATGTGCCTGATCGGGATCCACCCAGCATGCCCACCAAGGGGCAATGCTCTGACCATCTGGGGACCTCAACCATTGCTCTGTTGGAACCAGAGCCATTCTAGAGCCTGAGGCAGAGGCCATGGAGCCATCCTCAGCGCCTGGGCCAACTTTGCTCCAATGGAGCCTTGGCTGGGGGAGGGGAAGAGAGAGAGACAGAGAGGAAGGAGAAGGGGAGGGGTGGAGAAGCAGATGTGCGCTTCTCCTGTGTGCCCTGGCCGGGAGTCAAACCTGGGACTCCTGCATGCCAGGCCAATGCTCTACCACTGAGCCAACCAGCCAGGGCCCCCAACAGCATTTATTAAAGATACTATTTTTACTCCATTGTATGATCTTACCTCCTTTAAATATCAAGTGACCATAAAGGTGTGGGTTTATTTCTGGGTTTTCTGTTCTGTTTCATCGATCTATATGCCTGTTCTTATGCCAGTATCAAGCTGTTGTGAGTATAATGGCCTTGTAGTATAACTTGATATCAGGAAGTGTGATACTTCTGACTTTGTTCTTCATTTTCAAAATTGCTAAGGCTATTCGTGTTCTTTTTTGGTACCATATAAATTTTTGGATTATTGTTCTATATCTTTGAAGTATGCCAATGGTATTGTAATAGGAATTGCATTGAGTTTATAGATTGCTTTGGGTAATATAGACATTTTAATGATGTTTATTCTTCCTAACCATGAGCACGGTACATGCTTCCACTTGTTTGTATCTTCCTTGATTTCTTTTATCAGTGTTTTATAAATTTCCAAGTACAAGTGCTTTACCTCTCTGGTTAAATTTACTCCTAGGTATTTTATTTTGTTGTTGTTGCAATACTGAAGAAGATTGCTTCTTTAATTTGTCTTTCAGACTGTTTATTGTTGGTATATAAAAATGCCACTGATTTTTGAATATTAATTTTATATCCTGCCACCTTGTCAAATTTATTAATCACGTCTAGTATTTTTTTGAATGAGACTTTAGGTTTTCTATGTATAGTATCATATCATCAGCAAATAGTGAGAGTTGTTTTGTTTTGTTTTTGGTATTTTTCTGATGTGAGAAGCAGGGAGGCTGACAAAGTCCCACATGCATCCAACCAAGATCCACCTGGCATGCTCACTATGTGCCCATCTGGGCTGTTGCTCTGATGTGATTGAAGCCATTCTAGCATCTGAGGTGGAGGCCATTTAGCCATCCTCAGCACCCACGCCAAATCTGCACCAATGGAGCCTTGGCTGCGGGAAGGGAAGGGAGAAACAGAGAAAAAGGAGAGGGGGAAGTGTGGAGAAGCAAATGGGTGCTTCTCTTGTGTACCCTGCCTGGGAATCAAACTAGGGACTTCCACAAGCTGGGCCGACACTCTACTGCTGAGCCAACTGGCCAGGGCAAATAATGATAGTTTTACTTATTCTTTTGCATTTTGAATGCCTTTTATTTCTTCTTGTTGTCTGATTGCTATGGCTGGGACTTCCAGAACTATGTTGAATAAGAGGAACAACCCCTGCCTTGTTCCTAATCTTAAGGGATTGCTTTTAATTTTTGCCCATTGAGTATGATGTTGGCTGTGGTTTTGTTATAGATGGCCTTTATCATGTTGAGGTATGTTCCCTGTATTCCCACTTTGCTAAGAGTTTTGATCATAAATTGGTGCTGTATTTTATCAAATGGTTTTTCTGCATTTATTAATATTATCATGTGATTTTTAACTTTCCTTTTGTTTATGTGATCACATTTATTGATTTGCAAATATTGTACCAGCCTTGCCCCCTAGAATAAATCTCACTTGATCATGATGTATGATTTTTTTCATGTATTACTGGATCCAGTGTGCTAATATTTTGTTGATAATTTTAGCATCTAAGTTTATCAGGGATATTGGCCTATAGTTTTCTTTCTTTGTAGTGTCTATACTTTTGGAATGAGGATTATGCTTGCCTCAAAAAAAGGAGCTTAGAAGTCTTCCTTCTTGAATTTTTTGAAATAGCTTGAGAAGGATAGGTGTTAGCTCTTCTTTGAATATTTGGAAAATTCACCTGTGAAGCCATTTGATCCAGGACTTTTGTTTGCTAGGAGTTTTTTGATAACTATTTCATTTGTTGTAATCGGTCTGTTTAGATTTTCTGATTCTTCCAGGTTGACTTTTGGAAGATTATATGTTTCTAGGTATTTGTCCATTTCGCCTAGGTTGTCAAATATTTTCGCATACAAATCATCATAGTATTTTCTTACAATCTTTGTATTTCTGAAGTGTCATTGTTACTTTTCCACTTCATTTTTAATTTTATTTATTTGAGTCCTCTCTCTTTTTTTTCTTGATGAGTCTCGTTAAAGTTTCATCAATCTTGTTTACTTTTTCAAAACAGCAGCTTTTGTTTTCAATGATCTTAATTGTTTTTTTAACCTTTATGTCATTTATTTCCACTCTGATCTTTATTATTTTCTTCCTTCTATTTAATCTGGGTTTTATTTGTTGTTCTTTCTCTAGTTCTTTGAGATGCAGGGTTAAGTTGTTTATTTGAGCTTTTCTTGCTTCTTAAGGTATGCCTGTAATATTTGAACTTCCCTTTCAGAACTGCTTTTTCTGTGTCCCATAAATTTTGAGTTGTTGTATGTTAATTTTCATTTGTTTAAAATTTTTATTTATTTCTTGATCTTGTTCTTAACCCATTTATTATTTATATAACACAGGAGTCTCAAACTCATGGCCCGCGGGCCTCATGCAGCCCGCCGAACAATTTTGTGCGGCCCGCAGACTAATCCACGAAGTTCAAAATATTTTGGATAAAATTAAGTAAGCCTAGGGGCCTACTTGTATTTTTCATTTCTCTAGCATCCTAGCTAGATATTAGCTTAGTTAACAGCAGTTGTGATGCGAACTACAGTTTCTGGTCATTTTGTGACACTGAGTAAACTGCATGTACGATTGTGCTTGTTGTACTGATTTTTTTTTGTTTTCAACTGCAGTGAGAAGTGTTGCGTAACAGTTGCCTTTTGTAGACCTAGTGCGGCCCGCCCAACGGCTGTGATCTTGCTCTGCGGCCCACATGCTGAGTTGAGTTTGAGACCCCTGATATAACATGCTATTCAGCCTCCAAGTATTTGAAAGCTTTTCAGGTTTTTTTATTGTAGTTGATTTCTATTTTCATGCAATTGTGGTCAGAGAAGATGCTTGCTATGATTTCAATCTTCTTAAATTTATTGAGACTCATTTTGTTTCCTTACATGTTGTCTATGTATATTCTGCTACTTTGAAGTGAAAGGTTCTGAAGATATCTCTTAAATTTAGTTGATCTAGTGTGTCATTTAAGGCCACTGTTTCTTTCTTAATTTTATTTCTGGAGGATCTATCCATTGATGTTAGTGGGTTATTAAAATCTCCTACTATTATAGTATTGCTGTTGATCTCACCCTTTGGGTCCATCAAAATCTGCTTTGTATGTTTTGATGCTCCTATATTGGGTGCATAGGTATTTACAATGGTTATATCCTCCTGTTGGATAGCTCTCTTTATCATTATGACCTTCTTTATTCCTTACTATAGCTTTTGTTTTAAAGTCTATTTTGTCAGATATAGATATTGCTCCTTCAGTTTTTTTTTTTCATTCCATTTGCATGAAATACCTTTTTCCATCCCTTCACTTTTAGTCTATGTGTATCTTTTGTTCTGAGGTGGGTCTCTTGTAGACAGTATATGTACAGGTCCTGTTTTTTTTTGTTTTTTTTTTCCATGCAGCTATCCTAAATCTTTTAACTGGTTTATTTAATCCATTTACATTTAAGGTTATTATTGATATGTAGTTGTTTATTGCCATTTTATTCTTTAATTCTAAAATCCTCTTTTTCTCAGTTTTCTTTTTCTTTTGCTCTTTTTACAGCAGACCCCTTAACATTTCTTGAAGTACTAGCTTGGTTGTAATAAATTATTTGAGGGTTTTTTTTTGTTTGTTTGTTTGTTTTTTTGTCTGGGAGGCTTTTTATTTCTCCTTCCATTTTAAATGATAGTTTTGCTGGATGAAGAAGTCTTCGTTGTAGGTTCTTGCTTTGCATCACTTTGAATATTTCTTGCCAACCCCTTCTGGCCTCAAGTGTTTCTGTTGAGAAGTCAGATGTCATCCTTATGGGGGCTCCTATGTAGGTAATTAACCGCTTTTCTCTTGCAGATTTTAGTATTCTTTCACTGTGTTTTAACTTGGACACTTTAGTTATGATGTGTCTTTCTGTAGGCCTTCTTGTGTTCCTATTCAATGGAACTCTCTGTGCTTCTTAAATTTGTGTGAGTTTTTCCTTCATCAATTTAGGGATATTTTCAGCTATAATTTCTTCAAACAGGTTCTCTATTCCTTGTTCATTCTCTTCTCCTTGAGGAACCCCTATGATGTAGATGTTGTGTCTCTTTATGTTGTCACAGAGCTCTCTTAAAGTTTCCTCAGACTTTTTGAGCCTCTTTTCTTTTTGCTGCTCTGCTTCTGTCCTTTCATTTATCTTGTCCTCTAAATTGCTAATTCAATCTTCTGTTTTAGCCAGCCTGCTATTAATTCCTTCTAGTGCAGTTTTTATTTCTGATATTGTATTTGTCATATCTGATTGGTTCTTTATTATGATTTCAATATCTTTTTTGATGCTTGCTATCTCTTCATTTAGGTGCTCATTATGTCCATCCATTGTTGCTCTAAGATACTTAAGCATCTTAAATATTGTTTTAAACTCTGCATCAGTTATTTTGGTTACTTTCATCTCAGTCAGTTCTCTTTCTGGGGATTTCTCTTGTTGATTCATTTGGGTCACTTTTCTCTGTCTTCCCATTTTGTCTGTGTATTAGGTAGCACTCTCTGACTGAAATTTCTGTGTGGTCTTTTTTAAGAGATGGGCTCAGTGTTACTTAGCTTGCTGATTCTAAGGGTCAACCTTGATTATGTGTATTACCCACTGTACAATGTCTGTCCTGTTGAGCATATTTATTCTCCACAGTGTTTGGTGCCTGATAGACTCCACCTTTGGGTGTACTGCTTGTGTAGGTAGTTGAGTCTAGGGTTTATACTATCTGCCATCCACTGCCAGTAATTTTGACTCTAGTACTTCTTTGGTTTGTGTCAGCTGTTGTTTGTAACCTTCTGTGGGCTACCAGTCTGCAGCTTTTCATTGTTTGTGTCCGCGTTTTCTGTGTCTGGGTACTGTGGGAGGGGCAATCTTTGTATAAGGATCAGCTTCCTCCTTCTTAGAGATGACAGCAGCTTTGTAAAAGCCCCAAGGTCTGTAAGATTTGTCTCCACATTTCAGCTGCTCCTCCTCCTCTTGCAGATACCTGGTCTTCCCACAGTCTTCTGTAATAAGACTGTAGTGTAGGCTAAGATTGGCCTCACCCAACCAACCTGTCTACAGGTTGCATGCTTGGTAGGTTAGGGCAGCTGATGTTGTGAATACATTTGTGGGACCTCCTACTTCAGGAGTCTCTTGGTCAGGATCTCAGTACAGGGAATGCGGCCCCTATTACAAAGCTTGATTCCTCAGCCACTGCTGAATAGTCAAATTTTACTTCTCCCCAACAAGGCGAGCAGCAGGTTCAGACTGAGTGTGTTGAAAGTCCCCTATGCAGAAGTTCTTTCAGCTATTGAGACTCTCTTCTTAAGAAGAAAGACTGAGAGAGTTCTCTTCTGGTGATGACTGTACCACTCCTGAAGGTAGCTAAGCCCCTCGACCAGATCCAACAATAGACTCACAGGAACCCACACTTTAAATATCCATGCTCCAAGTCTCTCTCCCTTCCCCTTGTTGAATCTAGTCTAGAAGGCAGAATATGCAGTGCCCAGGCCAGCTGACTGTGGAGCTCCACTCTATCCAAAGCACATGAGCCACTGTTCCAGTGCTGATCACAGAGAGTGGAACCCGCTTCAGCTGGTCATGGTATGAGACACTTTTCCTTAGGATATCACTCTAGCAAGGGTTGTTAGGTCCTGAAGCAAAGCTGGCCCCTGGATGTGCCAGCCTTTGGCCTCCTGATCAGGAACCCAGCAGAGACCAGTGGGAGACACTGTCCATGACTGACCCCCAGCAACCTTCTTAGAGCTAAAAATAATTTAGAGCTTGTGGCTGCCTTTGCTGGGCCCAAGTGTACATAAAAATGTTAGCTGCATACCTTGGCTGGCTTTTACGCACTCTGAGCCTGGGGAAAAGTATTTTCAAATGTTTCTTTGAGTCTCGCCTCCCACAACCTGTTTGCTGGCTGCTTTTTGGACTCAACTGCTGAAAAATCCTCTGCTAGAGTCTAGAGCCTGCGGCAATTCAGAGATTAGGAAAGGTGTGGTGGGTGTGGCTCTGCTCCTTGTCCCCAGGTATCAGTCTGTCTAGATATTTTTCAGACTTCAGTAGGGTGTGGCCCCAGGAGTCTGGTGGGTGTGGCCTCTGAGACACAGAGGTGTGGTCTGCCTGCCCACTTTTTCAGCTGAGTCACTTGTGAGGTAGAAGCACCATTAACAAATTTGAGAGATTGTGGTGGGGGAGCTCAGGTCTCAACACCAAAAACTGAGTCACTGACATGCCCCCTGCTTCCTGTCCTCTCAGAATGACCCACCATTATCCTTGGGGTAAGAGATACTCCCAACGGCAAATCAGCTGCTTTTCCCCAGGCTGATGTCACTCAGAGGAGATTGCTCCACTCAAGAAAGATGGTGACTACAGTACTAGAGAATGAATCAGAACAGGGGTTCCAGTGGCCGCTCCCCACAGTGTCTCTCTCTGGGCCTCCAACTTTACACTCTCCTCTTGCAACTCCAGTCCTCTCAGCTCTCCCATGCCAGAACCCTGGGTAAGTGGCTGTGAATGAGTTTTTCTTCACAGGCTCTTTAAAACAAAGTCCCAGAGGTGTGTCTCTTTCTTGCAGACAGAAATCCAGCTCTTTTCACAGCTAAGTGCTGTCTGGGTGCCTCTTCTAGGCTCTGGGGCTCTACTCTGGGGCTACGGGCCTGGGGCTGAGGACCCACACCTCTCAGGGAAACCTGTCTTGCTGTGAGAGTCCCTCCAGGTCGCCACTCACTCCTGGGAACACTGAACCCTTTCTGCATCCCTGTCCTTCCTACTAGTCTCAGTGTGGCTTCTTCCGTGATCCTTGGTTATAGATTCCTCTTAGTTTAATCCAAAATTGGTTTTTCACAATGATTGTACGTAAATTAAGTTGTAATACAATTTAGCCCTGGGAGGTGGCAGTTGGAACTTCTGCCTACTCTGTTGCCATCTTTCTTTCTTGCTTTATTATTTTTAAATATTAGTCTTCTAACTTATTTTCTTATTTTTACTTATTCTTTCCTTTAATTTTATTTTTTACCTATAAGACAGGTGGTCCTTTAAAATTTCTGTTCAAAATTCTCCAATAGTTTCACTTATTATAAAACCAAAATATGTCTTATGATTTGAAGACCTAATTTAATTCACTCTCCATCTTCCCTTTGCAAATATACTGTGTGTGTGTAAAGAAATAAAATAGTCACATATAACCCAAAAAAGATAACATTTATTTTATTTATGTAATACCTAAAGTAACACTTTTATTGAATTCATTGGGGTGACACTGATTAGCAAATTATACATTTCAGGTGGGCAGTTCTACATCATATAATCTATACTCTGTATTGTGTGTTCACCACTGCAAGTCAAGTGTCCGTCCTTTGCAATTTCTCTCCTCATACCATCCTCCCCTTCCCCTCAGCCCCCTTTCCTGGGCAATCACCCCACTGCTATTAGTGTCCGTGAGTTATTTCTTTCTTCTTTTTTGTATTTTTCGTCTTTTTTATTTTGCTCAATTCTTCCATCCTCCTCATCCGACCTTGAATTTTTCTTAGTTCAGTGAGAGAAGGGGAGGCAATGACAGACTCCCACATGCACTCCAACCAGTATCCACCCAGAATCCCACTGGGGGTGATGCCCTGCCCATCTGGGGCACTGCTCCCTTGACAGCAACTGAGCTCTTCTTAGTACTTGAGTGGGAGGCCATGGAGCCATCCTCAGCAGCAGGGGCCAATTGGCTCCAATTGAGGCATGGCTGCAGGAGCAGAGAAGAGAGAGAGAGAAGTGAGAGGGGAAAGGGATGGAGAAGCAGATGGGAACTTCTCCTGTGTGCCTTGAATGGGAATTGAACCCAGGACTTCCACATGCCGGCTGAAGAATGAGTAATCAAATTACATCTAAACCTGTGTGATATTTTCCAGTATTAATATTTCAATGTCTCTTTTTTGAAAACTATTATTTTTTGTGTGTGGCAAAGTCTGCCAGTAGTGGTTTTTGTGCCTTTGTGAAGTTTTCTGGCCTGAGACTATTCTATGATTAGACCTTTGAGTGGATGATGGGAAATTCAGGGAACATAAAGGAACTAGACCTCTAATTTTTATTCAGAGAATCTGAGGCCTAAATAGAAGGTAGACTGGCTGAAGTAGAAGACCTGTGTGTTTGTGTTCCAAACAAAGATTCCCTGGTCCACCAGTAGATATTCTGAATCAGAATTTTAATGAGGTGGTCCAGGAGTCTTATTTTTTATTTTTATTTTTTTTAAATTTTTTTTTTTCCATTTTTCTGAAGCTGGAAACAGGGAGAGACAGTCAGACAGACTCCCGCATGCGCCCGACCGGGATCCACCCGGCACGCCCACCAGGGGCGACGCTCTGCCCTCCAGGGGGCAATGCTCTGTCCATCCTGGGCGTCGCCATATTGCGACCAGAGCCACTCTAGCGCCTGAGGCAGAGGCCACAGAGCCATCCCCAGCGCCCGGGCTATCTTTGCTCCAATGGAGGCTTGGCTGCGGGAGGGGAAGAGAGAGACAGAGAGGAGAGCACGGCGGAGGGGTGGAGAAGCAAATGGGCGCTTCTCCTATGTGCCCTGGCCGGGAATCGAACCCGGGTCCTCCGCACGCTAGGCCGACGCTCTACCGCTGAGCCAACTGGCCAGGGCCTGGGAGTCTTATTTTACAGATGTTCTCTGTCTTTGCTACTGGAAATATGATCTGTAATTTGGCAGCATCACCCTCACCTGGGAATTTTTCAGAAATTCAAAATCAAAATCCAAACCCACACTCTAGACCTACTGTTTCAGAATTGGTATCATAACAAGATCTACAGGTGGTTCCTGCACACATCACATTTGGAGAAGCAGCACCTGTGATTTTGATGCTCAGCCCCTGTAGAAAACAGTGGATCTAGAATCTCTATAGTGCAGCATTAGTTACTATGGATACAGGGAAAATATGGCTGGAAATGATCTTGCACAGAAATAATTTTGAAATTCAATGATTGAGTTTTCTGTTTCTTTTAAGGTCAGAGGAGCTCTCTGCTCTGTCATATTCCAAAGGATTTATCAACATAAAGGAAAGCATGTAAAGCTAATAAACCCCAAGTTGTTGTGTAACATTAACAGTCCTGAAGTGTAAGCTCTTAACAGATATGATCTCTCTGTCTCTGCTTTTAAAATTCTTACTATAGTCCTTTATTATCAGTATTTAATTAATTTTATCTAATGATAATATATTCCTGTTCATTATACTTCATCACAGGTTTTAATAATTTTTCATATTCAAATTATTTGATTCAATGTTAATGATTATGCAATATATCAAGACTTTATCTCTCTTAAGAATTAGATAATTTGAATTATTCACGAAAGTGGATTTTCTAATACACTACATTAAATTATTAGTATTAGGATCATTCTATACTCATTCAAACAGTCACACATAAACATGCACATAAATATCCACCTTCTTTTTTACTTTTTCTGGAATAAAGAGATTTTAACTCATATAAAACTTGCTACACCATAGTAAATATATTTAAGTAAATAATTTACTTGACAGTTATGGCATTTTTCTTAGAGGAATAGTGCATTTAAAACATATTTTATTGATTTTTAGAGAGAAAGGAAGGTAGAGAGAGACAGAAACATCAATCTGTCCCTGTATGTGTCCTGACCGGGAATCAAAACGGCAACCTCTGTGCTTCAGGACAACGCTTTAACTAACTGAGCTATCCGGCCAAGGCTTAATAGTGTATGTTTTTGTTGTTTGGTTTTCCTATCCGTCTCAAGAAAAATTTTTATTCATTTTGTCATTTCTATCTTTCTTTTAAAAAAAATATGTATTCAATTATTATATTGCACACAAGAAAACAGGTGTTTTTTTAGTAGTTGCTAGAAAGAGAAAGGAGTGAAATGTGTGAGAAATCAGTACATCAATATTAAACATTTAAGGAAATACCTATGTCAAAAATTGTTCAGACTGGTTATAGGGAAATATAGCTGGCAGTCTTCAGGAGTTTACCTGAGGAGAGTTTAATCAAAGGTCTATTTAGAGATATGAGCAGAGTAAACAAGAGCACAAAAGGCATGGCAAACTGTCAGTAGCAGAGGGAAGCTGATGTCACTACTGGAACTGAGGGAACAGAGGGAAGGGACAATGTTAGAGGAATCTGGAGAGACCACAGAATCTAGGGAAAACCTGTAACTAGCGACTGCACCTACAAATACTATACTATTATGTCTGGCCCAAGACAGAGGAGTGAATGGAGAAATGGAGGGAATAAATTATCACCCATGACTATCCCTGGGGAAGGTAGACTATAGTATTACATTGTAATCTCACCCTGCTCTTTCCTAATGTCTTTATCAGTGTAAACATTTTAATTCCATAAACTTAGATAGAAATGTACCTTTCTCTTCAGGAAGGAAAGCAAAAATGATAAAGTGTTGGATCAGTGAAGAAACAAGAGGGAAAGTAACACAGTTTTTATACTAAAGAATTTTTACAAAAATACTTTTGTATTTCAAAATATTGTAAAAAATATATAAATGTTTTTAATATAAAATATGGTAGAGTCTCTTTCTTTTTCTCTTTTTTTCTTTTTTTTTTTTTTTTTGTATTTTTCTGAAGTTAGAAACGGGGAGGCAGTCAGACAGACTCCCACATGCGCCCGACCAGGATCCACCCGGCATGCCCACCAGAGGGCGATGCTCTGCCCATTTGGGGCCTCGCTCTGCTGCAACCAGAGCCATTCTAGTGCCTGAGGCAGAGGCCATAGAGCCATCCTCAGCACCAGGGCCAACTTTGCTCCAATGGAGCCTTGACTGTGGGAGGGGAAGAGACAGACAGAGAGGAAGGAGAGGGGGAGGGGTGGAGAAGCAGATGGGTGCTTCTCCTGTGTGCCCTGGCAGGGAATTGAACCCAGGACTCCTGCATGCCAGGCCGACACTCTACTACTGAGCCAACCGGCCAGGGCTCTTTCTTTTTTTATTTGCCATTAGTGCTTTTTCTCTCATCAACGGCTTTTCAGTCACATGCTAGTTTATGGTTGTTGTTTTGCTTAAAAATTTGTAGGATTTTGTCTCTTGAGATACATACTCTTATTCAGTGATTTAACAATTATTTAATGAACCCCTATTCCTATCCAAGGAACTGAATTGGATACCTTGGAATATTCAAATATCTTGGGAATATTCAGATTTTTGGCCCTTTTTATTTTTTTCTGCATATATAGGAATATAATTGAGTGAGATCTATTCTTCTTTTTGTTTATATTTACTAGTTTTTTACTACCAAAATTTTGAATTTCAATTTTAAACATGTGTTCATCAGAGAAAAACAATCCTGATGATGGGGGCTATGATTGTTGAAAGTGAACATATGTATAGTCCTGAGTTAGGAAAATTTGAGCCAATGCTATTAGTTTCTTTAAGTAGTTAAATAGTTTTTATGTAGATAAGTGATGGCAATTTCTCAGAGGTGGAAACCAACTCTATGTTTTTATTTTTATTCATTTATTTTTTTTTAAATTTAGGTCTTATTGCTATTCACAGATGAACTTAATCCTAGGTGATACAGAGGGTCCATAACTTTCTAATTCCTTCCCAATAAATTACACTTTTACAATAGTAGAAAACCTGGGGGGGGGTAGAAGAAAAAGATAAAACAAACTCAATTACATTTTAACAAAAAAACGAGTTTTATCACTACTTTTTAAAATGTAACTTTAAATATTATATTTTATATATTATTTATTAGTACTTTGTTTGCATAATAATTTTATTCTTGTTTTCTTATTCTAAAGAATAACTTAATTTCCTTGATTTTTTTCTAAGTGAATGATCTATCATAAGTGATTTATACCCATTAATTTAGTTGTGCCAAACAAAAATACAATTGTTGATTAAAATAAAGTCATTATGTTCTGAAGTTTTTACACAAATAATGCTTGATTATTATAAAGTTTACTTAAATATATAATATATAACATTTTTTTGAGGGGACACAATTGGATATAAAAGTAAAACATATTTGTTTCCTATTTGTAACGAACAAAATAAAAAATGCAAGTACCTGCATTAAAACTGGATTTGTGATAGTAGAAGTAGTGTATGTGCAGTTGCTACATTTTTCTGTAAATTTTTTTTACAAATTTTTATAACTGAAATCTAAATTTTAACTAACATGAGATAGTAATCACTAAAAAAATTATAAAGTAAGTCATTATATTAAAAATTTAGATATTATCAGGACCATATCTTTTTTCATTCATCAGTTATTTTTATTCTTTTGATATGTTTTCTTTAGTTTTTATAATATATGTGATTTTTCTGACAGTATAAATTGTCAAACAATATAAAATTAATTTTCTAAATGAGTCTGATCAAAATAGGTTATTCTCTAATTTATAACTTTATCTACTTTTTCTTCTGATTTTAATCTATTATCTTTTTCAAACTTTCTTTTTCCTGTAGAGATTAGAATTCTGAAATTCTTTAATTTTGGAATTGTTATAAAGCAATACAGACTCTAGGTGAGTAGTTCAGTTGTTAACCTATGAGTAAAAACTCATGTTACACCTACTTATAATATCAGATTTATGTATAAAAATCTCTACTGTCAATTAAAGTTTTTCTAAAATTTTATAAATTTTCAAGATTCAATAGTAATGAATCTGATTGACAGGTAAGGCACATATAGTTTGGGGCAACTATACTATAATTAAGAGTTTTCCATTAATAAATTAAAATTCTGGTTTGCCTGTGATTTCAGTGGTTGTTAATGGATTCCTCGTACATACTTGCAGTAACTGCAATATACAACTTCTAAAATTTCCTCAAAATTTAAGAACAATCATTGTAGCAATAATTGTAAGAATATAAGTAATGTGTAGCCAAAACAGTTTACTTTGTGATAAATCCTATTACCAAAAACATGTAGATATAACAGTACTGCCAGTCCTTGCTAAGTTTTATTATTACTACTATATGGTCACATAGAGATCACATATATTGATATTTTAAATTTTTTTATAAGTGAGAGGAGAAGAGATAGTGAGACAAACTCTTGCATGTGCCCCAACTGACCAGGATCCACCTGACAACCCCCACTGGGGCCAATGCTTAAATCCACTAAGCTATCTTCAGTGCCCAGGGGCTGACACTTGAATCAATCAAAACACTGGTTGAAAGAAAAAGGAAAAGAAGGAGGAGCAGAAGGGAAAGAGAAGCAGATGGTTGCTTCTCTTGTGTGTCCTGACTGGGAATCAAACTGGGAAGTTCATATGCTGGACCAACTCTTTATCCACTGAGCCACCTGCCAGGGTTGATATTTTTAATTTTTATGGAAAGTTTAAATAATGAAAGAAATGAACACTTTGTACATGTGATATTGACTAGATAAATTTCGTGAAAACAGAGTATATAAATGTTAAGGAATTTTTATTTCTGTCTGCATTGGCTCACATTTACTTAATGTCCGCCCACTACAAAATTTTCTTAATTTAAAAATTTGAAGATGTTATAGCGAAATGTCTTTTTTCTATCTTAGTAGGACCTGTCCAACTTTCTCTTTTGCAACAAGATATAATCTTCAATATTTTTTCCTCTAACTTCTAGCCCTCGAATGTAGCCTTTCTTAATGCTTATTATTCAACATGTATTTAATTGTTCATACTATCATTATAAAAGATAAGATTTCCCCCATTATTTCAATTAAAAAGCAATTTTATGACTCTATTATGAGCCAAGTGGTGTGTTAAGCATAGGAAATACAAAAATATATTTTATAATACTCATTCTACTATTTTCACAATTTGCACTCCATATATGAACTGGTGACAGTTTCATCCTTTGATTTTTCTAAATTCCATTAACCTTATGATTGAAAAACAAACAGGTAATTATTTTTTTATCTTTAGGAAAAACAAACATAAAATAACAAAGCACTGATGATGCAGTAGCATCCTACACTATTATTGAGAGTCTTTAAGGAAATGTGTTAACAAACAGCAACATCAGCTCAATGACAAGTAATAAATTAATACAGGTTTCAAGGTATAGGCAGGGCATTATTATGATGAGTAAAAACAAAATCATTTATAATTACTAAATGGCAGCTATAGACTGAATGTTTGTGTCCTTCCAAAATCCACGTTAAATTCTAACTTTATGTGATAGTATTTGGAGAAGTGTCCTTTAGAAGATGATTTGACACTTAAGAAAGTCTAAGGTCATTATTATGTTGTCATAAAATTCTAGATTTTGACTCTAGATGTAACAATAGAGTCAGGATACCAATATTACTGTCCCAGAATAATAAAATCAAACTTGCCTGTGGAAGAGACTATTGGATGAAATCTCTATGTCCATTCTTCCCTTAAACTTTAGCATAAGAAATTTGATTTTTATTCTTTCACGTTCCCCAAGAATCTTTGAAGCTGACTGAGATGATGTGAGTACATTCTGACCTGTAAGATGTAAGGGAAAATGCTAACTTCCACCTTTAGGTAATCCTGTGAAAGAGCAGGCGGCATGTCCTCTTCACTCTCTTCTGTCAGAAAATCTGGTACGATTCTTCTACATCAGCCTATCATTCAACCATAAGGTGTCCTTAAGAAACAATAAAAGCAATATACTGAGGACAGTTCAGATGGATGTGAGATCAGGTCATTCATGTCATTGGGCAACTTCCATAATAGCCCTAAAAGCCTACATCTGAACTTTTTTTTACATGAAAAGTAATTCACATTTAATTTGTTTAACCTAGAGTTATTTTGCTTGAAGCTAATCAAATCCATACTCACATGGTACTAAAATAGAAAGGTTCACGCAATTGAAACTTTGTTTATTCAGGAAGTGCTGTATAATTTAGGCTACTGCTCGGATAATTTTAGCATTTCTATTATGTGTGTGGTTAATGGTAAGATATTACATGATTTTGTGGAAAATAGGAAACTGAAAATGTAGTTGCATTCAGAACAGTTCAGAGGCATTTGAAAATTATCCTTATTTTAAAGATAATGGATAATGAAATTGCACTGAGAGCTTTGGTTTAAATTTATGGTTTTTTATAAAAATATAATTACATCTGTTGATTTTGTTTATTATCTTTGATTTTTACTCTTTAATTTTCACATCAATTTTACTTATTTCTTTCCTGCAATACTTCACATATGAAATTATTTCCTTTAATCTTCTTTTATTGGCATCTGCAGCATTTAGATTTTTTCTAAAGCTCCTAGTCTAAATTAAGGCTAATTTACTTCATTGTTTATAAACAAAGGATTAGTTCTTTATGAATCCAAAATTAAAATGATCTGGATATTTGGAAAATATAACATAAGTCCACTAAAATGTTTTTATTAAAACAGCCACCAGAATTCAAGTGTATTCATATACTGCCACATAATTTTGATTTGTTGCTTTCCATTTAAACTTCAGATTGTGTATACATAAAGCAGAATCTTTAAGTACATACAAAATCCTAGTTGAATATTTTGAAGACAGTACAAACTCATCAAAGATGATGATTGAACTGGAGAAAACTGCATAGATGTTGGTTTTCCACAGATGTACTGAGAATCATTAGTACTAAGTTATGATGAGCTCAAAAACATTTCAACTTCCCAAAGTATAAACATCACTAGTAATGGTATGCAAATTATAGTAATGATAGTAAAAAGTTTTAGCACCATCATAATATTCCATTGTAAAGTGAAAACATCTGTGAAATGCAGTAATTCATTTTCACCAACATTGCAGAGAGTGTTTCTTTTTTCCATCGGAACGTCTATTTTGTAATGAGCAATCGCTAAAAAAACAAATAAAATTAATGATATTTTATTCTAAGTTCCTTGTTCCAGAGTTGTAACTATTTCACTTTGTTTCTCCCATTTCCCCTTTATAAACAATGAGAAAATTTTCATATCACAATTACATGTCCAGCATATGATAGAGAAGGTACCTAGTCACTTAGAAGGAGAGACGAGAATCACCTCAACACAGTTTTGTCCTAAGCAATTTAGGGTTTCCTTGCTTGACAAAATTAGCTGTTGGGTCTCATAAGGTTCAGTTCAACTCACTATTGTCATGGGTTTGACTTATAAGTTTGAATGTAGAATGTTCATTTTCTTAGGTTACTTTCTCCCATGTTTGTTTTTACAAATATGTGTTTGTAGAAGTCTTGAGTAGTCAGAGTCCTAAACTTCTGAGCTATTATAACATGAGCAAAATTATTAGTGAAATAAAGAACACAATTCTCTTTCTTTATTAGTCTACATAATATTAAGAAGGTATTGATATACATATATTTCTATAAACATATTACGCATTCAACACATGATCTTACTTCTGACAACCAATGAAAGAATCTTGTTTGAATCTTTTCTTTAAGCTTTATCTGCTAGGACATCTAAAGAAAACCGCACCTACTCCATACAATGCAAGGATGCATAGAGTTAATCCAAAAAAGGTTATAAGTGGAATTATATTATATAAAATGTTATTTTCCCCAGCAAGCTGTGCTTTTATTGCATATAGGGTTTTTTTCACAATAATTTGGAAACCATTTTATAAATAATAAGGAATTCCATCAACATGCCTTGTGGTATTTTGAATGGACTTCTTCTGGCTACCATGAGGAGGAGGATAATATGGAATACTCTAGTTTTCCCAAATCTTGACAAAGAAAATTATCTGTAAACTACTACCGTAATGTATTGTATCTTTATTGCTAGAAGGAAGGAACATAATTTAGTGAGTGAGATCACTAGACATAGAAATGATGTTTTGGAAACACAGTGGTGATAACACTGATCCCTGCTTCAGGAGCAGAGAGCATTCCTTGCTGGAGAGCACTGTCCTGGCAGGGGTTATAACTTTTCATCTTTGTATGTCTTGACTGTCTGGACAGGCTGCCACAAGGACTCTTCCATAGATCTGAAAAGCAGGGAAATCCTATTGCCCTCCTTCTTGGCAGTAATAAACAATGGTAACAATAAGCTACTAGAAAATTATTTTGTAATTTGGTTTCCCAGTACTGTTTGGAGATCATGTTGTACTTGTAAATGTACTGTGGCTAATAACGTAGTATCCCAGAACATGCTTTTTTAGTAAAAAAAAAAAAAAGAAGACAGAAACCTTCATATATGCTAAAATATAATAGATTACATTCAGTCATGCATCATTTCTGTAACACTAAATGTTTTTAAATAAAAAAAATCATTACATAAAAAACTGAACATAAGAAATTACTTCAATTAATATGAGTATTTTTGTTAATTTAGAAAAGTGCTATCATAGAAACAGATGGTAACTTGTAATTACTAGGAGCTGGGAAAGGTATAAAAATGCTGAATTATTAGTGAAAGGGCACAAACTTCCAGTTACAAAATTAACAAGTTATGGGGATTGAATATTCAATATGGTGTTTCTAATGATATTATATATTTGAAAGTTACTAAGACAGTAGACATTAAATATCTTCATCACAAAAAAGAAATGATAATGTGACAGGGTGAAGGTGTTAGCGAATGCTAAGGTGGAAATCATTTTGTATAATATATGTGTATTAATCAACACACTGTACACTTTAAGCTTACAAGAATGACAAAAATTGGTACTTTCACATTAAATTCCTAAAGGTTGCTAAGGTGCTAAGATCTGAATGTTTGCTGCTCCCTCACTCTATCAACCTGCTAGATTCATGTTTTGAAATCCTAACCCTAAGTGTAAGCATTAGGAGGTGGAACATTTCGGAGGTAATCTGGTATCAAGGGCAGAAACCTCATTGATGAGATGAGTGCTCTTTAAACAAGACCAGAGAGAAAGCTTCTATGCCATTGGGTCACAGAGATGTAAAGACAGCCTTTCTGGGGGAGGAACCTCAGGGGACACAGAATCTGCTGAATCAACAGGGTCTTGACCTTGAAAATAAACATGTGTTGTTTATAAGCCACCAGTTTATATTTTTGTTATAGCAATCTGAACACATTAAGACAGGGCTAATTATTTAGAAAGAAAACAGTTTTTAAATATGTAGCGAACATGTGGGAAAATACCAGTTCTTATCAAAGCCTTAGACATGTTAAAGACCACAAACTTGCACAAACCACAAATTTGAATATTAATTGACTCTACGTATTTTAAAAATTTTTTCATCCCTAAATTATGTTGTTGTATGCATCCAGAAATTGAGACAAATATTATAGGACTAGGCAATTTTTAGAAATACATACATTTGCAGTTTCCCTTATGTTCCTGTTTGCAAAAATAAATTTGAGAGACTATAAACAGGCTCACTAAACTATTAAGAAAACTGTCTACATGGGCTTATTATTCATTTATTATGGTAAGTTTGCTTTAAGCAAATTATAGTGAAAAGGCGTTCATTAAAAATATTTACTTACTGTAAATAGAAGTGATAAAATATTCTCGTGTAGTATGTGACACAATATTTAATTTTATCAAATATTTTTATAAAATTTAGTTTTATGTTTTCTTCCCTATATGACTTGTTAGATAGATTTTTGATTAAAAATATTTGTTTGAATGAACCACTTGTTAGAAATTGATGAATTAGATATAACTTCTGCTTCTAGCCATAAACATTTAAGTGCTGCACAAATTAGTGCACCCTCCCATAAACAAATAACAAACTAGGCCAAATATATCCGACAATGATTAGCCAGTTTTAGACCAAAAAAAAAAAAAAAAAGCCATTACAAGAAAATGACACTCGGGAAAAGAGAAACAAATAGACACTGCTTTTGCCCAGTTTATGGCCTGGAGCTGTTTTCACCTGGGTTATAGAGAAAAAAATCTGAATGTAGGAATGCTGAGAATTTGCATGCTGTGAATTCCATAGCAAAGTGGCAATAACAAAAAAAAATGCAGCACAGTGTAAGAGCTCTACTAATATTCTGGAGAGTTTTGGAGGATGTTGACTGAGTGCTGATGTGACCATGTGAGAGGAAACTCTCACATCTGGGCAAAGAACCACCATAAAAATGTAGGATGCACAATTGACAGGGATCAAGCCAAGCTGGGAATATCTTGTTCCTAGAATATAAAGATCTTGAAATATATAGGGCAGCGGTTCTCAACCTGTGGGTCGCGACCCCGGTGGGGATCGAACGACCAAAACACAGGGGTCGCCTAAAGCCATCAGAAAATACATATTTATTATACAATACATTTTAAAATAAAATATGTATTTCCGATGGCTTTAGGCGACCCCTGTGTTTTGGTCCTTTGACTCCCGCCGGGGTCACGACCCACAGGTTGAGAACCGCTGATACAGGGTATATGGAAAACTTGTCAAGAATATGCCTTCAGAAATTAGTTAAAACACACCCAGAATAAAAGTTACTTTGGAACCAGTATTGAAACAAAGCAAAAAAATTTGAAAGTAAGTTTCAAAATATTAAATATATCTGTAAGTACCTGAACTCTGTATTAGAATAAAAGGCAATATTCTTTATGGGGGTACAACAAATATCTGCAGCCAACAAAAAAACCAATATTTGAAATCCAGTAAGAAAGTCTCAATATATAAAGAAGCAAAAAAAAAAAAATGACTTATAATCAGGAATAAAAAATAATAGCAATAAACAGAAATAACCCAGAAATAGTGTGTATGATGGAATGAGTAGACATAATCACATAACTAGAATTAAAAAATGTACAGGGAAATATATACATGATTAGGGAAAAATATAAAAAGACAAAATGGAGCTTCTAGAGATAAAATAATATCTGAATTAAAAAATATTTGATATTGAAATATTGACATTGCAGAAGAAAAGACGAATAAACCTGGAGAGATGGCAATGAGGATTTATAAAAAATAAAGCATGCCAAGAAAAAGAATAAATACAAAGGAATATAGCTTTAATGACCAATGGAATATTACATAGTGCAATATAAATGTACCTAGACTATTAGAAGAAAAGGGAAAGAAAAAATAGTAAATTACTTAAATAATAATGATCAAAAATTTTCTAAATACAGGACGTCCTAGGGTTATGACACAGTTCTGTTCTTATGACAGTGATGTAACCTAATTTTTGTGTCAGTCAAAACACACCCTAACCTAAGTGACTTACTTATCCTAACATAGTCGTAAAATCATAATCTAGAGCATAAAAACACAACAGAGCCACAGAAAAAGACAAAGAACATAAATGTACTATACAATGTTCTATAGTAACAGAAAAAATGATAAGTGTAAAAAATGTTTTACCTTTATTTCTGTGGTTGGCTTGCACACTGGAAGGGGCATTGCAAGGTAGGAGAGAGTGACCTATTGGGAGGAAGAAGCTGGAGAGGCAGGAGAACCTGCAGAAGGTGCTGGAGATACTGGGTCAGGTGAATGAGGATTGCCTAAGGAACATGCAGGAGATGCTAGAGATAATTTAATTATACTATAGGTAGGTGTTTTATCTCAAGAAGCAGCTGACACAATGGGAAAATATATTCGCCAATATGTCTGATAAGTGGTTAATAACCAAAATTTATAAAGAACTTGTAAAACTCAACACCAGGGAGGTAAGCAATTTAATTAAAAAATGGGCAAAAGAAAGGAATAGACACTTTTCCAAAGAGGACATACAGATGGCCAGTAGGCAGATGAAAAAATGTTAACATCATTAATCACTAGAGAAATGCAAATTAAAACGACAATGAGATACCATCTCACACCAGTCATAATGGCGCTCAATAACAAAACACATAAGTGCTGGTGAGGATGTGGAGAAAAGGGAACCCTCCTACACTGCTGGGTGGGAATGCAGACCAGTACAGCCACTATGGAAAACAGTATGGAGATTCCTCAAAATATTAAAAATGGAAGTGCCCTTTGACCCAGCTATCCCACTTTTAGGAATATATTCTATGAATAGCAAATCACTGATTCAAAAGAAAAAATGCACCCCCATGTTTATTGCAGCATTGTTTACAATAGCCAAAATCTGGAAACAGCCCAAGTGTCTGTCAGTGGATGAGTGGATTAAAAAGCAGTGGTACATATACACAATGAATACTACCTGGCTGAGAGGAAGAAGAAAATCTTACCTTATGTGACATGTATGGACCTGGAAACTATCATGCTAAGTAAAATAAGCCAGGCAGAGAAATAAATATATCATATGACCTCACTCATTTGAGGAATCCAATGAACAATGTGAACTGAGGAACATAACAGAGGCAGAGGCGGGATCAAAGGGACCAGAGGGAAAGCGGTCAGAGGAAAAGTGAAAGAGAAGGTGGAATCAGAGAAGGGAAAGAGATTAGTGAAATTATATAAACATAACACAGTATTATAGAGAACAGGACAGCAAATTCTGGAGGGAAGGGGGAAAGGCATTGGGAGGAGGGGCCAAAGGGGAGGGCTGAGGGAAACATGGGAGTGGGGGGAGATATATTTGGTGAGACACTTGAATCTACGTAAACACAATAAATTAAAATCATAAATAAATAAATAAATAAATAAATAAAAAGAAGCAATTGATAGAGAGTGCAGGATGTATTGCAGGACTCTCTACCTTCTTAAAGAATTGTTCCAGGTTAGTCTGAGAGGTTGATGACATTCTTCTTTTCCAAAATCTGCCTATACCATTGCAAGGCATTCATAACAAATCTGTCATTGGTAGGGTCTTTAGCCTGAAATTTTGCCAACCCATCCTCTACCATAAAAATACCTTCTGACAAACCCTTGGTAGTAAACCCCTTGGGTTCTGGGGTTTCTGTCTCTTCCTCTTTAATCAGCTGCTTTTCCAGCTGAATGAGGTTCTTAGCAGACAGCTCCTCTCCAAGCAATGTCAGTGGCTCTGTGTCATCCATCAAGATGGTTTTCCTCTTCTTTGAAGCACTACCATCAGAAGACTCTAACTTTTATTTAGGAGCCGTGATAAGGGCCAAAAACTTGCCAAACAAAGCAACACGAATGGAACATTTGTGCTTTAGCCATCCAAAGTGGTATCAGGAAGTGTACGAGGGATCCCCAACTCCCTCCCTTATATCCCGCATTACTGCGTATTCTTTCACTGTGCACACCCAAACTAGTTCACCCACGTAGTGTCTAAGTACAATGCTAACGGCTTGAGCCGAAGCATTCACGTCTCATTTTTTTCTAAGTTTTTATGGGAGTAAGCATCATAAACTTGAAATGTTGTATGTTGAGAATGTTGTAACCTAAGGACCCCCTGTATGTAAAAATCTATATCCTACAGTTATAAGAAAGTCAAATAAATCTAAACATAAAATAAACCACATCAAGTCATGTCACAATGAAATAGCTAATAAATGAAGATAAAATACATTATTAAAAATAGTGAGATAAAAAAATAGTGAGATAGAGGAAAAATAGAGCTTCAGAAATATAAATATATGTGGGTAAACATAAAAGATATCTTATTTTTAAATCTCCTTATAAAAAGATAACTGAGTGAGTGACAATAAAATGTAAGTTTTATAACTTGTAGAATAAAAATGCATTCAAACTATTACAAAATATTTGAAGGGGAAAATGTAAATATATGCTGTTTCTAATACTATACATAAAGTTGTGAATAGACTATAAAAGAGTTAAAGATGTGCATTGTAAAACCTAGAGCAAACTGAAAAACCTCTAAAAGGCAATAGTGATAATGAGCTTGATTATTAAAAAAAAACCTCAATTTAAAGCAAGTCAAGGAAAGATGAAAGAAGGAACAAAAATATATTGAACAAGCAGAAAACAAATAGCAAGGGTATAAATGTAAACATAATCACACAATGGTTAAACTAAATTGGATTATAGAAACATACAAATGAAAAGGTAAAAATATTGTGATAGGTTAAAAGTGAAATATCCAGTAATAGCTTTTACACCAAAGTTGCAATTTTATAAAATGATAAAAGTTAACCCTGGTCAGTTGGCTCAGTGGTAGAGCACTGGCACAGGTATGGAAGTCCTGGGTTTGATTCTCGGCCTGGGCACAGAGGAGAAGCGCCCATCTGCTTCTCCATTCTTCCCCTTCTCCTTTCTGTCTCTCTCTTCCCCTCCTGCAGCCAAGGCTCCATGGAAGCAAAGTTGGCCTGGGCACTGAAGATGGCTCCATGGCCTCTGCCTCAGGTGCAAGAATGGCTCTGGTTGCAGCGGAGCAACGCCCCAGATGGGCCGAGCATCGCCCCCTAGTGGGCATGCCAGGTGGATCCTGGTCAAGCACATATGGGAGTCTGTCTGCTGCCCCCCACTTCTCACTTTAGAAAAATAAAATAAAATAAAATGACAAATGTTAATTAAAAGTAAAAGAATGGGCCTGACTAGGTGGTGGTTCAATGGATAGAGCATCAGCCTGAAATGCTGAGGACCGAGGTTTTAATTCTGTGGTTGCCAGCTTGAGCATAGGCTCACCAGCTTGAGTGTAGGATCACCTGCTTGAGCCTGGGATCAGAGCCATGACTCCATGGTCACTGTTTTGAGTCCAAGGTCACTGGCTTGAGAAAGGGGTCACTGGTTGAGCTGGAGCCTTTCTGTCAAGGCACATATTAGAAAGCAATCAGTGAACAACTAAGGTGCCACGACTATGAATTGATGCTTCTCATCTCTCTCCCTTCCTGTCTGTCTGCCTCTGTCAATCTGCCTCTCTCTATTTTATTTCCTAAGAAAGCTGGGACTGACATTGATATCACTGAAAGTAACCTCCCAAATATGAACTATTATTAGTATGAATAAAGAAGGAGATATCACAGTGAAATAAGGTCCAATTTATCAAGAAAACAATCTTAAGAGTGTACAAACCTAATAACAGAGTTCAAAATACATGAAGCAAAATCTGATAAAAATAAAAGGAAAAATAGATAAATCCACATATATAGAGTTATAAACACTCCTGTCAATAATTGATAGAACAAGTAGACAAAAATATCAGTAAGAGAGTGAAGAACAGTAAAAGTCAACTTGATGTTATTGACATTTAGGATACTTGTAGTATGTACCCAGTTAAAATTCTTGTCAAGCATATGTGGAAGTACCATAAAGATGAACCATAGTGCCTGACCTGTGGTGGCACAGTGGATAAAGCATCGACCTGGAAATGCTGAGGTCGCTGGTTCAAAACCCTGGGCTTGCCTGGTCAAGGCACATATGGGAGTTGATGCTTCCGGCTCCTCCCCCCCTTCTCTCTCTCTCTGTCTTTCTCTCCTCTCTCTCAGTCTCTCTCTCTCCTCTCTAAAAATGAATAAATAAAAATATTTAAAAAAAAAGATGAACCATATATTCGGGTATAAAATAAGCCTCAAATATCTCAAAGGGTTAACATCATAGAGAACATTTTTAATTTTTATTTATTTATTTATTTATTTATTTATTTTACAGAGACAGAGAGAGAGTCAGAGAGAGGGATAGATAGGGACAGACAGACAGGAATGGAGAGAGATGAGAAGCATCAATCATTAGTTTTTCGTTGTGACACCTTAGTTGTTCATTGATTGCTTTCTCATATGTGCCTTGACCATGGGGCTACAGCAGACCGAGTGACCCCTTGCTCAAGCCAGGAACCTTGGGTCCAAGCTGGTGAGCTTTTTGCTCAAACCAGATGAGTCCAGGCTCAAGCTGGTGACCTCGGGGTCTCGAACCTGGGTCTTCCACATCCCAGTCCGATGCTCTATCCACTGCGCCACCGCCTGGTCAGGCGAGAACATTTTTTGTAATCACAATGGAATTAAGCTACATATCAATAATGGATAGTTAACTGAAAAATCCTCGTATATTTATAATTAAATTATGCACTTTTAAATGACATACAAAAAATTGCAAGGGTAATTAGAGCTATAAATAAATCAATTGATATGAAAAAATTTCATATCAAAATTTGTGAAACATAACTAAAACATTGCTTAAAAAGATACAAAGATAACTATAGCATGAATTGCTTATATAAGGAAAGAAGACTTGAAATCAATTACCTAAGTTTACTCTTATAAACATTTGAAATGAAAAACAAATTGAGCAACAATTTTAAGTGTTCTTTCAATTGATAAAAGAATTCAAAATACTTGGAGAAAAATCTGTTAGAACTTAAAGAAAAAATAGATAAATTTGCAATTATATTCCAACACTTATTATTTCTAGCTTAATAATGAATAGAAAAAGTAGACAGAAAATCAGTAAATATATATAAAATACTTGATTAACCATCTCACAGATTCTCTAATAGATAATTTTATTAACCAGTATTACCCAAATAAATTTAATTAAAAAAAAATTTTTAAAGCAAATTTGTGGGCTATGTTTAAAGAAATACAGTCAGAGTTTTTGTGTATCCCCTAAACAAATGTTGTAAGCTTGTGCCATGATGTTATGCTCTCCCCCGCCCGTGTTTGATCAAGGGTATATAACCAGCCTCTGAGATGAATTTGGCACACATGATTTGGGCCTGCAAATGCCCTGTCAGCCATATGCGGCAGGCATATTTAATAAATCTCCGCCTTTAATAAAAGCTTTCAAAACTCATCTGGACTTGGTGTCTCTACATAAACTCACAGAAATGAGGTATGGTATTTTCAGCATCTGGGGTACAGTACTCTACAACATTTGGTGCCCAATGTGGGACCCCGGTGTTTTGTGTCACTGGGTAGAGATACTCTGATTTGGCTGGTCTCTCCAGGGAGCTGCCCAACCCCACTGGAATCTAGAGGAGAGGCATACCACCTGAGATGTTTTCAGGGCTCCCGGTTTTCCTGTGGGTCTGGACAATTTTTCGGACTCCTCCCAGTTCCCAAATTTGACAATTTGGACAATTCGGCAGAGAAATCAAGGAGATAGTAAAGCAACTCTTTTGCTTTACTGAATTCTAGCTTTCCTCTGAATTCTTGCCTTTCTGTTCTGTTTTGGACTGGTCAATTTGGGCTGTTGCATGGGGATCAGACGTGGTCTCACTCACATAACAGGCTTTCCAAGACCGAGACATCGGTGGAGAGTTTTTAGGTCCTGCCTCGGGCTTTGCTGAGAGATGTCTGGTTGTATTCTGGAAGGACGATTAGTGGGGATTAGGTCCTGCCTCGGACTCTCAGGGATATCTGCTCATATTCTAAAAGGGCATTAGTGGGAACTGAGCCAACCAGTTTAGTCAGTTCAGCCTCGGACCTTCAGAGATGTCTGTTTCTCTAAGGAGACAATTAGTGGGGACTTCATCCTACCCAGAATTTCAAGATGTGTCTAGTTGTGCTCTCAGTAAAAGACATTAGTGGGGACAATTGTTTGTGCTCTAGGAAGGCATTAGTGGGGGTTGAATCAGTACAGGATTAGTCAGTCTTGCATTGCACTCCATCAGTAGACACTGAGCTAACCTGGATTGATTAATCTCGCCTTGGACTTCCAGAGACTTCTCTGTGTTTGTCCAAGATCTCAGTCTTTGTTTTTGTTTCTGTTTGAAACCCCTAAGTAATTGGTGAGCTAGTGGAAATATCTGGTGCTATGCACCTGAGAGACCACTAGGGGGAACCCTTCCTTTATGTAGTGCGGTACCTTTCAGCATCTGGGGTACAGTACTTTACAACAATGGAGAAGGGCATTTCCCTCATCTATTAAACTTTGTCTTTGTCAGAAAAATTAGAATAAGTAAAACATGTTCATTTAAATTTCTTGATTTGTAATCTGTGTATGTGAAGTCTTTGTTAATGTCTAAATTTGTCTGCTTTTAGGGCCTGGCTTGAGTTTTTTTGTCAAAAATTGGAAGTTTCTGACTAGAAGGAAATCTTAAATGGTGAATTGTTTATTCTTTTGTGCTTGGATTCAAGACTTTTAGCTTCAGGGCACTCTGTTAGACTTCTCCCCTGAAGAAATTATTCTCTTCTGTTGGTTCCTACTTTTTGTCTTGTGTCCTCTATAGTCAAACAACCTTTATTCTGGGTCCTAGTTAAATATCTGTCTTATATTCGTGCTTTTATTAGTGCACTAATTCCTGGATTTTCCTGGAACAGTTTCAATTTTGTAATAGGTGGCCATCGATTGGGACTTTTAATCCCTGGTTAATAAGGGCAGTCTGGAATATCGTGACTGGAATCCAGGCTGTCCTGATCAGTTTAAATACATTGATCAATGGCTAAAAGTTTGTTCAATACAGAAAGAGTGCTATGTCTTCCTAGTCCGGCTAGACTTATATCTAGGACAGGAAGGAAGCAATTTGAGAGAAATAATTAAAACTCCACTAGGAAAGAATCAATGCATGTATTGCAATAGGGAATATGCCTAGGAAAGTGTTTCTCCAGCCTCTGAGAAGAAGGGCTGGCAAGTAAGCGATTTGGGCGAGAAAAAGAGGAAGGCAGGGCCGAGATGTGCTGTGTCAGGAGCGGCGGTGGAAGGGTGCTAGGGTAAGGGTGAGGTAACTAGAGAAAATATAGAATAGAAACTAGTTTTAGATATCCACCTCATGAACAGAAAAGATTTTGCCCATTTAAAAAATGCAGGATAGGAATAGTATTAAAAATTGGAACTTTATTTTTTTTAAAAATCATAAAGGAAAAAAAAGATTTAGAAACTAACTAACCCAGGTGTGGATCTTGCTAGTTGTGGACAAGTCCTGCCAGGGGTGAGGACAATGGAGATGCAAAGACCCGACTCCGGGAACCAGGTTCAGTGATGCAGATCCACTTTATTCAGGAAGTAGGCTAGCTTATATACACAGGTTTAGCCCATAGGGTGTTAGGCATGTTTATCAAAGCCAATGGCTGAAAAGATCAGGGAGCTGCATAGTTGGTGCTAAGTAACTTCCTTATAGTAGGCGAGCTTCCTTCCTGGGTATGCCCAGGAGACTTCTGGGAGCTGGAGTATTCTCACAGCATTGTATCAGCTGTAGCTGCTAGGAATGCACTCTGTGCTCCACCCACATCTCCCCCTTCTCTTTTAATTAAGGCCAATTGGACTTGATAAATGACAGCTTGCTGTTCTTGTAGCTTCTGAATGCTATGCATTATGCACCCTAGTAGAACTAAAACAATTATAATACCTATTATACTATATGCTAATAGATTAGCTGGATTAAACAATGAGGCAAGCTTCTGTAATGTTTGACTAGTTAGAAAATAGAACGGGGGTCTTAAAAAGGGGATTCCTCCTAGGGGTCGGGATGTCATTTCCCTCCCATTGTGTTACAGAGACCTTCTAGGTGCCGTTAAACACAGTTCTATTTTGATTGTAAAAAATGGACGTAGATCCATGCATGCCCCCTTCCTACAAAGGTCCCAGTGTCCAAACACAGAATGGATGGCTTGCCATAGGCTGAGTGCTGCATATGGTTGCAAGACACATTACACGAATTACAACAACATGACAAATTATACAATTTCAACAATTACAAAGGTACATTTCACCAGTCTCTGAGCATGTTGCCAAAGCAAAAAATGTCCTTGGCCTTCTATCTAGCCATGGGAAAAGTTTCCCAGGGCAGGGGAAGGGTCTCCAGCAAAGCCGCCCCCACCCCCATCAGGGTATTTCACATTGTCCAAAATCAGTAAGTCAATTCAACAAAGGAGCCAGTGCTCACTCGGGTCGTAGTCCAGGAAATCAGTCCATGCACATGAGGCATCAGCCACCCAGCTTATCCCTGCTGTCCTGGCAGGTCTTACACTGTCCCAAAGAGGAGCATGTGGCAATGGCACGTGCATTTTTCCAAAAGGCAGCATTTCCATCTCTGCTCTGGAGAGCATGATGGCACCCACACCCATGTCCCAAAATGTCAGCAAATCCACCAGCAGCTTAACAGGCACTCCCTTCCATTCCAGCGGCCACTTGGTGATGCAAGCCTGGCTTCCGTTCATCCTCCCGCCGCAGCTGCCACCGTTTACCTTCTGGAGTTTGTGAATCGCAACTCCGGCCCAATTCTCCTCATCCTCCAAAGATGAACTGAAAACACCAGCTCGTGCTGCCGGGCTCAAGCCCCAGGCTGCCACCGCCTGCGTCTGGGAGTCAGCGGTTACTATAGCACACATAAGCAAGAACAGAGCACCAGGGCCTGGGGGCCCATCAGGGTCCATTCTCTGGGCCCGCCCCACCAAAGCCTCCACATCCCCCCAGGTGATGGGGCTCGCATGCCGGTCATGAGGTCTTCTTCTGGAGCACTGAGGACCTCTTCCCCTCAGGCATAATCGCTGTGGAGAAGGCCAGGGCTGTGGCTTTGGACGGATGAAGACTGAACCACTTAGTGGGTGCCCAAGAAACCCTGTCAAGCAGGTTGGGGGGTTCCTGGGATTTAAATTAGCTGGAAAACACAAGTATAACCTCTTCCTTGCATTAGAAGAGGGTGTGATCCCCGCCACTGTGCCATGGCTGGGTCCTTCCAGTGTCATTTCAGAGAGAGGGGTAGGAGAGAAAGAGCTATATACAGAAAAATAGACAAGACAGACCGAAAGAAAAAAGACACATGGGGGTGTATAGGCTGGCCCATGGGTCTGCAGCAGGAACACGTGTTGGAGTTAAAGCTGGGGTAGAAAATGGTTTCTGAGAGGCTGGGGTGGGGCATTGAGCACTGGCAGGTTATGTGGAAGTACTGACTTCCCCTTTTTCCAGAGGCAGAGCTGATGGCTCAGTTAGCAATTCGGTTGGTTTCGTTTCTGCACGCTCAGCTGCAGTTTTGTCAAACTCGGAGGTTAAACTACTTTCCTCCTCAGTGGAGAGGGGCAAATAGGAAGATAGGGGTTCCTCTGAAAGAGTAGTAGCCTGTAGGACCTTAGAAACCGGTGGAGGGTCCCCAGAAGGAGCACTGGTCAGGCAGCCATGTATCGTTTAGCAGGGTGGGAATGAGGCCGAGAGGGAAGGTTTGTACCCCATATACTTCAGCTGAATGGACACTCCGGAAAGCTCAAGTCCAAGTATCGGGTCCCAAAGAGGCACATCCCAAAGCCAAGGGTTGAAACCTGAGAGGATTTCCCAGTAGGTACAAAGATCTTTTTCACTAACTTTAACTCGCCTACTCTGCAATAGGGCATGCAGGGCTCGAGCCTGTGGGGCTCAAGAGTGAGGGAGAAGGTTTCCCATTGCAGAGGGTCACTCACCCGTCCCTTGGATGCCGGTTAGGTCCATGCCCCATGTTGGGTGCCAGTTGTGGACAAGTCCTGCTGGGGGTGAGGACGATGGAGACGCAAAGACCCAACTCCGGGAACCAGGTTTAGTGACGCAGATCCACTTTATTCAGGAAGTAGGCTAGCTTATATACACAGATTCAGCCTATACAGTGTTGCAGTGTGTCCTTCATAGCCAATGACTAAAAAGAACAGGGAGCTGCATGGTTGGTGCTAAGTCACTTCCTTATAGTGGGTGAGCTCCCTTCCTGGGTGTGCCCAGGAGGCTTCTGGGAGCTGGAGTATTCTCACAGCATTGCATCAGCCACAGCTGCTAGGAATGCGCTCTGTGCTCCACCTATAGCTAGTTATCAGTTCCTTGAAATAAATTGCAGCTCCAGAAGGAGTGATAGAAGCATAAATAATGGGATTATGTAAAGTGGAATTATTAGGGACAGGCCTTCCATAAATTAGAGTGATGGCTTTTTGCCCCCCACTAATCTATAAAATTATAAAAAGGTTTCAACTCTCTCCCATGGGGCCAAGGCAGGTGTTGGGTCCCCTCCAAGTTTCTTAGTTTTGTGGGAGGCGTGGAGTTCATGGGGGAGACCCACTGCATTAGCCATAATAGTAAAAATTATAAAAAGAATTTTCAGGGAATTGCAGGAAAATTAGAAACCTCATGTGGGCTAAAGCAGACCACTGTTAAGAAAGTAAATTTGTAAAATTTATATTTTAATTAGCTGCTCAAAGCAAGGCAGTTAGTTACAGGTAGTGGATTGAATTATGAAAGACAAACGGCGGAAAAGAAAGAAAAAGTTAAGAACGGCAGGCTCTTCTCCCAGTTCCTGGAGTCTGCTTCCCCCCTGACACCGCGACCCTCACATTGATTTAATAGTGTAAACTACTGTGGGTCAAAAGAGGGTTTGTATCTCTTTGCCAGTTGGGTAGTTTGTACCAAGGATCCCTTATTATGTAAAAAGTATTTTTCATGTTAGGAATGTATATATTACTTCAAAGGTCTTTTGTTAATTGTTTTTATTTGCTGTTTTATAGCCTTGTGATATTGAAATCTTGGTTTAAATATTAGGAAATATGTAATAATTAATAATGTATTTTTATGTAATGTTTAATTTATTATCATTTTGAAACAGTATTGTTAAAATTTCTTTTAAATGCTAATGTACTGCTGAGTTATTCAGCAATGGAGAAACTTTGGAATCGTAAAGGAGATGCCAAACCTGTTTCTCTTGCAAACCTCTACCCTCTAGTCAGTTTTGCATTATTATTAATTATTTACTTTAAAAAGTTTCCCACATTATATAATCGTATAGTCAAATGTATCTAGACACTAATGGAAAGAAGGACAGATAACATGGAGTTGCTGTACACTTAGTAAAAGTGAATTTGTCATTACTAGAATTATACAAATAAATACCTGATAATAATAACATTTTTATTTTGATATTGCCCTAATGAAACATCACCAGAATGAAGAGGTAAAATTCATCAAATACTTGTATAATCAGATAGCACACTTGTTTTAAATGAAGTTCCATAGTTGCAAGGTAGAGAGCATGTATAATAAACACATCCTTGGACATGGTTATAATGAAAAGTAGATGTTAGAGTATTTGTTCCACAGCCATGCATTAAAATATTTTAAATAAGCTTGATATATATATATATATATATTTATATATATATGCAATATTGTCTTTCTTGTTCCTGAATCCCTTTAAGCTTGCTTTTATATCAGAGCCTTTTCTTGTTTTTTATTCTGCCTGAAAATGTTTACACTAAATTTTGCATAGGTGGCTTCTTTATATTATTGAGGTGTTAATTCACTTCACACTTTTCAGAGAAGTCTTATTACACAATCAAAAGACAGTGCCTTCTACCGCAATCATTGTCCATCCTCTTTCACTGCTTTGATTTGCTGTCAGAGTTCCTTATTTGAAATACCTCTCCCCCTTTTCTCTCTTTATTTATTATGTACCTTTCACCCTCTAGACATTGATGGTACTGTACATAGACAATAACTACTGTGGCTATTTTATTTATTTTATTTTATTTTATTTTTTTATTTTATTTATTCATTTTTAGAGAGGACAGAGAGAGGGAGAGAGAGAGACAGAGAGAGAGAAGGGGGGAGGATTTGGAAGCATCAACTCCCATATATGCCTTGATCAGGCAAGCCCAGGGTTTTGAACCGGCGACCTCAGCATTTCCAGGTCGACGCTTTATCCACTGTGCCATCACAGGTCAGGCTACTGTGGCTATTTTAATTTAAATAAATATTAAATAAAATGTAGACTACAACTCCTTTGTTGCAGTAATGTGACATTCCGTAGAAATTTAAGACTCTTCTGCCTCAATATCCAAATGTGACTAGTGTGTACTATATTAGACTGACAAATCATTTTTATCATTGCAGAGAGTTCTATTGGAAAGTGCTGTTCTATCATGTAAGCCTCAAACCATAGAACCTTTATCATTAATTTACTGTCATATGTATAGAATACAGAAGAGTTTTAACCACACCGAAAGTATTCCATTAGTATTTGTTGAATAGTAAAATCCAGAACACTTTAGCATCCTCCAGAAATAAGAAACCAAACTACTTTGTAAATAAGCATACAAAAAACAAACAAAAAACAAACAAACAAAAAAACGAAGAACTATTAAAGCTATGAAAGATATTGCATATCTTTGGTAAATATTTCAGTTTTAGAAAATTAATCTCTCATTAACTTGATCTCTCACCCTCTTTTTTTCTCAAATAGACATATTGTAGAAATTTTCTTTTTATGTTTTCTAAAAGATATAAAAGATACTGCATTCATAAAAATAGAAAAAGCAGTTACAGAGCAAAATCAACTTAAGATAAAGAATAATTGCATGCAAATAGAAAACTTGATTGGTAAATGCAATTCCTTGATTGAAGCAGTAAACAGGAGACTGATTAGTACAGAAAACCAAAAACTAAAGTAAAACACATTCTCCTACTCAAAAAAAAAAAACCTACTGAAAGTTTAACTGATATTAAGTGAAGAATATTTCTATGAGATCTTATTTATATATAATAATAATAATAAAATAGAATGGGAAAGAGGTGACAAATTAAAATGCAAATAAAAATAGAAAGAAACTATCAAGATTCATAGAAAGAGATGAGTCTTCAGATAAGAGTTCTGAATAGAAATTACTTAGAGAGATAAATAAGTTGTAAAATAAAAGAAACAAAATTCAAAGAAAAAAGTAATAAAAAATTCTAAAGTTTACACTCTCCATACTGTAACCCAACACACTCAAAAAAGACGTTTGTACAAAAAAAATTAAGACTTTTCTGCCACAAATAGAGAAATTCTTATAGAGGTTTTTTTGTTGTTGTTTTTCAGAGTTTTTTTTTTGTTTGTTTGTTTATTTCTTTTCTGGTTGGAAGAGTACTGAGGTGGATGCTCATAATGATAGAAAAGAATTCTATAACCACATAATTATAGTTATTTAAAATAGTGAATTAAAGTTAACTGTGTCCTCTACCCAACCTAAAAAGATTGGGCATATATATTAAGCCTGATAGTTGTATGGTCAATGGATTGTGGAATTTGACCTTAGCGGTGAAGTTTCAAATATATAAAAATTTATAAAAGTTTATAATATTTATGAAAGAAAGCTTTCACAGACACAGGCATATGGACAGTAAGATCAATTTTTTAAATTCCTAATTAGGCAATAGGCAAGAAAGAGAGAGGATGATAAAACTAACCAAAACCTAACAAAAAGTACAGCAGAAACTTCCCTACCACTTGTGGACAAGGCCCAGTAGGGATGAGGATGACGGAGATGGGGTGATGACTCAGAGACCCAACTCCGGGGACCAGGTTCAGTGACACAAATCTGCTTTATTAAGGAAGTAAGCTAGCTTACATACATGGGTTCAGTCAATAGAATGTTACAGCATGTCCTTCACAGCCAAAGGCTGAAAAGGTCAGGGAGCTGCCTGGCTGGTGCTGAGTCATTTCCATATAGCAGGCGAGCTCCCTTCCTGGGTGTGTCCAGGAGGGTTCTGGGAGCTGGAGTATTCTCACAACATTGCGTCAGCAACAGCTGCTTGTAAATGCTCTGTGCTCTACCTACATCTCCCCCTTTTCTTTTAATTAAGGCCAGTTGAACCTACTTGATGACTACTTGTTGCTGTTGTAGCTTCGGAATGCTACGCACTATGCAACAGAACCCTAGTAGAACTAAAACAACTATAATACCTATTATACTATATGCTAATAGATTAGCTGGATTAAACAATGAGGCAAGCTTCTGTAATGTTTGACTACTTAGGAAATAGAATGGGAGTCTTAAATAAGAGATTCCTCTTAGGGGTCGGGATGTCATTTTCTTCCCATTGTGTTACAGAGAACTTCCAGGTGCCATTAAACTCAGTTCCATTTTGATTGTAAAAAATGGACATAGGACCGTGCACGCCCCCTTCCCACAAAGGTACTAGCATCCAAACATGAAATGGATGGCTTGCTACAAACTGCATAATGCATATGGTTGCATTCCGTCTCTCAGCTTTTGATGCCAAACTCCTAGGTTAATGGTCTGCGCAACTGGGCCAGAGGTAATGTGGCAGTCTCTCCAGGTAGTTCCTTCTCTCGGGTGCATTCTTAGATGTTCATCATACAGGAACGGGCAAAGAGGTGACCCTGGGAAGGCAAAGTTAGCGTGGTGGGCCCATCTGTTGGTAGCTAGGGGGAGGAGGACTTGTAGGCCAAGTACTGAGCCTTGGTTGGTAGTACCATTTTCAGCAAAGTACCCCGTAGTATGATTTTGAAGGAGGATCTACCCTCCGAGGGGACGGTGTTATTATTCAGAGTAAACTTAAGTAGCATTGGGTCACTGAGGTTACCCCATATAGTGCCATTCCACTGTTGGGATTCCTGGCCACTATTGTCACAAGGGAGACTAAGGGAGCAGTTACTGGAATATACTGCTGGAAACTGTGGGCTATTAACTTCAACAGGCATAATTATGCCAGGGTGGGGAACAGGTGCGCAGATGTAAGAATTTCCGCGCACCTTGGAGTTCGTGGTGATAATGGCACACATGAGGAGGAACAGAGTGCCTGGACCTCGGGGTTTGTCAGGGGCCATTCTCTGGGCCCTCCCTGCCAAAGCCTCCATACTCCCCCAGGTGATGGGGCATGCATGCTGGCTGCGAGGTCTTCTTCTCGAGTGCTGAGGACTTCCTCCCCTCAGGTGTAGTCAGTGTGGAGGAGGGCAGGGCTGTGGCTTTGGATGGGTGAAGACTGAACCACTCAGTGGGTGCCCAAGAAACCTTGTCAAGCAGGTTGGAGGGTTCCTGGGATCCAAATTGGCTGAAAAACACAAGCATAACCTCTTCCTTGTGTTAGAAGAGGGTCTGGTCCCCACCACTGTGCCATGGTTGGGTCCTTCCAGAGTCATTTCAGAGAGAGGGGTGCGGGAGAGAGAGAGCTTGAGATACAGAAAAATAGACAGACAGACAAACGAGGCGGGGGAGAGAAAAAAGACACATGGGGACATATAGGCTGGCCCATGAGGCTGCAGCAGGAATACGTGTTAGAATTAAAGCTGGGGTAGAAAATGGCATCTGAGAGGCTGGGTTGGGGCATTGAGCCCTAGCAGGGAATGGAGAAGTAGTGACTTCTGCTTCTTCAGGTAGTGGAACTGATGACGTGGTTTCTAATATATCTAGTTTTGTTTCTGCACGCTCGGCTGCAAGTCCATCAAACTCGGTGGCCCAACCCTTTTCTTCCTCTACAGGGGGAGGTGAATATGGAGGTAGGTGTTCCTCTGAAAGAGGAGTAGCCTGTAGGACCTTAGGAACCTCCAGAGGTTCCTCAGCAGGAACACCGGTCAGGCAGGCATGTATCGCTAGCAGGGCAGGAATGAGGCCAAGAGGGAAGGTTTGTCCTTCATGTACTTCAGCCAAATGGACGCACCAGAAAGCTCGAGCCTAAGTATCGGGGTCCCAAAAAGGCATATCCTGGAGCCAAGGGTTGAAACCTGAGAGGATTTCCCAGTAGGTACAAAGATCCTTTTCACTAACTTTGACCTGCCTACTCTGCAATAGGGCACAGAGGGTTCGAGCTTGCGGGGCTCGGGAGTAAGGAAAAAGGTTTCCCATTGCAGAAGGTCACTCACCTGTCCCTTGGATGTTGATTGGGTCCCTGTTCGAGACACCAGTTGTGGACAAGGCCCACCAGGGATGAGGATGACGAAGACACAGAGAACTGACTCCGGGGACCAGGTTCAGTGACACAGATCCGCTTTATTAAGGAAGTAAGGGTTATATACATGGGTTCTGCCAATAGAATGTTACAGCATGTCCTTTACAGCCAATGGCTGAAAAGGTCAGGGAGTTGCCTGGCTGGCACTGAATCATTTCTGTATAGCGGGTGAGCTCCCTTCCTGGGTATGCCCAGGAGGGTTCTGGGAGCTAAAGTATTCTGACAGCATTGCATCAGCTACTGCTGCTAGGTAAATGCTCTGCACTCTACCTACAACCACTGTTACCAGAACAAGCTCAGGTTTGAGTTTCCCATTGCTGCCAATAAAACATGGATATAAATTTGAGTAATATGAGTGCCTTTTATTCAGATTGCCAGCAAAGTGAGAACCAGAAGGCTCCTATTCAAAAGAACTGCCTTAACACTCTTCTGGTGCTGGCTATATTTATAGGGTTTAGGGGCAAAGTCTTTGTTGTTACTCATGTAACAATGTGCAAGAGATGGGGGTTTGGTTGGCAGGAATGTCTCCCCCAAGAGTTCTTCTGATGTTTACACGGGCCCATTAGCTTGGTATTTTCTGGTATTCTTCAAGACAGCCAGTTCCTAGTGCCTCTGAAACCATCTGCCTCTGGGAATTGTCTGTGAAAAAAAAACTCCCTAATCCCTTAGGAGACAAAGTAAAGATCTAAGATTTGTGAACTAAGTTTCTAATTAAAGTATAGTCTTAACCTTTTTACAGTAAATCCTGTGGGTGGGCTCTCACACACAACTATTGTGATTTCAATTTTTCTAACCTTCACTTCCCTCACCATGTAAGCATTCTCTGACATTTCTGCAAAGGTAAACTTTTTGCCACATTTCAAAGTAAAGACCAGGGAGCTATTAAGAGAGAACAGCAAGCAGATTAATTATTTCTTAACCCTTACATAATCTCCTGTTCATTACTACTGAAAAGTTACTATTAATGAACCCAAACTTCAAATTTTTGGGCTCACCTCTTTTATCGTTTAAGAAAAATGTATAATTATCTTTTCCAAGAAGACATACAAAGGAGGAGTGATTCCTTTGATGGCTGAACCCTTTAACCTGGATCCAAGATCTCTTTTTTCCTGCCAGTCAGCTTTAACCTCAGGCTAGCTTCTCCTATTGTACTAAAATTCCTTCCCACAGTTTCAGTCATCATTTGTTGATACAGTAGCATCCACTCAAAGAAAATAAAGTATATCTGCCTGTGTCAGTGCCTTTTTATAAGTCTGGATACCCTTTCAGAAGCATAAATATCCTCTTTCATCTAATTCATTGAAATTGTCTAACTTTCTAATTGCTAAAGCAGTCATTAGCAAAAGGAATGAGATCGCTCAGAATGACTTTAATATCTAAACTGGAAATAGAGTTACTGAAAGCTGTTTTACCTATAAAAATCTGTCATCTAGTTTTAAAAAAGAGAAAGGAAGAGATGAATAGGCAACTCATACTGCTGTTATACTACCCAAACTCTGAAACTAGTTTACAATAATAAATTCTGAAAATCTAATGTGTTGTTGCACAGTGGAAGCTGGTTCAGTCTCCTCTCTGCCATTTGGATGTTGATAAACAATAGCTGGGTTTTAGTTGCTTTGGCCCTTTCTCAGTGTAACAACATATGGCAGCACCACAGGGCATGGAGGACAGGAAATTGGTATTTATAGCCTCAAGTAGAGAGACAAGTAGTGATGCCAAGAACCAGTAGGTCTTTGGAATTGAGGTAGCTTCCACTTTTTTGACAAATGTCACCTTACAGGGCTGAACCAATCTATTATTCCCCTGAGACTTTGAACTAGCTAGGCTCACTAGGTACAGTAGTGAAGTTTAAAGTTGAAATGGACAGGAATTTAGAGAGCATAATTTACCTTTCAGAGAGGATTGATTGTTCCCCAGCAAAATGATGGTTGAATTGTGTAGGAGAAAAATTGGAGTGAAGATTTTTCTTGTTACAATAATTGTATTGACCTAAAATATTATGTATGTATATGTGTGTTTATGTATTGGTATGTATGCGTATATGTTTACATATAAGTAAATATACATATATCATTTATATGACTTAAGGGCAGTCTAAGGTCATAAAGTCTTTCAGTTTGATGTCCATAAACCCTAGTGCAATTCTGTAGCTGTAGGCTTAATTAATAATACATTCCAGTGTAGAGAAAGCCAACATATGACTTTTATGAAAATATTTACCTGGAATCATTTCATGCATCATTTTATAGATACAGAACAAAGAAAAATTATATAAATACTAATTTGAAGACATTGTCAACTATAAGTTTTTCCATTTTAGTTAGACTTCTAAATAGATACTTTTTATAAACAATATTTAGTTAAATTTAACAAAATATTATAAAATAACAGTTTCCATTAATTTAGATAACAGAAGACTAAATTGTTGGAAAGTTTTGCTCACCTTTAAAAGCAACTTACTTCAAGTAATGTTTTACCTATCTTCCATTATAAGTATGAAAAGAAAGCTTAATTTTTAAAGTTTAATGGTATTTTGTTCCCTAATATCCAAGAATAAAAAAGAGTAACTATGAGAGGAAAATATTTTATTCTTGATGTTTATTTATTCTAATTCTTTTTCATATGCAAAAGAGTAAAATAGATGCTATTTTTTATCTTTTACCCTTAGATCCTTTATGCATATTGCAAAGATATTGTGAATGTGAGAAATCATTTGGGAATGACTTGAGATCTTTGATTACTATCATGTGAAGAAAATATCAAATGATAATTCTGAGTCATTTATTTGGAGTCCATTAATAGAGACTTAGAAGAGTACAAAAGAATTCAATCTACAGAAAAATGTTACACTATTTGGCACATACATAATAAATACAAGTCATTCAGCAAAATATCATTTAATTAACTGAAGCTTTATCAATTTTAATTTTTTGTAAATGAAAGAATATTAAAAATTCATCAGCAGAATATTTAAGAACAACAAAAAGAAATTAATCTGAAATAATATAATAATCTTAATATAAAATATGCTTAAATATTGTGTATATTGTAGCATATTTACAATTATAATTAGGTATCTTGTATAGCAAAAACAATTCAAATCACTATCTCAAAGGAATACAAACAACTATGAATACTGTAAAAAGTAAATTGAATGTTGCAGATGATTATTTGTTTGACCCATTTATGTTTGTTTATACATACAATTACTTTATATTTTATAAAAACTACTAACTACTAAATACTACCAGTATTGCTAGGTATACTGTTTAAATAGTCATATGTTCCACTTTTAGTATTATGCTCTATAGATTTTTATTTAAATCATTCACTGGTTCTATTGAAGTTTTCAACAGCAAAAGTCTTGTACAAATGCAATGATATTGAATTAAAATGTATAAAACAGAATAATGGGGAGAAAGTCTTATTAAAATAAGTTTCTAAAAATGTGCTTAGTGTAACAGTTTTTATTTTATATTTTTCTTGTATTTTTCTGAAGTGAGAAACAGGGAGGCAAACAGATACACTCCCACATGTGCCTGACCGAGGTCCACCCGGCATGCCCACTAGAGCCTATCTGCCTATATTGGGCATTGCTTTGTTGCAACAGTTTTTAAATGTGAGTGTGTTCAAATAAACAGAAATATTTTCATGCCATCTTAATATATTTTAACTTTAACAATAAGTCAAACATATTTATTAATACTGCATATTCAGAACTAAAATTTTGATGCATAAGTAGTATAATTTATGGGACATAAATGGTTAAAATTGCAGGTATATAATTCATTCACTTATTTTATCTGAAAGAGTGAGAGTGGTGCTTCTAAGAAAGAAATACATAGTTCAGAAGATGAGTTTTGTCTTCCTATAAACAACTAACAACAGATCTTTCTCCCAAAAATTCTAGCAGAGAAATGCTAATTTATGGATTGCTGGACTCTATAGTTTATAATGAATGGTTCCCTGGAAAATGTCACATAAATGATGTCAATTTATAAGGATAACATAGAGAAGTTCATGACCTAAATGGCTCTTTTACATAAATAAGATTGACATATCTCTTGAAAACCTCAACCTGGGCCTAATGCATCTGATATGAAAGAAGAGAGGATTATGGACTTCTTGACTCTTGATTAAATTATTAGTAATTTGATAAGAGTTTTGATTCTCAACAGGATTTTCCTACCATTTTTAATCCTCTTACTTTCTTTTCAGGCTTTTTATCATATAATTTGGGAGAAAAGGACAAAAATAGTGTGCAAAATTAATATACCATTATTTGAAAATGGTAGGTTTCCTCAGATTACTATTTGTTTAAATTCCAAATTTTGATTTGCAATTTTGGTTTTAACTTAACATCAAATGTAAGTTAGACAACATAGAGTTGTGTGTAAAGTGAAGATTGTAGTAACAGACAAGTTGAGTTCAAATCTGACTTTATTGATTTGTAAGAAACTTATCCACTTTGGCTTCACTTTTCATTTTGGTGAAGTGAATATATTATCAGAACCCCATATATTTGTTCTATCTAAGGTTTCTATGGCATATCTTATATAAAGCACAGAAAAAATACTATAAATATTAAATGTTCTATTTTAATTTTATTGTTATCTAACAATGTTCTTTGTCAGAATAACTTGAAAATTTTGCTTTCAGAAATATATTAAAATAAATATTTTATGAACATTGGATAAGAAAGTATGTTAGATAAAACATATTTCAGTAAATATAAATATATACTTTATTATTCAAACTCTTTATACAACCATTATATTCTCATTAATTTTTTTGTGATATGCTGAAGAATTCCAATCTAAGTTTGCTTTTTTTATATTTACATTTTATTTGTATGTTTCCATGCATGCAAAATGCATGTATTAGGGACTGCGGAAAGAATGCTAACAACAGTATGCAAGGATTTATGTTTCCCTCCTGTAGTATAATCTGTTGCTTCAAAACATTCCTATTTAAAAAAAAACCTTTTCAAGAACTTACAGTATTTAGGAAAAGGTATGTAAGTATTTACTACTAGTTGAAAAAAAGCAAAGTAACATGTGTTTCTTCAGAGTCAAAGCTCTAAAGATGATGTACCTTTTTCATTGTCTTTGCTCTAACCTGACTAGAAGCACAAAACTCCAAGGCCTTCTCATTAATGGAACTGCAATGAGAAAAATCAGGTATCTTGAATCACAAGCACGGAATGCTATTCACCCACCGCTTGCATTGAACCATTATATATGTTGATAATTTTTTTCTATTGTGTTATTTTATGGTGTTGTATCTATTTTTATTTATTTACTTAAAAATCTTTTATTTATTGATTTTAAAAAGAGGAGAGAGAGAGAAAAAAATAGACAGATGGAGGAGCAGGAAGGATCAACTTGTAGTTGTGCTTCTAGTATGTGCCTTGATCAGGCATGCCTGGGGTTTTGAAGCAGTAACCTCAGTATTCCAGGTCAACGCTCTATCCACAAGTCAGGCTGTATCTATTTTTATTCTCATAAGTCTCTGAGATTTGTTAGGTTATCTGTAATAGCAGCTAACATCAATGACAATGGTTCATGTTGAAATTCTAGTAAAGTCAAGTAATACTTTTTGTTTCTTCTAATTGGATTTGGATTTGTTGTGATGGCCATGAAATGTATCTTATAATTGGGATTGGGTTATGAGGATGCTTGATAAGAGGATTCAGATTGTATATTCAGATAAGTCAAAGACACACTGTAAATAACTTGGCCCAATGGAGTGACTCATTTTTACCTTATTTACCAATAGTATTATGTGAACATGGACATCTTCACACAGATCCAGCATTACCACTAATAGATCAAATTTGACATATGTTTTTGTATATCCAGGAACACCCAGTCAAAACACTGTATTAAGTTTTGGCCTTGGCCAAGTGGCTCAGTGGATCAAACATCTCCCTGGTGTACCAGAGGTCATAGATTCAAACCCATCAGAGTGTATAGGAGAAACAATCAATGACTACACAACTAAATGGAACAACTAGGTGAAACAAAGAGTTAATAATTCTTTTTCTTCCTCTCCTTTTCTCCATCTCTCTTTCTCTCAAATCTATGAAAAGATTAATAAAAAATAAATATGTTTTACATCCGACTGGTCAAAATTTAGCCCTTTTAAATCACATATAATAATAATATCAATAGCCATTATAGCAATATATCTTCTGTCCATACCTAGCACTTTGTTAGAGAGATTTAGTCATAAAAGTATCAGGCTGTTTGTCTTAATTTCAGTTCTACAATTAACCAGTACCAAAGTTGTAAAGATAATGTACCTTTTTCATCCACAATATGAAAAAAATATTAGCCATAGATAAAGTTTGACTAGAAAAGGTGCTACATACATCATTTGGATAATCAATGTTTACTTTTCTAAAAGATACAGCAGAGAGTGAGTTCATTGTTGTTCAGAGCATGAAGTTGAGTAATATCTTGTAAGAGGGGTAAAACTTCTTAGCCCCTGTGGTAAACCTACAACCACGGAGTTGAAAATAATAATGTTTTGATTAGTGAGGGTCACACATAAATGTTTGCAAACATAACACTCTTCTTCCATGTCGGGATTGTTAGAACAGTGCCTGTGAAACTCGTTTGGGATACTTTAGAGTCCAGTGAAGAATCCATAAGAATGGATTCTTTCGTATGGTATGGCATGATAGCAGATATGCAAAAGCTAAGAGGAACCAATAAATAATATAATAAAAATAAAAGGCATTAGATCCTTTTTTATCCATCTTCCTTAATTATATGGAGCCCATAGTGAAGAAAGAAGAGAGTAAAATAAGAGAAATGAAAGATCAGATCTCCATTCACTATACAACTGCTGGTTTTCAGAATTCTCCAGGAAATTTAAACTGCTGATGATATTGATGGTTCATAGAAATAGATTAATAGTTTAATTTTTAGTCTTCATATTTAGTGTTAAGAATTAAAATAAGGTTGTTTGTACATGAAAGTGTTTATAAACTCAGTGGGTTCTGTTCCAAAAGTTTACCACATTCTTGATAGGAAGGCATGATACAAAATGAAAAGGAAAGGCTAAGGGAATGCAAGTTAAAATCATTTCTTGTTTCTGACCTGTCAAGTACAGCCCATTAAATAAACCAGTAAAAGTATATATGTGTGTATATGTATATATATATATATATGAAAAAAGTATATATATATATATGGCATGTTTTTCTTTATGTACGTTGATAAAATTCTTTGACAGTTTAATTATTGAGATTCTTCATGCATGAAATACAAAATAAAACAATCTACTAATTGTATATTTAATAGTTAAAATAGTTCAGACACTGAAGAACTATAATAATATTTATATTTGTTAAAGTTTTTAAAAGCTCAGGACTTTAATGAAGTACAACAAAATAAAAATTTTCACATAAGTGTATTATAACATATAAAAACTAAATTGCCAGTTTTACTGGGTTTCTGTAATAATTTAGAGTTTCTTTTTATTATTTAAAAAGTTACAGTTTCTATTTTTTTTCATAAAATTGTTCAAATTAGCTAAAAAGTTATCAGTGCTTGACTTTTGGAAGAGTTATATAGTATTATAAAATATCTAACTGAATTTAAAATTGCTTTATCCCCCATTTCCTGAAGGACAATTTAAGCACTAAAAATCAAGCTGATAAATTTGAGACCTTCCAATACACTGTATGTTTCTTGGTTCCTCATAGAATATATATTTGACAGATTTTCTACAAGAAAAAAATAACTGATTTAAAGTACTGCTTGGACAGAACTGCCTATATGATCCCAACATGTTTTGACATTCTGTAGTTTAGTTCACTATTTCTGAGTGACATTAGGCACTTCGAAATCAGTACAAATAGGGTGAAATATCATTACTCTCTAAGTATGTCTGTTTTTGCAAAATAAAAGTATTTATTATAAGGGTATGATTGACTGCTGCTGTTAAAACCAGTGAGTTATAGTTCATTGATATATGGTAGATGTTTTGAGAAGTCAATGATCATAATAATTGACTTTAAATTTTTACTTAAAATAATTTATAAGGTGTATATTATAGATTCTGGCAAAACGATTTTGTTGCAAATAATGGTACATTCTTGTTCTTAAAAATTAATTCATTTTAATATCACCATCTATATTGTGACCAAAAGAATTAAGAAGGAAGTGAATTACACAGGTCTTTCTTGTAGCAGAAATTTCTGAATAAAATTAATAGGCTACTAGGTCTCATGGACTGTTATTTACCTTAATTTTAAAACTTTTCTATCTGGTTTCACATACTCATTGCATTCCCCAGGTCTACAAAAAATAATGCTCTCTCTCTTTCCAACTTAATTTCATATGATTACCATTTATATGCATTTAAAAATATTGATGTGTAATTTACATATTTCTTTCAAAAAGTCAATAGAATTATGCTTTTGTTCCATGCTTTCAACATAAAATTAGCTTTATTATCTGAACTCCAAATCAACTTAGCTCAGTTATTTAATATACTATTGTTCCAAATCAACTTAGGTTGGTTATTTAATATATCATTTCTCCAAACTAATAATATATATATAACTATTAAACTGTGTTATGTTTCACAGATGTATTTTATTCATATAAATTAAAGCACTACTTTAATTTCCCATTTTTACCAGAATATTTTGCAAAGACAGAATTTATCATTATATGCAAATTCTATGATATACATCCTATTCTTTATTTCTCCAAATGCATGCATCTTATTTTTCAGTTTTAAATACTAAACCAAATTACTTAATTATTATAGTGTAGAGACTATCTTTGTGTTTATTTAAGTATTACTTTGTGTCACATAATCAAATGAGAATTATTCACCATGCTTTATTTATAAGTATCATGAAACAGAAAAAAATTAAATTAAAGACTTCTTTTCAAAGGGTATAGAGCAAATAAATTTATCACAACTGAATGCTAAACAATGCTTAAGATATTATTTTGCTGAAAATACGTTGAATACTCCAAGAAAGATGTTAAAACACATTAATGTTGCTTATAGACTGTGTCTTAGAAAGCTACCATACAGAAGATAGTCTTTATAAAGATCTAAATGGAAGGGAGAAAAAAAATTTAAGTGGAAGAAAGAAAAGAATCTCACTAAAATCATCATCATCATCATCATTTTTGGGGAATGAGTAGATATATGAAAGAGCAATGCTCATTAAAGGAACTGCAATTAGCTCCATGTTCCTGGTGTGCAATATGACAGTAGAAGGATGGATATAGAAACAATGATGAAGCATGCACAAGAAGATTGTGAGATAAATCTTTATTTTGAAATCTTTCATCAAACATACTGAACCTTGATTTTGGTTGCAAACTGTACCTAATTTACAGTTTTTTAGTTTTGCTTTGCCTCATATTGATCCCTTTGGGAAGTTTCATGGCAAAATCAAACTAAAACTTTCAACACCAATTGGGTAGGTAAATTGCCAGGAATAGTTTAAAACTGAAAGCTGACATAACACAGAAGCTCTTTCTGTTGAAACTTGTTTTGTATAATTCTTATGCAGCACTAAAGAAAATCAGCACTAAATGTTCCAACTGCCTTTGCTAATGTGATCACTTATGTTAGAATATTCTCTCTGATTATTGCTCATTTTGGTTATTAAGTGTACATTCACATGGTGTGCTTCCTTTTGAGGACATAAGTTTCTGTGTCAGTCCTGTGTCCTGCATTTGCACTCTATTTTTTATCTTTTAATTTTTTAAATCTGATTTTAGAGATAGATAGAAAGCTTTTATGTTTCAAAATACAAGATTTGTTATATCTGCAATTCTTTCACTATTCACTAGTATTAAATTAAATTTTTATATTGATAATTTTACAAGCATTTTATAGCCTATTTTATGAAATAATCTGTAACTAGACCTGATAAATTAATTTTATTCCTCTATAATGGTAGTTCTCAAATATTCAAATCAAATTAATGTGCATGATGTAAATGTCTGGAAGAACTTAAACATGCATACAGTTGACCCTTGAACACTATGAATGTTAGGTGTGCTGACCTTCCTTGCATTCAAAAAACTGCATATCACTTTTGATTCCCAAATAGTTGACTAACTACAGTCAGCCCTGTGCATTCATGGTTGGGAATCCACTGTGGGAAACAACTCTGGGAGACTGTGATTGAAAATGTGAAATATTGTTTTCAACTTCAGTGGTTGAAAGAGAATGTGAAAACCGTGGGTATGAAGGGCCACTTGTAGTCATTGAAAGTGGATCAATGCAGTTCAAACCCATGTTGTTGAAGGGCTAACATTTTTAGGTACTTTAATTTTAAATATATGATCAAGTCCAGGAATCTGTAGTTTTATCAAGCATTTCAACTGTGAGTAATGGTTTTTTAGGAAGAAAATAAACATCGTTTTTTTTTTGTTTGTTTATTTGTTTTTAAGTGAGAGTAGGAGAGATAGAGAGACAGACTCCTGCATGCAGCCCAATAGAGATCCACCTGGCAACCCACATCTGGGGCTGATGCTTGGCTTATCTGGGGCTATTTTTAGCACCAAGGGGAAAGCTCTACCAAGCCATCCTCAATGCCTGAGGCCGATGTGCTAATGCTCAAATCAATCAAGCCATGGCTGTGGGAGGGAAAAAGAAAGAGAGAAGGGGGAGGAGAAAGAGAGGAGAAACAGATGGTTGCTTCCCCTGTGTATCCTGACCGGGAATTGAATCCAGGACTTCCACATGCTGGGTCAATGCTCTAACACTGAGCCTACTGGCCAGATCCTAGTTTTTTATTTTTTTAATTTAATTTTTTAAAAAATCTATTATATAACTGGCTAAGTTTTAAGTTAAACAAATAAAAAAAATAATTATCTATAGGAAAATAGATTTTACATTTGGTAACTTATAAAGTATAAAATAATACAGTGTTTTTTAGGTGGTAAATAGCTCTTCTGCATTGCTCTGGGTGACAATACATATTTATGCATGAATAATGTTTGTATAAAAGTGTTTGTACTTAGGGAAAATTGAAAATAATTAGCTTTAATTTAAAGCTGAATTAGAAATTGATTCAGTTATAGGGTAATGACAGTTTAGACTCTGCATAGTTTTATTATCATTGCTGTTTTGAACTTCTTAAACTTCCACAGGGGGATGCAATAACTACTGCATATTGTCATGGTTATTATTAGCAGTGCTTTTTAGATGAAATTATATCAGTGATAAACTGAACTAGAATTCCAAAAACATGAATTAACTCCATATTTTCCAATTCTAAAATAAATTACATTAATTTTATTAGCACTTCACATAAATTAAGACATCATATAATTGTAAAGAAACTACAAGATACAAATCACTATTCTAAAATAAGAATTGACTTGTTTTACAGTTTAAGACACCTCTGACTATCTCCTACTGCTTTCTCACATCATTATCTGCATTTTTCCTCCAGGGGTTTTGTATCCAGGGCTTAACCACAGAAACAGACACAGCTTTATATTTTTAAAATAGAGACAATATAATGCAGGGAATTTGTTTCACAGGGCACAGGAAAGCTGAGATCACACTGAGATTAGCAAAAGCTGGAAGCTACTACTGTATTCACAGTTTTGAACCAAGGGGGAGACAATGCTCCTGGAGTTGAGGGTCTGGGTCCCCTGAGGAGGAAGGAACCATGGTGCACTCTTCTTCATGGCCAGACCTGGAGAGACACTGCCTGAGTCAGAGAGGAACTGATAGGGGGAAAAAAAATGTGTTTTTTGCTTAGGTTTTGTCCTTTAATCTCGCACAAAGCCTTTACTGAAAGTAAGCAGAAAGTATTTGAGCCAAGGACAAGCTACCCTGAGATACAGAGCACGGGAAGGAGAACAAAGACCGTGTCTGAGGGCAGTAAGTCCCAGGATGTGCACAGTGTTTCAGTGCACTAAACTTTCCTTCTGTATTAACACCTCTGATTCTGCTGTGGATTTCATAAAGAAGGCATCTGGTTTAGAGTGACATGTATGTAGAGTTTTTCTCAACTTGGAGAAAATCCTTTTCTAAGAAATTAAAAAATAATATATAATATATGAACTGAATAATCATTGTTCTTTTCCTGTAATGATACAGTGGTAAGCAAGATCATTAGATCACTTAAACACAAAAACTTAAGTGACCTAATTATGCTCACAAAATTGATCTATTCTGTTGCCTAAAGATAATAAGTAGATCAGAATCATAGGTTTTCTTAACGCCTTTCAGAAAAGTTAAAGAACACACCAAAGTTTTCTTGAATTTCTCTTTGGTATTCCCATATAAGAGATCAGCAAGGTAAAGTAGTAAGGACACTAAAGTAGTAAGGATAATTTTATTTTCAATAACTATTATAGTAGGGAAGAGATTCTATCATGAGCAGAAATAAGTTTTATTGAAACAAAAGTCATTTCAAAGGTTGATAAGTATGCTAATGAAAGACACTGAAAGTGGCAAGGGGATTGGTCTATGTCAGTGGTCTCCAACCCCCCCGGCCGCGGACCAGTTCTGGTCCGTGGGCCATTTGGTACTGGTCCGCAGAGAAAGAATAAATAACTTACATTATTTCCATTTTATTTATATTTAAGTCTGAACGGTGTTTTATTTTTAACAAATGACCAGATTCTCTCTGTTACATCCGTCTAAGACTCACTCTTGATGCTTGTCTTGGTCAGGTCATGTGATACATTTATCCGTCCCACCCTAAAGGCCGGTCCATGAAAATATTTTCTGATATTAAACTGGCCCGTGGCCCAAAAAAGGTTGGGGACCACTGGTCTATGTGACTAGACCATCTAGGTTTGTTAATTGGCACTTATCAAGAAAAAAGTGGTGTCATTTACAGTAAAGCACCCATCAATTTAGGTTCTTATTCTCCACAGAAACTGGGAGGGGAGACTTCTCTTCCTGAAAGTTTACTTTCAAAGAAAGGGCTCTCAAATCCTCAGGGAAACAGCTTTTGGTGATAGATTTACTTCTCTAAGTAGAGGAAGAATTTATAATCAGATACTTTCTAGAGTAACTGAGTAATTATTCTAGGAAGAAGTTCAGGAGTCTATCTGCCAACGATCAGGTTTTGTCTGGTACAAATAGTAAATTCTCCTGACAGGCATTTAAAGGAGGCTGGGGTCATGCAATAGATATGGCTTTAAGCTGCTAGAAGCCATGCTAGAGTTTGATCCAGTCTCTTTGTGCAGTTGTTAGGACAGAGCTGTGTGTTTGGGGAGTTCTGCTGTTCTTATCAATTCTTTGATAATAACACTTCAATGGCTTAAATTTATTCTGAGAGTCATCTTTCTCCCCACCCCCTTGTCAGAATACTTGGCTTATTTCTATCATAGTACTTAAAAATTGTTTTGTAGTCTGTATTTGGAATACCAGACTACAGAGTAAGCACTCACAGAATAGCATCTATATTTCTTTCACTTTTTAAATTTCTGTGTTTAGCGCAGTAGCAAGTAAAATAATGAAATTTAAACTGTATTAAATTTTACTGTATGTACAATGTATATTGCTAAGTGTTGTTGATGCCTCTTCTGATTAGATCTTCACAGTGGTCCTTATTAATCAAGAATACTTGGAATTAGAAAATGTAAAAAAAGTAAATTAAAATAAATTCACTTAAAATTGAAACCAACGTTTATATTTAATGTTAAAATATATTGGAAATTTAGCTGAAAATAAAAATAATTGTACTGAAAATGTTTCTTATATTCAATGAAAAGTGGTTGTAATTACCACTATGTGGTAATTTCTGGACTGAATAATATTTATCACGTCATTTTAGAGTAGTACATGACAATAAAACACGACCTTCATTATTTGTCCATTTCTTTTCATGGTATAGGTACAAAAAACAATATCTTTGTAATACATATTTGAGGACTTTATCAAATTTAACAAAGGCCTTTATTATTATTACTATTTTTGAAATTAACATGCTTGTGTATTTTATAACTTTCTTTGCAGACTTTCTATTGTTATTTGTCCAAACCAGCCAGACCTTCATTTTTATTTACTTTACTTTACTTTTAATTTTAATGTTTCTCTAACCATACTTTTATCAGAATTTATCTCAAATTCCTACATCTTTGAACATTTTTCTTAATAACTGTCTGTAATTGACTAATATCACACTTCTATTTTATGAGATATCTTAGACATGTTTTAATTAACAGAGTCTGTTAGCTAAATGATCATATATTTCAGTTTACCTGGGAGAGTCTTAGTTTATGTTAATGAATAATTATTAATCGAATACCTTACCATCTCAAAAGTGTTCTGATTTGAATTATTGATTATATGTTTGCCTTAATAGCAGCAACCCTCAGAAAACACATGCTTAAGTATGCTTTTAAGTGGTCACGTAGTTGACCTCTCTTAACACTTACAGCAACTCCAGCAGAAGGCAGCAGAAGCTCTATCTCTTGCCTCTGTTCAGCAGGTAAGTTTGTAGGTGAGCTGAAACGCTAACCCAGGACATGTGGTTTTAGAGCTGATACACCTTGACACTGGCTCTGCCTTAGTCCTGACAACATTGACAAGAAAAAAGGCTTTAAATGTTTGCTGCTAGAATAAATAAATAAGGATTTCATTAAGAAATTAAGAGGGCCCTGGCCGGTTGGCTCAGCGGTAGAGCGTGGGCCTGGCGTGCGGAGGACCCGGGTTCGATTCCCGGACAGCGCACACAGGAGAAGCGCCCATTTGCTTCTCCACCCCCAGCCCCCTCCTTCCTCTCTGTCTCTCTCTTCCCCTCCCGCAGCCAAGGCTCCATTGGAGCAAAGATGGCCCGGACGCTGGGGATGGCTCCTTGGCCTCTGCCCCAGGTGCGCTAGAGTGGCTCTCTCTGGTCGCGGCAGAGCGACGCCCCAGAGGGGCAGAGCATCACCCCTTGGTGGGCAGAGCGTCGCCTCTGGTGGGCGTGCCGGGTGGATCCCGGTCGGGCGCATGCGGGAGTCTGTCTGTCTCTCCCCGTTTCCAGCTTCAGAAAAAAAAAAAAAAAAAAAAAGAAATTGAGTTTTATAACTTATCTCCAAAAGATTTTACAAAAGTTATAGTTAGAAATTTGAATTTAAAATCAATTTATGTTCATAAATTGGGAATAATTTCTATAAAATAAATTTTATATGGTATTAATATTTTATATATTGTGATTGTGGGTAAGATTTTATTTGAAAAAAAAAGTTTTGTTACAAAGAAGGGAAGGTGGAAACTACTAATTATCACTTAAAAACCCATGACCAAAAAAAAAAGGGCTATAAAATATAAATTAGAATTTACAAAAGAAAAAAAATAAAGTATAAAAACAATGTAAAGATATTTATCTCTAATAAGCAGTAATTATGGTTTATAGATGATAATTCTGAAGAGTAATTATTTAATTGCATAGCAAAAATGGATAGATGTTTTATTTCCTGTATAATGATAAAAGGTCAAGTATAATTAAAGTATTTTTATTTTTATAAATTCTTCTGATCTATTTGAGTATGAAAGCAGTTGAATAAAATGGTCTGTGTTTCTAAATCATCCATTATTGATAAAAATTTAAAAGTTATTGAAAATAACTTTTTATTTCATTTTTTTTTTTTTAGTTTTAATAGCCATCATGCATTCAACAAAATGATATGTAACAAGGTTTGATGCAAAATCCACATTGTTAATGGCATAGTCTAAGAAATAGTCTTTTTGAAGGAGCTTATAAACCACAGGTACCCAAGAGAGGACACAGGTCCTGCAATTCTTCAATCAGCCTGCAAGTGCATGCTGTGGCCAGGTGCTATCACACCTTCAGGAGAGACTGTCTTGCTGTTTCTTCCATTTTGTATTAAAGTGTAAAAAATACTTTTTACTTGGAGAACTATTTGAGAACTCTGCAGTTTAGTGCAGATATATGCTATATTTGAATAATTTAATGTCTATAGTACCTGAAGAAATTGGGATCTTTAGGAGATTGCAGAGCCTTCTTACATGGGTAAGGAAGCTACTGTAGCCCATGAGAAGCTGAGTTCAGTTGCAACATCCTTCTGTTGCAGAAAAAAGGAAGCTGCATTCCCATCCAGCATATGGTCCAGGAATTTCAGATTGAGCTACTACTGTGACTCCTTTTGGACAAGTCTGTTTATTAAGCAACATACACATCGGTAGACCTATGTAAAAAGGAGCTCTGGAAATACTACCTAAGTACCCATAATTGCTTTCATTTACTCAAACTTTCAGACTCTTCCAGCTTCTGTGAGTGTGTATGACTTTTTCTTATCAGGGTTACCAGGAGTGATATAAAAGCAAAACAAAAAGAAGAAAATTAAAAAATGCTTGCAATTTTGCTGTAAGAGAGAAACATTTAAAAAAGGCACATGTTATTGGTTATTTTCCAGTGATATCTAAAAGCTTCACAGGTCCCCTTTGGCCGGACAAAAAAAAATTCTTCACATTGAATGAAGCACAAATTAAGCCTGAACTGATAACTTCATTGTTCTATTTTCTGTAGTAATCCAGCCTGCTGAGAATTTACAGTGTCGCGTGGAAAAAACCTACTCAAGACACAAATTGATGTCAAGAAGAGGGGGAGACTTGTCAAGGGAGGCAAAGAAGACCTCCTCATTCTTCTTCTCCCTTAGCTTTGATTGATCAGAGGCAGAACAAAGGTAACAAGATTACAAGGGAGGAAGATCAAGTGATAAAGGGATAGAATGACTAATAAACATTTTGCTGACAGGGAGAAAGAGCTAATTTGGGTCAGTACATTCCTTTTCTTTTGCTATTTAACAAGCACAAAGGAAGGGGCAATCTAGAACCTCTCGGCTAATTTTCTAAAGTAGGTTATATGCATTCCTTTGTGTCTGTAGAAAGATTACTCATTCACATAGCTTCTTGGTGTTTGCATCCAAGAGACATTCACTCAAGGTTTTTAGCTAAAGTTCCCCAATCCAAGTCAGAGAGGGTTCAAGGTTAGATGGGTGATTCTCTACAATGTTTTAGTTTCATGATTGTTTTATGAAATATGTGAGGAATAAATGTTTCTAAAGGAAATCAATGTTTTTATATGTTTGCTGTCCTAGAATATTTAGGTGTGCATTTTATAATTATTTTAATAAAAATCCAGGGATAGCTTTAAAAAAACAGTGACACACTGCCTGACCAGGTGGTGGCGCAATGGATAAAGCATCAGATTGGGATGTGGAGGACCCAGGTTCGAGACCCCAAGGTCGAAGCTTGAGCACGAGCTCATCTGGTTTGAGCAAGGCTCACCAGCTTGAGCCCAAGGTAGCTGGCTCAAGCAAGGGGTCACTTGGTCTGCTGCAGCCCCTAGTCAAGGCACATATGATAATTCAATCAATGAAGAACTAAGGAACTGTGTTGGGCAGATAAAATATATTATGCTCACTTTGTTAAAAATGGTGCTGCCCACGAGGAGGCCATTGCCCAGGTGATATTAATGTGTGTTGGGGGTGGGCTAAAGGCAGGCAGAATCCTTGTAGCCTGGAGCTTGGTTTTGGGATTAAGCCTTTCCCAACCATTTTTGATGTGGGGTGGTATAATCCCATCATGCCTCAGATGGGTGACTTTGTATTAGGGACTTCCCTGTTTTGTATATTGAATTAAAGATTTTGAATCTACACTATAAAATAGGGGCAGAACGAGAGCTTGCTCTCTTGGTTCCTGGGATGATTAGCATGAGAGAGCAGAGAGCAGAAAGAGGCCATGTGGCCAGGAGAAGCAGCCAAGATGGCGGAGTATTGAGTGAAAGGCCAGTTTGTGCAGTTTGACGCTGGAGAAGGAAGGAGATGGGGAACAGAGGTGAATAAGTCTGGTGAGCTAGAAACCTTTGATTCTAGGAAACTCGGATAAGTCAGTGGCTTTGTGAGCACTGAATGTGAGTGGGTTTTGGAGCCCAGTGTGTGTTTTTACTTGCCCACCAGGTGCAAGCTAGGATTAAAGACTATGGCCCACCAGTTTTTGGCTCCATTGTTTCTTTACCGACTGTCCGAATCCAATGCGAACCTGCATGGGTCGGGCTGCTGTGTTGGTGGCCTTGGCTGCTGGCTTTACAAACTGCAACTAAGAATTGATGTTTCTCATCTCTCTCCCTTCCTGTCTGTCTGTCCCTCTCTCTAACTCTCTCTGTCTCTCCCACAAAAAACAACAACAACAAAAAAAAACCAGTAACATAATAATTTATAAATGTGTTTAAGAATAAGTTCAAATTTTACTGTGTGGCCATTGGCCACCGCTATCATGGTGTTGGGCAGATAAAATGTATTATGCTCACTTTGTTAAAAATGGCGCTGCTCACGTGAGGCCGTCACTCAGGTGATATTAATGTGTGTTGAGAATCCTTGTAGCCTGGGGCTTGGTTTTGGGATTAAGCCTTTCCCACCCTTTTTGATGTGGGGTGGTACAATCCAATCATGCCTCAGAGAAGTGACTTTGTATTAGAGACTTCCCTGTTTTGTATATTGGATTAGAGGTTGTGAAGCTACAATATAAAATGGGGGCAGAACGAGAGTTTGCTCGCTATTGGGATGATTAGCATGAGAGAGCAGAGGGAGCAGAGCAGAGAGCAGAAAGAGGCCATGTGGCCAGGAGAAGCAGCCAAGATGGCAGAGTGCTGAGTGAGATGCCAGTTTGTGCAGAGTTTGTATCTGGGATAAGGAAGGAGATGGGGAACTGAGGAGAATAAGGCTGGTGAGCTAGAAACCTTCGATTCTAGGAAACTCGGAAAAGTCAGTAGCTTTGTGAGCACTGAATGTGAGTGGGTTTTGGAGTCCAGTGTGTATTTTTTTACTTGCCCGCCAGGTGCAAGCTAGAATTAAAGATGACAGCCCATCAGTTCTTGGCTCCGTTGTTTCTTTACCGACTGTCCGAATCCAATGCAAACCTGCATGGGCCGGGCTGCTGTGATAGTGGCCCTGGCCTTGGCGGCTGGCTTTACACATGGCCATGCAGTTTCTCATTGGATTCAGGTAGACAATAAGTACACAATGGAGCCATTCCATTTGTTAAAGTGTTTTACTGGCAGACGAGCAAACAGGCAGGGAAGACCACTTCCCTCTCATTCAGAACTCCCGAAATCCTGATGCATTCTCCAGTTTCACAACCAGGAAAATCTTCTCTAGTTCCTCCTGGAATCAAAGGCCCCCTGCCAGCTTCAGCAAAGCTCCAAAAGCCCCTAGGCTCTGGTTCCACATCCTCACTCCTTCTTTTCTTCCTGTAAAACCCAGGCTGGGGAAAATTATTTCTCCAGCAAACATTAGCTATACAATGGCCTTCCCAAGCAAGAAGGTAATCTTCAACTTGCCATCTGCTGCACTGAGGGCAAGCACTGCAGCCTTTCACAGGCTACATACTCATGCCAATGCAAAATATAAGCTAGCAGCCTGGCCTGTGTGGCGCAGTGGATAAAATGTTTACCTGGAACCCTGAGGTTACTGGTTTGAAATCCTGGGCTTGCCCAGTCAAAACACATGTGGGAGTTGATCTTTCCTGCTCCTACCTCCTTTTCTCTCTCTCTCTCTCTCTCTCTCTCTCCTCTCATAAATGAATAAGGTCTTAAAATATTTTTAAAAATATATAAGCAAGCAAATCTAAAAAACATGTTTTATAAACTTTTTTTCCCAACATGCCACCCCTTTTGCTTGCTTAACAATCTTCACCACAGGTATTCCTGTGCACGGAATGTGGTACACTACATAAACAAACTATAGTAACAGCACACGTTATACAATTTCAGCAGTTACAAAGGGCCCTTCCTTGGTTTATTCTGGTGCAGGAGGGCCTCCTCCAGAGATGCCCCCCCCATCAGAGTCTTTCATACTATCCAAAAGTGGCATATCCATCCAACAAGTGAGCCAGTGCCCCCCTCTGGCTGTAGTTCAAGAGTCAGTCCACGACAGACAGCCCAGCTACTTGTGCAAACCACGAGTGTAGAAGTCCTTTACAGGCAACTGGGCTCACATGGGGCCTCAGGTCTCCCCCATCATCCCTGCCATCATGGCAGCTCTGAAGACGCTGCTCAAGGAGGAGTACATGGCAACAGTGGCCAACATTTCCACCTCTGCTCTAGAGATCATGAGGCCATCCACCTTTATGTTCCACAATCGCAGCAAACCTATCAGGGGCATTGTATGTACTCTTTGCTGCTGGGCTTTTACCTTCCGGAGTCTGTGGACAGCAGCTTTAGCCCAAGCCTCATCCTCAGAAGAGGAGCTGGAAATGCCTGCTCCCGCTAACTCAGAGTCACTCCACCAGCATGGCTTCATCTTAAATTCCTGTGGCTGCCGGCTCTCAGCCTGAAGCTGAACCAACAGTTGTATCTTCAACAACTATTGATACCAATGTTTAACTTCCAGGGCAAACTGCAACTCACCAACCCCTGCAGCCTCCTTCTCCAGAGCTCGTTCCAGTTCCAGGATCTGCAGCTCTTTATCCCATGACTATTCCAGCTTTTGCCATTGCTGCTGCTCAGTTTACAGACCTCAGGCAGCCTCTTGCACAGAGCTCCCAGTTTCCTTTCACAGGGCTGTAAAAAAAAATAGGCAGCCCACAGTCACCAAAGGGACAGCTATGAGAACCAAAACAACAACCAGTCCTCTAACTCACCCCTCAATGGTGGCCGCAGCTCCATACCGATCTGATCCGAATCCTGCCAGCTGTGCCAGATGTATGGTCAGTGGCCATGAAGGTTCTCAGTAGATTCAGGTAGACAGTAAAGAAACAGTGGATCCAAAAATGGTGAGCTCTTCTGCTTATTAAGGTCTTGTCCTGGCGGACGAGCAAACAAGCAGGGAAGTCCACTTCCCTCTCATTCAGAGCTCCCAAAGCCCTTATGCATTTTCTGGTTCCATAACCCAAAAATCTTCTCTGATTTCTCCTGGAATCAAAGGCCCCCACCAGCCTCAGCAGAGCTCCAAAAGCCCCTCAGCTCTGGTTCCACATTTCCACTCCTTCTCCTCTGCAAAACCCAAGCTGGGGAAAAAATGCCTTCTCCAGCAAACATTAGCTATACAACAGCCCCTCTCAAGTAGGAAGGTAATCCGCAATTCGCAATCTGCCACCCTGCAGGCAAGCACAGCAGCCTTTCACAGACTACATACACGTGGCACTGCCCAGGCCATTGCAAAATATAAGCAAGCAAACCTAAAAAACACTTTTATAAACTTATCTGCCCAACAGTATAAACATCTCAAAAAGATCAAAATAATATTAAGAAAACTTATGTCACGATAGTCATTGGTTAAGAAATTGTATATCTGATTATTTTACTTAGCTGTTATATTTTTGACTTAAAATGTCTTTTGAGAAAATGTATAAAATTTATGAGGAAGAAAATAATATGAAAATATATAGAATTAAATACTGCAGTTTAACAAAAATTATTTTTAAAACATTGTAAATATTTTAGCTTATGCAAAAATACTGTAACATAACTATTTTCTGCCAAGCACACGGTTTATTTCTTACTTAAACAAACTTAGTGTATATATAAATTGAGGCAACATACACTGTCTATAAACTAAAGTTAACTAAATAATGAATAATTAATAATATGACATTTTAATTTAGTTCTTTGTTGATGAAAATGTCTGTAGTTGGTGCATCACACATACGTCTCTCAGCATGCGAGGTAATAATTACATAGTCTATCATCTAATTATTTTGGGAAATACCTGTGACTTTCTGAGAAAAATTATTATGTCAACTTACAGTATCAATAAAGGGGCAGACTACTGCTTGCTAGAAACTTTCAAAATGCATACATTTTTTTAGCAATAAAATACAATTAAGAAAAAATTTTTTCAATATATTAGAACACTGTAAAATTTAATACATGATAATTATCAGAGCACTCTGCAAGGTACCTTGGTCAAATTAATTCCAGAATGATCAATTTTACTGATTCTGTAATTACTAACATGAAATCTAAGAAGTAAAATGTATGTGCTTTTTGGTATCGAGAGGATTTTTTCCTTCAAACTGCTACCAGATAAACCAATTGAAAGTAATGGCAATTTAACTGACTTATTATAAAATTTATATCATATTTAAAATTTTGATTTAGATATAATATGTGAAAGATTTTTATGAGTACATAAATCTATGTAACTCTAAAATATAATTAATGTTAAAATTTTTAATACTTTGCACAATAGTAAAGTGAAGATTGATCTATATCAGGATTTCAGTACTCTCACTGTAAAAGTTATAATGGCTTATTCACAATGCCTTAAATAGTTACTAAGTTTCTATTTAAAATCTTATTTGATTTTATGCTTTAACTCCTGATTATTTTGTATTAGTAATTTAAAACAAGGCTTTTAATTTTTTTTTAGAGAGAGAGGAGGGGGGATACTGAGACAGACTCGCACCTGTACCTGATTAGAATCCACTCAGCCACCCCTGTTTGGGACTGATGCTAGAATCAATCAAGCTATCCTCAGCACCTGGGGCCAACAGTTAGCTCAACTGAGCCACTGGCTTCAGGAAGGGAAGAGAGAAGGGCAAGAGGGAGGAGAGGCAGAAGGTTGCTTCTCTTGTGTACCCTGACTGGGAATAATCAGACTTGGGATGTCCATATGCCTGGCTGACACTCTATCCACTGATCTAACTGCAAGGGCTTAAATTTTTTTAATAAGCCTACAATGCTCAAAATAAATGCTAAATTTAGTTCATAGAAAATCCTAAATTTACTAAGAAAAGATACTCAGAAAATCATATGGTCCAAACTTGTACCTGTTTTAAAATATTATTGCTTTTCTATATACATGTTTAAACATGGCTTATTAAAGAAGTTAACAAACTTATTAACATGCAGTTTGTTAAACTGCAGTATTTAATAACTACCTTAACAACTCTATCTATCATGTCATAGTAAAAAATACTCCTCTAAATTGTCACATAAAATATATAGCAGGAGCAACACTAACAACAAAAGTGTGCAAGGAAAAGAGGATTTCATCAGACACATTTCCAGGCTGATTCTCTTTCATTCTACAACTTCATTTTCCTGTTTGTTTCGTTGGTGCCCACTTCTATACTCCTAAATTTGGTTGTATTTTTATACTCTTGAGTTTTAGTGATATGTTTTGATGATGCATCATTTACTTAATGCCATTGTCTCTGATACACACTGAATTGTTACTTCTCTATGCTTCACGATTTTGGTGACAGCCACAGCTTCAAGTAAGAAGGTGCTAGAGGCTGCAGAGACTCATCCTTCAAGGTGAACCTCCATACTTCTATTGAATAAAAATTTCTTCATGTGTTCATTTGTATTTTTAATAATAATTATTAAATGTATTGGGGTGACATTGGTTAATAAAATTGCATAGGTTTCAAGTGTATAATTCTATGATACATCATCTGTGTCTTGCACTGGTTGTTTACCATCCTAAGTCAGATTTCCTTCTGTCACCATATATTTGACCTCCTTTATACTTTACTACCTCCTCCCCACCCCTCTTTCCCCTGATAACCACCATACTATTGTTTGGTGTTTATGAGTTTTTGTTTATTTTATTTGTTTACTTGTTGCTTTCAATATATATTCCATATATGGGTGAAATCTTATGGTTCTTGTGTTTTACTGTATGACCCATTTCATTTAGCATGGTATTCTCAAGATCCATTCATGTAGTCACAAATGGCAGCATTTCATCTTTTCTTATGAGTAAGTAGTATTCTATAGTATATGTGTACCATATTTTCATTTTACAAAGAATACTTCAGTTGTTTCTATATCTTGGCCATCATGAATAATGTTGCAATGAACATAGGGATATGTATATTTTTGTGAATAATGTTTTCAAGTTTTGCAGATAGATATACAAAAAAGAGGTGGTTGGGTCATATGGTAACTCTATTTTTAATTTTTTGAGAATGTTTGTACTGTTTTCCATAGGCCTATGTCAGTTTACCAGTTTACATTCCCACCAGCAGTGAATGATAGTTCTTTTTTTTTCTACAACATTTGGCGTTACTTATCTTGTTAATGATAATCATTCTCACAGGCGTGAGGTGGTGTGTGGACCCTCATAGTGAAAGCCAGGATGTGATTCTAGTTCTCACGAGAAACTTCAAACAGCACTAGCTCCCCAACTTTCTATGCTGTGTGCCCTAGTACCAGCTCCCAGGCATATTTGGGCTAGCTGCCCTATCCTTGCTTCCCAGATGTTTTTAGGTCAGCTGCCCAGAAGACTACCTTTTTGGGTACAGGCTAACTAGCTCAGCAAGTTACATCACTACATTGATGTGACATCACTACATTGATGTAATAGTTGATGTGATTTTGGGCCTATGCCACTAACGTCCCTAAGCCCTATATCTACCTGTGCCTGCACTATTAAACAGGAGACTGGAGACTAGAGACAACAGAAAAATAGGAGATGGGAGACATCAGTATTCAGGAGATGGGAGGCACAAGGCTTCAGAAGGCTCAGTAGACTTCAGGACTTAGAATTCAGAAGACTTGAGAATTGAGACTGAGGAGACTGGCAGTGGGGGTGGGGAGAGCATTAGAAGCAAAAAACAAACAAAAAACAAACAACAGCAGCAATAGGAGCAGAAGCAGCAGAGATGAAGCAGCAATAAAGCACTGAAAAATGTACCACCTTCCTCTGGCTTCTCATGCTTGTCTTCACCTTGGGGCTCTCACTGTCTCAATCATCGCTTGCAGAGCAGGTGAGCTCTGACAGGTGGAATCTCATTCTAGTTTTTATTTGCATTTTCCTAATAGCTAGTGAAGTTAAGCATCTTTTTATTTATCCATTGGCAACTTGTATGTCTTCTTTGGAGAAGTGTTTGTTCAGGTCCTCTGCCATTTTTTTAATTGGATTGTTGTTTTGTTATTGTTGAGATGTATGAGTTCTTTATATATTTTGGATGTTAACCCCTTGTCAGATTTGTTGTTCGCAAATATCTTCTCCCATTCTGTTGGTTGCTTTTTTGTTTTGTTTATGGTTTCTCATGCTGTGCAGAAGTATCTTAGTTTGATATAGTCCCATTCATTTATTTTTCATATTTTTTATTTTACTTCCCTCATTTCTGACATAAAGTTCATAAAATCCTCTTCAAACCCAAGGTCCATAATTTAGTACCTATGTTTTATTTTATGCAATTTATTGTTTCAAGTCTTATATTTAGGCCTTTGACTTATTTTAAGTTAATTTTTGATTATGGTAACAAATAACACTCTAATTTCATTCTTTTGCCCATGACTTTTCAATTTTCTTAGCGTTTATTGAAGATACTGACAAGATTCCTTTTCACCATTGTATGTTTATTTTTTTCTGGCTCTTTTTCAAAAATTATTTTTCTATATACAGATGGATTTATTTCTGGGATCTTAATTTTGTTTCATTGTTATGTGTGTTTGTTTTTCTGCCAATACCTTGCTGTCTTTATTATTGTTGCTTTGTAGTATAATTTAAGTCAGGGAGTCACTTGCTAAATGCCAACATTTACTAAGTATAAAGTTCTATTTTTGGCATTGGAAATTTAGTATAAGACAATAAAAAAAGCAAAATAAATAAGCTTTAAGAAAGTAAAGAAATACTTCAAAAATACCAAGAAAAGACACATGAAATTGTTTCACCTGAGGTAGGCTTTGAATAAGAATTTAAATTATGATGATAAGAAAAATGTACAGAGAGGTCACTAAAATTAAATGAATAAATATATTGCTTTTCTAATATGGCAGAGATTACTGTAAGTACTTTGCTTTTTTATCATCTTTAATATTTTCAACATTTTTATAGTCAAAGGCTATTATTGTTTATGTTTTAAAATAAGGAAGCAGAACCCTGTGATTAAATGGCTTCCCTAAGTCATAGAGCAATTAAGTGGTAGGTCCAGAATTTAAACACAGGCTAATATCTGAGCCTCCTTTCCAAACCATACTGCTCTATTACTGACACACTCCAATAGGAGAAAAAAGGAGACATCATCATGGTAATATATAAGTTAAAAACATATTTTAGTTATTAATGTTCATGAAATAAAGATGGAAAAATAGAAATAAAAGAACAGGTTTATGTCAGATTATTAGATTCTTAAGAGTCATGTCATACAAGATAATAATAAGAAATTTGAATTGAAGTCTGCAGTCAATAATAAAAATCATTTTATAAATAAATAAATATATACATAAATAAATAGGTAAATAAATAACAAGTGTACTAAGGGTTAATAATGCAGCATATCACTAATATTAATTTATCCATTGTTCACTCATTCAATTATTATTAGGTGAAAAAAAAACTTTTTACAGAATGCTTATTTTATGCCAGACACTGTGCTACACATAAGGATCCTGATATAAATCAGAGACATTAGCTGCAGTAGAAATATTTACAGAAAAATTTTGAAAGTCAGGCAGGAATTAAAGTATAATATGATAGTAATACTTTTGGATATGTTACTTTATCATTCATACAGATACTGTGCAATACCTAAAATTATTTATATTTCAATATAGAAAATAAATGTGTGTATGAATGTATCATACATAAAACTACATACATACATAAGAACCACAGATATATAAACATATACTTGATTTCACATAGTACTAGAAATAGATATAATTTACACATAATTTTATGTGAATATGATTCTTCATATTCATCTTTTATTGCAAAGTTAACATTTTCCTTATATGGCTGCACTAATCTCTGTCTGATCCAAATGAGACTCATTTCTAAAATACTGTAAGTTATCCCAAGTTAATAAACTAGTTGTTATTCTTACATTGTTTTCCCAAATATATACTTTTTCATTTAAGTATACTACATTCATATATCAGTGTGCTAGGACTGGCATAACAAATTACCACAGACCATGTGGCTTAAATAATATAAATGTATTTCTCATTTTTTTAGGATAGAAATCCAAATCAAGATGTCAGAAGGCTTGGTGTCTCCTGAGGTACCTCTCCTTGGTTTACAGATGTCCACCTTCTCACTGCATCCTCATATGGCCTTTTCCCTTGCATGTACACTTCAGCTATCTCTTCCTCTTCTCAAGGACACCACTCATATTGCATTAGGGTCATACCTTTATAATTTCATTTAATCTTAATGACTTCTTTAAAGCCCCTATTTTTTCTTACACATTCTTAAAGACTTTATTTATTTGTTTTAGAGAAGAGAGAGAGAGAAGGGGGAAGAGCAGGAAGCATCAACTCCCATATGTGTCTTGACCAGGCAAGCCCAGGGTTGTGAACTGTGAACTGGCAACTTCAGCATTCCAGATTGATGCTTTATCCACTGTACCACCTCAGGTCAAATCCCTATTTTTTTTTAATTAAGTAAGAGCAGGAGAGGCAGAGAGACAGAATCCCGCATTCACCCCAATTAGAATCTAACTGGCAAGCCCCCTATGGGGCGATGTAACACCCCTATTTTCAACAAAGTACTATTAAGGATTGGGTCTTCAACATATATGTTTCATATTTTATATAAAATAGACATAGTGTTCTAACTTTCTAGAATAATTTCTATTCAATTGTTATTCAACAAGGATGTACATTGATATAGTCAAAGTAGAATGTAGGAGATTGTTTTTGAATATATAAACAAGTTAATTAGAGAAAATAAAGTAATACAAATGTTTGATTAATTCAAAATAAACCAATGAGCAGAAAAATATAACATAATAATATAAATTAAATATAAATAAAACAGTAAGATAGCAAACAAAACCCAATCTTTTCCAGTAAGTACAAAGAAAAAAGACGGTATTTTTAAAAAGCATACATTTATAAGTCACTTATAAGATGTCACTTAAATATAAAAAGATGAAAATCTATAAATAAAATGATAAATAATATATGAATCAAAGTTTATATTCAAAAGAAGACTTAATATTTATATATAGAGAGACAATAGATTTTAATAAAGAGGTCAGCAAACTTTTTCTTTAAGGGCCACACAGTGAACATTTTAGGAGGGAGAAAAGATGGAATTTGTGTCAATTAATTAAATCTTCCAATGCTTAAATCAGACAAACAACCTTTACATGAACAGTGTTCTAATTAACTTTCCTTATAAAAACAAGCATCTTATCATAGTTAACAGTTTGTGAACCACCATTTTAAAACAAGAAGCATCACTGGAGATAGAGGCAGTTCCTGATGATAACTGTTGATATAGCAGCTGCAGTAGTTAATATTAAAGTGGCACGGTAGAATTAGTGTCAGTATAATGAACATTATAATGGTCACTTAAAAGTGACAAATGAATTTCTTTGTCAAATGACAGACAGCACTGTGGGATCATGCTGTGAAAACGTGCACAGTTAGGATAACAATTAGAGACAGCAAGAAGCCCTAGGGTAGAAGCCCTGAACAAATTTGAGAGTCCAGGGGCCTCTCTGACCCACACAAAAAAAACAGCAGGATAAGATTTAGCAACAGAAAATTGTTTAGGCTCTCAGAACAGAGATTAAGAGTCAGCATATTCCTTGTCCTTTACTTCAGCCCCTGAAAACTTCTTCCTTCTGCTTCCTTTAGTTATTTGTACTTGTTAATAAATATCTGAGTATGGCTGGGGACAGGACTTTAGTCTTTCAATCTACTATCTAGGACTGTTGCCTCCCCTTGGTTCCTCAGCTCATTTCATCTGGTCTCCAAGTAGTCATTGTCTCTGTGACACACTATGGTTTACAGGACAAGTTTGTACCTCGTTTTTATGGAGAAGGATAATGGGTAATGTGTACATGCTTATTTTTATCCAAGCCTCTCATCCAAATACTAATTTATTTATTGAAATATTAAAAGGTATACATATGAAAATATATTCTTTCCATAAAAATAGTTTTTACAGACTCTTTTTCCATCTAAGTATCCTGTATATCTTTCTACATGGCCTATATAATTACTCATGGTTTAACATAGAATAATTTAATCAGGAAGACAAACCTCATTTCCTGATGCCACCATAAACACACTCATCAGACCTGCATAATAAAGTTGTGATGTGTAAAATAAGTTTGAATTCTAGAGCTGCAGCCCTCTGACTTTTTAGCCTCTCAAAAGGATCTGATTATGATAATAAATTTTATATTCAGAGTGGGAAACATGACAGAGGTTACTAAATAATTTTATTTAAAAAATTTGAAACCCTTACTTGAGAGCAACAGATGGTAGTACTCATTAAAGAATTCTGCCATCTTATTCATGCCAACACATTAGCCAATTGAAGCCTATTAACCGCCATATTCTAAAGTATCTGACTTCTGTTTTGGGCCACCAAAATTAAAATGTTTTCTTCTTCTACTGTTCACCTCAAAAAATTATATTTGACTAAGTGTATTACATATATAAGTACACAATTTTTAAGCATTTTTCCCTTCTTCCATTTTTTCTTTTTATTCACAGACTGATTTTCACTTAACACCTATCCACACCTTTATATCAGCATTTTTACCATCCAACATTTTTGACATGTAGTGTCATTTAAGATTGTTCTCCTGACTTTTCTCTATATATGTCCAGGTTTAAAGACACTTTATTTGCCATATTTAGTAATCGGAACTTTTAAATACCATGTCTAAATAATGGTAGCCTTTGGTACTATTTCCTCTTTTATTCCATTTCCTACATTTTCCCGAACCCTAAATATGTCAAGAGATTTTACTTGTTTCAGGACAGTCAGAAGGGCAGCAAATTTTATCTGCTTTTTCAAAGTTAGGCAGGAGTCTACTCTTTTCACCTGTTCTTAATCACTTATTGTGTCCTTTTTTGTCTCCAGACGGACATAATTTAAAAAAATCTCTTCTTGTGGGAGAATTGAGGAATCTATCTTTGTAATTTCTTCTCTCTCTTCTCTGCTGAACATTGGAGACTAGATTTTATTTGCCATTTCTAACCGGTTCTATAACTTCTAGAAAACAGTCCTTCTTGATTATAAGTGTTTTCCTCTTATTTTTTTACTTTTAATATTTTTTTCTTTTCTGTATTATTGTTCCAGTGGTTTAATTTTCCTATGCACTTTCACTATTTGGTTCCAGTGTACCAAGATCAAGAATTAGCAATTTTCTTGACTAAGGCAGGGTATGCCATGAGTTTCAGCATTTATGTTAACTGCTTCTTTTGGTTGGTGTTTGTTTCAATTTCAATACTCATGTGAGGTACAGCAGTGAGACAAAGAACAAAAACAAAAAAATGTTAGTACTTTTCTTTACCTAACAACACATAATAGACATTCAAGGTAATTGAAACAGACAGATAAAATAAAGCAATTAAATTTGTATTTCTTTTAATTTAGCTCCCGGCACTCAACTAATACATATTCACATGCACATAGGAACATAGGACCTGGGATAAAGAAGATTGAGAAAGCTTGATGACATTAAAATTTTCTAATTTTATTTTTATCTTTATTGGACTTTCAACTACGAGAACAATTGTAAAAATCAAAACAAACCCTAAGGCTTGTACAGGCCGGTATCCAATGTACTCACAAAGCAGCAACTCACAGCATTATGAGTAAACAGCTTCTTGCCTAATGAAGAAAATAAAAGGATAACTTAAAACAATCTGTTCAAATTTTGATTACAAATTTTGATGATATACCAACAACAACTAACATAGAACTAAAACTAAACTACCAGAAAAAACCCCCACAAAACTAAGCTACTTTTCTTTGTGAGAGTAAATCCTTACATATTAAGATTTATGTATGAATTTTGACTTTAGAATTGTATAAGTAAAGAAAATGCCTTTTAAAAATTAATTGTACAGTATTTATATAAAATTACATGAAACCATCTTCATATAGTATTTGTTGATACTATTCTACTTTTCAAAATGATGTGAACAAATAAATATTTTTTACAATGTTTATCTCCATTAATATTCTCACAATATCAACCCCAAATCTTTAGGTTGGTCATAGATTTGCATTAAACCAAAATGGTTATTATCATGAATATCACATAGAAATTCTATCCATGCTCAATATATATATGTCACCTCACTTTTGAAGGCTGTATCTACATGGGCACCATCCCTTCGATGTGTGAAATTAAGAGAAAATTGATTTAATTTGAAGAAAATGTACAATACTTATTGAAAGAGTAAGGTTAATAACCCAAAATTTAGGAAATTAATTTAATAGAAAAGTACAAAAATAATGAAATACAATTATATCATATAAGTGCCAAACAATTTATTTAAGAAAAATAAACAATTAATAAAAATCAACAAGGTCCAATTAACTTCTCACATTTAACTTGAACTTATGATCTTCTCCTCTAATTGTAGTTTTCCTCTAATGCTTTCAATCACAGTAAATGACATTTCTATTTTTTATTTTTTTGTGGTTTAGACTATGAAATCTGAAGTCTTTATTTACAGTTTTCTTACACATTCTACCTGTACCCATCCTATCACCAAGTTGTACTATTTACTTTAATTCTGCTTGTATTGCAAATAGTCTTCTTTCCCCCATTTTCACAGTTGTCCTACAAGTAATCATTTATCATGATTTCACTAGCCTGACACTATCTCTTTCAACATATATTCTTACTTCCCTCAGACATCCATATCATATTAACCAGAATAATTTTTAAAATATAAATTGGATTCTGTTATTCTTGGTTTTAAAATTCTCCAATGCCTTTGTAGTAAATTAGGGATGATGTCAAGAATCTTAAACACGACAGGTTTCTTCTGCATGTTCTTGTCCTTAAACATCCCCCCCCTTTTCAAGCCACATACTTTTTGTTTACTTTGCTTTGTCACACCAACAATGCAACACGTCTTACTCTCTTCCCAACCTCTTTACATTCCATATTCTTACCCATCTTCTGCTCAAATATTGCTTTTCTCTTGACCCTCTTATAGTTTATTTTCTGTTATGACTTTGAATGTTACATTATTTTGGGTAATATTCTTTTAGACTATTTTCACTTCAGTGTTATTTGTGTGACTGTTAGCTTGGTGTACATTTTAAGAAATAAAAACCCCACAAATTTATTGTTCCTTGCTGTATTTCCAGTTTAAGACACTGGGCTAGGTCATAACGGGCAAAAAAGTGTTACTGTTGAATAAGTAGAAGGCTAAACATGCAAATTTAAATTATGAATAAATCTGAAAGTCTTCTTTGTCACATTTTTATTACCAACCATGTATCAGAAAGAATAAGGCTTGTTAGATATCATGCCATTAAACTCTGAGCAAGGACAAATAGTGAGGTCTCCCACCTCACAGTTTGGAGACTATGATATTGGTAGTTTGAGTCTTATTAACATGATTGCATAAATTTCTTTAACTCTTTTCTCAGTCACACAGGTATTACTTTTGCATCTGTAGACCTTTGTAGTTAATAATTAATTCTTACAGGAAACCACTCTTTGATTTCTGAAATACCATTATATGCTCATTTTATTCACAACTCCATTCTGTTTTCTCCATTTGTTTATTAAACGTAGCTGTTAATCAAGGTTCTGTTTGTTCTCTCACACTTTTCATCCTCTGTAAAAAATCGGATGATTCCATATACTTCAAATCTTTGGGGATATAAAATTTAAATCCCAAGGTGACCTGTATTTCATGTTTTCCCAAACTGCCTAACCATCTATTGGAGTTCTAGTAGTAAATGTTGGGGGTGTGGTAGTAGTAGTTATAGTAGGAAGTCTTATAGTCCTCAACAAATTCATCACTTACTCTTCAAAATAAGCTTCTGGAATCTGAGACTTGATGTACAATATTATCATCCAAAAGCTGGAAAAGTGGTAGGTATCCCGTCTCTGTCATTCACACTCTCCCCCTCATTATAGTCAATTGGTCTTCAACTTCTGTGGACTTTCACTTAAATATTATTTCTAAGCTCTGCTTCTTCTCTTCCTTTACTGTTACTGTCTCACTGCTGTCGCTCTGCTCTCTCAACGACAGTATATTATTGCATCAAGAGTATCTGGCAACTAACAGTGTTCTCTTCAAGCCACACTTCATGGTGTACCCAGGTTCCTTTAGAAACTAACTTCAATCATGCTGTTCTGAATCAAGTGCTTTACTAGCAAATATTTCACCTGTCTTTAATATTAAACACAAACATTTTAGTCTATTTTTTCTTTAATATTCTTTGTCACAAGTAACAAAAACACACTCACATTAGTTGAGCAAAAATAAATAAAATAATGCATTGTCTCATGAAATGTAGAAAGGATTGAATCAACTACCAGAAGACAAAGATAAAGCTGGATGGACATCAGATATAATAAACACAGAGGCTCAGACAACACTGAGATACATTCTCCTTTTTTGTTTTCTGTTTCCCTAAACATAAGCATAATTCTCTCTCACTGAATACTCTCTTTGTTTTTGCAGTAAGGCAGAATATTTTCTATAGATAAGACCTCAGATCTACATGAAAAAAAAAATAACAAACTTTTTTTTTTTTGTATTTTTCTGAAGCCGGAAACGGGGAGGCAGTCAGACAGACTCCCGCATGCGCTCCACCGGGATCCACCCGGCATGCCCACCAGGGGGCGATGCTCTGCCCATCTGGGGCATCACTCTGTCGCAACCAGAGCCATTCTAGCACCTGAGACAGAGGCCCCAGAGCCATCCTCAGCGCCCGGGTCAACTTTGCTCCAATGGAGCCTTGGCTGCGGGAGGGGAAGAGAGAGACAGAGAGGAAGGAGAGGGGGAGGGGTGGAGAAGCAGATGGGCACTTCTCTTGTGTGCCCTGGCCGGGAATCTAACCCGGGACTCCTGCAAGCCAGGCTGACGCTCTACCACTGTGCCAACCGGCCAGGGCCAATAAACATTTTATTCAAAATGAGGCTATGATAATATTTAGTTTTCTAAAACAAATTTTCTGTTTAAATAATCACAGAAAGCAATAAAATTAGGGCCAAAACAAATACTAGAAAAATACCTGCAGAATTACTGAACTGCAATTATAAACCCAAAGTTCTTAAGTGAAGACTTAAGCAATTTAATGAATGAATATATATATATATATATATATATATATATATATATATACATACATACATACACACACACACACACACACACACAGTGTGTCAGTAAAGTCATGGTGCATTTTTGACCAGTCACAGGAAAGCAACAAAAGATGATAGAAATGTGAAATCTGCACCAAATAAAAGAAAAACCCTCCCAATTTCTGTAGGATGATGTGGCAACATGTGCGCATGCGCAGATGGTGACATAATACCGTGTATACAGTGGAGCAGCTCACAGTCATGCCAGTCGAGATGTGGACGGTACAGAGGAAAGTTCAGTGTGTTCTGTGGCTCGCTAAATTTGAATTTGTGACCAAAGTGCAACGTGAATATCAGCGCGTTTATAACAAAGCACCACCACATAGGAATAACATTACTCGGTGGGATAAGCAGTTGAAGGAAACCGGCAGTTTGGTGGAGAAACCTCATTCTGCTAGGCCATCAGTCAGTGACGAGTCTGTAGAGGCTATATGGGATAGCTACCTAAGGAGCCCTAAAAATCTGTGCGTGAGCCCACATTGAACTGCACTGAATAGGTATGAAACTGGGAGAGTTTTCCTTTTATTTGGTGCAGATTTCACATTTCTATCGTCTTTTGTTGCTTTCCTGTGACGGGTCAAAAGCACACCATGGCTTTACGGACACACTGTGTGTGTGTGTATGTGTGTGTGTGTGTGTGTGTGTGTGTGTGTGTGTATGAGATATATATATATATATATATATATATATATATATATACGCTTTAGTCATATTATAGAATTTGAACTTTATTTTCTCTTTAATAATATAAATTGTCTTGCAAAAAAATGTTGCAAATATTGTTTATGGAAAGAATAAATTGTGTTTTCAGAAAATATTTACAGCCCATCGTCATTTCTGCAGTTTTGTTCAATAAAAGTCTCCTATGCTTCCGCTGTTCAAAATGCAAAGCCAGATATCTCCTACTGCTGTTTTGTTAGCAAGCATGCAATTGACAATGGTATACAAAAGAAAATAACATTTCTTAATAATCCTTAAATTCCTTATGTATCCATAGAACTTAGCACAGTATGCATTTAAATCTAATTTGCTCCCTTTCTTATTTGTACATAAAATATATGGTTTCTAAATTGGTTTAATAGAAGCAATTATCAGAACAATATTCACTGGAAGAGCTGTGTATGAAGAAAATACATAGAAATAGAAGACATATTTTCTAAATAGACTGTATAACCATTTAATCTATCATAAATTCAGTGTGTTCCATTAGAACTTAAACCCCTAGAGGATTACTGGATTTTGATTTGTGTAATACTAAATTCCTACTGCCATATATGAGTAATCATTTGACTAGCATTTCATGCATATTTATTTAATGATGTTTATACTTCTAATTTTATTGTCTTTTTCTTTTAAACCACTAATACCCATGTTCAGAGAGTCATGAACTTTTAACTTTTATAGTGAAATCTTAAACAAGGAGGACTTTTCCATATATCAAATAACAGTTTGGGAAAATAGAAAAATTTGTTATTGACTTAATAATTAAAAGTCACAAAGAACAGAGTGTCCACAGAATGTTCGCCAGGAGTATCTGAATGGCATGCATCAGACAGCCTCTGGGTCTGAAGGTTTGTGTTTCCCAGTAATTGTTAAGTACATAGAAAAGAGAGTTTTAGTTCTCTCTACTTCAGTAACAGCAGTTGTTTTCAAATATATATAGAATATTTTTCTTACTCTCCCTTTGCATATCAATTTTTTTATTTTAGTTTTTTATTTTGAAATTAAATGGGATGACATTGATCAATAAGAATACATGACAAATTTATAACTCATTTTTTCCCCTTTAAACTTGAATCTCATTACACATTGTTTACAGAATAAAGCAATCATACTAAAATTTTGTTCTAAAGGGATAGGAATATAAACATTTGGAGTGCTTTTCAAAAGAAAGTATTAAATATAAATAGGATATGTTGAGAAATCAAGGAGGCCCCCCTGAACCCATTATGTTGCTTAAATTATCAAAGAAATAGGAACAGAATATAAGAAGATTGATAAAGTAACAGAGGAAGGCAGGTAGAAGGACTCATCTGTGCAACCCCACTTGTTGATCACACATTTGTGCTGTGATAGAAATATATTTCACTTGACCTGTGGTGGCACCATGACTAAAGCATCGACATGTAATGCTGAGGCCACCAGTTTGAAACTCTGGGCTTGCCTGGTCAAGGCACATATGGGAGTTGATATTTCTAGCTCCTCCCTCCTTTCTCTCTCTCTCTTCCCCCTCTCTAAAAATAAATAAACAAAATCTAAAATAGAAAAAAATATATATTTCCAACCAATACATCTCAGAATTAGAGCTACCATGATATTTTATATGAAGTCACATAAAAACTCAAGTTACGTACTTCTCATAAGCTTACGTTCAATAAACCTAGAGGAAAAAATAAATATTTTCTCTAATATGTTATTCTAGGCAAAATATGGAAAACTTCAGAAGTTGAACAGAAGTATAAGTTATAAATATTTCAGAATAAAAGCTGATTAGAAATATTAGAAGCTAGAGGTTTGAGACTAAAGGTCACTACCCGCTTGAAGCCCAAGATTGCTGGCTTGAACAAGGGGGTCATTGGCTTAGCTGGAGCCCTTTGGTCAAGGCACGTATAAGAAAGCAATCAATGAACAACTAATGTGCTGCACTGAAGAATTGATGTTTCTCTCCTTTCTTTCTGTCGGTCTCTATCTGTTCCTCTCTCTGTCCCCCCCCTCTCTCTCTGTGTGTCTCTCGCTAAAAAAAAAGAAGAAAAAAGAAAATGTAAAAAGCTAGAGATAGTTTTGAAAAGTATTATACAAGTACTTGTTAATATAATTGAATATAAAAAGATAGTGATAAAAATGTAATATAAATTAGCCCCTGGATCTCTCTACTGGTGAAAAAAATCTATAGTAAAGGCTGAAACTACTTTAAATCTTATTTTAGAACTACTGTTTTTTTAGTATGAAAATCTGAAAACAGAAAGTAGAAACTCTTCACACTCTTTAAATTGTATAACAATTTGATCCACTCTATCCTGCAAGTGATTATGCTTAAAACACTACCTATGTGTTGAAAAGGGCAGACTTTGAAAGTTGTAAGCCTCCCTCCCTTGCTGGCTGACTCAGCAGTAGAGCATCTGTCTGGTATGTGAAAATCTCATGTTTGATTTCAGTCAGGGCACACAGGAGAAGCGACCATCTGCTTCTCCATTCCTCTCCCTTGTTCTTCTCTCTCTCTCTCTCTCTCTCTTTCTTCCCCACAGTCATGGCTCCTATGGTTCAAGCAAATTGGCCCGAGGAGCTGAGGATGGCTCCATGGCCTCACCTCAGGTGCTAAATTAGCTCAGTTGCTGAGCAACTGAGCAGTCTCCAGATGGGCAGAGCATTGCCTGGTAGGGGGCTTGCTTGGAGGATTCTGGTTGGAGTGTATGTGGGAATCTGTCTGCCTCTCCACCTCTCACTTATTTAAAAGAAAAAAGTTGTAGGCAGAAGTCAACCTCCAAGTAAACACTAAATAATTAGTTTTTGTGTATAATTTACAGAGAGGTAATGTTTGAGAATAATTAAAAATAATTTTTTATTAAATAAATACTATCATTTGAATTCACCCTTGTATTCCCACATGCTCTATTATAAATATAATATTTATATACATTATCCCAACAGTCAGAATTGGCCACAGTCCAAAAGCAAAGTGTCTTGTGCAATTTCTTTTATTATGCATCCATCCATGTATATAATTTCTTCCTGCTTTGTTCTTTCAATGAGATTTCACATTTCCTTTATTTGTTTGAATCTTTTTATTTTAATAATCACAAATGTAAAATACCCCTAAATATCTGGTTTCCTGAGCAGGAAGTAATTATCTACTCCTATCAATTTTCTAAAAACATCTGTGATTGGTATACCACCTATTAGATTATATTTGTTAATATTATAATAACATATATTATGTTAATCACCACTAGTTGATTTTATTATCTCTTAAAATAATCAATCATTTTCTTTTTCCTATTCACACTTAAAAAGGTGCTTTGTACATGGTTATCTTTTAAGTAAATGTTTCCTGAATAAATATTACAACCACATAATAAGACTGTGTAGCATGTAATTTTGATTAAACTCTAAAAATATGTAACAAAAATGTCAAGATGTTTTGATTAAAGCTCTTAATTGATTAATTGTCATTAGGAAAATTTGTGTAACCTTAAGGTACATAATTGTCACCGTAAGTCACTTTTCATTTATAATTAGAGCTCATATCAAAGAATGAATTTCCAGAATTTGGGACCAGTCATTGAAAACATTATTATAAATAACATGGTGTTTCTCATAAAATATGTTTTGATAATTGGCAACATTTTGTATGTAATAAAATTATGATACTTAACATTCAAAATCACTTTTCAAGAGCAAGTTGTTTTGTACAATTTTTTTTTGCATTACTAATCAGTTAATGCTTATAAGTTGGTTAGCAGTATAAAGTTAATTCTATGCTTATCACTTTAACTATATATCAAATAATCTTTTATTTTGGACAATGAATACATTGACACTAATATTCTTTTTTGATTAAATGATTATGAAAATTTATTCAGTGACATATAAAATATAATTTCATCTTTTAGATAATAATAATTTAAATAATTTTTTATAAACAAAATATTCTGTTTTTGTCCTGTATTGAGTAGATTCCAATAATGCATATTTTCAATATCAATAGAGGAAAAAAATCATTGACCTAAATTATATCTTTTTGAAAGTATAGCCTATCACATTTGAAATTATTTTATGTGACTTATATAATAAATAATGCAGTTTACTATATATCTTTGAAATATGTGTTAATTCACAGTGCTTTTCAAATGAATAAGTTTTCTTTCAAGTTTTGCTACTTAAACAAATGGTTTTGTTAGTAGAATATTATTTAAAATAATATTAATTTATATTTTAAATTAATTTCTTTCTCAGGTCATATATCTGATTTCCCAATCTTGTAAGAGATATTTATAATATAAAAAGATATGCCCAGCCAGGCGGTGGCACAGTGGATAGAGCATGGACTGGGATGCGGAGGACCCAGGTTCAAGACTCCGAGATTACCAGATTGAGCATGGGCTCATCTGGTTTGAGCAAAGCTCACCAGCTTGGACCCAAGGTCACTGGCTTCAGCAAAGGGTCACTCACTCTGCTGAAGGCCCACAGTTAAGGCACATATGAGAAAGCAATTAATGAACAACTAAGGTATCACAAAAACTGATGATTGATACTTCTCATCTCTCTCCATTCCTGTCTGTCTGTCCCTATCTGTCCCTCTCTCTGACTCTCTGTCTCTGTTAAAAAAAAAAAAGACATAATTCAAATTAAGTAAATAAAATACAAAGTAAATTAAACTGGAAAATTAGAAATTGGTAAAATAATCTGTAAATTTATATTCTGGAAAAAAGTAATTTACTCTCATATGTAGAGGTTATTATTACTTTTTTTAAGTGAGAGGAAGAAAGATAGTGAGACAGACTCCTGCATGCGCCCCAACCAGGATCCACCCAGCAACCTCCATCTAGGGCTGATGCTCAAATCAATTGATCTATTTTTTTGCAACTGAGGCTAATGGCTCTTAGACCAACTGAGTTATCCTCAGTGCCTGGGAGATACTTGAACAAATTAAGCCACCGGCTGTTGGAGGGGAAGAGGGAAAGAAGGGGGAGAGGGCTGAGAAGAAAAACAGATGATCTCTTCTCATGTGTGCCCTGACTGGGAATTGAACCCTGGATGTCCATATGCCAGGCCAATGCTTTATCCACTGAGCCAAATGTTCAGGGCTAATGTAGAGATTTATAATTCACATATTTTAATAATTGTATAAACAAATTAACATAAAAGAATATAAAACCACCAGACAAACAGAATCACAAGAATAATGGTAAAATAATAAAATATTTAAACAGTTTTCAAGTAAAAGATTTAACTGAGAGTATTGTTGAATTTGCTTTATAAGTGATAATGCACGTATCAAAAAACTACTAACTTCATTAAACCTATTGCTTCTCTTACGCGAATACATATCTAGACCACTCAGACAACTGTCTTTTCTTAATCTTACATAGAAAAATTTTTATATTTTGCTATTAATTATAATGTCTAAATATTGTTTTTAGAATAGTTTTTTTATACCTGCCCTTTATCAAATTAAGATTGATTTATGAATTTGATTGTTTATCAGATTGATTTTTAGATTACTTTTATTTTCACAAAGGAAAAATGCTGAATTTATTAACATGCTTTTATGACTATATAAAGATAAATTTAAAGATTTTATTAATGATGAAACTTAAAAGATGAGAATATTTTTAAATTTGTATTTTAAAAAAATATTACATTTTTTTTTTAATTTTAAAAATTTTTCTCAAATACTGCATTTGAGCATTAATTTTCTAGGTAGGCTGTAGTTTGGTATTCCATAAATTTTGATATTTAATTTGTTTCTATCATTCAGTTCAAATTGTTTATATTTTTCTTCAAACTGTATGTATTGGGCATATATCTCAAATTTTAAAAAATGGGGTTTTCAAAAGTCCTTTTTATAAATTCTTTTTTATTTTATCCAGTATAGTGTAAAACTTTGAAATTTGTTGAGACATCTTTATTGCAGAGTATTGAATAATTTTTCTAAAATCATATGATGTACTTGAAAATGCTGAGTTTCCTGTAGTGGTAAGAGTTATCTATATTGACTTTAAATCAAATTGTTAATCACTTTTTATAAATCTTGTCAGCTCTCGCATAATTTTTTATTTATTTTAATTAAGTTACTGAGAAATATGTATTAAAAGGTCTTAGCATAATTTCAGTTTTATCAGTTATTTTCTAGTAGATAGTGCAACATTTGCTTTTTATTTTTGAAGGCCATGTTAGTAAAAGATGCATAAAAATTTAGAATTTTTTTCTTCTTAATAAGTTAAACATTTCTCATAATGAAATAAATATTTTTTTTATTTTCAGTGATACTTCTTGTCTTGATGCTTACTTTGATATTAAAGCTATGCCATCCTTTTTTGATTAATATTTTCTGTTTATAGCTTTACCAAGTTTTCTTTATCTAATGCTTTAGATAAATGTCTTGTGTGCAGAAGATAGTTGAGTTATGTTTGTTTTTATATTATAATCCAGTCTGTCAATATTAGTGTTTTAATTGAAATATTTAGTACAGATATATTTAATATAACTATTAATATGTCATTTTTAAGCCTACAATATTTTTTTCTTTATTTTTTTTTCATTTTTGTAGGCTGGGAAGTAAATGAATACAGCACCATAATCATTTCAGTGCTTTTGCTTTTGTTAAGTGTCATTTCATTAGGTTGCCCTCTTGAATCGTTAGATTACAGCATATTTTTAACCAGACAAGAGTGGGTTCTATTACTTGTTTTCACGCTCAAAATATGTTGTTTTTTTCTTGGATAAACTCACACCAAGAACTCTAAGGAATGATTTACTTCCTATTCCTAGTTTTGGGGAAAGGCAACAGAACTCATTGACTTTTTTCTTTCCTTCTCTTTTTTTCATACAGAGAGGCACTTGACACACATATTAGTATATAAATTACTTTAGGTCTGCGATTCCGAAATCTGGCTGACAAGCAAATACCATTTGCTTTACTGTTAACTTGAATTCATATCCAGCTCCATTAAATCAGATAGAAGTATGAGGGAGAAGACCAGGACTTTTCAATTTAATGATTCTAATTCAACCCCTATGATTTCTCAGTTTTAATATTAGATGCTAAGCTATCAAGTTATAATTTATTTAGAAAGAATTAACCTATCATATTTAAAAAGGAAACGTTCTTCAGTCTGATATGTACAGTATGTGGAGGGAAAAACACCCTTGCATCTTGTGGAGTGAATATTCATTTTTTTAGTTGCTGCAGGGCGCTGTGCCAGTAAACATATGTAGAATGCACACCAGCGGAAGTGTAATGCCCGCCACAGTGGCGTGCAGAACCCCGGCATCTGCTGAGTGATTTCCTGGTTCTCGTTTCCACACTTGCATGCAGCACAGGAAGGAAAGTGAGCTACACTGTGTGGGTGCATTTATCTGGCATCATTGAGGACAGACGTGAGAGGGGCGCTGCAGTGGTGGAGGGCTGCACTGCAGCTGCTGAAGCTCTGTGTGAAGTGCTGACATCACTTGTTGCCAGCCTAATAGCATTTCACTGGCTGGCTGGCTGGCAGAAAGGGGAGGGGCCAAGGGTGCTAGAGGTCTTCTGAAAAAATCTGCTTTATTAGTGCTTGACCAGTTTAGAACACATATTACCAAACCACAAAAAAAAATTCTTTAAAGAAGTGAAGACTCGCCCTGGCCGGTTGGCTCAGCAGTAGAGCGTCGGCCTGGCGTGTGGGGGACCCGGGTTCGATTCCCGGCCAGGGCACATAGGAGAAGCGCCCATTTGCTTCTCCACCCCCCTCTCCTTCCTCTCTGTCTCTCTCTTCCCCTCCCTCAGCCAAGGCTCCATTGGAGCAAAGATGACCCGGGCGCTGGGGATGGCTCCTTGGCCTCTGCCCCAGGCGCTAGAGTGGCTCTGGTGGCAGCAGAGCGATGCCCTGGAGGGACAGAGCATCGCCCCTGGTGGGCGTGCCGGGTGGATCCCGGTTGGGCGCATGCTGGAGTCTGTCTGACTGTCTCTCCCCGTTTCCAGCTTCAGAAAAATACAAAAAAAAAAAAAAAAAAAAAGTGAAGACTCATCTAACTGTAATTCCTGGGGTCTTACCAGCCAATTGCAACCTCTCAATGTTTCCATCAGCAAACCGTTTGAAGTCTTTATATGAGAAGAGGGGAACAAATGAATGGCTGCTGGTAATCATGATCTGACACCAACTGGGCAAATGAAGAGACCTATCACTCAAGTTTGTGAATGGGTGAAAACATCATGGCAGTCAGTGAAGAATAAAACTGAATGGTATGGTCATTCAAAAAATGTGGCAATACCGATGACTTAAATGGCTCTGAAGATGGTATCATATATAAAAATAGCGAAGAAAGTGTTACCAGTGATGTGAGCAACTGAGCTTCCTAAATTCTGACACTAGCGATGATGAGTTCCAGGGATTCCTGGACAACTAGAAGAGTATTTGAACATTAAAGTCTCTTCTCATTTGTTGGTAACAGTGCTCATGGTTGTTAATACTGCTGTTGAGTTTACATTGTTGAAATATTATTATGGTATATTTTATTAAATATTTTAACAGAACAGTACTTTGATCACTGAAGGAACAAGGCAATTGATTGTACATTTTTTCAGAGAAAGCATCTAGAAATAACATTTTAACACTGTTGCATAACCAGTACTAGAACCTAAAAATTGGTAAATTAGCTAAGTATATATCATTTCAAGTAAAATGTATTATTTAAAATGGAAATAGAATAATTCTATCCTATATATTACATTGATAGGTATTTTAAATACTCTATAAAGAAAAGAATAATCCATAAAAATGTTTGATATAATAGGTTTTATAGATTATTAATGAGTTTTTTTGTTTTTTAATTTTTATTTTTTGTATTTTTCTGAAGCTGGAAACAGGGAGGCAGTCAGACAGACTCCCGCATGCACCCAACCCGGATTCACCCAGCATACCCACCGGGGGGCGGTGCTCTGTTGTGACCAGAGCCATTCTAGCACCTGAGGCAGAAGCCATGGAGCCATCCTCAGCACCCAGGCCAACTTTGCAGCAATAGAGCCTTGGCTGAGGGAAGGGAAGAGAGAGACAGAGAGGAAGGAAAGGGGGAGGGGTGGAGAAGCAGATGGGCGCTTCTCCTGTGTGCCCTGGCTGGGAATCGAACCTGGGACTCCTGCATGCCAGGCCGATGCTCTACCACTGAGCCAACCGGCCAGGGCTATTAGTGAGTTTTATATATAGCATTTTATGCTATTTATTTGTCAACAGTAAGAAAATCTATAAAATACAGAATGCTTTATTATTTGACTGGAATATCACATTACTTCTCTAGCTTAATCAACTATTTCAAGGAACTAGAGAAATATATATATATATACATATTATTTTTTTTTCTTGTCAATGTAAGAAACTTCCAAACCTGTAAGAATTCTTTATAAGTTTATTTGAGCCAAACTGTCAACAATTGCTGGGAAGCAAAGGCTTAAGAGATTAATAAAGTTCTCCAGAAAATGGTTTTATGTTGGGCAAATGAGTTTTAAAATTTATATTTTTTGTGCTAAGGTGACCAGTTGTCCTCCTTTAGGGAGGACAGTCCTTTTTTTGTAAGTTCCATCCTCCCTTGAAAAGTGTCCTCCTGCATGTCCTCCTTTTTGTTATTGAAAGACTAATCTGTAAATGTCCGCATTTGATAGATGCAGAGTCGATCCATTGTGTGTGATGTGACATATTTGTATTTGACATGATGATTGTCAAGGATCGGTACAGTGCAGCAAGATGCAATTATGAGATGTGCATTCCACATGGGAGACCTTGAGAGAGCACATGATATAATGAGCACACAAATGGCTTTGTGTACTTCTTATTGAAACACGACACGGTACATATGACATTGTAGAATTATTACTGTTTCTTTCTCAGTGAATATTCAATCATAGACAGGGAAACACAATTCACATTTTATTAATTCATTATCTATTTAATAATTTTCAAATATGTATAATTTTATTTACAAGTATTTTCCAGAAATTTGAGTTTTAAAGTGGAAATTTAACCTCAAACCATATCTATTAATAATGCATTTTGATTAAATAGTCGCATAAAACAGATGTTTTTAAATTAGAAAATGATAAATACACCCAAATATCACTCCAAATTAGTGGTTTTGTTACACATTCAGTTTTGAAAATTCGCTTACCATGATGTAATGTTTTTTAGTTCCTGATGTGCTTGTATCATTCGTGTAGCTCTATATTTAATTTTTAATTTCATTTAAGAGATGGAAAAATCAAAAAAGAGAAAATGCCATTTCAATAATAAATTGAAAAAAAAATTCCATTCCTCATATCAAAGAAAGATACTAATATTTTCTGCAATATTTGCAGCAGAGAATTTTGTATTGCAGTTGAGGACAGAGCAGTGATAACAAAACACTTGACCACCAACAAATATAAGCAATCATTAGATGCATCAGCTTCCATTTGAAAAATAACAAGTTTTTTAAAAATTCTAATTATTCTGAAGATGAAAATCAGTTGGTTGCAATGGAGGCAACATTTGCATTTCATACCATAATTCCCAATCAAAGTTTTCATGGTATGGGTTGTACAACTAAATTATTGAAAAAGTTTCACAATGCGAAATTTTCATGTGCCAGGACTACTTCATGTGCAAGGCTATTTTGAAATCAGTATTAAAAATTACTGTGACAAAATACTTACAGAGGACTTGGAAACTGCAGCATTTGTAATGATTTTATTTGAGGCATCAAATCATAATGAAATTAAATTGTATCCAATAGTAGTAAGATATTTAATGTTACCAAGGGCATTTAAGTAAAAATTTTAGATTTAGAATCCATTGAGGGTGAAACTTTTGAAATTTTCTCAAACCAATCTATACAGAGTAATAAATGAAAACAATTTGAAATCCAAAGTTGTTGCACTAACGACTGATAATACAAATAAAAATTTTAGTGGGCGAAGACACAAAGGGGTGAATACTGTGTATGTAAAATTACAAGAGTTACTCCAAAAGAAAATACTAGGAATAGGTTGTAATGCACATCTTTCGTCAAATGCAATCAACACAGCATCATGTGCCATGCCAATTGATTTAAAAGTAATAATAACTACAATTTATTTGCATTTTAGTCATTTTATCATTTGTGTTGCTACTTTAAAACAATTTTGTGAAGAAACAAATGTTGAATACAAAAATATTTTAGAATATTCAAAAGTTAGATGGCTTGCTCTAACACCTACTATAGAGCATGTTCTACAATTATTTGAGCCTCTCCATTCATATTTTTTAAGTTTAGACAAATGTCCTAAAATCCTGGAATTGATTTTCAATAATAAAATATCTGAGATATTAAGGTATTTTGTACATAATCAAGCATCTATGTTTCACAGAACAACTCAAAAGATTAATGGTGAACACATTTCAGCTACGAAAGTTAGTCTTATTTTGAATGACTTTATTCTTCAATATAAATTTCATTTTGAAGAAAAGTTTCTTCCTTTAATTATAAAATAAATTGTCAGACTTAAAGGAATCAAATCCGGGCAGAAGAGAAAAGTTTATCAAAGAAGTGGAGAATTTTTACCAGACATGTTTTCAGTATATCAAAGAATGGTCTGAAAAAAAATCACGGGAAATAACAGTTTTCAATGGTGTTTTTTTTTTTTTTACTTTATTGCAAGTATATTGGGCAGATATTGAATTTTCTCTTGAGTTTTTATCTAAAGAAATGCCAGACATCAAAATAGATGACAATTGTCTCTGAAGAAATTAGAAGACTGAATGCATTTAAGTTCTGAAAATGAACAATTTGAAATTGATAAAGGATAGGTGAAAATATTCAGCCATTTCAAAAATGAACATATTCCATGTGAAAACTTATTTATTCTTGTTCAATTTACATTGTACTGCCCAGGAACTAATGCAGCAGTTGAAAGAGTTTTTTCAATTGCTAATGATTTTTGGACAAGTGAGAAATCGAGATTGAATGTTGATACTCTAGCTGCAGCACTTGCTGTAAAATTCAATAGGAAGGATATTTCTTGTTCAGATATTTCCAATATCTTGTTACAAGACGACACATTGACAAAAAATATTCATTCAATGGGAAAGTACTCATTTTGATAATATTATCTAAATAAGTACTTTTTTCTTATAATTATTATTAAAAATTAATATGCATGTAAGCATAATTACAATATAAAGTATTACAAATGTTTTATTATGCATTTATTATATTGTATTATATTATTGTTGCAATGAATGAAATGTGTCTTTTATTTACGATAATGTTTTCTTCAATTAATTTTTGTCCTTTTCATTGTAAAATATTTGGTCACTTTAGTGTTTGCTCACTTTTATTGTTATAAAATGGCACTGGGCATCCACGTGTGTGCTTGCCCTCAGAGCAGGACAGTTGATTGCAAATTGCGGATTGCATTCCTGCTTGGGAGAAGCCATTGTTGAGCTAATATTTGCTGGAGGAGAGGTTTTTCTGCCAGCGAGTTTTGAAAAGAGAGGAGAAGAAGAAGATGCAGAGAAGTGAGATAAGCCATGTTTGCAGAGTGAGAGCAGAGAGAATACAGAGTGATAAAAAAGAAGCCATGTTTGCAGAATGAGAGCAGAGACAATGCAGGGTTCTGAGGAAGAAGCCATGTTGTCAGGGAGGAGAGGTTTTTCTGCCAGAGAAAGAGAAGATGTACAGACGGGGAACCAGAAGTGAGGGACTTTCGTGAGCTCCACTGAGACTGGTGAGTCCTTTGATTCTAGGAGGAACTGGAGAAGATTCTCCTGGTTGTGGAACCAGATAATGTGTCAGGGCTTTGTGAGCTCTGAATGAAGAGGGATGTGTTTTCCCTTTGTGTTTCCTCACCGGTTGGCACAAGACTTTAATAAAAGGAATGGCCCACCATTTTTTGGTTCCACTGTTTTTTACGGTCTGCCCAAATCAATGGGAATCTGCATGTTCATGGCCACGACAGCAGTGACTGCTGGCCTTACATTTTACGACATATTTTATACATCAGAATCAAAGGGAAAGACATAAAGGGGTTACATGAAATTGATTAATGATAGATTAAGAAAGTGGGAAAAGCAAAGGAGGAGATTTCAAGGATTGGATAAAAAGTAAAAATGAAAGTAAAAATGTATATACTGAAAATTCTTTTTCCTAGGTAAGCATAATATAGTTAATAGTTAATTAAGATGATAACAACAGTAAGGGGGGTTGTTGATTCTAGTTCTGGTCAGATGCCTACCCTGAGTGAGACAAGAAAAGATTATTACCCTTACATTTCAAAGGTATGATATCAGGTACATTATTGTAGATGCAAAAGACAACAGACAGCCTTGGTTAAGGTAGGCATTGACCTTTGTTTAAAGAAAAATACCACCCTGGGACATGGCTCCCCACCATGAACTGCTTTTAGTAAGAAAGTTTTAATTTCAGACCATCCTGTGTGGTACTTTAGGTCTCTGAGTTTGCAAGGCTACCCTGCTGGCCTCACTCGAGCTTTTCAGCTTCAGCATGTGGTCCCCTTTTTGTCCACATATTAAAACCATAAAAATAGATTTATAAAAACAATTTAATATGTTTTTATTTGTTTGAGAGTACCTTGTGAAATATGACTTTAACAAATCTATTGAAGGTTTTTTTCAAGTCTGATTCTGTCTGTTCTGATATCCTTAAAACTCTTGTCTCAAAACTTTGACTATTATGTTTGTATTTGCACAATCTTGGGTACTAATGGATTAAGAGAGTAAATTTTTTTAATTGATTGATTTTAGAGAGAGAGAAACAGAAACATAGATCTATTTCTGTATGTGTCCTATTCAGGATTGAACTGGCAACCTCTGCACTTCGAGATGATGCTCTAACCAACCAAACTATCTGGCGAGGGTGGATTAAGAGACTATTTGAATTATTTAAAAAAAAAAAGGAAAATTAATTTTAAAGCAAGATTTCTGATTCTGGATAAATAGGTTTATTAAACAATAACAATTTCATTTATATGGTAATTTCACAATTGAAGCTTCAAGGTATCAAATATTAAAAGCAAACGTTTTTGCAAAGATTCACAAAACTAGCCTAACCAGGCAGTGGTGCAGTGGATAGAGCATTGGACTGGAATGCAGAGGATCCGGGTTTGAGACCTAAAGGTTGCCAGTTAGAGCATGGGCTGATCTGGTTTGAGTAAGGCTCACTAACTTGAGCCCAAGCTCACTGGCTTGAACAAGGGGTCACTCTGTCTGCTGTATCCCTCCAGTCAAGGCACATATGAGAAAGCGATCAATGAACAACTAAAGTGCCACAACAAAGAATTGATGCTTCTCGCCCTGGCCGGTTGGCTCAGCGGTAGAGCGTCGGCCTGGCGTCCAGGGGACCCGGGTTCGATTCCCGGCCAGGGCACATAGGAGAAGCGCCCATTTGCTTCTCCACCCCCACCCCACTCCTTCCTCTCTGTCTTTCTCTTCCCCTCCCACAGCCAAGGCTCCATTGGAGCAATGGATGGCCCGGGCTCTGGGGATGGCTCCTTGGCCTCTGCCCCAGGCACTAGAGTGGCTCTGGTCGCGGCAGAGCGTCGCCCCTGGTGGGTGTGCTGGGTGGATCCCGGTTGGGCGCATGCAGGAGTCTGTCTGTCTCTCCCCGTTTCCAGCTTCAGAAAAATACAAAAAAAAAAAAAAAAAAAGAATTGATGCTTCTCATCATCCTCTTTTCCTGTCTGTCTGTCCCTATCTGTCCCTCTACCTGATTCTCTCTGTCTCTTTCACACACACACAAACACAATTTTGCAAAACTAAAATTTCTAATATTCAGTGATTAAGAAGGAAAGTAGATATTTGTGTAGGCATTATTTTTAGGAACAGTGGTGTTATATAATTTTATGACTGAAATGATTAGAAAAGATTCTGCTCTGAACTAATATTATCTCTCTCTCTCTCTCTCTCTCTCTCTCTATCATCTATCTATCCATATATCTATGTATATATCCATGTACCTATCTGTGTATCTATGTATCTATCTATCCATTCATCCATCCATCCATTCATTTATCTATCAATCATTTTATCATTTTTCTATATACTCTATAAATATGTGTCAAGTATTTTTTGATTGTTCAGGAAGCAAGGCATAGTGATACATTGCTGAAAGAGGTACAAATTGGTTTAAACTGTTTGAAAGAGAGTATGTCAAAAAACTAAATGTCTTTGATTCAGGAATGTCGCATTCAAGAGCCTAGTCTAAGAGGAAGAAATGATAGATTTATGTACAAAAATATAACTAAAAAGAATGTCACTGAGACATTGTTGTGAATGAATAATAAAACATTACATTGAAGAATTAGAACTTTTGTTAGGTTGTCTTATCAACATAGGAACACAGAACCTCTTGTTAATGAAATATAAGAATGTCTTTTTTTTTTTTCATTACATTGTGGGAGCAGAGGTGCTCTTCTGCTTCGAAGACTAAGGCCTGTAATTATGTTTCAGCTCCCCTTGGCTCACATTGCACTGAGTATCTGTTGACTTTTGGGATTTACATGTTCTCAGTTCTTTAATTTTTCTTGTTAAATTTCTCAACTTTTTTCTGCTGGGATGGAGAAACTAGGCAGATCTTGTGGCTCTTAATGATTTGATCTTGTTTTTTTCTACTTTGTGATTTGAAAACATACATTGCAATCAAGCACATTGCAAATTCAGAAAATTTTAAATTAGGCTTCTGTCATAGCCACCATTTTCTAAGAATTCCTGTACCCTACATTTTAAACATATGAAACTTTGATTGTTTTTTTAAAGATTGATAAAAAACCAGTGATAACATTTTCTAAAATAAAACTATAAATAAAACAACAGAAAATAATTTACCACTTATGTCTGCATTTGAGCAATACAGAAAATTAAAAAATTAATACAATTTGTTGACTGTCACAATGACTAACAAGTATTTACTATAGACATTCTTTAAAATTTTTTCCATTCTATTTGAATACTGTGGTATAGACGGTTTTATTTTGATGCTAACTACTCCTAGAGTGTGTGTACCTTACATTCAATATAAATTGTATGACCTTTGTGTGAGAAGCTGAAAATTTTCCATAGATGATGGAAACAGAGCTGTAAAATAGCCACCTATAAATAGTGCATGGATTTCAGTTAACATCACAAATTTGCATTTATGACTTTGAGCCATATATTTCACTCATGAGTTTTTTTAAAAGAAGTTTGAATGCTAATGCTAATTCTAATGCTAATAAATTATACATTACTATTTAATTTCCATTGTTTCGCTCCTACACTTAGTCTTTTTGATTGATAATGATAAAATTCCAGTAAAAATTGGCAAAAAACTGCATTAATTTTCTGGTAATTCAATCTGTCAATTATTAGCTTTAGAAATTACAAAAAAAAATTTACAAATGAGTACATAATAATAAATTATTAATAAAATGAAGATATTAGAATGGTAAAAACAGTAATAACAGGATTAGGTAAAAATCTATTAGAGTCAAGACATATAATTTTTTTCAAAAGTTTTTGTTAATGACAAGTGTCAGGCAGATAAAATACTTTTTTCTCACCCTTATTGTTAAAGCTGGCACTGCCTAGGTGAAAATAGTAATCGCCTTCATGCTTGGGAAGAGGCGTGGTTATGCTAATATGTGTTGAGGGAGGGCTTTGGTACAAAAAGGTTTTAAAAGGAGGAGCTAAGAGGGTATTTTGGAGAGAAAGTGACCATGTTCTTGTAAGTAAGAATAGCCCATGGAGTCAGGGCAGGAAAGCCATGTGGAGGAGGCAACCAAAATGGCAGAATGGGTGAAGGAGAAGCCAGTTTGTGGAGGAGAAGGCAATGGGGAACAGAGGTAAATAAGACTACTGAGGTGGAAGCTTTGATTCTAGGAAAACTCGGATAAGTCAGTGGCTTTGGGAGCTCTGAATGGAAAGGGAAGTGTTTCCCACTGTGCGTATTTTCTTGCCTGCCAGGTGTGAGCTAGGATTAAAGGAAAATGGAATGCCAGTTTTTGGCTCTGTTGCTTCATTACCATCTGTCCAAATCAAGTGCAAACCTGCGTTGGCCAGGCAGCTTTGATGGTGGCCGCCATTACTGACCATATAACAAGTAACAGTTTCATTGCCTTCTATTAGTTGGTTTTAATGATTAGGATTAATATCTCTCACCATGTAACAAAATTATAACTTGGTGGTCTTAAATTACAAACTCTTACTGTAGTATGGAACAAAGGATTATATTAGCTCTGCAGAACTTTATACAAAGTAAGAACTTAATAAACGCTAATTGCTTAAATTTATAACTCAACAGAAGCAAATCTCAGTTTTCTATATCCACAATTTTCACATGCTCTCACCATGGGCATGCAAAAAATCCGCACATTTGAGATCACTAGAGTTGTTCTTTATTTCTTCCCAGATGAGCTGGGAAAGAAAAGGGAAACTTCAAAAATCTGGGACCTAAAATCCAAATCTTTATATCTACCGGGTTAATTTAGGTACAAAGACTGCATTAGTTAGTATTTTCCTACAGAATATCCCCAATAAGGCATTGCATATTATATATTTTCCTATTAATAAAATTTGCCTTATAAGCTGCTTATTTAACTTGTTACTTTTTATTTCTTTCTTTAACCATCTCTCTTATGATTTTGTTCTATCAGTTAAAATAGAAATAACTATACCTTCCATTGCATAGCTCACTGTTTTAAATGTACTTACACAGTATAAAACAGTTTGAAAAGTATTATTACATTGTACAAAAAAGGTAAAATAATGATGGTATTTCCATAAAATATTGAATTTATTCATATAGAAAGTTTTTTTAGATATTTAATCCTATGATTTATTCACTAGATTGAAAACTATTAGTATAGTTGGAAAATAAAACATTTTCAGGGAAAAGTGTTGAATAAAACTCATACATAATTAATGGTGCATGCCATTGTGAACATCGTCATGTTGAGATGAAGGTCACAATTAATGAATGGTTAAATGACAGGACAAATAATGGATATTGGCTCTTCAAAATTAAGTGGCGATTTTACATGGGTAATTTATTAGCAGCATTGCTTATGAAGATTATCATTCATATAAGAATACCTCTGTTTTTAATAACTTACTTTTTCTATTCAAGAACTTTTAAGTATCTCTGAATATATCTGAACACATAAAGACCAGGGTATACTAATACATATCTGTTTGTATTTCTAATGCATTATTTTGGATATTAAAATGAATACTCAACATGCAAAACCACTCCAGGAATAAATTGTTCCTACTATTTTTAGCAGTTAGAAGAGTTCATTTGAAAGTTAATGCTGGTGACTGTCATAGGTGAAGTTCTAATGAATTAGCCTCAGGAAGGAAATATGACTTTCTTGGCTGTTTTTTCTGAATACTTTATAAATGTGTCTTATGTTCCTTATGCTTATGAATATCATTAGAAAGTTTCAACATTAGAATTCTTTGCCTAAATCAATTGATAACCATCTACAAAACACTTTTTAAAATCTTTTTACTTGAGTTGTTTTTCTTCCATAAATTTACATAAAATATTTTTATAATTTTGAACTTTTATGAGTATCAAACTCAAATATATTGACATCAACTGTAGGTTAAAGTACATGCTCATATTTCATTAAATTGTAATGTTCTGCTTTCAAATACATATTATATTTCAAAATTCAGGAAAAATGATCATAAATACAAATATTTATAGTGTTTAATTTGCTTTGATAAAGACAATTTGGGAAGAAAAAATTTGAAAGCATAACTTTAATTCTCTAATAAATTCTGGTGACATACTGACCATTTTTTTCTTCCTAATATATTCATAAAAGTAATTGGGTTCTAATAAACCATTCTGATGTTTTTTGACCTTCTACAACTTTCAAGAATTAGAGTGACACAAAGAAAAAAGAAATTTCTACCATCATTTATCAATGGATTGCTTTTTATAAAAAGCCAAAGTAAAAGGCATGCATTTAAATTTAGCAATACTCTTAAATGCATAAAATCATAATGATCCACAGTTCTTGCCTTAATTACATTTTCTCATGTAAAGATAAGCATTTAGAGTATTATCTGATTGTATAAGTTTTCTAAGTTTTATATACACTTGAAAAAATTTTAAGACAATACCCCAATGATGTCAAAAATATTTTTTTCTACATTAAAAAGGGGTATAGATCAGATACTCTAGTCTACGAGCCTAAGATAAATGCAAAATTTTCAACTCAAATAATTTTGTAACATGTTCCACTTGCTTCATATTTCATATGAATAAATGTAGAAATCCTACTTTTTTTCATAAACTGTGATAATCCAAATAATTAAAAAGGCAATACTCACATAGTTACCTTTCACATTAAATTGTAATCTCCTACTGTTATTTCCCTTATTACACGACCTAAAATTCTGATTACATGTTCCAACCATAATGTCAAATGTTTATTGCTGCTTGAGGGCAACAGAAACTCCCTTTAAATAAAGGATGTCTCTATACACACAAGCATATTAATGATAGTACACCAGATGAAAGAGATTAGACTTGTAAATACTTTATTTTGGATTCTAGTGGGATACATACTGACTGATAGGGAACATATAATTGAACTTTAACCTAAACTTCAGTTTCCTCATATAAAAATTTGGAAAAAAAAATAGATCGAGCAAGTAAGAATGTAGATAAAATTTATACATTATTTAGCATACAATGTTTTTTCAATAACATTTATATTTCAAAGTAGTTGTAGATTCATAGTACAGTAAAGTTTCATGTACCATATTTAGTTGTTCTTATAAACATCTCACATTAGTAAGTACATTTTTTTCATTTAATGAACTTGTGTTGGCATACTATTATTAATTAAAGTCTTCACTTTATTCAGAGTTTCTTTGTTTTTAGCTAACATTTCCAGGTTCCCTTCCATGATACTATATTACATTTAGTCACTGTGTCCTCTTATGCTTCTTCATTATATTGTGACAGTTTCTCAGATTTTTCTTGTTTTTCATGACCGAAACTCTTTTCACTGAACACATATTTTATACAATGACTTTCACTGGGTAATTATTTTGTCATGATAATCCTGGGGTTAAGGGTTTGTAAAGCCAGTATCCACGGCCACCATCATAGCAGCCTAACCCATGCAGGTTTGCATTGGATTCGGACAGTTGGTAAAGTAACAACGGAGCCAAAAACTGGTGGGCCATCATCTTTAATCCTAGCTTGCACCCGGTGGGCAAGTAAAAACACACACTGGGCTCCAAAACCCATTCACATTCAGTGCTAACAAAGCTACTGACTTATCCGAGTTTCCTAGAATCAAAGGTTTCTAGCTCACCAACTTATTCACCTCTGTTCCCCATCTCTTTCCTTCTCCCTGCACAAACTCTGCACAAACTGGCTTCTCCTTCAGCACTCCACCATCTTGGCTGCTTCTCCTGGCCTCCTCCACGTGGCCTCTCTCTGCTCTCCTCTCTGCTCTCTCCTCTAATGCTAATCTCAGGAACAAAGAGAGCAAGCTCCCGTTCTGCCTCAATTTTATAGTGTAGAAATCAAAACCTTTAATCCAATATATTATACAAAATAGGAAAGTCTCTAACACAGTCACTTATCTGAGGCATGATGGGATTGCACCACCCCACATCAAAAATGGTGGGAAAGGCTTAGTCCTAAAACCAAGCCCCAGGCTACAAGGATCCTGCCTGCCCACAGCCCACCCCCAACACACATTAATATCACCTGGGTACCAGGCTTCCACGTGGGCAGCGCCATCTTTAACAAAGTGAGCATAATATATTTTATCTGCCCAACAGGGTTACATTCAAGGTTTAAAATATTTACATAGGCCTGACCTGTGGTGGCACAGTGGATAAAGCGTCAACCTGGAATGCTGAGGGCGCCGGTTCAAAACCCTGGCTTGCCTGGTCAAGGCATATATGGGAGTTAATGCTTCCTGCTCCTCCCCCTGTTCTCTCTCTATCTCTCCCTCTCTCTCTCCCCCTCTCTCTCTAATAAAAATGAATAAATAAAATCTAAAAAAGTAAATAAAAAATAAAGTATTTACATAAATTTTATGCTTCTTTTATTTTACAATATTCCTCAGTAATCTTTATTTTCACTTTCATGTTTGTTTTTTTCATTTTATTTAAATCTTTGAATTTTCTTTTTTAGTTAATGTTTATTCTCTTTTTCTCAGCTGTATTTTTTTTTAGGAAAAAAAAATCACAGGCATAAAGCATCATTCTCATCATATCATATAATCATATTTTATCGTATTATACCATATCACTAATGAGGCTAAGGTAATGTTTGTCATGTTTCTTTATCATTACTTTTAGACTTTTTTATACGGTACCCATTGGAAAGAAGTCACTATGCACAACCCACACTTAAGAGGTGGAAAGTTATATTTACCTGTTGAAAGAACAATATCTACATTTTATTTGTAATTCTGCCTGATTCATGTGGTACTTGGATTATAGCTGAAGACAGTATGAAATCATGGCAGCATATGTTTTAAATATTCTCTCCATTTATTTATTGGTTTTGATTATTTATTTACATCAGCATGCACTCAAAGATATACACCCTTTCGATAATAATCCAGCACTGTTATTTTTGTTGTTGTTGCTCAAAATATTTCCTCTTGGTTATTGAAAGATTTAGTTGACACCTATTCCTTTCAGATTTCTTTCCTTTTTAAAATTTATCTCTTTTTTATTTATCACTTCCTTGTTTTTTGATACTATAAAATACTCGAGGCTCATCTTGTTTATTCCCTGTCCCAGCCCTAGAATCAGGTATTTCTCTTTTCTCTGAGGAAAACTTCTTCCTTTATTGGAGTATAGTATTAGAAATCAAAATCTGGGTGATGGGTTGTTTTTTGCTACTGCAATGTCCCTGCTTCTAAATAAGACCTCTCAACTGATAGTGCAGTGTAGTGTATCTGTATACTAATTTGTGCCTATAGACACACTTATAAGTATTTGCATCTTTATCTATCTAAGTTTATACTGGTGTCTTCTACTTTGATCTGGTACTACGTGAATCATGCGAGAACACCCCCTTTACTTCTCTGTAATCACCACACCAATAATGAGAAACTTATTTTCCAGCATCTGTCATCCATTTACTAATTGATTAATCCCAGGACATATAACTATTGGGTTCAAAATATTAATCCATACTCTCCTGTTTAAAAACCTGACTAACTAAAAGTGAAGTGCATATGTACAGTTCCTTTAGCATTTAGTCTTACAGTCTCCACTCATTTCTAAAATTACTTAGGTCCACAGTATTTCCCTTCATTCAATAAGGTTATTATATTTGTAATACAATTAGATTAGTTTGTCATAGTCTACATTCTTTTCTGGTATCCTCTGACATCTTAAATGATTTTTTAAATTGAATAAATTCAGATTCATTCTTTATGCTGTACAGTTATATGGGTTTTGAATAATGCAGAATGTCTGTATTCGTAATTCTATTATTCAGAATTGTTCACTGCCTTTAAAAACCCTTTGTGGGTCATCTATTCATACTTCCCTCAACCCTAAATTCCTTGAAACCACTGATCTGTTTACTGTCCTTTTTAAGAATGGCATATAAATAGAATCATATAATATGTAACCTTTCAGACTAGATTTTTTTTCACTTAGTAATTTTGTGGCCTGTATTTATACTTTCATAGCTTTGCCCTAGACTTAATTGTTGAACAACTCTTATTTAATTTAGGTTTTGTTTGTTTGTTTGTTTTTAGATTTTTTTATTCTCTGTAACTCACCACTTTGGATAATTAGTTTAGTTAGTCCTTCTCTGCTCCTTACTTAAAAGAAAAATATCTAACTGTCTGTGATAGCTAGTAGCAATTTTGTTCTTTGTTTTGTGTTGATAATACATTCAAGGTTTAAAATATTTACATAATTTTTATACTTCTTTTATTTTACAATATTTCTCAGTAATCTTTATTTTCACTTTCATCTTTGTTTTTTTCATTCTATTTAAATCTTTGAATTTTCTTTTTTAGTTAATGTTTATTCTCTTTTTCTCTGCTCTCTCTTCATCCATCTCTTCTCTCTTTTTCTCTCACACACACATTATTTCTCTTCCTTTTAGAACTATTTTTAATCTTAACTACTTAACTTCTAATTTTTCTACATGGGTTTTTCTATCACTTAGTTTCCTTGAATGCCCTCCTCCTCAAACAAATACTTTAGTAATTACTGAATCATCTGATATCCCTATAAAAATAATATATTCAGAGTTGTTAATATGAGAAGTCTTTAGTAAGGAGACTGTTTCTGAATTTGGATAAAACAAGGATAGAGTATAGCTACAAAAACACAATGCTTATAACTGTATAGAAAAGACTGCTTTAGCCCTGGCCGGTTGGCTCAGCGGTAGAGCGTCGGCCTAGCGTGCGGAGGACCCTGTTTCGATTCCCGGCCAGGGCACACAGGAGAAGCGCCCATTTGTTTGCTTCTCCATCCCTCCACCGCGCCTTCCTCTCTGTCTCTCTCTTCCCCTCCCGCAGCCAAGGCTCCATTGGAGCAAAGATGGCCCGGGCGCTGGAGATGGCTCTGTGGCCTCTGCCTCAGGCGCTACAGTGGCTCTGGTCGCAACATGGCGACCCCCAGGATGGGCAGAGCGTCGCCCCTGGTGGGCCTGCCGGGTGGATCCCGGTCGGGCGCATGCGGGAGTCTGTCTGACTGTCTCTCCCCGTTTCCAGCTTCAGAAAAATGCAGGAAAAAAAAAAAAAAGGAAAGACTGCTTTAAAAGCATCTGTCATTAGGTAGATAGAATGGATTGAGCATTGTTTGGATAAAGCAGTAGGGATACATGATTTGACCTTATTCTCTTTTAATGACTGCCCCAAGGTTTATAATATACATATATCTTTCATTAGACAGAGCCTATCTTCAAATAATACTGTGTAACTTCACATATAATTCAAGGATCTATTTTAAATGTAGTATAAACATCTAGTAAGAGTACAAAGCATGAAAGTTACAAATATTACTGTGATCATATCAAAAGGACTTAGGATCCGACTTGAAAAAATGAACAGTAACAAAAATAATAAGCATGATGGATTAAAAATATCAAAAATGTTTAAATCTTTGTGTTTAAAAAATATTTAAAGTGAGAAAATAATAGGTCAATTTTGAAGAATGCTAATGAACACACATATTTTAAAAATCATTTAATAAAGAATAAACATCCAGAATTTCAGATGAGAGAAAATTTATTTATTTATTTTTAATTTGATTGATTTTAGAGAGACAGAAAGAGGAAAGGAAGGAGGTTGGGAGAGAGAAAGAAGCACTCATTTACTGTTCCACTTCCTTGTGTGTTCATTGGTGACTTCCCGGATGTTCCCTGACTGGGAATGGCAGCCGCAACCTTGGTGTTTCAGGATGGTGCTCTAATTGACTGAGCTAACCAACCAAGGCTGAGAAAATTCACTTCTAGAGTGTCATACATCAAGATCATATCTTTTCAAAGATAATGATGCTACAATATCTCAGTTTGACAACCCTGAGTAGAATGCTGTTGTGGGTACTAATTTAGTATAATAAATGTGGAAACCTGACATATATGACTCCTGATGGAAGCACACAATAACATCTCTGAAGTACTCTTGATAAAAAAAAAAAGGAGGATTGGTAAGATTCTTGACCCAGAATCTTATCAAGCCTCTCTTGATCTAGCTATGAAGTTGTAGGAATGAGAAGGGGCAAAGAAATGTGCTCAATTATATAATAGAGAAGCCATCTACAGTACTCACTGAAAAATGAGATAAACCACTAGATGTTTTAGTAAATAAATTGCATAAAAAAAGGATGGAGAGGTGAATGGAAACCTATGTATTAAATGATTCTTGTCGACCAGTTGTGACCTATTGGCCATGTGGATCTTGATTCTAACTAATGAGTTTTCAACTACATGTGGTTTTATCCCCAAGGAACATTTGGAAATATCTGGAGAATTTTAGTTGTCACAACCTGAAATAGGGGCAAGGAATGAATGCAAAATGCATCTACAGAGTACAAGACAGGGACGTAACAATACATTTTACAATGTATAGGACAATCTCCTTATAACAAATATTTATCTTGCCTAAAATGTCAACAAGGTTGAGGAGGAAAAACCCTGAATTAAATAAGCTTTGTGATGTTTATATACATTCTGATTCTACAATAGAAGATATACTGTACACTAAGCATTTACATGAATAATTCAGTGTGAAATGGGGAATAAACAGGTATAATGAATGTATTATTCAGTTTTATCAAATTGATAAAGAATACTGCCCTGGCCAGTTGGCTCAGTGGTAGAGCATCAGCCTGGCGTGCAGAAGTCCCAGGTTCGATTCCCAGCCAGGGCACACAGGAGAAGCGCCCATTTGCTTCTCCACCCCTCCCCCTCTCCTTTCTCTCTGTCTCTCTCTTCCCCTCCTGCAGCCAAGGCTCCATTGGAGCAAAGATGGCCCGGGCGCTGGGGATGGCTCTGTGGCCTCTGCCTCAGGCACTAGAGTGGCTCTGGTCACAACATAGCGACGCCCCAGATGGGCAGAGCGTTGCCCTGGGAGTCTGTCTGACTGTCTTTCCCTGTTTCCAGCTTCAGAAAAATACAAAAAAAAAATTGATAGAGAATACTAATATAAAATATATATTTTAATATAATTTTATATATATTAAATTTTATATATATATATATTTTTTACAGAGGCAGAGAGAGAGTCAGATAGAAGGATAGATAGGGACAGACAGGAACAGAGAGTGATGAGAAGCATCAATTATCAGTTTTTCATTGCAACACCTTAGTTGTTCATTGATTGCTTTCTCATATGTACCTTGACCGTAGGCCTTTAGCAGACTGAGTAACCCTTTGCTCAAGCCAGCACCCCCTTGGGTCCAAGCTGGTGAGCTTTGCTTAAACCAGATAAGCCCGCAGTCAAGCTGGCGACGGCGGGGTCTCGGACCTGGATCCTTCGCATCCCAGTCTGATGCTCTATCCACTGTACCACTGCCTGGTCAGGCTTAAATTATATTTTTAAATGTGATTTTGACCTCAAATGCTGTCAGAGAGAGCTGACCTGGCAGGCTCATTAGAATAAGTCCTTTTTTTTTATTTTAAGAAGTCTTTCTATGTTAAACAGGCCTATAACAACTAGAAGAGTTGGGTAACAAGATGTTGAGAATGTGCTGCCTCAATTAAAAGATTCCTTCCAGAATTTTGCTAAATAATTACCTTTGATATCATGTTTTTTGAAATAATTTATTTAAATTAGCAGAAGAATTAGATGATTTATATATTTTTCTTAGTAAAAATTTATTTTAGAACAAAAGAAAAAGTGAATTGAGAAAAAATAGGTTTACTTTTATATTTTTCTGACTTAAAAACAAATACATACAGCATCTTAGTACACTGTAGGTAAATATTAATAATAACAATAATTATTTATGGAGTACATAGGCATTCTGGTGTGTACTTTGGACTCATTGTTTCATTTAATTCTCAGGCACATATTTTCATAGATATAGTCCCATAGATAAACACAGGGAAAAATGTTATCTACCACATTTTACATGTAAAACAAAGGTCAGTAAGGCAAATGACAGAGTATTTGCTTGTGAATTATGAAGCTAAATTCAAATCCAATTCTAATGGATTAAAACCAGTTTTATTAAACATTTGCTGTACCGGTGATACAAAGAGAAACAAAGTATGAATGTGAAACAATCTGCTTGTCTGTAACTATATATATTGGTGAAAGTCATTCGTAGGCTGTTATTGGTCTGGTTTTGACACTTTGACAATATATGAATTTAATCCTACCAGATGATTATGATAGAAACATGTTTTTTAAGAGGTGTTCACTATTAAGTCTTATACAATTCATCTATAAACTTACCAATGTGGCCTGAAAAATATAAATGTGGTTTCTAAACATGGAGAATCATATCTCTGTAAAATATTTCATTGCTGCCTTTGGTTTCTTATGACAAAGGAAGTTTCTGGGAAGTCACATTAAAATTTATCATTGATCTCAAAGAACTATTATGAATGAATCAATTGCAAAAAACTACTAAGTCATAGTCTTATTTCCATAGAAATGGTCTCATTATGACTAAATACTAAAAATGTATGAGGACAATATTGTTTAGAGTAAGTCTCGCAGCACTTTCCTTCCCACTAACTCAGATAAATATCTTCTCTCATGTTTAAAATTAAATGATTTGAATTCATCACACACACTAGGAGGCATTCTTAGAGTTTCACTCTGAACTATTAGTTCTATTATTTGTGTAAGTTTATTTAGCCCTGTAATGACAATGAACTGATTTGAATAAAACAATTTTTGCCTATTTTTTATATAAATTAAGTTTCTTTTCAAAGTTGTAAGCAACCTTTACATTTTTCCCTTCTTTAGATTTAACTAGTAAACATGTGAGATATTGAGGTTTATTCAAATAGATATTATGGAAAGAAAAGCTTACCCTTTGACTGACTGCTCAGGTCTAATTTTTGTCAATTCAGACGCTTATAATAACAGGGATATATACACGTACATACTATGTATGCATGACTGCAGGTAAACATTTGCTTATAATCACTAATAACATCTCTTGTTTTCACCTTAAAACAAAAAAAATTGTTATTTATTTTTGTCATAATTGGCTTGTTACTTTTAATGTCTTCAATGGAAAATGTAAGTATTAAAGTCATAATAAATAAATAGGAAATACAAAACATCTGCACAAAGACAAAGACTTTTGTTATTTTAAAAGTAAAAATCCAGAGAAAGATAATCACCATAAAAAATTAAAACTGGTATAATAATTGTATATATTAGCAATAATTTTCACTCTTTTTGAGACTTACTATTTTTCATGTATTATACTAACTACTTTATATATAGTAAATCACCCTCACAATAACATAAGAGTGTAGTCAATAAATTTGCCAGAGACACACTGTAATTAAATGGTAAATGTAGGATTTGAAACAAGCCTGGCTAAAGAATCTAGCTTCTAAATTAAATGGTGGTCTATGGCAACTTCATTTACTATAATACAAGTAACTTTTTATATTATATTACTATAATATAAAACAAAAATAGTGCATCTGTTTCAAGGAAACAATTTATTGACCACATGTGACTTGCTAATTAAGTTGTTTGGTTATTTTACAGTGCTTAAAAATGAGTTTTAAATGCAGTACAATTAGATATTGCTATTTGATGTAATACAATTTTAGCATCAATTTATTGTCTTACTGAAGATTGTTTTATTCATTTATATTAAATGCTTGTGCCTATAAGAAACTGAATTTCTCTATACAACTAAGTAGAATGAAAGTTTGTCTGATAAAGCTCATACAAAATAATCACAAGAGTTTCCCAGATTCCAATTCATATCCTTCTTTGCTCTTATTTTACAAATAATTCTAGCAAATATGTTTCTTTAGATTTCCTAACATATTTACATTAAATTATAAATAATAAGAGAGAGAAAATACAGGGACATTCATAAACAAAGTGATCTCAATTTGTAATTGCTACTAGCCCCATATGTCTACATATGCAATATATGTGTAGCATACACATATGCAATTTCATTAAGTATAAAAAAATTCATATGGGGACCTGGCTGGTTCGCTCAGTGGTAGAGCATCAGCCTGGCTTGTGATGCCTTTGGTTTGATTCCCAGTCAGGGAACATAGGAGAAGCAACCATTTGCTTCTTCACCGCTTCCCCATCCTTACTTTCTCTCTCTCTTTCTCTCTCTCTCTCTCTCTCTCTCTCTCTCTCTCGCTTTCTCTCTCTCTCTCTCTTCCTTTCTCTCAGCCAGATGAAAGCTGAGGATGGCTCTGTGGAGCCTTCACTTCAGGTGCTAAAAATAGTTAGGTTGCGAGCATGACCCTCGATGGGCAGAGCATTGGCCCAAGACAAATGTTGCCAGATGGGTTTCCTGTCAGGCACATGTAGGAGTCTGTCTCTCTATCTCCTTTCCATCCTCTGATTTGAAAAAAAAGAGAAAAAAAAATCATATCAATTGCTATCCAGAAAAGGATGACAATGATCAAAATACAAATAATGACAGAAGAAATTTAATTTTAATTTTTTTTGGAAATGAAAATTTATTTTTTTTCAAACAGCTGTTAGGCAGAGCAAAAATAATATTCATATTTAATGCCTGAAAGGAAGGATTTTCTTGTTTCTTAGTTAAAAATATTCCTAATGTTTGAACCGTTTAGTCCATCTTATTCTCTCTGACAGAACTATTCTCTTGTCAAGATTTTGTGTGGGAACATTGAGTTACAATTATATCCAAAGTAAAAAGAAAGAAGAAAAATGTCTACTTTCCATCAAATCTATCCTCACCTGGCTCGACCTATACAGAACCTATGTTTTTAAATTACTGAACATACTGCATGACACATATTAAAAGCTCAGTAAGAGTGTCTATATTATTATTATTATTATCTTAATCATTATGAACATTGTTGTTGTTAGTGGTAGGCTGTAGGGGAGATCCAAAAAAAAAAAAAAAAAAAGATATAGATAAATCACCTTGTGGATTTATACAGAATGCTACACTTCAAAAAGTCAATTTGATTTATAGCATCTGATATTTAAACTCAATATCCCTCAGCAGAAACTTTATACAAGTGTAAGTCATTTTCAGATCTCCTACTAATTCTTAAATTTATAACTTCATAAATAATTGGCTTTGTCACTGGCATATTGAAGGGAGAAGAAAGGATCATGTACATATAAACCATGTAATGCTTGGCAAGAAGACATGTGTCAAGATAAATCACAGAAAACTTACCAGGGACTGAATCAAAACACTCTGGAAAAGGTATTTCTTATGAGACAAGCAGCTTGACGGAAGTCTGTGTGTTATTTCTGAAAATAACAACAAAAAAAATCTCTTATTTCTTCCAAAATACCTTCCCTTGCCTGAACAGGTGGTGGCTAAGTGGATAGAACATCAGACTGGAACGCAGAGGACCCAGGTTTGAAACCCTTAGGTCGCCAGCTTGAGTGCCAACTCATCTGGCTTGAGCAAGGCTCACCAGTTTAAGCCCAAGGTTGCTGGCTTGAGTAAGGTGTCCCTCGGTCGGCTGTAGCCCCCCTCCCCTGGTCAAGGCACATATGAGAAAGCAATCAATGAATAACTAAGGTGCCTCAACAAAGAATTGATGCTTCTCATCTCTCTCCCTTACTGTGTGTCTGTCCCTATCTATCTGTATTTGGCCCCCTCTTTGTCTCTCGTTCTGTCCCTCTCTTTGTCTCTCTCTGTCTTTCTCTGTCTCTGTCACACACATACACACACACAAAAATCTTTCTTCTGTTAGCAGCAGAGATGATAAGACTAAGGCCTTGGTTATGAGTAAATGTGGGTTACTCAGGCCACAGAGCCCTGCCCACATTGCTGTATAATCTTACAACATTTGCTAAGTCCTAACATGCTTCTAAAAACTTCCTGAGATCTCACAGGCCTGTAGATGGTACATTGTCTTCTAAGACAGTGGTCCCCAACCTTTTTTGGACCACGGACCAGTTTAATGTCAGAAAATATTTTCACAGACCGGCCTTTAGGGTGGGACGGATAAATGTATCACATGACCGAGACAAGCGTCAAGAGTGAGTCTTAGACAGATGTAACAGAGGGAATCTGGTCATTTTTTAAAAAATAAAACATCGTTCATACTTAAATATAAATAAATCAGAAATAATGTAAGTTATTTATTCTTTCTCTGCAGACCGGGACCAAATGGCCCACGGATCAGTACCGGTCTGCGGCCCAAGGGTTGGGGACCACTGTTCTAAGACATTAAAAATTTTTCTGTGCAATGAAGTCAATTAACAATCTTAAATTAAGTTTACATTTAGTTGCAGAAATATATATATATATATATATAAACAATCTGTACATTAAGCACTTTAACTTGCAATATATTTAACAAGTTAGTAATTGAAGCTAATGCAGTCCCTAAAAGATCCACAAGTTTCCTATTTGAAAAGAGTATTTCTTAACATTTTATGTACAATTACTTACCTTGGAAGTTAAAATAAAAAAGAAATTGAACTTAAAGTTGTTAAAAGTATAGACTCTGAAGCAAAACATGTATGCTTCAAAAATCCAAGATTATCTTCTTATTAGATATTACAACTTCTCTGGGACCATTGCCACATCTATGTGCAGGGGATGAGCTTAGACCCGACATCACAGGATTGTTATGAAGATTAAATAAACTAAATTCTGTAAAACACTTAGAACAGTGTCTGGCTCATAGTTAGCTCTGAAGTAGTATTTAGCTAGTTATATCTTCCTTATAAAAATAGTAGCATAGTTAATTAAGTATAATTGGCTCATAATATATAAAAAGTGAGCATAGTTTTAGTGGTAATTGAACAAAGGCCAAAGAATTTAGTTTTTATTTACTAATTTTTTCCTTAAGAAACAAAAACAATTGAGCAATTAATTATCTGCTTTTTTACTTTTTAAATTATTCTTTTTGAGGTCCTAGACCAACACATGTCTTATAGGAAGAGAAAAACTATATTACAAACCCATTTCTTATTTTTCTTAGTACACAGCTTCTTTTGCCAGTATCCTTTGTAATCTTTAGGAGCCATGTGAGTGAGTTCTAGCTAATAAAATGTGAATGGGAATGAAGTGCACCATTTCCAGCCTTGATCTTAAAAATATTGCTCACTTAAAATTCTCCATCCTTTTTCCTCTTTCTATTGGTTTACTGCTGACAAATTCAGATTTCGGATTTAAAATGTTCAAGATGATGGAGATACAAGATGACAGTGACCTTGACCCCAGAATCACCACTTGTAAGATTTATCAAGTTATAGAATTTATATGTCTCCCAGTCACACACATTCACCACCACCAATGATAGATTAAGATTGCTTTATCTTAACTAGATGAAGATATATTACTTGATCCATGTTTCCCAATGATGAAGAGGCCATGAGCCATTTTTTTATGTCATACAGTGTAATAAAAGTTAGTAAGGTTTAATTTTTCTAAAATGACTTATCTTGCCTACTCTGTTATAAACTTCTTGGAAGAAAACAAAACACGACTCAAGTTCTTAAACTGAAGTCAGTTTTTGTAGTTTACCAATTCTTTTTTTTTTTAAGTTTAAAGATTCTTGCTCATCAACATTGAAATAAAAGGTTGATCTGCAGTAATGTGTCAGTGAGTAACATACTTTAATTAAGTAGTTGAGGAGAGTAATAAAGTTGTTAATTTAGTCTACTCACTTTCACACGATCAATTAAAATCACTGAGTGATTTTTTTTCTCTTAATTAAAAAAATGCAGATTATAGAGAAATGGTGTGTTTTAGCCCCTTTTTATTTAAAATCATTACTCATGACAACTATTTTTCAAGTTCTATATCTCTGTACTTATATATAAGTATTTTTAAATAAAATGCTTCAGATATTGCCTTGCAGATCATTAAGGATAATATTAAATTAAACATAAACTGAAAGTGATGAAACCGATGTGGTGAGATAATAGCTTTCACTTTAGGAAACAGCAAAACAGACATGACTGTGCCATTTTATCGAGATCATAATGAAGCACTTGCTTTGATATGTATTTAAAATTTGGTTACATTTTCTAAATTCTAGATTACAGAATAGAAAATAAGAGTGTCCTGTTTGTTTTCTTATGCTCCCTGTCATTTTATTTGATAATATAATAAAAATTAAAATAGAAATAAAAGTTTGTAAAAAAAAAACAGTGTCACTTTATGTAATCACACTCTTAAAATGTATTTTCTACTGATATGAACTACATCACATTAAAATGTATATATTTTAAAAGTAATCAAGTACAGCCCTGGCCGGTTGGCTCAGTGGTAGAGCCAACCACTCCTGCATCGGCCTGGCATACAGAAGTCCCAGGTTTGATTCCCGGCCAGGGCACACAGCAGAAGCGCCCATCTGCTTCTCCACCCCTCCCCCTCTTCTTCCTCTCTGTCTCTCTCTTCCCCTCCCGCAGCCAAGGCTGCATTGGAGCAAAGTTGGCCCAGGCGCTGAGGATGGCTCTATGGCCTCTCCCTCAGGCGCTAGAATGGCTCTGGATGTAACAGAGCAATGCCCCAGATGGGCAGAGTATAGCCCCCTGGTGGGCATGCCGGGTGGATCCCGGTCGAGCACATGCGGGAGTCTGTCTGACTGCCTCCCCATTTCCAACTTCAGAAAAATACAAAAAAAAAAAAAGTAATCAAGTACAAATGGAATTACTAATATCTAAGAGGCATAAATGCCATTTATTAACTTATTTACCCTTAGTTCCTGTTCTATGAAAGTTGACATAATTTTATTCTCTTACATTTCAATTCAAATAGAGAAGTATAAAATATGTAAATAATTATTGACCTGTATAATAATTCTCAATACACATTAAGTTCTTTTGGGGTGATTTTATTTTTATTTAAGAATAAAATATAGCAGTATTAAAATGCTGGCAATGATAAAAATTCAAATAGGGTATCCATCATACACATTTTTAGAAATTACAATCATTGTCTATCCATCATTAATTATCCACGTGTCTATTATATCTACCTATCTTTCTATCTCTTCATATATGTTTTGAGTGAAGCAACAGAGTATTAGAATCTTAATTTTAAGTTACTTGAAGTTTAGTCACATTTTCCCTTTCAAATAATAATGATGTTAATCTTAGATGATGTCATATTCAATAATTTGTATTCTCTTCAATCTATACTAAATTTTTTTGTCAACACAGATTAATCATTATCTAATGGTAAATCTATTTGTAAACAAGTAAAGTGGAAAAAATACTGAAAGGCAGAAACTGTTGGTCAAACCAAAAACAAGAGGTTAATGTAATTATAAAGGAAAATTAATTTTAAAAGCACCTGGGTGCAAGCAGGCTGAGACCTACAAAGGGTGTCAGTCCCTAGGGAGGAGTAGGGAAGGGATTATGGTATATAGAATAATCAAAGGGCCTGGAGTAAAAGTGGCTGACATTGCTGCATCTGCTATTGCAAGACAGTTTCCTCTGCTTGTGGATTGGAGTGGCACCACAGCTTCTCAAAATCTGTTTGTTCTCTGACTCAACCTGTTGCAAGGGGAGGGATTTGGGCCAGGTTACTAAGAAAGTAACCTTCTTCCTCCTTCCTTCAGTCCTTCTTCCTCCTCTGGGCCTGCATTGTTCTCAAAATGTCAATTGAGTAGCCATTTTCTCTATCAAATACAACTAAATAAAATATCTAAACATGTACTTGGTGCTACTATATATTAAGAAATAGAATAGCCCTGGCTGATTAGCTCAGTAGTAGAGCATCTGCCCAGCATATGGATGTCCCAGACTTGGTTCCCAGTCAGGACACACAAGAGAAGCGACCATCTGTTTTTCCACCCCTCCCCCTCTCCCTTTTCTCTCTCTCTCTCTCTCTCTCTCTCTCTCTCTCCTTCTGCAGCAATCAATGGTTCAAATGGAGCAAGTTGGTCCTGGGTACTGAGGATGGCTCCATGGCCTTGCCTTAGGCACTAAAATAGCTCAGTTGCTGAGCAAAGGGGCAACGGCCTCAGATGGGCAAAGCATCGCCCCATAAGAACTTGCCAGGTGGATCCTGGTAGGGAGGCATGTGGTAGTCTGTCTCTCTGCCTCCCTGCTTCATACTTAAGAAAAAATGAAGATATATATATTATAAACAAAATTTTCTGCCACAAGCCATGGCAACTCAGACTGGTGTTTTAGTATTTGAAAATATAAAGTAGACTTTAAGAATTAATTAATAAAACATCAGGTAACAATATTTTATATAAAGCTTTAGTAGGACAACTATATCCTGGCCACTGGGAAGTTAATTATCAGCCTGTTTGTAGTATTTCAGTGCTTCAGAGAGGTAGATAGTAATCTCAATTTTATTAGTTATTTAATCAAATGTTTCAGGGGACATGCAATTTACTCCCCTTTAATATAAAATAGTATCAGTGGAGTCTATGAAAAAATTCAAAAGTCCTCATTATGTTCTAACTTCCTTTTTCTTGTATTCTTCATTTAATTAAAATATATGAACGGATCTTATATTTCTTTCAAAACCATCCAGCTCATCCTTTCTTATTTTTATAAAGCAAGATTTTCTTTTTTTCTTATTATCCCATTACTGAAGAAAATTTTATTATTTTTTTACTCCAACTTAATATTTCATCATTGAGAACACAATTTCTAAAAATATATTATTTTATTTAAATGTGTCACCCTGTTGATTTTTATGCTTAAAGATGTTTAAATGTATGTTTGTTTGTTCATAAGCCACAAACACAATCCATCACCTCTAACCTTTTCAAGAGAGAGAAATATTCATAATTATAGATAACAATTACTAACTTAACGAAAGTGCTCTGTTTTGATGCATAGGTGGTTCTGTAAAATTGTTGCATGTCAGCATGTCATAATGATTCTCCACTGGAATATTTTATAAAAGTTTATAGTCATTATTTGAAAATTACCTATTCCATTATTATATCATTTCTAGACTTATCCTTTTAGACAGCTAAACTGCATTTGCTAATATATGTCACAACACCAAATTTTATTCCATCAATCATCATTTTAATTTGGTAAATAAAAATATTAGTTATTATTGCCTCTTCATGAAAAAAATATTATCTCTGCTTATATATTTTTAATTTATAAAAATTTTTAGTGAAAGAGACAGAGAGAGAGAAAAACATAGGAGAGAGGGAGAGAGAGGCATGAAGGTAGAGAGATGAAACTCATCAATTCTTTGTTGCAGTACCTTAGTTGTTCATTGATCGCTTTCACATATATGCCTTGACCAGGGGGCTCCAGCACAGTGAGTGCCCCTTTGCTCAAGCCATTGACCTTGGGCTCAAGCCAGAGAACTCTGGGCTCAATTCAGATACCATGGGGTCATGTATATGATTCCAGATCAAGCCAGTGACCTTGCACTCAAGCTATTGAGCCCTTGCTTAAGCTGGATAAACCCATACTCAAGCAGCAACCTTGAAGTTTTGAAATTAAGTCCTCTGAATCCCAGTCCGATGCTCTATCCACTGCTCTACTGCCTAGTCAGGCTTATCTATCCTTATAGAGTAAACTATATTAAACTAACATTATTTCACACATATTTTCTGAATACCTACTGTTTGGGGACAAAATGTTAAGCAGTAAGAATGCATTCTGGGAACAATAAGACATGATTCTTTCCCTCAAGGAGAATATAAATTCAGAAATTGGAAAAAAAAAACATATTGGATTGTGTCTAATCTTTTTATAAAATAATATTTTTGGAAATACAGGTTTCCAGGGACACTTAAAGTAAAAGACAGGGATATCCAGACATACTTTTTTCTAGATAATGATGTACTTTTGCTGATGAGAAATTTGGCCCAAGAATAAGGAAACCTAATATCAAACTTTCCTTTATACCAATGTTTACATGTATCTTTCTTAAATAAAAATGATGTTTGAGACCTAAAAGTAATAGCATAGGGAGAATTTCTTTATAAGCTTTGCCAGCACCTTACTTAAGGATAGAGTATCTTTAGCAGCAATAAATTCCATACAAAGTTCAGAGGCATAGAAAAATGTCACATAAAAATGTACCCCCTCTAGATCTGCTATATGATTAAATTTTATGTCTTTATTAGATAAAAGATAATACAATGGAGATGTGTGTTTTCTCTTTCTACAAAATCATACCTCAAAAGAGTTAGATTAAAAGTATAGATCACACACAAACAGATAATAATAGGTAAATCATACAGGATATATTATATATCATATCCACAAATAAATTGTTCTGAGACTTAAATGAAATGAAAAATATCCATATGCAATTGTATTAGCTTTTCTATGGGAACAAAGAATGCTAAAATATCAGTTGCTTACAAGCCATTTATTTCATGATATGTTGTATGTGAGTAGCTATGGATCAGCCAATAGAGCTTTACTCCATGAATTTTTATATTCCAAGATCCAAGATAAGGAACATTCCCTTTTTGAGACACAGTTTTGATTAAACAGAGTGAGAGGGCAGAAGACAATCATTTAGTAGCTCCTAAAGTTATCTGCTAGGACATGGCTTATATTATGTCTTCTAATATCCTATTAGCCAAAACAAATAGCTAAGCTAGAGAAGAATAAAGAGTGGAAGGATACTTTCATGTGAGAATCACTGAAAATCACAGGGTCATAGGCAAGAATGCTCAATGCTCTTACACGGGAAGGAAGAGTAAATAATTGAAAGCAATATTACAATCTAACAGATATGGAGTTAAGAAAGTTTGAATATAGAGAGCCATTGATTTGACCAAGGAAGCTGGGAATGGTTGTCAGTGAGGAATGGAATGTCCAAATTTTTCTTCTAGCAGAGAGAAATCAAGAAGCAACAATCAAAGTTGAGAAAACAGAGGTTATATCATAAAAGCAATCAAGCTATAATAATATTACCCTTTTTTTAAAAAACAAAACAAAACAGTTTTTAAGACTATTTATTTTAGAGAGAAGAAAGATGGAGAGAGCGGAGGGGGTGGAGTAGGAAACATCAACTTCCATATGTGCCTCAACTGGGCAAGCCCAAGGTTTCAAACTGGTGATCTCAGCATTGGAGGGTCAGTGCTTTATCCACTGTGCCACCACAGGTCAGGCAAGACTAATATTACCTAGCCTATTTAAGTTTACAGTATAATTTTGATTAGTATACTAGGGATTCAATTAAACATCTACAATGTTTAATTTACTCTGAATCTACTCTACCCCAAAATTAAAATTTGTAAAACTTTCATTCCTCTACCCACTTTCCAATATACTTTTAATTTACTCAAATTATGTATAGCTTTTAATAAACTATGAAATGTACAGAAGTGTACTGGAGGTGAACAAAGGCAGGGACTCATCTGTGTAATCTCAGGGTTCCCCACAGGGACACCTCTATCTTCTCACCTTTGGGCTGGATGAAGACTAACATAATGATGGGTTGATCTTTTAAAAGTAATAATCTAGTCTCATGTTTTAGATTAATCTATTGTTAAAGAATACTCATTCTAGCCTCTTCTCTATGATGAAACTAATAACCTATATCTGAGGGGCATTTTGTGATTGTCCAGTTGCTCCTGAGACATAGGGGATGAGTCTTTCTAAATTAGGAAATGTTAGCAAGGTCTGCAAATCTAGCTATATCCTCCAGTCAGGTAATCATGACTAAGGCTGATATTTTTACCTCCGGCTATCTCTTCTGTAGATAACGTCTGATTAACAAAACCACAACCTTCAGGGAAAGCAGATTTTCTGAGCCACAGAGAGGTACATTTTATTATTGATTTTAGTGATAACATGTTGTAGTATGCTTTAGTCTTGAATCAGTTTTTTTTTTCACCACTATATGCCAGGCACTTGTAAAATTTCAATATTTTTTCAATACACATAAACAATTAAAAATTTAAATAAAAGAATAAAAAATCAAACAAAGAGTCTCAAAAATCTTTCTTCATCTGTGTTATCAGTGTTCATGGAAAGCATGTCAGGCTAAGGTGTTTTTATTTCACTGTTTGGGGTGATGTAGAGGAAAATGAGGAAATATTGATTATGGATAGAGGTTCTAAAATAATAAGATACCAGCAGTTTAGAATGGTGTTCCTTGAGAAGTTCAGCTAGCTAACGACCACACTAAATGGATTTTTAATTAATTAATTTTTATTAAGTGAAAAGAAGGGAGGAAGACAGTCTTCCACATTCTCCTCAACTGGGATACACCCAGGAAGCCCACTAGGGGGCATGTTCTGCCCATCTGGGACCACTGCTGCATTGCTCAACAACTGAGTTCTTTTCAGCCCTAGAAATGGAAATCATGAAGCCAACCTCAGTGCTGGGGGCCAACTTGCTCTAATCCAGCCATGGCTACAGGAGGGGAAGAGAGAAAGAAGCAAGAGGGGGAGAGATGGAGAAGTAGTTGGGTGCTTCTCTTGTGTACCCTGACCGGGGATGGAACTTAGGACATCCACAAGCCAGGCCGATGCTCTAACGCTGAGCTAGCTGGCCAGGGCACTAAACAAATTTCGGGTTCAAAACAATTTCACTGATGGTCTCACAGATTCAAGGACCACCCTGTGGTTATTTTCCTGGTTCTGAGACCATTATCAGGATAGCTATGTAGACATTTATGTGAAGTTCTTGGGTCTACAGAATAAAAGCCGCCTTCATAAGAAGATCAAATGTAAGCTCTGGAAAATATTCACAACAACCCTCCCCCATCTTTGATTAGCCAATTTAAGTCATAAGTAATACTACATCCTGGTTGGAATTGCAGAAATAATTGACACCCTATTGGGGGCTATTGTCTTTATAATAGTGTATTCAGTTCATCAGGACACCACTGCAAAAACCAGGTTGTCAATAGAGAATGGCATTTAACTTCCGAAAACGTAATCAAGTAGTAATTCCAATCATAGTTTCTGTGTTAATGCAAAGTCTGCACTAGAACAAACTGCCACATCCTTTGAATCTTGATATTTGCCTATTGATTTGATGAATACATTTTGTCCATCTTAGTCAAGGAAGATTATCAAAATAGTTTGCATTCACATGGAAAAGGTAGCAGTTCATTTTCTGTAGATTATCCCAGACCTATGTTAATTCTGTTCTTTATTACAATATACTGCAAAAGGACCTTGATTGTCCTGACATTCTGCAAAGATCTGCAATATTACTATATTGATGTCATTGTGCTTATTGAACTTCAGGTGCAGGGACTTTGGGTGTCCTTTTAAGAGAACTGAATCAAAAAAATCTGTGCACTAAACCTGAAAAAGATTCAGGGATCTGCAAACTAACTTTTAAGAAGTTTGATGATTTTTTTCTATGTCAGAATGCTGCTTCTAAGGTAAGAGCATAACACTGTTTCATGAACCTCTTTAAATTTTGGACATACCATCTACTACACTTTGAAAAATAACTTATTACTCTTAGATATAGCATTTAAAATCATAATTTGATGACCCAAAATATTTGCAGTTTTAATGCTATTCATAGTAAAGAGGGTTACATAGCAGTATGAGATTTTCGCCACAAGCTTCCCTGCCTCTCAACCCATGCTGATCCCAACCATGATTCTAGGTATAGATGTTTGTGAAGTTGAAAACAAGTTTCTTGAACAGCAAGGAACAACTCCCAATTAGAAAAAAATCTCCCCTGGGATACTAAAACAAGTAGTAAAAGTAGGAAATAAATATCAGGTGACCATATAATAGACATTATCGTGAGCTTGAGTTTTTTTCTTTTTTCTTATTCTATTTTATTTATTTTATTTTTAAGGAGTTTTTGAGGCAGCATCAGGAGCAGATGGCTTGCAAAACATGGGTAACAAGGACAATGAGATTATTTAAAATTTATTTATTGATTTTAGAGAGTTGGAAGGAGAAAGACAGACAGACAGAATGACTGACAGAAACATCAATCTGTTTCTATATGTTCCCTGACTGGAGATTAAACTAGCAACCTCTACATATTGGAACAATGCTCTAATTTGGCCAGGGCAAGCTTGATTTTTTAAATCAGTCTATGTCAAAACTTTACTAAATAATAGAAATGGCATATACAAGGTTTTGCCTGAGTATGTCCAAAAGGCTCTGTAAATATGTATAAACAGGTGGTTCTGATATCGCACCATCTACTGCTATCACACTAACACCTTTTACTCAGCCCAAATTCATAACCTGATGGAGAACTTTTTTATGATGTGCTGGTAGAAGAAAAGAAGAAAGGATGCAGTTCATGGATGATTTACCTTAATGTAATTCTGTGAGTCAAAAATATACTGCTTTCCAAAATTAGGGAGTATTTCAAAATGAATATGAAGTGAAAAAAATAAGTATTTGAGTATTTTTTTTAATTATACAAGAACATCAGAAAAGCAAATGACAAGTCAAAAAAAGTTGTTCAATTATGCAAAGGAGATTCAAAACCAACTCTTATTTCATTCGTGAAAGTGCACTGTACAAAAGGCTGAAAGTACTGTAGTATCTGCAAGTACCCTGATCCCCAAATTTTTGTGAGCAGTGTTGCCTATCTACAGTGCACTTCGAGGCTGAATTAAAATAAGAGTGGTAAATGAGTAGAGCTGCACCTAATGTGCCCAGAAGTTTCTCAGCATGTTTAAGCCCATTTACCTAAAGCGGTATTCTTAGTAGTTTTTTCTCTCTTATTCTGACTTTCCTCACTCCTTCACAATAATTTTAGTAGTACTGGTTGTTGGGCAAATGAGTTTATAACAAGTTTGCTTGCTTATATTTTGCCTAAATTGGTGCATTAGCATGGGGCAGTGCCATGTGTATGTATGTAGCCTGTGGAAGGCTACAGGTGCTTGCCCTCAGGGTGGCAGATTGCAATTTGTGGATTGCCTTCCTGCTTAGAAGGGGTCATTGTTTACTATTGTTTGCTGGAAAAGGGGTTTTGTCTCCCAGACTGTCTAGCTGGGAGAGTCCAGAGTGAGTGAGAGAGTGCAGAGGGGCTTGGGAGCCCTGCTCAGGCTGGTGGGGGCCTGTGAGTCCAGGAAACTCCAGAGACTGAGTCAGGGTTTTGGGAGCCCTGAGTGAGAGGGAAGCAGTCTTTCCGGCCTGTTTGCTCATCCACCATCACAAGACTTTAATAAAGGGAATGGCCCACCACTTTCTGGCTCCACTGTTCCTTTACTATCTGCCCAAATCCAGTGTGAACCTGCTTGACCACGGTGGTGGCCCCTGGTCTTCTACTAGTATTAGCTATTTTTTAATCACAGAGGACCTTTAAAGAAAATATACCAAAATATCCACTTATTTTATTTGACTGCTTTATATACTTTCCTATATTTTATATACAGTACTTAAAACCCTTATTACTAACATAATCAGAAAAAAAAAAAGTCATTGAAAAACTTACATATTTAAAAATTTCTACCTTAACATTTGTTTAGTGATTCTGAGAGTGTTCATGGTTCTGGAGTTACAAGCTGCCATGAAAAAAATGCACTGACAGTATATAATTGCCGTATAAATAATTGTAATGGCCCTGGAGAAATTCACACAGAAGACTGGGGTCAGGATTGTAGATGATCTAGGCCAAGACTGAAGTCATTAAGACAATAATAAATAGATATGGGTGAAAATAATACAAAAAGTTTGATGTAGTTTTTAAAATATGACTATGAGGGAATGTTGCAAGGGTATAGTTTATAACAATACAAATGAAATGTTATTTTAGAAACAATGGACTGCCCTCATCATTATGTATTATGACATTTAACCCGGACATCAGACCTTTATTCTGTTTAATGATGCAATTACTAGGTATAATACTGAGTGTATTGAATATCAAGCACAAAATGTTGTATAAGTGACTTGAGAATAATCGTGTACATGCATTTGGCTAATAAGCTTTACTCCTCAACTCTGCCCTTATAGGGCAGATCTGTCAAATCTGATGTGGCCAATTCAAGAATTAAGGTTTGGAGTGGGAGCCAATTTAAAAAAACCATCCAAGTTAAACAAGAGGAATCAAGGGAGAATAACAAAGCTGAGTAACTTAATGACTGAATCTCATCACACAACATGTTGCTGGCCTAAGACCGCTTTAAAACATCAAGGACTATGTCTCGACATACAATTTTAACTTATCTTAAAAACTCTACCTCAATCACACACTATTAAGCATTCTGAACCAAATTAAATATATATATATATATATATATATATATATATATATATATATATATATATTACATCTATTCTCACAAGTGTAAGTGTATACTTGTAGAGACATTGAGCTGTTCTCATTTTGAGAATGTTTTACAATAACTTTATAGGTTAAAATAGTTTTATTTTCAAGAGAGTTCTTACGATGAGTTAGAGATACCAATAGCTACCTGCCTCACCAAGATCCTATACTAGGACAATCATGGTTAGAAAATCATATGTACCAACCTGGAGAGGCCTGAAATACAGTATACTAAATATAATCAACACTATTCTTATTGCACTATTCTTATTGCATTCTTATTGATTAAGTTGATTTCCAAGATTACTTGGCTTGAGGAAGAGCCATCCTGTTAGGAAATGAACAAAAAGTTCATTTTTTTTAATGATCTATATGGCTATAATCAGTGTATTGTGCTTTCAAAAAAAAAAAGAATTAAGAATCAAATTAATTTGATCTTTTTATTTACAGACTTTAACTGGTACAGAGTTTATAAACTAAGATGTCTTTAAATCTAACAGTCTTGTCACAGGTTTTACTTTCTCAAAAACAGTTTTCTTGAAAGGTTTTCATTTTGTTTTTACAGAATGACTATAGTAAAAAAATTATCTTGCATTGAATGAACTTACTTTCAATCCATAATGTGAATAAATACATATATTTAATCTTTCAAGTTCTGCCTATAACCCTAGTGATCATTTTTCACAGTCTAGATAAATTTGTGAACAAAAGATTTAATCTAACCCCTATCTTCTTTATGGAGAGCTTTTTCTTTTCTTATTTCCCTTAAAGAAGACAAGTTCTTTATAGTCATCATCTCTTATATTCCAAAATTTGAAAAAGAGTTAAACTAATATATTTAATTAAAAAGATGTCCAACTTTATTTAGATGACATTTAATAATTTACTGACTAAGTAATTAATTGCAAATATCAATGTTATTTGACTAGACTTTCTCTTCATAATTTAGCTGTTAGAAAAAAAAAACTTTAAATGTCAAGAAAAAATTATTTAAAATCTCAATAATTTACATGATTTTTTTTTAAGATGACATTTTGTTGAAATGAATGTTTTCTGCACGGAAGGACAAATAAACATACTCCTGTAGATAATTTGCCCTTTTCTAAAAGCCAGATTGCTTATGATGAAAATGAGAATTCAAAATTTTTTTTCTCATAAATCACGAATGAGAAATATAATTCACATTTAGGTTTAAAATAAGTACAAGTACTTCACAACCTTTCCCCTCAAAAAGTACAGTCTGTTTCTCTGCCTTTGTGATTTGCTTTGAGTAGTGTAAGTGCTATTGATTCATTTTGAAGCAAGGCTCCAGAAGGCCTCAGAATTTCCTCCCCTCCCCTGCTGGATCCATGCCACTGCCCCATAGCAATCTGAATATTTTGTAGGGAAGACACATGGATGAGAATTGATATAGTCTGGCCACCAGAAGTGAACTCTGCAGCTGCTTTAACCACCACCAGACTGCAGCTGTGTAAGTGACTTCAGGGGAAAGTACCAGAAGCACCATGTGGCTGAGCTCAGTTGGAACTGCAGAAATTTAAGCATATTCATAGTGCTTATTTTAAGCTCAGAAGAACTGAGAGTAAATACATCAAAATAATTTCAAATGGTATAAAATATTAATAATAATATTGATATATGATTTTTATTATTAAAATTAAAAAAAATTTCTCTCTCTTTACTATCCTCTCTTCCTCTCTTTCTAGTTTTCATACACCCTGGTATGTGGACATAAACCAATTTCAGTAGCTAAAATTACAAGGTGAACAATTAGCATATACTTATATATTCTTTTTATATTCTGAAATTACAGGTGAAAAGTCACAAATTGACTACACTGAAATATCAACATGCTCTAGACTAGCCTTACCATTTATATTTCTAACTTAAGATACCCTGAAAAGTACTGCAAGCTTTCCAATTTACTTTTGAGTAAAGCCTTTTTGCACAGAAAGCCACATTTAAAAATCCAATGAGCTAAACAAGATGGCAATGGAGTAGATAGACATACCAACTTCCACCTCCCAGAACCAAAGTGGATTACAAATTAATTTTAAGAACCATAATCTGGAAAAAACAATTTTGGACTAAACTAATAGGACTCTTCTACCAAGGAACACTGAAGAACCCACACTGAGATTGGTAGGAAAAGCGGAAACATGGAGAGGGCTGCCCAGCTCCCTGGAGCAAATGGCAGCCAGGAGAGACATGCATGGCAGGAAGTGAGTTTAGCAGAGAGGGAAGGGTCCTGAATCCCAGGAACAAAGCCCCAGCCTGCAGTCCCAGAGCCTGGAAGAGGTGTATGGACAGTATTTAGCTGGAAACAAGTCAGGATACTGTTTGTGAGAAAGAGACTGATTTCTTAGACCCAGGATTCTTCTTAAAGGGACTGCACAGAAAAACTCTCTCACATCCACTCACCCCGGGGCTCCAGGAGATGGAGAGAGAGGAGAGGACCAGAGCAGCGGGAAGAGAGTGTAATCTAGGAGGCATAGGGAGAAACACTTTGAGAGACAGACACCCTAAACCCTGGGATGAGTCACTCCCCAAAACTGAAGTGAATATTTCCCCTGGAAACAGCAATAACAGCAAAGGGAAGCAGGACACCAGCCAAACAAGCTCTCACATGGTACTTAGAGCAGAGCCACTTAGAAGGAGGGAGTTTTCAGGACTACAGTAGTGAGTCAGAGGATCTGAGCTGCAGCACTCCCACCCACATGGCTGAAGGCTCGCCAGAGGGCGGGGGACGGCAGGATTCAGAAGCGCGGTTCTTCCGGCAAGGGCAGAAGCCAGCTGGCCAGAACTGAGGCCCAGGTGTGAGCTCGGTCTTGCCTGGCTGAAGAGGAGGGGACGTGTGAAAGTGGTCAAGCCCAGCTCTGGGCCGCTTGCAATCCAGCCTGTGGGGGAAGGGCAGGAGCCCCAGAAGGGGCAGAGACCCGCCCCTCAGCAAGGGCACAGGTGCACAGCCTCGCCACACCTGCAGAACCAAGGCTTGTGGCCTGAAACAGGAGCTGGCTCCTTCCGTGGGGGTGAAGCAAAAGCCCGGAACAGGCGAAGTCCCGTGACTGAGCATGGGCATGTAGCCCCACCCAGCCTGTGGAGCCAAGGCTTGCAGCCTTTGATTGATTTAAAAGGTGAGATCAACAGCAATACTATAATAGTAGGGGATTTCAATACCCCACCAACATCACTAGATAGATCCTCAAGAAAGAAAATTAACGAAGAAACAGCAGACTTATTGGACATACTAGATCAACTTGATTTAATAGACATCTTCAGAACCGTTCACCCTAAAGCAGCAGAATATACATTCTTTTCAAATGCTCATGGTACATTCTCTAGGACAGACCACATGTTAGGGCACAAGGGCAGTCTCAACAAATTTAAAAAGATTGAAATCATATCGAGCACTTTCTCTGATCACAATGGCATGAAACTAGAAATCAACTACAACAGAAAACCTGAAAATACTCAAACACTTGGAAACTAAATAGCATGTTATTAAGGAATGAATGGGTTAACAATAAGATCAAAGGAGAAATAAAAAATTCCTAGAAATGAATAATAATGAGCATACATAAATTTAAATGTATGGGACACAGAAAAAGCAGTTCTGAGAGGGATGTTCATAGCATTACAGGCATACCTTAAGAAGCTAGAAAAAGCTCAAATAAACAACTTGACCCTGCATTTAAAAGAACTAGAAAAAGAACAGCAAGTAAAGCCCAGAGATAATAGAAGGAAGGAAATAATAAGATCAGAACTTAAATAAATGATATAGAGGCTAAAGAAACAATACAGAGGATCAATGAAACCAAGAGCCAGTTCTTTTAAAAGGTACACAAGATTGATTAACCTTTATCTAGACTCACCAAGAAAAAAAGAGAGAGGACTCAAATAAATAAAATTAGAGCCCTGGCCGGTTGGCTCAGTGGTAAAACGTCGGCCTGGCGTGCAGAAGTCCCGGGTTCGATTCCCGGCCAGGGCACACAGGAGAAGCGCCCATTTGCTTCTCCACCCCTCCCCGTCTCCTTCCTCTCTGTCTCTCTCTTCCCCTCCTGCAGCCGAGGCTCCATTGGAGCAAAGATGGCCCGGGCGCTGGGGATGGCTCCTTGGCCTCTGCCCCAGGTGCTAGAGGCGACAGAGCGACGCCCCGGAGGGGCAGAGCATCGCCCCTGGTGGGCATGCCGGGTGAATCCTGGTCGGGTGCATGCGGGAGTCTGTCTGACTGTCTCTCCCTGTTTCCAGCTTCAGAAAAATACAAAAAAAAAAAATTAGAAATGAGAGTAGAGAAATAACAACTGACACAACAGAAATACAAAATATTGTGAAAAAATACTATGAAAAACTGAATGCGAAAAAACTAGACGACCTAGATGAAATGGACAAATTCCTTGAAATATATAATCTTCCAAAAATTAATCTGGAAGAATCAGAAAACCTAAACAGACCGATTACAACAAATGAGAGGGAAACAGTTATCAAAAAACTCCCAACAAAGAAAAGTCCTGGGCCTGATGGCTTCACAAGTGAATTTTATCAAATATTCAAAGAAGAAATAACTTCAATTCTTCTTAAGGTATTTCAAAAAATTCAAGAGGAAGGAAGACTTCCAAGCTCCTTTTCTGAGGCGAGCATAATTCTGATTCCAAAGCCAGGCAAAGACAACACAAAGAAAGAAAATGATAGGCCAATATCCCTGATGAATTTAGATGCTAAAATCCTCAACAAAATATTAGCAAACTGGATACAGCAACATATGCAAATCATACACCATGATCAAGTTGGATTTATTCTGGGGAGGCAAGGCTGGTTCAATATTCTCAAATCAATTAATGTGATTTATCACATAAACAAAAGGAAGGAGAAAAACCACATGATAATTTCAATAGATGCAGAAAAAGCATTTGATAAAATCCAACACCCATTCATGATCAAAACTCTCAGCAAAGTGGAAATACAGGGAACATACCTCAACATGATAAAGGCCATTTATGACAAACCGACAGCCAACAGCGTATTCAATGGGCAAAAATTAAAAGCTATCCCCTTAAGATCAGGAACAAGGCAGGGGTGCCCCCTTTCACCACTCTTATTCAACATAGTTCTGGAAGTCCTAGCCACAGCAATCAGACAAGAAAAAAAAAGGCATTTAAATCAGAAAAGAAGAAGTTAAAGTATCATTATTTGCAGAGAATATGATATTGTATATAGAATACCCTAAAGTCTCAGTCAAAAAACTACTAGATCTGATAAATGAATTCAGCAAGGTGGCAGGATATAAAATTAATACTCAGAAATCAGAGGCATTTTTTATACACTAACAATGAACTGTCAGAAAGAGAAATTAAGGAAGCAATCTCCTTCACCTTTGCAACAAAAAGAATAAAATAGCTTGTAATAAATTTAACCAGGGAGATTAAAGACTTGTCTCAGAAAATTATAAAACATTGATAAAAGAAATCAGGGAAGATAAAAACAAGTGGAAGCATAAACCGTGCTCATGGTTAGGAAGAATAAATATCATTAAAATATCTATATTACCCAAAGCAATTTGTAAATTTAATGGAATACCAATTAAAATACCAATGACTTACTTCAAAGACAGAACACATATTACAAAACTTTATATGGAACCAAAAGAGAACATGAATAGCCTCCGCAATTTTATAAAGGAAGAATAAAGTGGGAGATATCACACTTCTGGATATCAAGTTATACCATAAGGCCACTGTACTCAAAACAGCCTTGTACTGGCATAAGAACAGGCATATAGATCATTGGAACAGAAAAGAGAACCCAGATATAAACCCACACCTTTATGGACAACTGATATTTGAGAAAGGAGGTAAAAGCATACAATGGAGTAAAAAGACAGCCTCTTCAACAAATGGTGTTGGGAAAATTGGACAGCAACCTGCAAAAGAAAATGAAACTAGACCACCAACTTACACCATTCACAAAAATAAAGTCAAAAGGGATAAAAGACTTAAATATAAGCCGTAAAACCATAAATATCTTAGAAGAAAACATAGGCAGTAAGCTCTCCGACATCTCTCACAGCAATATATTTTCCGGTTTATCTCCACGGGCAAGTAAAATAAAAGACAGGATAAACAAATGGGATTATATTAAACTAAAAAGCTTTTGCGCAGCTAAAGACAATAAGAACAGAATAAAAATACAAACTACACAATGAGAGAACATATTTGACAATACGTCTGATAAGGGGTTAGTAACCAAAATTTATAAAGAACTTGTAAAACTCAATACCAGGAAGACAAACAATCCAATAAAAAAATGGGTGAAAGAGGCCCTGGCCGGTTGGCTCAGTGGTAGAGCGTCGGCCTGGTGTGCAAGGGGTTCCGGGTTCGATTCCCGGCCAGGGCACACAGGAGAAGCGCTCATCTGCTTCTCCACCCCTCCCCCTCTCCTTCCTCTCTGTCTCTCTCTTCCCCTCCCGCAGCAAGGCTCCATTGGAGCAAAGATGGCCCGGGCGCTGGGGATGGCTCCTTGGCCTCTGCCCCAGGCGCTGGAGTGGCTCTGGTCGCGGCAGAGCGACGCCCAGGAGGGGCAGAGCATCGCCCCTGGTGGGCAGAGCATCGCCCCCTGGTGGGCGTGCTGGGTGGATCCCGGTTGGGCGCATGCGGGAGTCTGTCTGACTGTCTCTCCCCGTTTCCAGCTTCAGAAAAATACAAAAAAAAAAAAAAAAAATGGGTGAAAGAAATGAATAGACACTTCTCCAAAGAGGACATACAGATGACCAATAGGCATATGAAAAAATGCTCAACATCACTAATCATTAGATAAATGCTAATTAAAACCACAATGAGATATCACCTCACACCAATCAGAATGGCACTCATCAACAAAACAACACAGAATAAGTGCTGGCGAGGATGTGGAGAAAAGGGAACCCTCCTGCACTGCTGGTGGGAACGCAGACTGGTGCAGCCACTGTGGAAAACAGTATGGAGATTCCTCAAAAACTTAAAAATCAAACTGCCTTTTGACCCAGCTATCTCACTTTTAGGAATATACCCTAAGAACTCCAAAGCACTGTTTCAAAAGAAGAAATGCACCCCCATGTTTATGACAACATTGTTCACAATAGCAAAGATCTGGAAACAGCACAAGTGTCTGTCAGTGGACGAGTGGACTAAAAAGCTTTGGTACATATATACTACGAAATACTACTCAGCCATAAGAAATGATGACATCAGATCATTTACAACAACATGGTTGAATTTTGATAACATTATACGGAGCGAAATAAATAAATCAGAAAAAACTAAGAACTATATTATTCTATACATAGGTGGAACATAAAAATGAGACTCAGAGACATGGACAAGATTGTGGTGGTTAAGGGGTGGGGGGAGGAGAAGGAAGGGGTTGGGGAGGGGAGGGGCACAAAGAAAACCAGTTAGAAGGTGACAGAAGACAATTTGACTTTGGGTAATGGGAAGGCAGCATAATCAAATGTCAAAATAACCTGGAGATGTTTTCTCAGAATATACATATTCTGATTTATCAATGTCTCTCCATTAAAATTAATTAAAAAAATTAAATTAAAAAAATAAAAATAAATATACTTTTAAAGTTTAAAAAAAAAGCCAGTGATATCTGAGTCACTAATGCTTCAACTGATGGCATCTACAAGTATATTAATGTAGTGCAAAATACTCAAAATAATTTAATCAAAAATGTTGAAAATAATAATTTCAACTATATATACAAGAACAAACTAAAATGAGGCATTGCATGTGAAAATTAAAACTCTTTTCACAATTTAGCCAGGGGATAACCTCTAATTATATTGATTAAAAAATTTATTTCTCCATTTAGTTTTCCATTCTAAAAACTAAGTGCAAACAATACCCTTTCCCAAGCATGAAAAAATAACACATTGAATACATTTTAAGTTAGTTTAAATTAATTTTTATATTTAAAATATAAGTGTAGGAAATTAAACTAAAATTTGTATTGGAAAGTTAAAGTATTTTCAAATTTATGTGATTTGATACACTTAAGTTTTAAAACTAATTATAAAATATTGGGATCTATCTCTTAACTATGCATTAACCTATTAGCTTATGATATAGGAACTCAAATTAGAAATAAGATAAAAACAGTGTCTCTCTGAGTTATATTAGATTGAATAAATCCAAGTGAAAACTATCATACCCATTTCTTCCTGTATACAGATTTTGCATGCTTTCTAGCTTTACTCTGAAAAAAACAACAACACTAGAGAACAAAATAATAAAAAGCTAAAATATTTATTTCTACTTTTCATTATGTGCCAATTTGCAGAAAACAGTTCTGGAGAACACTTACAATTTCAGACTTCTTACTCAGTATTTGCTGAAGTAGATTACCAAATTTTCTTATAACCCTTATAATTTTTATAAGAATTAACATACTCAGTCATTGTTAGACAATTTGAATAAAACCATATATGATCCGAAAGCTTTCTATGATCATATATATATTTATAATTGTTCATAGTTAAGCTTTGTATCAGTTTCTTTTATTTCATTATAAGCTTTTTCTAATTAATTTGTTCATTTACAGTTGAAGGAAAAGATTTGAAGTGACATTTACATATTTGAGGAAATAGAGTGTTACAGTTAACAACCAACCTTATAATTTTAAAATCTAAATATGATTCTTAAATATTTTATAATTATATCCCATGTGGATACTAGTGCTTTTTTTCTTTAGGCATTAATCATAAAACCCTAGTGAGCAATCATTTTTTAAAGGAATACCATCATTAAATTTGAAACACTTTGTGACTAGAGAGAAATATAAAAAATATCTACACAGGACTGAACATTCTTTCACCTCAGGATCTATTAGAATTTAATGATGGCTGATCCATCTACGGTGGTTAAAGTGCTTCATTTTCAGGAAGCATGGTAAAATCAAAATGACACATAAACGAGAAAAAAAATATCTCATATTGTCTCACTTTTTTTTTTGGTAAATTCATTCATGCAGCAAACTTTTACTCACTGTTCTTGATTAGGTTCTAGAGTAAAGAGATGAATGTAAGAAATACTAGGTAGAAAAGGGTGAGGTATTTTACAATATTGTGGTGCCCTCATTTATTTCCTGTCTATCTGTAGGCTCTTGAAAAATAATTATGGCAAAATGTGCTGTGGACAATAGAATTATAATTACTCAGTTAAGAGTAAGGGTGGGGGTTACCTTACTTCAATGTTAGAAAATAAAGAATCAGGAATTGAATAAAGAATGTACTCTACAGAAAGCAAAGGCACCATAGATGCTTAAAATTAATAGCATAATCCATAAATAATCATTCCCTGAAGGTGATAATAGATAAAATATGTGAATGTACATAAGAAGCATTTGGAAATGAGAAAGCTGGGAAAAAATTAGTAAAATGTCAAATTATTGCATCTTAAAATGTTGAGGGTTTAGAGAAAGAAATACACATTACGTCTAAGGCATGGGAACAAAAAAGAAGTAAGTCCATGAAGATCTGTCCCCAAAACTGGCCTTTGAGATGCTTTTTGTGAGAATAATTTCTTAAAAAATGAACCTAAGAAATATAGTATTTGACTTTTATGTAATAAAAACTGGAGTCACCCAGATGAGATTTACATAAATTAAAAAAATTATAAATTCATTCTATCTAAACAATAAATGAGTTATGCTACATTTTTAAACAGTTCTCAAGATGATACAGTGTATCTATTCTGTTCATTCCTGGCCTGGGCTCTCACATACACTGCTGCAGAGGCCACTTTTCACTATTCTCTTCAACCTTCATGCTTTGGTATATTCTTACTTACTTATGCAGGCTTCTCTGACTGCCTTCGCTAAGCAGTGCCCAATGCCTGTCTCCTCTCATTATCCATGTATTCTCTATCATTAATAATTATGTTTACTTCACAATATTTGATAATTAACAATTATTCTAATGTTTTATTGCCATTTATATTAGATTATTAGCTCTGCCATATCAAGAAGATGGTAAAAAAAGTAAAAATTACAATTACTCTGTCTACTCTCATTCATAATGTATGCTATGTTCTAAATGCATGATACCTCAGATTTAAAAATAATAACTTGGCCCTGGCTGGTTGGCTAAGCGGTAGAGCGTCGGCCTGGCGTGCGGTGGACCTGGGTTCGATTCCCGGCCAGGGTACATGGGAGAAGTGCCCATTTGCTTCTCTACCCCCCCCTCCTTCCTTTCTGTCTCTCTCTTCCCCTCCCGCAGCCAAGGCTCCATTGGAGCAAAGATGGCCCCGGCGCTGGGGATGGCTCCTTGTCCTCTGCCCCAGGCACTAGAGTGGCTCAGGTCGCGGCAGAGCGACGCCCAGGAGGGGCAGAGCATTGCCCCCTGGTGGGCAGAGTGTCGCCCCTGGTGGGCCTGCTAGGTGGATCCCGGTCGGGCGCATGCGGAGTCTGTCTGACTGTCTCTCCCCATTTCCAGCTTCAGAAAAATACAAAAAAAAAAAAAAAAGATAAAACTAATAACTTGAAATGAAATAATTCTCTTTCTTGATTTCCTGGCACAACCTCTGACGTACAATAGCTTTTCAATAGTATTAATTGAATAAAATATTTCAAATTATTCTAGGTAGCCATCTACTTAATTGAAAAGTTTGTAGGTCAGCAAATTCACAAATCTACATTTTTTTTTGATCAAACTGGATTATCCATGGTCTTGTCCTTGTGAAAATCTTTTCTTTCCATTAACTCTAAGGTCAGATACTTTTAATATTCTTTATTTACAGCAAATGAGGCAATAGTTGCTTTGTGAGAGTAAAGTCATGGTGGGTTTTTTCTCTCATTTCCAATGTGGGGATTGTATATGTGAAGAGTTCTAGTAGATGGCAGATTAGAAAAAGTTTTTTTTATATATATAATAAAATTTGGAATCAATAAAGGAAGTTTAAAGTAAATGCTTCAAGGTTTTATACACACACACACACACATAAAATAATTGTTGGTGGCATGGGGATAAAGTGCAAGTATAATAAAAACATCAGGATATAGGCTAGGTTCTAATATGAAGATATTGTGAAATAAACTAAAACTATTTAATTGTGCATTTGGAGGGCTGAACTGAAATTCTTTTGAAAGTAAATAAGATTATATATAAATAATAAACCTGGAGAACTTTTTTGTTGCATGGGATCTCCATTATTATTTATTCTAAATCCAGGAGTTTTCCACCGAGGACGCTCTACCGCTTAGCCAACCAGCCAGGGCCAAGTTATTATTTTTAAATCTGAGGTATCATGCATTTAGAACATAGCATACATTATGAATGAGAGTAGACAGAGTAATTGTAATTTTTACTTTTTTTAAAGACACCGAGGTTCAGACTATAAACTATTTGCCCATGTCAAAAGCTATTTAAAATTGCTATGACATTAATCCAGACATCTAAAGACCAAGTTTTAGAAATATTGTGGTATCCAAAGCACAGAAAAATTTTGTGAGGATTTTTCTGCAAAGAAAGCTAATAGTAACATGTAACACCCAGTCCAATAAAAATACAATCAGCCCCTTGGTTTGTGCAGCTATTTCCTTTCTTAGACATAAAAAAAAAAAAATTCTTTTAAAGCTGTGGCCAAGACCCCTTAACTTAATAGCATATATGAATTTATGTTCAGGTAAAGTATTAAAACTCCAAGAATCACATTGAAGAATAGAAAAATAACCTGAATCTCATGAAAAATCCTATTAAACACACTCAGTTACATGCAGCTCTTTTTCAAGGTGGATCAGCTCAATAAAAATTATGACCTTCTTCAGTGCCTTATTTTATTTTCTAGAACTAGAAATATTGCCAGTGCCTAAGGTGAAAGTCAGAGCAAACATCCATTATCACTCCAGAGACTTGGCACTTTCCACATTAGGCTCCATAGTATCTGACTGAGTGACCTTGTTTGGTGAGAAGACACAGATGGAGTCTGTCAGTAAATCTTGTTAATGTAACAAGTATTCCTACTGTTAGATGCATGTTGCTCCTGATATTGGCATTTCTTCTCTTAGTGAACAACTAGTCCCTTTCCAACATGGGCCTCCTCTCATGCCATCGGCTTTTTCAGCATTAGCTCATTCTGAGGATTATCTAAAAGAATGTCTCTTGCTGTGAAAGAGAGATGCTGTATCTTTCTGAGGAATAACTCTGTTGGCTTTTGAAAAATGTGAACATGACATTAAATATGGCAACCAAGTAGACTATCTTTATGCTAGAAAGTCCTTGAGGTAAAAAATAACAGTTATTATCACGTAACCACTGCTGTGATTTGTCATTTCTCCCTATCTTGTTTTGCAATGTAAAAGATAGAGCTTGAAGAAAGAAGATATTCTCAATTTGGGAGAAAAAATTGGATATACTTCGGTGCATATGATCATAAGGAAGCAGTTTAGTGGCAGTTTATCACAAACTTTGGATAAGGCATCTACGGTAATTACTAATAATGTCAATACATTTATAGATAAACATTGGTTAATAATTTCTGAAAATAACAACCATCTCAGTCCACTCAGACTACTATAACAAAATCCCACAGACTGAGTAGTTTATAAACAAAGGAGATTTATTTCTCACAGTTTGGGAGGTTGAAAGTTTGAGATCAGGATGATTATGATAAGGTGAGGGCCCACTCATAGGTTGTAGACCTTTTTCTGTGTTGACACAGGGTGGCAGGTGCCAGGAACATCTCTATTACCTTTCAAGAGGGTTCCATCCTCAAGATTTAAATGCTTCCCAAAGGCCGTACCTACTAATAGAATGGCTTTTGGGGATTAGGATTTTTACATAAAAATTTGAGGGGAAGGCACAAGCTTTAGGACAACAGCAATAACCATTCAAGTCTAGTGAGAAGAGCAAATGAGAAAGTTTGAGATAAATTTAGTTATAAATTATAAAAAGCATATTTATATGTACTTATAAATATATAAAAACAAAAACAATTACAAATGTACAGTCAAAAGCATAGTTCAAATCTTTGAACTATGTAAATATTTTACTTAATATAAAATAGCTACTTATTGTGTAAATATTTTAATTAAAATGATATTTTGAAACTGAAAATCAGAAGACATCTGTAAAACATAGTACTATAATATCTTTACAAATATTACTAATAAATCATGCACAAATTCTAAATTTAAACTTTTATTGAGGATTATTTATATTTTTGTTTAAGATAGTTTAATAACTTAAGAAAATAAATGTTTCCAGAACATTTCATTAAGTGTCTAGCCCCCCTGTGCTGAATGAAATGCACTGCACTAAAAATAAGCATGGTGGGCTGTCTGGGGCTATTTCTTTTTTTTTCTTTTTTTTTTTTTTTTTTTGTATTTCTCTGAAACTGGAAACGGGGAGAGACACTCAGACAGACTCCCACATGTGCCCAACCGGGATCCACCCGGCACACCCACCAGGGGGCAACGCTCTGCCCACCAGGGGACGATCGATGCTCTGCCCACCAGGGGACGATCGATGCTCTGCCCCTCCGGGGCGTCGCTCTGTCGCGAACAGAGCCACTCTAGTGCCTGGGGCAGAGGCCAAGGAGCCATCCCCAGCGCCCGGGCCATCTTTGCTCCAATGGAGCCTCAGCTGCGGGAGGGGAAGAGAGAGACAGAGAGGAAGGAGAGGGGGAGGGGTGGAGAAGCAGATGGGCGCTTCTCCTGTGTGCCCTGGCTGGGAATCGAACCCGGGACTTCTGCATGCCAGGCCGACGCTCTACCACTGAGCCAACCGGCCAGGGCCTCTATTTCTTTTTAACCACAACAATTCCCCGCACACCAAGGGCTCTCATTTTTTTCCATGGACTCCTATTATTACAATATTTCACCTCATATACAAACCCATTATTCTTATTATTTCTGTCTGATTTCTGTCCTTTTTCTTTCTCCCTCATAAGAAATGAAGTAGAAAAATCCACACCAAATGTACAATAAAAGTTTCCTAAACAAAAATTGTACTGTGGACGGAAATCAAATACCTCACATTTATTTGTAATAATGTTTTGATTTTTAAAAATATTCTCATGCTAAAATTATTTATGGTTAACATTTTTACTGCAAAGTGGCAACTTACAGGTAACATTTAAATATTGTTGTAGTCCTTTTATTTTTAAAAACTTTTCAAAATAATACCGATGACCTTTTTACAAGAGCAGCAGAGTATAGTAGAATAATGTGACCAAAGATTATGGTAACTCAGGATGCAAAGGCATCTAAATTAATGAGCTATTGAAGACTGAAATGCAGACTACAGAGCAGAATTGCATCAACTCTGAAAAAATTACCTGACACTATCAAGATTAAAAAAAAAAGAAAAAGAAGAAAGGAAGAAAGGAAAAAAGGAAGGAAGGGAGAGAGGGAGGGAGAGAGAGAAAGAGAAAGAGATAGAGAGAGAGAGCGAAAGAGAAGAAAGAAAGAAAGAAAGAAAGAAAGAAAGAAAGAAAGAAAGAAAGAAAGAAAGAAAGAAAGAAAGAAGAAAGAAAGAAAAAAATAAAAGCATTGTTCACTTAGAGGAGACAGTTTTAAATGTCAGATTGTCAGATTGGGAAGATTTTTTAAATATCTGTGAATTTATATTCGTCCCCTTTGTCTAGGTATCATAACATATTCCTCTTAGGTTGTTATAAGGACTACCTTAAAATTGGCCTTATTTTCTTTAATACTTTAAAAAGTGTATGTAAAGCTAACCACCTTTGAGAGATTAAATATACAATAAAATGAAATATCATGAAAAATTATGTTTACTTTTTTTTTACTATATTTTATTAAGGAAATTTTATGAAAAATAGCATTGAATAAATTAAATATTTGAGCTTTGTTAAAATAAATTAAAATTCTTAAATTTATTGGAATCAAATTTAATGAAACTAAAATTTTAGAATATATGATAAGAAAAAATATGACTGAGCATTAATAATAATTTTATTATCTATTATTCTTACTTATTGTTCTCTCACAGGTATCTTACTTTAAACTTGTATATTTTTATAAAAGGATAGGTGAGCTTCTTCAGCTTAGTCCTCTCATGATACATAACTCCTGAGTGCTAGATGCTTTCCTAAGGTAGAAAAAAAAGGGAATATTGGATGTGTTTGATAAATTAATACTAGGAGTTGGATGGAGTCTTGTGAAATCAGCAATATATTTGATTCTTCACTAGAACTTTGAATTATTTGTTATAAATCTTAACTCATATGGTCAATTAATACACTGGATTTGATGATGCTTTTTAGAAATCTTGCAAAAAGAGAAAAAAACTAATTTCTTTGTTTTTCTAAGACACAGTGTGATAGTTATTATGCTAAATTTCTCTACATTTAAAATTTGAGATTTTTAAAAGTTATTTTATGTTACTAGTTAAGAAGAGATCTGATAACATTTCTTCAAATCTATTTTCAAGCCAGTTCCAAGAATAACCAAAATTCTGCACTTTGAGTAGTGTCTTATTCATGTGCTATACTCTGTAATCTCTTTGTATCAGTTTTAATGTAGATAAAATACTCAAAATTTAATACAATGACTATGATCCAGTGAGTTGGTACAGCTGTATTATATTTATAATAAAATATGTCAGATAATCCCTGTCTGTTCTTTACATTTTGAATTATATAGTTTATCTTATGTGCCATTTAAGAGATATCAGGGTAAAACTAAGGCAATACTAATTAAAACTTTTATTTGATACAGTATTTTTGCAAGTGCCACTAATATTTAACATTGATGATATTTTAAATCAATTTTGTTACCTAAGATTATAAAACTTCCCCAAAGTGTTTCTTTCTTATTATGTATGTATGTCTCCTTTTATCTCCTTAAATAATCATAATCAACTACTAGTTCATCAGTGTGATTTAAATTATTAGGTATCCATAATCCAGGTGATTAAGTCATACATTAAAAATACTACTGGGTCAAGAAACAAACAAAAACAGGTAGACTTAGAAAGAGTCAATAAAGGAACATAAAAAGAATATATTTTAGAAACATGTATAGATAACTTTTCCAGTATTATTTATCTTTTCTTTACCCTTAGATCTTCCGTCCTTATCAGGAATAACATTCATTTAATGCAGTTAATTGTTGTTTGTATTAATAATAGCCATATAGTGGTACATTTCTGTTACATGTAGAACGAAATCCATTATTGTCTTACTGGTTAATCAAATATTCAGTTTTCCACTGTAATATTTATCTGCAAAATCTGGTTAGACTAGAAAAACCAATTTTTTTAAAAAAGGTTGCTTTTCAAAACAGCTTATTGAACATATTGATTAGAATATTTGTCTAAATATCTATAAATTATTTTATATTGTTCAAATTTTCTTAAAAATATAGTTTTCTGTGGTTTGTACACATGTGGTTTATGCTCATATGCTCATACTCTCCCCAGTGTCTGAGTCTTATAAATGTGTTTGGGATTGGAGAAACAGGATTGGAGAAGCTCCAAGAGTCAGTCAAGTGCTATACTGGTGTCAGTCTTCCTTGATGAAACTTCTGGCCATGACCTAACTAATTCCTGTCTCTCCTCATGATCAACCTCTGGTTGTCCTCTGTTTGCTGCCCTACCAGTGATTTTTTATTCCCTTATTGACTCATCAGTAAGTGTCTATGAATACTGATCCTAATGAACGCAATATTCAAAAGATAGTCCATTTTCCTCAAAAGAATCACTTTGATGCTTATGCAAATTTACTCATCTTCCAGAATTACTAGCTCTTAGATTTAAAAATCAGAAAAATTATGACTCTTTATCAAACTATTGTTCTCATGGCATTTGTTTTCTCCACTCTTAAAAATGAAACATTCAAAGAATTTTTTTTTCCACTAATAGTGAAAATTTGCTCCCAAGTGGTTAGCTTCTTCCTCTATTTCTTGTAAGGTAATACATGGGAAACTATTTTTTGTATGACTTCACCGGGAACCATCTTGCTTAGTGTAATATTATAATTTTCTATAAGAAACTGGGTATGATATGTGTCAAAAAATAATTTCCAATCATTGTGGTACCTATTGAATGAATAAACAAGTAACTAGATGATTAAATTTATTTTTATACATTTCTTAACATTTTACATCTAACGGCCATGATCTCAAATTTTTGTTATAGGCTCAAAGTGTAGTTGTAAGCACTGACTATATGTATATTTAAAAGGAGACTGCTCAGGCTACTTAAATTATTATGTAGTAAAAACTAAGTCCATATTTTATTGATTACTTGACCAAGCCTATTTATGCATGTGACCCTTGCATAATTTGGAAAAACATCTTTAAAATATTTTATAATATCTGATAATTAAATAATTCTTTTTTAACAATACAGATCACTTGGTCAAAGTCATTTACATCAAGTCTTTAGATATTAAATGTTAACTTTTCTTTAAGAAATTATCTTTAAAAACAAGTTTGGAGAATGCCCATGACACAGCATTTTTCTGAAAGCTGGCTAAAATATGTATTGTTTTTTATTTTTATTTATTATCTGTTTTTCTCAGCTTTGAATTTTTTGCTTTGTTTTGCTGTTTTTAATTATATCCTAAATGGAGTTACAGAATTTTAAGCACTGCTGAGTTGAGTGTATAGGAGCCCATTTGTAAATTTTTAAAAGCATTATTTTAAGTGTCATTATTATAACTGTAACAAACTAAATAGTTAGGAGGTGATGGATTAAGGCATCAAACTATGAACTAGAAGTTATTGCTTTTCTTATGTTTGTTGACTGATTTGTAGTTAAAGGCTTTGGTGCAAATAGTGCAATAATCCTAATCACAAAAAAGTAGAAATTCAGTGGCCAAGTTCTAGAGGGAAGTAGTTTGGGATCTAAAACTTTGCCAGAACTCTGATTCAATTCAGTTCTTGAGCACTTAAATAATGTTTGTTTTCAACAATTTTTTTCTTTACTTGGCTTTTTTCAGAACTAACCCAATGCTTTCCAAGGTGACATGTTTTGGTATTTATACCCTCCCCCACCAATGATATTGATACATTTTTATTTTCTGTATGTCTATCTATTTCATGACTGCATATTCCCCGTGACAAAGTTGCTATTTTTTTACCTTTATGATTGCAGGACTCAACACAGAGCATGAAGCTAAACACAGTTCAGAAGACCATAAATGATTATGATTAAATGGAGGGAAGATTTAAAGTCTCATGGTTTGAAAAGCAATTTAGGAATTAAGAAAGAGGATTTACAGAATATTTGTTAATGATGATGATGATAGAATACTAGCTATAATAGAGTACAAGGAATTGGGTTATTCTCTGGAAGAAATTTAGAAACAACTAAATCTGTTTGAAAATTATGTGATGACAGTATTGTTTTTAGAATTATGTGGCTTTTATCATTTCATGAAAGATAGAAATTTAACAATAAAATGGATACACAGATTGGTTAAAAAGTTATTACAAGTGTGATAAAATGTAGTGAAGACCTGAAATGGACAAAAGAAATGACTGGTGAAGGAAATATGGATATTTCAGTAGTAGAATTGAGGATCCTTGACAACATTGAATAAGATCAGAGAGTAATCAAGTATGACTCAAAGATTATAAAGAAAAATGAACACTGTATATAACAGTCCATGACATTCTAAAAATATCCCCTGTGGAACGTGGAGGGATTATTACAAATGACAGACTATTTTCTGGAGAAAACACACACACACACACACACACACACACACACACACACACACACACACCCCTGTAGGGCAATTGAGAACAACATGTTCCTGCTTGAGGGAAAGGGATGTGCTTATATTTATTGAAATTTGGGCATTCTTCACAAAGTAAATTCATAACAAGATACTTTACTTATTTTTAAGCCAGGTTGATGAAGTTTGTCTATATAAATTAAATTTATATTAACTTTGATAAAAATAGATCCTAGTGTAAATCTTTGACTCAGTAGAGGCATTTTGTGGCTTTCTGTACTAGAGTTTGGTATTTTCTAGTTGTGTAGATATTTAGCACTTACACTTAATAAATTAATGTACACTACATGAGGAACAAATAAGTTCACTAAATAAATGATTTTTACTTAATATTATTTTTTTCTTTCTGTAATTTGTCAAGGGCTGTAAAATAGTAAGTCTGTGGTTATAGTCTAGTGAGTACTGGAAAGCTGGAATTCAGTATTGCTCATTTAAAGACTGTATGCTTTGGATTCCAGATTTCAATGGATACTTTGATTGCACATTAATTTATTTAATTAAAGAGAACTGGTTCTATTTTTTCTGGCATATTTTATCTAATCAACATGAGTAAAAGTAAAAAATTGCAATAAATATATAGATAAGTAAAGCTTGCTTCACTATTTTTCTCTTGAATGTCAACAAAATTTCTAATAATATTCTTTAATATTTTTATTATTCTAGTATTACTTTGAAAGACTCATATACTGTTTTTCCACATAGGGTCTTGCAATTTTTAAAGTTTTGGATGTATGTTACTACAATCCATTTTATCATTTTAAATTTGTTTAATTTTTAATTTAATTTAAGAAATTGTCTTAATTATGACAATAGTGTAACTAAATACTCTTTCTAGATACATATAAAGAATACATACATTTATCTAATAAAGATTTTACTTTTTAATTTCTAAAGGAATTTATCTACATTTCATTCCAAATTTAAAGTGTCAAAAGGACGTGGAAATAAGAAGCAATACAAAATCAGATGGAAAAATCACCAGCCAATTATCAAATAGAATTACATTTCAAATACCTAGATGGTGCTTTTGGGTACCACACAATCTTTCATTCAATAATGTTTAATATGGTTATTATTAAGCTGGTTCAAATAAATCCAAATTTAGAAATTAAAATTCACTGTTTAGTGTGTTTCTTAGATGCCAAGAAATTGATCTCTGACATGACATGGTTTCAACCATTTAAAATCATTATATTTTTATTTATTCATATTTAATACAGATAACAATTCAGAATCACTTCAAATACAAAGTTTGAGAAACAGCTCATAAAACAGCATATTTTGAGAATTTATAGATTTCCTGATAAATGTTTTATTTTAGTAAGCTCATGTAAGACTTTCATTAATGTTATATATCATCATATAGACTGAATTTTTTTTTTTTTTCTGCATTTTTCTGAAGCTGGAAACAGGGAGAGACAGTCAGACAGACTCCCGCATGCGCCCGACCGGGATCCACCCGGCACGCCCACCAGGGGCGACGCTCTGCCCACCAGGGGGCGATGCTCTGCCCCTCCGGGGCATCGCTCTGTGGCGACCAGAGCCACTCTAGCGCCTGGGGCAGAGGCCAAGGAGCCATCCCCAGCGCCTGGGCCATCTTTGCTCCAATGGAGCCTTGGCTGCGGGAGGGGAAGAGAGAGACAGAGAGGAAGGGGGGGGTGGGAAGTGGAGAAGCAAATGGGCACTTCTCCTATGTGCCCTGGCCGGGAATCGAACCCGGGTCCCCCGCACGCCAGGCCGACGCTCTACCGCTGAGCCAACCGGCCAGGGCTAGACTGAATTTTTTTAAGTGTTAGCATCTGTTTATCTTTTTTATGTTTTTTTTTTTAATGTTACATTTTATTGATTTTAGAGAGGAAAGGAGAGAGACAGACAGAGATGACAGGAACATTGATCTATTCCTGGGTGTGCCCTGACTGGGGATCGAACTGAAAACCTCTGTGCTTCAAAAAATGCTCTAGTCAACCGAGCTATCTGGTCAAGGCTAGATTGAATGTTTAATAGAGACGATATTAAAAATAATAACAAACGTATAGTTATATAGTTAACTACAAATTTCAAAACAAAATCCTACTTTCTATGTTTATCCAAGCATATATTAAACTTATATTTTAGAACTCTTGTTCTAAGAAATTAGCAAATATTAGTAACTTAGAAAATCTAATATCAATAACTACATTTACGAGATTTATTTCATTTGACCCACAAAAATATGAAATGGTATATGTTGGTCAAATAAGTTTTTAAATATGATATATGTGTTTGCTCACTTTGGGTGTGGGAGATAGGCTGTAAGTTGGCAGTCATTATACTGTAGTTTAAGGCTTAGTTTTAAAACTAAGCTTTTCCCCACACTTTTGACTGTTGCATGATAGATGGTGGTGTACTTTTATGAATAACCCCATATATGCTTCAAATAAGTGACTTTATATGAGAGACTTCCTTATTTGTATATTGGATTAAAGGTTTTGATTTCTACACTATAAAATGGGGACAGACCGGGGATTCGCTCTCTCGGTTCCTGCTATCAGCATTGCAGAAGCCTCCCTGATCCTTTGCCCTCTAGGGAAAAAGCAGGTTTTCTGCTTTTCCCTTGGCTTCTCTTGTGGTTTACCTGTCTTGGTGAGACACCAATAAACAAAATGGCCCGCCATCCTCCAACTCCGCCATTTCTTTACCATCTGCCTGAATTCGATAAAAATCTGCATGTAAATGACCATGATAGCGACAGCAGCCCCTGGCCTTACAGCATAACAATATTAACATTTTATTTTAATAAAAAAACTTCTAATTGATTTTAGATAGAGAGGAAAGGAGAGAGAGAGAAAGAGAGAAATATTAATCTCATCTTGTATGTGCCTAGATCAGGAATCAAACCCACAACCTTTGCTTATCTGGATAATGGTCCAACCAACCAAGCTAACTATCCAGGGCTTATTATCATTTTATAAATAAAGAAATCAAGGCTTCATAAAAACAATAAAATAAATTGTTCTTTCTAATACACAAACCTCTATAGTTGGTATATGGCCAGTAGCAGCCGCTATCACAGTCATACACATGGAGGTTCCCATTGGATTCGGGCAGACAGTAAAGAAACAGTGGAGCCAAAAAATGGTGGGCCATTCCTTTATTGAAGTATCGCACTAGCCGACAAGCAAACACCTCATTCAGATCTCCCAGAGACCTGACACATCCTCTGGTTTCTCCTACAATCAAAGGCCCCACCAATCTTAGCAGAGCTCGCGAAACCTCTCAGCTTTGGTTTCGCATCTTCACACCTTCACTCTCTACCAACATGGCTTCTTCTTCAGCACTCTGCATTCTCTCTGCTCTCTCACTCTGTAAACATGGCTTCTTTCTGCCTCTTCTTCGTCTTCTCTGCTCTTTTCAAAACTTTCTGGCATGAAAACCTCTTCTACAGCAAACATTAGCAAAACGATAGCCCTTCCCAAGCAGGAAGGTAATTTGCAATTTCACAGACCAAATATACCTGGCGCTGCCCAGCCCCCAATGCAAACTATAAGTGAGCAAACATAAAAGTCGTATTTTACAAACTTATTTGACCGACATTGGGTCACCATGAAAGTTGTAATATTTTTTTTAAAAAATCTACTGTCTTCCTAGTGGGAGAAATTGCATCATCTTACCCTTAACCCTACCCTTCCTCAACATACACTGATCTCAGGCTATGCTAGTGAATTGCTTTGCCTAATGGATTGTGAACAGCAGTGATAATAAATCACTTCTGATTGGAAAGTTACAGAAGAAGTATTGAGTTGTTCTGCCATGTTCTTTTCTTCATTTGCCATGAAAAAAGCAATGCCTCAGAAGGAGGATGTTTCATCCACTGGTTTTAAGAATGAGGATAATGTTGCTTTATCAACATGCTATTCAAGAGAATGGGGGAGGGGGAGGAATATATATTTTCTTTTGTAAACCTCTGAGATTTATACTGATTGTTTATTAATATAGCATGATTTAGGCTAAGATGATACATAATTGTTATAGCTCTGAATGGATGCTTCTAACATGACTGGGAGCTTCTTACGTCATGAGCACTACCGTGATATCTTAGGTAATTAAAGGATATTCTACTTTATCTCAGAGAGCTGAGCCTTAGAGCCTGCCTCTTCCTGGTCATGTTGTACTACAAAACTGCTATGACCAGACTATAGATAGCTGTTGGCGGTGAAGGGTGGAGGTCCCTTTTAAGGTCCTAAATGGTCAGGAGGGCCAATGGCACCTCTCTGGCCTCAGAATCAGGATCTGCTTTTCTCAGTTCTCTCTCTTCCTTTCCCCCACACATTCAAACTGTGAAAGCAGCTGAATTTGTTTTCACTCCTTCTCTGTTCTTTTTGCTTAGCTGATAGAGGTAAATCCTGCATCCTCACTTTGCCTTAGGGAAATTTAATTATTTGAGTTGTCTGGAGTATAGTTGTTGATATGGTAAGAAGAATAAAGGAATTTGGAAAATCCTTTCTCAAGATAATAGCCTGACTTGCAAAGCTATTGTCTTGTGCATAATCCAATTTGAATGTCAAAAAATTAATATTGCTCAGGCAGTTCTCCTTTGATTCCATCTGTAACAAATTTTAATCTTCTAAGCAGCTGGATGCCTAGGGTGGTCCAGGGCAAAGGCCCAATGCTCAGAAAAGCAAAAAAGTTGAAAAATATAATTTTAAATCAGTTCTTCCCATTAGAATGTTTTATTAAAATGCTTACCAGATTTGCCTACAAAATTTCATTTTCTTGTTTAATTTATTTTAGTACTACACTTTTACATGTCTCAATTTTATTTTTTAATTAAAAATGAAATATTAAAAGAAACAAGACTCATACAAGATTAATAAAATATCACTTCTCTAAACTAACCAATTTAAAAACACATTTCCAAGAAGCACTTACTTTTTCTGTTTTTAAATAATTAAGGTAAATGTATGGATTTTAAATGTATTTGAGTGAGCTTTGACAGATATACACACGACTAAGCCCACCTCTCAGTCATGATTTAGTTAGATCATTTCCATCAACCTCAGAGAATTCCCTAAAGTCTCTTCAAAGTTGAAAGGGATCAGAGTTTGCCACCCCAAATATACCTTTTTAGTATAATGATTATTTTAGGATAATTATTTGTTAGAAACTGCAGCCATAGAAAAGCTCTGTAAACTAAGTAGAAGTTATATTTTTGTAAGAGACAGTTACATTTACATGATAAATCTCTATTTGTAAGGGTGTCTTCTTTCTGTGTCAAAATAAGAAGGCCCACAAAGTCTTTAGAAACTTATGAATGGAGAAAGCAATGACCTAAATCTGCATAACAGCTTTAACCTTATTTATTGTGGTTTTCCTAATAGCCCCCTATAACTGACACTCCACTTCTCAACATCTTCTTTAGTTTCTGTGGTGGTTTGGGCCATTTCTGGGATTGACTCAGTTTTCTTGCTATCTCCATATATATAGGTTTTTTGGGGTTTTTTTGTTTTGTTTTGTTTTTAGTAGAGGGGATATAATGAGACAAACTGTCTCAGGGGAACCATCCAACAAACATCATCAGTGGCCGATGCTCAAATCATTGGAGCTATCATCAGTGCCTGAGGCTGACACTTGAACCAACTGAGACACTGACTGTGGAAGGGTTAGAGAGAGAGAAAGGGGGGAGGGAGGGAAAGAGAAGATAATTGCTTTTCTTGTGTGTCCTGACTGGAAACTGAACACAGGACATCCATATGCCAGGCCAACAATATCCACTTAGCCAACAGGCTCACAAAAATTAGAGGATATTTTATAGCTTCATATTCATTTTGAAAATATCCCCTAATTTTTGTGAGCAGTATATTTACTCCTTATCACTTTTTCAAGGTACACATTACACAGAATAATATTATTTTATTTTATTTTATTTTTAAATATTTTATTTATTGATTTAGAGAGAGAGAGAGAGAGTAGAGGGATGGAGCAGGAATCATCAACTCGTAGTAGTTGCTTCTTGTATGTGCCTTAACTGGTGACCTCAGCATTCCAGGTTGATGATTTATCCACTGTGTCACTGTAGGTCAGTCTATTCTTTTATTTTACAGTCCTATTTTTTATACAACTTTATCAAGTCATATAACCATCAGTAAAATAAAAATATTTAACAATTAGATTATATCATTTAAACGCTTTTCATCAGTTGCATTCTATAGTCTACCCCTCCCATTATCCCAGATCCTGGTAATCACTGATTTGTTTTTAAACCCTATATTATTACCTATTTCAGAATCTTGTATATGTGTTTCTAGTCATTTGAGTCTGTCTACTGTCCCTTAGTGATTGAACTGAGATTTATCTAAGTGTTTCTGTGTGTTTTATTATCTGAATCCGTAGGTTATACATTTTTTATTGCTGTATATTATATCATTACATGTATATACCACAATCCCTTTATGAATTTCTTAGATAAGCAACATTTTTACTCCTTAGTTTTGGGGGCTTATAAAGAAAGCCAACATGAACATCTGTGCAAAGTATTTGTGGTACATGACTTTTTAATTTCTTTTAGGAATGACTTTGTTGGGTTTATTGTAAGTGGTATATATTTAATTTTTTAAAATTTATTTACTGATTTGAGACAGAGTGGGAGAGAAACATCAGTCTGTTTCTGTCTGTTTCCTGACCGGAATCAAAGCTGAAACTTCTGTGTGTTAGAATGATGCTCTAATCAACTGAGCTATCGGGCCACGGCAAAAGCTTTTTAATATATTGCAAAAATGACTTATTTTCAGCTTTTTTTTTGTAGATCTATTGATTTCTTATTGGAAATTGACATTGTAATTTTTTTATTTTTGAGTGCTGACTTTTGTGTTATTCATTTAAAGAGATTTTTTGTTTGTTTGTTTGTTTTGGAATGTACATCATTTATTTTAGATTTATCAGGCCCTAGCTGGTTGGTTCAGTGTAAGGCATCAAGTTGGCATGTGGATGTTCCGGGTTTGATTCCCGATCAGTTACACAGAACAACCCATCTGCTTCTCCACTGCTCTTCCTTTCATTTCTCTTTTTGTCCCTCTCCTGCAGCCATGGTTCAATTGGAGTGAGTTGGTCCCTGGTGCTGAAGATGGCTCCATGGCCTCTGCCTCAGACACTAAGAAGAGCTCAATAGTGGAGCAACAGAGCAGCACCCCAGATGGGAAGAGCATTGCCCCCTAGTGTTCTTACTGGGTGGATCCCTGTCTGGGCCCATGTGGGAGTCTATCTCTGCCTCCCCTCCTATCCCTGAATAAAAGAGAAAAAGGAACATTTATCCACAGTCTATATTCAACCATATACTTTTAAATGAAAGTCATACATATTGTACCTTTGCTCAAAATCCTCAATGACATCCCAGTTAGGTTAAAATAAAATGAATGTTCTTAAAATAACCTCAAGGACAAATATGATCTGGTCCTCAAATCACTCTAAAGCCTAAATGTAAAGATGGAGGTGCTATCTATACTGGTGTCATCTCCTTTGAGCTTATCTCACGGTGTTCTCTCGTTCTGACTTAGTCACATACGTCTCTTAATTGTTCCTTGAACACGTTAAGTAGGCCTCTATGTTAGATATTTTACATATGCTGTTTTTTCTCTCTGTATGGGAAATTGTCTTCTATTATCTCAGCATCATTTCTTCAGGGTTTTTTTTCTCAGGTGTCTGCTCACTTGCTATTTACCTAGTGAGTAATTCACTGATATAATTGTATTAGATTTTATGTTTATCTCATTGATTACCTTGGAGAATACGTGTTAATACAGTGGAAAGCATATAAGTTAATATTAGTTATCTTTTATTATAAATTTTTTAAATTCACTTTGCCTATTTTACTTAAATATTTTATAGTAAAAGACTAGATGTCATCTAGAAGAGCTATGAAAATTTAATTTCATAACACATTTTTCACTTTTCCCAAATATTGGTTCTGAGATAACATACATATGAATTTAGAGTAAATTAACATTTTTAAGTGAATAAAAATCATACTTAAGTGGTGAAAAAAATGGCAAGCATATTAAATAACAATATTAACAGCAAAATTGCATTATATATGGTATGTTCAATTTGATTTTCAAGTTTTCATTTATATTTTAACCATAACTTCAGTTGAAAGTAATTTAAGAACTAAATTATGAAATTAGTCACTTCAATAGGTAAATGTAACTGAAATTCTGTGGTTCATTATTATTATAAAACTTTTCTAAACCCCTCAGCTCCCTGATGCAGTCACTTCTGTGTTCTTCTCTCAAACTCCTTCATGTGCTTCACTGTACCTGGCAATACCTGGCCTATCACGCTGGTCTCCTCTTCAATTTTTTTCTCTCCCTTGTAGTCTCTCTGAACTTTTTTAGATTCTTTTAGTTTAGGACAATCTGTGTGTATTTGCACTGCTGCTCCATCTGCTAGAAGTAGTCTGCCACAGGTAGCAGCTATGTCATTTAGGGAGCAGTTGAAATATCTCCTACTCATAGAAGAAATTTTTGATTATTTGACCACTTTCTATCATTTTACAATATTTTATTTGGTTCACTAGCACTAAAAACATTTTCTAGCACTATATGTTGAGGTGGATTTACATAAAAAATAATGAAGCTTAAGTTTTATTTACCTTACGTTACTTACTTTTGTTCCCCACACCATCTTTCTAATGACCTGGTAAGAAGCTGAAACATTTGTCCATGTGTTCAAAAATTTTTGTAAAATTTACAAAATTAATGAAATTTCTAAGTTGAACTGCTTTGTATTCTGATTTCTGTCATATTTCCTTTTTGAATCAGGTGCAGACAAAGGGTCCATCTTCACTTAATTTGTTTAAGTGGGATTGAGGTTATGAATATATATAGTTTGAGATAATGAGATATAGGTGTGTGGTTACCAATACATTCTTTATATATATATCTGACTTGCTGGTAAGGATCTGATGTAAGGAACACTACTATTATATAAATACTTTGCATACAATATAGATTCACGACCATGCTGGTACAGTTAGACGGGGCCAGTAGGCTTTTCTCAAAGTATCATGTCTATAGAATTAGGATGGAGAATAGCTGAATGGTGGCAGAAAAACAAGAATAATTCCAGTCTGTTGAAAATGCTTCCCATCACCATACACACAAATTTGTAAGCAGAAAGTATAAGATTAGTTAAATTTTAATTTTTTTTCTCTCTATAGAAAGATCATAATGGTATATAAAGCATCACATAAAAATATATTACAAATTTTGTTGAGATCATGCAATAAAGAACTTATCAATATTCTGTTATTTATAGGGGAAAATATGCAACAGTATACAATTAGGAATCGAGTCTCTCTGTGAAGTTTCATGGTTTATACTTCTAAAAATGTTAGATTGATTTTTAGTATCTAATGAATCCTGTCTTAAAGTAAACTGGGTTTACTAGATAAAACAACCTACAAAATTATAATACACAACAAAAGCTACCTATAAGAACAATTTTTACAGTATAAAACTCCTACTCATGTCTATCAGAAATCTAATGTATATACAAACATAGTGCTAATTTAAAAATGTATTTAAATCACTATGTGTATACCAAATTTTAGCTTATTTTTTATAATGACAGGAGAACTATCTCAGTAGAAGCCATAAGAATGTAAGCTTAAAGAAAGAAGATAAAAGTTTCCCAAAGTATCAAAATTTGTATTTAACATGATTGACTAGAAATGCTGAATTTATGTAAAGAAGAAAAATACAAGAACATTAACATAATGTAAATGATAAGATTTTCTTTAATTTATAAGATTCAGGTTATCCTCAAACACTAGAGAAAACAGAAGAAAAATAAAAGTAAAAGAATGCACAATTTAGAGTCAATAAAGTACAAATTTTAATAGTAGCTTCATTCTGCTAATTTTATTTTTTCACTTTGAAAAGTAGCACATTTTCTTTCTTATGGCTGGTTATAATGAATAATAATTCATACCAACACTATCTAATGAAATATATTTTTAAAAAAATTAATGATAATAAGATTGTCACATGGGGTATGCAATGAACAAATGATACTTCTCATGCACATAAAATGAAATAGAAAGAAAAAATGCAGTCTCTATTGTAATAAATTGGTAAACTGATTTTAACAAAAGTTAATATTTCAGGTGATTGTTAGACTGTCTGAGCACTGTCAGACCCCTCAGAAGGCATAAACACTTTATAGAGCAGAGAAGGTTATGCTTATTCAGATTACAAATCAACCATGTACAATTCATTAGACCAGTATCTTTAAGATTAAATAAAACAAAATATTTCATAATATTTTAAAAACCTAAAATATAGTCATTGCATAATTATCTTTTTACTTTTGACAATGAAAACGATTTCCTGGTGAATTGTTACATGAACATTTGAAAACTATTAAAATGGGAAAAAATGACTTATGTTGAAAATAATGAAGAATGATTAAAATAATGAAATTATACAAAATGAACTGATATAGGAAATGAAGTAAAGATAAAAATCTTAGACACAAAATATTGATGTGATGGAGACTGTTGTGCCCAGTTATAACAGAAAACTCTATGAGTTATGAGTAGTTTTTAAATATTTCTTTAAAGAAAACTATCTGTGCTTTGATTCAATCAAGGAAAACAGGTTTGGATGACTATAACCTGCTTTTGAACAATATCCACTGACAGTTAAGTGACAACAAAGTTGTTTTGAAAGGTGATGAATAAGGCTGATGCAGTTTTTTAAAACTTTAATAATTATGCGTAATATGTGCTATGTGCAGCTCATTGCTTTAACCTTGTTTAAGAAAGTGCACAGATCCTGAAGTTGTTGACTACTTTGGTACTTTAAAATAATTATGTGTTATTTTCAGTTCTGAGATAGAGTACTTTAAATACACTTGAAGTTGAATGTTAATGGGTAAATGTAATGATATAATTTGAACGTTATCAAGTTCTCCAAATCTTACAATATGCATAAAGCAATATTTTAAAGACTCTAACTTATATTCTTTTAAAATTTTGAAGAGAAACTTAAATGTAAATGAAGTGCCAAATGTTTATTCAAGATGCTGATTAAGCTTAAAAATTTTAAGATCAATTTGGCAAGAAATTTAAATATTTCAACAAGAGGAAATATTTAAGATTTATGATTTGCATATATATGAATGAGGCATTTTTATTCATTGTTACATTTATATATTAATGAACTAAGAAAAAAATTTTGAATAAAAAGTAATGGGAAAAATGTAAAACGTAATTGATAAAATCAACAATAACATAAACAGGAATTATTTTAACTTTGAAAAGCAAATTGAGACTATTTTTATATTATATAAAAGTAGTAATTTATTAAAAAGATACATTTGAATAACTATTAAATTATATAAACATAAGAACAATACTTGTTTCTTATTTTGACCCAAAATACTTACATTAATCAACATGATATAAAATTATAATAGTCTATTCTCTCGTGAAATATAAGAGACAGACTAGTTAAAGAAACGTGTCAATTCTAAGAGGATTTAAGTTACTACACAAAATATTTGAAATGAGGACTGAGTTCACGTGGGAAAAAGAAATGGATAGAGGCTGTTTTAGTTCCTACAGGCTGCTATAAAAAAAGAACCACAGACTCGCTGGCTTATAAATGACAAAAATTTATTTTTCACAGCTCTGTTGGCTGGTAAGCCCAAAATCATAGTGTTGATATGTTATGGCTCCAATGAGAGCTCTCTTTCTGATTTATATCTGGCAACTTCTCTGTGTTATCTCATTGTGAAAGGGGCATGAGAACTTTGTTGGGCCTCATTTACAAGGGAATTAGTCTCATTCATGAAGGCTTTTCCCTTATGAGCTCAGCACCTCCTTTGACTCCTGTGTTGTTGTTGTTGTTTTTAATTTTTATTTTTCTTAACTGATAATTGAGAAGGCAGAGAGTTAGACTCCCACATGTGCCCCCCAATGGGATCCACCTGGCAAGTTCTTATGGGGTGATGTTTTGCCTTTCTGGGAACTTTGCTCCATTGCTCAGCAACCAAACTTTTAAGACCATGGAGACATACGCAGCACTCGGGACCAACTTGCTCTGACTGAGCCATGGCTGCAGGAGGGAAAGAGATAGAAAGGGAGAAGGGAAGGGTGGAGAAGCAGATGGTTGCTTCTCCAATGTGGCCTGACCGGGAATCAAACCCGGAACATCCACATGCCGGGGTGATGCTCTACAGCGGGCCAGGACAGGTTCCCACTCTTAAGAGCATCATATCAAACATTAGGATTTTCAACATATGTTTTTTTGGGAACACAAATATTCAGTCTATAGCAGAAGTTTTTTAATATTTTGTCAAAACTATAGCCTAACATGTACAATAATGAGTTTAAAGTTGAACAAAAATTTTCTAAAGTATGAATAATAATGGTAAAAATATAATTTTCTTTTTCTTTTTATTGTATTTTTCTGAAATTGGAAACGGAGGCATTCAGACAGACTCCCGAATGCACCCAACCGGGATCCACCCGGCACACCCACCAGGGGGCGATGCTCTGCCCATCTTGGGGCGTCGCTCTGCTGCAACCAGAGCCATTCTAGCACCTGAGGCAGAGGCCACAGAGCCATCCTCAGTGCCCAGGTCAATTTTGCTCCAATGGAGCCTTGGCTGTGGGAGGGGAAGAGAGAGACAGAGAGGAAGGAGAGAGGGAGGGGTGGAGAAGCAGATGAGCACTTCTCCTGTGTGCCCTGGCTGGAAATCGAACCCGGGACTCCTGCACGCCAGGCCGATGACGCTCTACCACTGAGCAAACCGGCCAGGGCCTCAATTGACTATACAAGAAGAAAGATATTATTTTCTAACCCTTATTTTGAAAATAATATTAGGTAATTTTTGGCATATGTAAAGACGTTTGAAAAATATGCACCTGTTTAGGAATACAAAACAAAAAACGTGATTGTTGTTATTAATGATGATTATCATGATAATGATGATGATGGCAATGATAATGTTATTTTGCATTGTCCGTGACAATAAAAACAGTCTGTAACTGATCTATTTTGGTTCTTAAATCCAAAATTCTTGATAATTTTATTTTTTAATATCATGTACAGTTTAGAATAAGAATCAAAGACATAGAACACTTAGAAGAATGGGTAGAGAAGTGAAAAGTTTAAATGAATAAAGAACACTTTCCTTTAGTGGATATGTGGGTAATTATTCAGTGAGTAAGCATTTGAAACTAGATGAAAAGCAAAATATTAATAGAAAATAAAATAAAGTAATTATTATTTTTTAATTTTTACTCATTTATTTTAGTGAGGAGAGAGAGGAGGGGGGAGGAGCGGGAAGCATCAACCCCAATATGTACCTTGACTAGATAAGCTTCAGGGTTTTCGAATCAGTGACCTCAGTATTCCAGGTAAACACTTTATCCACTGTGCTACCACAGGTAAGCATAAAGTGAAATTAGAATCATTGTTTAATTCACTGATAAAATTAATCATTAAAAGTCAATTTAATTTATAAAGTGATAAGATTTTTATTTTTGACAGCTATATGAACTTAATCGTGTTTTCTCATAATGCATATATTAAAGGCCTAACCCCCAATATGACTATTTTGGGAAACCAGTCATCTGCAATCTAAAGAAAGTGGTTGCTCAGGAGAAACCAAATTTGCTGACACCTTGATGTTGGATTTCTCCAAAATTATGAAAAAATAAATTTCTGATATATGAGCCAGCCAGTCTGTGGTATTTTGTTATGGCAGCCCTAGCAAACAAGTAATGAATGATAAATGTCATTAAATTAATTTTTTTTGTATAGCATCTTCTATTTTGTAAAATAATTATGCACACTAAAATGTATTACTGTGTCTTGAGAACTAAAAGTTAGTTTCTATTAATCTTTATAAAAAGTAGTCTTATAATAGTAGACTGCTAATAACTATCTGAAAAGTGGTATGATAGCTCCTAAAATATATCCAGGTTATTATGCTGATTTTTGAAGGTATATATACCCTGTAGATTTATATGTAAGTGAAACAACAACAATAAAGGAATCTTTCCATATTTATACCCTTGACAAAAACAGGAGCATTATGTGTGGAGGGACTTAGATTTATCTTTGGCTATTTTTAAAGCCTCATTTTTATCATTTGTTTAGCAAATCATATTTTAATTATAAACAGTGATTAATTTAACAAAGTGTTAAATAAATTTTCTTGTTAACTTCTATTTAATTAAATTACAGAAAAAACCCAAATTGCAAAGCTTACCTGAGGTACTGATTAAGGTTTTAGTCTAGTAAAGCCGTAAGCTTGAGGGGCAAAGGTGCTTAAATACAGCAAATGAAATACATGTTGATGCTTTGTACTTACAGTAATCACCAAATAATAAGAAAAATTATAACGATAAATATTTCAATATTTTAAGAAAAAATAACTTCATAATATTTAACATGCATCAGTTTTTTACTTGTATTTATTATTTTGAAATTAAATTTAATGGGGTGACATTGATCAATAAGAACACAGGTTTCAGGTGAACATCTGTATGGCATTGGAGCTGTTCATTGCATTGTGTGCCCATCACCCAAAGTCAAATCATGTTCTGTTACCATATATTTGTAACAGCTCCCCAATCCTCATCCCCTTTGACAGCTGTCATTCTGTTGTCTGTATCTATGAGTTTATTTCTATTTTGATTGTTAGTCTATATACAATATATATATATATACATGTATGTGGGATATATATTTGTCCCTTTTTATTCTCTTCTGCTCATCCCACTCCTTCTGGTAACTACTTCAATTTTTATTTGTGTCCATGAATCTCAATTTTATACCACCTATGTGTGAAATTATATAGTTTTAACTTTTTCTGATTTACTCATTTAACTCAGCATAATGTTCTCAAGGTTCATCCATGTTGTCGTAAATAGCAATAAATCATCATTTTTTTATAGCTGAACACCATTTTTTTATAGATTTTGTTTTTATTTAAAAATTTCTTCTCGACTTAAGGTTATGTCATTTTTAAAAATTTTTAATTAAATTTTTAGGGTGTCATTGGTTAAGGAATTATACAGGTTTCAGGTGCACAATTTTCTAATCCATCACCTGTATATTGCATTGTGTGTTCACCACCCAGTCAAATCTCCTTTCATCACCACCTATCCCCGCTCCACCCTCCTCCACCTCCCCTTCTTTTCTCGTGCAGTCCTCACAGTTGTCTGTCTATATATGTTTTTCCTTTGCTTAATCCCTTCACCCTTTTTACCCAGCTCCCCAATCCTCATCCCCTTTGACAGCTGTCATTCCGTTGTCTGTATCTATGAGTTTATTTCTATTTTGATTGTTAGTCTATTTGTTCGTTGTATGATTCAGTTTTGAATTCACTATTTTAAGGGTGCTGATTCATACTGATCTGATTTAATTTAAAAGTAACTAATGTGGAAGAAAGACTATCCCATGATGTGATTGTTGTTTGAACAGCAAGTTGGATTAGGCTAGAATAGAGATATTTTGCTGTAAACCCCCTTAGAGACTTGTCTGATCATAATTGATATTCATTCTGACATAAAGGAGCACCTTAACTCCTGTTATTTACTGGTTCCTGGAATATGTTTTTGTCCTAACCTTTGTAAAGCGTGTAATTTTCTGTACCCAGTAGTATTTATGTACTAGTTACTTGTGATTATCTCTTTTTTGTTCTATATAATTCTTTGGCAATTGATAAATGGTTTGGAGAATAAGTACTTCACCTTGCAGCTGCCCAAGACATACATCGTATGTAAGTTTTCATTAATGAACTTAATAATTACAGACTGAAGTGGCCATGAGTTTATTTCATGCATTTTTTTATAAATTAGAATCTCTTTTCATTGTCTGAACTTTCCTGAGATCTCCAGATACCCAAAATAATTTTTTTCAGTTTTAAACTTTAAGGTTCAATTGTTGTAAAGTTCAAAGGCTTTTGACAAAAGCATAATGTCCATAAGAGCAAGCACCAGGTCCACATGTTTTCTCTGTTGAAATCTATCACACTTTTAAGAGAGAAATGCTATGAATTCTGGACTCTCTTTTCCATAAAGTAAAAAGAAACACTTCTTAAAATTAACTGGAAATATAACCTGAGAAAGAGGTGTCAAAAACATGATAATAATTATAAAAATAAGAGTTAAAACCTCAGACTAAGTGCTGGGTGCTGCCTGGATGGGTGACTGATATATCTCTGACTGTGGCAGGAGTACCTTCACCCTTGACAAATATTTTTGATAGGGTCTCCAGTTTTTCTTTAAAAATAATGTTTTACATGAAGTATAAAATTAAAAGGATGATACTAGTATAATATTATTGCTGCCAAAAGCTAAGTGGTTTTAAATGTGAATCTGTTCCTCTTTATTTCTGGTGTTTTTCTAAACATGGACAGAAACAAAACCCAGGAAGTAGGGAAAGAGAAACCGATGCCTCTTTCTTTCAGAGGGTAAGTCCCTCTCATTTTCTTGTTTAGAAAAGAAAATGATAATTTTGCTCTCTCAATCTTAGCTCTGCATCCTTAAAAGTCGTGTTTTCTTTCTCACTATTTGAGAGTTTGCTACTAATGTATCCCAAATAACTATAATGCCCAGTGGCTTCAATAACAATTTTGCTTCTGGGCAAGGTTGAAGTTTCCTAAATCTTAGCTGCAAGAATGAGATTTTAAAGGGCACCCAAATAATTATTAATAATAAATATAAACCATTTACCTTATGCTTAAGAAAGTTTTATTGTTGCATAAAGTGGTTTTCTTCTAAAGTCAATAACATCAACAAGAGGGAAATTATTCAATTAATGTGTGAGAAAGTATAAAAACAAAACAAAACAGGAGTCCAAGCAAGTCTGACTAGGTTTAGCCAAAGTGAGTTTCTTATAAGCTGCAAATTCTAACAGATAGTACCTGTTGTTTATAAAAATGAAATCTATTATTTAGTTTCTCTTTGATGAACTACAGAGACCTACATAATATCCTTGTTGCATGGATGGGAAAGGATTTATTTATTGTTAAACACTTTGAGTGTTGTAAGATAAAGTGCTCTATGAGGCTACGTGTACAACATTCTGCCACTTCGCCTTTATGAAAGACAATTCTGATGGGCCAGTCAAGGTTTCCTTCGGTTTAGAACAGTGAAAAATACTCCTCATTCTGAGTTCACTTACATAGGACACAGACAATCAGGCACCATATTTGCACAAATATACTCTCAAATTGCCAACTTTCTAGAGGAAAAACTGTCAACTTTCTTCTAAATGCTGTGAGAATTTAAGGGAATTAAGGAATGTGGCTCTTAATGCACACATGTATTAAAATTCATATCAATGTATATTTAGAGAGATTTCTTAAATGATCTCTTTTGGTTATCATTTACTATCAGAGTATACAATGAACATTTACAATGTACCAATTATTTTTACGTACATTATCTCACTTAACACTGAAAGCAACCATATAAGAAATTATCTCTAATTATAGATAAAAACAAGTCAGGTTAAACAGTATGTTTTTTGTGTGTGTATTTTTTCTGAAGTTAGAAGCAGGGAGGCAGTCAGACAGACTCCCGCATGTGCCCGACTGGGATCCACCTGGCATGCCCACCAGGAAATGATGCTCTGCCTATCTGGGGCATTGCTCCTTTGCAGCAGGAGCCATTTTAGTGCGTAAGGTGGAGGCCATAGAGCGTTCTCAGCACCCGGGCCAACTTTGCTCCAATGGAGCCTTGGGTGCGGGAGGGGAAGAGAGAGATAGAGATGAAGGAGAGGGGGAAGGGTGAAGAAGCGGATGGATGCTTTTCCTGTGTGTCCTGACTGGGAATTGAACCCAAGACTTCTACACACTGGACCAACGCTCTACCGCTGATCCAACCAGCCAGGGAAAACAATGTTTTTGAATTCAGACTAGGCATACTTCAGAACAAAAATGCTATACAAATGAGGTAAATGTAATAAAAAAATTAAGTATATTTAATTTTGAATATATTATTGAGTTAAGAAATTTGATCTAAAATATGTTCATTATAAGTCTTTAGTCTTTTTTTTTATTGTTAGTAAAACAATATAAAGTAGTAGTTGACCCAAAATAGTCTCCTGCTTAATGAGAGTTAGGCTTACATGTAAAAACATTAGTTAAAAGAGAACAATTGTTTCTGATATAGCAATGTCTTCCTGTCATCCGTGATAAGCTGAATGAAGACGATTTCTAATGGAAGAAGAATAGAAAGACGATAAAATGATAGTCACAATCTCATCCTGTTTGCCCAAATGATGCTGTGAGACTCCATTCAATTTGCATATCTCCTCATATTAGCTACTGAAGTTGACAGCTCAAAAAAAGCCTGAGCTTGAACTGAGAACTGCCAGTTTTCATAACTCCAGCCAGCCATCATCAGCACCCTCAGAGATGATCTCCCAAGTGTGAGTCCCATGGTCTTTGTTCTTGGGAGGTAACCCTTACTTCCTATTTGATCTGCTACATCCCTACTAATAGGTGGCTGCTTTAGAATCTGAATGTTTGGTTGCTTCATTTGTGTTTTCTAAACAGAGTGGTTGGAAAGACAAGTAAAAAGATGGGGAAAAACATGTTGCTAACAATTAGGCTTAACCCTTCCAATGATTCAGTTGAATTAAGCAGGTAAAGATGTCAAATGCTCTACATAGTTGAAGTCAAAGCCAGAGTTTTGAATCCACTGTGGAAACTTTTGGGCTTCACTTCAGTGCTTAGGAATAAGACCATAGGGGGCCAGGTCTTAGAGAAGACAGCCCTGGTACAGAGGGTCTTGTGTGCTTTGTCTACAAATTTGAGAAGTTTCTTAAGTCAAAAACAACCTTGATTGGCTCTTTATCTCACAAGACTATAAACACTTTCTTATTCCTCTATACCAGCAATATTTAATCAGCATGCCCCAGCACACTGGCATGCCACAAGAATTTTTAAAACATGTAATACCTGGCTATTTAGGCAGAGGCACTGACCTTTTTTCCATGGTTTTCAAATAAAAAAAAGTGATAACAACCAACACAACAATAGCCATCTGGTGTGAATGAATCAAAATTATACCTATTTTGTTTTCTTGGATCGGCCAAAAATGTATTTTTTGGTGTGTCACAAAATTTTACTAATCAGTTTGCATGTGTCATGAGATGATAAAGGTTGAAAATTGCTGCTCTAGTTAGCTTTAGACAACACAGAAAAATAGAAAGCACTTGCTAACTGCTGCTGTGTAATTGCAAATTGCTGAATGAATAAGTCAATAACAGTGTTTTCATCATGTTCCTTCAGATTTAATTTTTAAGTTACTCAAAATTCAAATTGATCTTTACCAGAAAATATGTTCTAGGCTTGAACCACCTGAAAAGTATGAAGTATCTCATAAATTCTGCTTTTAAAGTTTGTTGCTCTTTTCATCTTACATTGTGTTTTTTATCTTTCTAAATCATTCCATTGTCTGAAAAAAAATTCAGGAAGAGAAAATATTTGTGTGGATGGTTATATTTTACAATACACAAGTTAACATAAAAATGTCTCATCTACTTCATTATTTCCCTGATTATATTGGTCATTGAAAAACTCAATCTTAGACTAGGAAAGAAAAGACTACTCCCAGGTCTAATAGCTTATCAAAAACTGTATAAAGAACAAACTTCCAAGAAGTAGACCCAATAGTAATAATTTTTCAGAGGCACAGGTAATTCATACAGTGCTGAGGTCTGGGCAAAATTTGCTGAACAAGGACCCCTATCTCTGAATTTACTGTCAGTCTGTGTAATACATAAATTGCAACAGTAGCACATGATGGTTACTTCATGAAAGAAATATATTTAAAAGCTTTTGCCAAAAGGAGAAAAGATTTTGTTATGTATGCAGTGCATGACCCTGGTAGAAGTAACATGATTAAGTCAGCCACATAGAAACCTGAGAGCAATTAATAAATTCTCTTCAGCCTCATTTCCCTTTGTTCCAAGTTCTAACTCTTGACCCTATATTCATCCTTTTTCTTCAATACTACAACATGTAAGAATATTGTTGGCATGCTAACATTATATCAGACTACATCTATTAGAATGTAAATGCAATTAGAATTCTCTTTCGGAGCCAAAAATGTATGCAACCTTTTTAAACTTCAAAGTCCATATTGAGTACTATGTGTCCCTACGGAAATTTCAAATGAAATAAACCTAATGCTGTACTGTGGGGTAATTAGATAAAAACGATAGAAAAACAAAACCAATTATGGAATATTTTTCCATCTCATTGTGTCTTTTTAAATTTCTTTCAATGTTTTGTAGCTTTCAATATATAATAGGTCCTTCACATCCTTTGTTAAGTTTATCCCTAGGTATTTTATTTTGTTGTTGTTACAGTTGTAAAAGAAATTTTCTTTTTTTGTTCATTTTCCAAAATTTCATCATTGGCATATAGAAAAGCAGTAGACTTTTGTATATTGATTTTGTATCCTGTGACTTTACTGTTTTGGTTTATTGTTTTTAATAGTTTTTTTGTTGGTGGAGTCTTTTAGGTTTTCTATGTACAGAATCATGCCATCTGCAAAACGTGATACTTTATTCTTTCTTGATATGATGCCTTTTATTTCTTTCTCTTGCTGATCGCTTTGGCTAAAACTTCCAGAATGGGTGATGGGTATACAACATAATGAACAGTTCAAATGCTATAGAAATATTTACCTGAAACCCACATACTTCTATTAATCAATGAACCCTGTTAAAGTTAATTTTCTAAATAAAATTTAAAATTTAAAATCAAAATCAATTATGAAATTCTCACCATAAAAAATAGTTAAATATTTGGAATGTTTTAGTTTTGGAAGAAGAGATACACTTCTGAAAATTTAGTGTTGTTGTTTTTTTGTATGAAATAAATAAGGCTTTTGTATAAAATATATCTTTAAGGCAAAAAAATTAGAAAAGGTAAACATGTGAAATTTAGAAAAAATAATTAAAATGTCTCTCATAAAAATAAATGAATGAAATAGAACATTTAAGTGTAAATGTTAGATGCAACTATATTTCAGGGAATATTTTTAGATAATATACTATCTGTAAAATGTAATGTTATTTAAATAACATTTTTGTAGTGTGGCTCCTAGAACTCTGTCTTTTTGTTCAACTGAAAATAATAATAAATAAAAAGATATTTTTTCTAATTCTAATGATTATTTTTGTATACTCATAAAATTAACAATATTTTTTCCTATTTGTGTCTTTTGTCAGTATATTTTTTATTATTCCAAAAGTATTTAATGATTTTTAAATAGCTGTTTTAGAATGTCTTTATTTTATTTTTAAGAAATACGTGTGTGTTTCTGCTTTAATACAAAGAACAGTTATGTCAATATGTCAATAAAACTAAAAAATATAAAAATTATCGCACTGCTCTTACAATCATTCAACAAACAACATTTTACACATTTATTTTTTTTCATGACTTTATGTACAAGTTGTCAAACTGACTGACAGTAACGCTAATGAAAACAACAAAGCATAGATAAATACCACAGAATAGAAACTGAAACAGGAAACCCATGTTTTCCTGGAGTTCTCACAGGCCTTTTGCTAACAATAAAAATGATGAATATGATAACATGCATATCAATGAATCACCAACAACACTGTCTTTTGTTCACACTCATATTTATCCTGTTGATTAAGGCAATTTGCATAATTTAGAGGTAATTTCTTTCTGAAAGCCATGATAAAATGCACTGATTGAAATGTTGAGCTCTTTATACGTGCAAACTTTCTCAAGAAAGCTTAGAAATGAGATGGAAAAAAAAATGTGAATATGTCATTAGGCCCCAAAAGTAGTGTTTTTAAAAATCCATATTTGATTTTTATCACTTTAAGTCTTTAAAACATAAGAGCCCATGCAATAATTATATAACCTTAAAAGAATTCCTTTTCTGTCTCTTGAACCCCTCATTCTTGGATAAGCAAAATGCAAAGTTCTATTTAGCAATATGGAGAAGCTCATATGGCAGAAAACTGAGTCTGCAGACAATAGGCAGAGAAACCTTCAGGACTGCCAGTTGGCCTGTGAGGTGGGACGTGAATTCTCTCCAACTGAGCTTTTGGATAAGACTGTACCCTGACAGTTTGGTTATTGAACCAGAAGCATCCACTTAATTCATGCCATGTGAGAATTTCTGACTAAAAAAAAAAATACACTGAAGTATAATAAATATTTGTTGTTTTTAGCTTCTATGTTTAGGGCTAATTTGCTGCTTAGCAGTAGTTACATAGCTATCTATACTAATACAGTTAGATGATATGATTACTAGATATATACAGAATGAGTAATTCAGTGTATCACCATTTGCAAAGCTATAGAATGCCAAAACTAGCAGATTATTTCTAGAATATTCTATGGGTGACTTTGGAGAAGGCTTTTCACATAATTGTATACCTTTACAGGTACTGTATACAAAATATCCTTGAATGTTCCACTCTGGACTTAGACATATTTCTCACCTTAGAGATTCCTAAGAAGATTTTTGAGAGCATATTAGGTTCTGATAGGATAAAGGCAGAGACCTGGATTGCAGTGGTACACACATTTTTGGAATTTATTAAATTACTTTTCTTTATAAATCTTTTTTTTTTCAATTTAGCACTGAACTAAAACTTTGGGGATTTTAAAAAAATAAGTATTTGTCTACAAACACTTGTGGGTGGCACAAATTAGATTAAGTTAAAATTGTACTTTATCTCAGCATTTATCTATTTGTTTTTAAACTCTTTACTTTGAAAATGTCAACTATTTTCACTCATGCTTCAGTCTTAAAAAGACTTCTTCCCTCTATTTCAGTTACTTTTTTTGGGAAGGAGACAGAGACAGAGACAGAGAGATGGACAGATAGACAGGAAGGGAGAGAGATGGGAAGCATCAATTCTTTGTTGCAGTTCCTTAGTTGTTCATTGACTGCTTTTTTATATGTTCCTTGATGTTGGGCAAATAAATTTGTAAAATTTGTGTTATTTGGTTTTGCTCACTTTTATTTTTAAAAATGGTGGCCACATGAATGGCCATCACCCACATGATACTGTTATTTACCTTCATTCCTGGGAAGGGGCTTGGTTATGCTAATGTGTGTTGGAGGAGGGGCTTTCCTGCAGAAAAGTTTTAAAAGAGGTGATAGGAGCCCATTTTGGAGGAGACCATATTGTTATAGCCAGAGAGGTTACATGATTGCAGAGGAGACATGGAGCAAGATGGTGGGAAGGTGAAGGAGAACAGAGGTGGAGCCTTTGATTCTAGGAAAAACCAGAGAAAGTCCATGGCTTTGGGAGCTCGGTATGGAAAGGGAAGTGTTTTCCCACTGTGTATATTGTCTTACCCACCAGTTGCAAGCTAGAATAAGAGATGGCCCACCAGTTCTTGGCTCTGTTGTTTCATTATCTATCCAAATCTAATGTGAACCTGCCTGTGCCAGGCAGCTGTGATGGCCACAACTATTGGATTTATACTTGACCAGGGGGATACAGCAGACAGAGTGATCCCTTGCTCAATCTAGCGACCTTGGGCTCAAGCTGGTGAGCCTTGCTCAAACCAGATGAACCTGCGCTTAAGCTGACAACCTGGGGGTTTCAAACCTGCGTCCCAGTCCAATGTTCCATCCACTGCCCCACCACCTGGGCAGGTGCATTTCAGTTCCTTAAACCTACTTGTTTCCTTCCAGAAAATCATGATAACCTCGTATATATTTTTTCTCAGAAATATTTCATAGTTTCTTAATTAAGAGTTTATAACAAATAATGTATTAATGTGTTAGTTCATATAATATTTATCTGATTCATTTACTTATCACTTAATGACTAGCTGCTAGATATCTTTAAATTAAAAAATATACTCTTTATGGATTTCAGAAATAACAAAAACTGTTTGGAGAACTAATTTGAGGGAAACGGGAATATCTTCTAAACTAACTCATATAAGCCATGACTTAGCTAACTATCATACTAGGACTAAGAGAAATGCACCGTCATTGAAATTGTAGAAAGATGCAGTGTATAGACTCACCTTTCTTATTTTGCTCTAAATAACCTACCCTTCAAGAAGTTACATATCTATAATTCGTTTTGCTATAAAGAATGAAATAACATAGAGAAAGTTATCTAAATGAGAAAAAAGATTTATTTATTTTTAGATTTTTAGATTTTACTTATTCATTTTTAGAAAGAGAGAGGGAGAGAGAGAAGAAGGGAGGAGCACAAAGCATCAACTCCCATATGTGCTTTGATTAGGCAAGCCCAGGGTTTCAAACCAGTGACCTCAGTGTTCCAGGTCAATGTTTATCCACTGTGCCACCACAGATTGGGTGAGAGGAAAGATTAATTAATTTAATCTAGTCTCTTACTGCATATTATAATTCTAAACCAAGACTGTAACTTAACTTTTGCAGATAAACTTTCTTACTAGTCTGTTTTTTAAAGAGATTAGTGTCCATATATTATTTAGTTGCAATGAAACAAAGAAATCTTATTTAGAGGAAAAAAAATGATATGGCAATGTGGGAGCTGCCTATGACTCATCCAGCAGCCTATGACTCCGAATGAATATCATCCCAGAGTGTTTCACTTGATTGTCTAAAATCTCACTTCTAGGTCATAGTGATTTAAGGAGAACTTCTTGAAGTTTAACCAGTGTTCTTGATTAGGCATTGTGCTTATAATTATTGTAGCTACAAATACAAGAAGTACAAAAAGAAATAGTTCAAGTGTCACAGAAATTTTAAAAAAAGAAAAAAATCTGAAAGACTTCAGTTTTGTCTGAGTTCTCTCTTTCTTTCAGCTATTTTTTTTTAATTTTAAACTCATATTTCTCTTTAAAGACTTTGTCCTTATAATATACCCCTTTCTATCACTATCTTTGCCCCAGTACCTGGACTAGCACAAATCTGTTAAAAGTGAGAATAAATTTAGAATTCTATTGTATGTCTTTTTATTTTTCCTTCATGGTACAAGTTTGGAATGTAAACTCAATCAGAAAAGAACTTAGCTGCTTTATATGCTTAAAAGCTATATAAAAATTAAGTCTCAATAAAATTTTTTTAAAGACTTTATTCATTTTAGAGAAGAGGAAGAAAGAGAGAGAGAGACACACACACGGGAGCAGCAGGAAGCAGCCACTCTCATATATGCCTTGACCAAACAAGTCTAGGGTCTTGAACCAGCAACCTCAGCATTCCAGGTCGACGATCCATCCACTGCATCACCACAGGTCAGTCAATAAAACATTTCTATAAAATGGACAAAAATTATAAAAACTGATATTAATAATAGGATATTTAACTTTATCTTAACAGTAGGATAAAAATAGCCGATGACTATTTTTATCTAAACTATATTTTAGATCACTCTGCAGGGGTCTCAAACTCAACTCAGCATGTGAGCCGCAGAGCAAGATCACAGCCGTTCGGCGGGCTGCACTAGGTCTACAAAAGGCAACTGTTACGCAACACTTTTCTCACTGCAGTTGAAAACAAAAAAAAACTCAGTACAAAATTGTTCAGCGGGCCGCATGCGGCCCGCGGGCCACGAGTTTGAGACCCCTGCTCTAAAGAGTAAACAATAGTCAACAGATATTACGTTAGACATTCCTAGACAAAAGGCACAATACATGAAATCCCTGATCTCACTAGAGGTAGTGTGCATTATAGTTAAGAATTCAAACTACTTTGCCTGACCGGGCAGTGGCGCAGTGGATAGAGCGTAGGACTGGGATGTGGAGGACCCAGGTTTGAAACCCTGAGCTCACCAGCTTGAGCATGAACCCATCTAGTTTGAGCAAGGCTCACCAGTTTGAGCCCAAGGTTGCTGGCTCGAGTAAGGGGTCACTCGGTCTGCTGGAGCCCCCCGTCGAGGCACATATGAGAAATCAATCAATGAACAACTAAGGAACTGCAACGAAGAATTGATGTTTCTTATCTCTCTCCTTTCTTGTCTGTCTGTCCCTGCTCTGACTCTCTCTGTTTCTGCCACACAAACACACACACACACACACACACACACACACACAAACAAACAAAAAATTCAAACTACTTTGATTTGAATACAGACTCTTTTATTTACCAAATTGTATTAATTTGAGCAATTTACTAAATTTTTGTTGTTACGATTTCTTCACAAATTGGGTTTCTTTTTTGTTGCATACAAATGAGTTTTTGAGGTTGCATTATTTCATATATAATATCTAAAAATTATATTTTAAGTATTACCAACAAATTTTGATATTTGAGATAATATTTAATTTGAATTTTCTACTTAGAAATGAAAATAATTTATCTTTCATACTTCAACTTTATTAAAAACTATCTATGAGACATTTAATTTCAAGTACCATTAGTTTGTTTTACCTAGAAGGAATAGATATAATAGGTTTTCTGCATGTACACATTAAAACAAATGAGAGAAGGGAATGTTTTCTACTTCAAAATATTTCTAAGACTTATGTGGAAATACAACTTAACTGAAAAAGAATAACTAAAGAAATATGAGAGAAAAAAGACCAATTCAGGAAAGAAAATCAGGTGAAAAAAGAGAGAGATAATATGAGCTTCATAAAGCATGGCTATGTTTAAAATATGTGGTACATTATTAAATGTATGCAAAGAAATAATTTTGTGTTACGTAGTTACTCTCTACCTTTGTAAAATATAGCCTATATTTTAATGATTTTAACCTCACCTTTTTCCCTGTATCGACTGGTCCTTTGAGCACGTTCTTCTTATTTTGAATAATAAATAATATGAGTTCAGGTACTGTTTTAAGACCATTGTGATAAGGCTATTAAATTTTAGTAACTGATGAAATTGTTTTTTTAAATATTCCATGGCATGTTTAACAAAAAAAGCTTAATCTTAATGACTGAAAGTCTTTTAAAAGCAAGGGTTTATTGAGTCATTGGCTAGCCAGAAAAGGTCCAGATCCAGGGTCCTGAGTTCTAAACCACCAGCAGCAGGGAGAGGTGAGGAAGGCCACATGTCTGCCATTCCGGAATTGATGAGCACTTTCATCCATTATGTTTTGCAAGAGAAAAGTCTAAATTGTTTTGAAAGAATTTTCATTGACCACTCATAAGAGGAGCTGGATAAAGGGAAGTGGACAAAGTTCTATGATAGAAGCACAGTCTGTAACAAACCTTTGATTGTTTACAAGCAGCAGTTCTGAAAATTCATGCATATGTAGGTTGTGGTGGACTCTAGTGGTAGCTGCTGGCAATCTTTGGTGTTCTTGCCTTGCAGATGCTCCACTCTTTATCTCTGCTTATACCTTCACATTGCTTTCTTCCCTGTACATGTGTCTCTGATGCCGACGTTCTTTCTTTTCTATAAAGACACCAATCATTGAATTAATGGAACATTCTAAATATAGGATGATTTCAATTCAAGATCTTTAATTATATCTACAAAATATGATAAGATCACATTTAGGTTCCAGGTACATATATTTGAGAGCAACATTATTCAATCCACTCTAGTAATAGATTATTAAAACCTGAAAATTGTCATCTTTTCTGACAACAATTAACAAACAATTAAAAAAATTTTAAATACGTGTGTTCAAAAACATAACATAACTAAAAATTTATCTATGTTTCTGATTTTTAAACATCCCATTAGGGAGTGATACTTCAACAAGAGTAGAAAAGTTTAAATACTTTGAGTATGAAAGTATGAGTCTATAAATATTTGTGTTTATTTAAATATTAATTTTAGAAATAGATGTTTTAATCTTAAATACTGACTGGCATGCATTTATTTAGCATTACTAATAAATTCTAATTGTAATAAGACTTTTAATAAAGTTGCTATGAGAAGATTAATAACAATGAAATGAAAACTTAAAATGTACTAAAAGTTATTTTATCTCAATAAGTATTTTGTGAAGATTCATATTACTTATTTAATTAAATTTGTAATAAATCAATTCAACAAAAAAAATGAACCTAGTTGAGTTCACAATTCTTCAAAACATTGCAATTCTAATTAACAAACTAATATTAAATACATTTTAACTTATAAACTTTGAATAATTCACATTGTCAAATTTCACTTTAAATAACTACTTACATGATTTCCATAGTGTGTTTGATCACACTATATAGGTTTAGACTGAAAAAATTTAAAAATAAATTTATAAATCACCAAATGTATAAACTTTTACAAATATACTATCTTTCTTTCTTATCTCTATCTGATAAAATAAAATTTAGATAGATAAAATGAAGGTTATTTATTTTTACATGTACCAATTCCAGAAATGGATTGTTATATCATATAAGGATGAATATTTCCTTTGGCTACTTTTGTCAATAGACTAGGCATGTACAATGTGGTGAAATTCAAGGAGATAAAATTGTCTATGGAGTGTCTTGTTACTTCTAATTAAGGAAACTTTAGAATCTCTTATAAGTTGCTACAATGGTCTTTATAGGTACCAGTTAACTGGGACATAAAAGTGGGAATAACTTTCAACTTTTGATTTCTGGAATTTAGATGGAAGATAACAGCATTATGAGCATATTTCTAGTTACTTGAGAGGAGCTCTTTTAAGATACATGTAACCTGGAGCCTCATATTCATTAAATCAAGCATAAAATTTTACCTGCTTAGGTAAAATTAGGAGCTTCCTAATTAAAAGGAAGTTCCCCTTTTTAATTTGGGTACTTTCTTGATGAGAAAGATTTATCTGGCTGTGACAAGGTCACTTTTGACCTACCTTTAACCATTACATGAGTTTTATGGGGAGTGAATCTTCTTCTAAGGTCCATGCCGTAATGTGTTCAGTTTGATAGTGTGGACTGAGCATCCCTCCCTGAGATATTCAGAACTGCTACTTTATTGCATGATTTTTCCCCCAATGATCGCGTTTTTACATTTATACTCTTTGCTACCAATGATGTGGTATTTGAGTCTAATCCCACTTGGCCCTATACTAGTATTAAAATCAATACCATAAACAACAGATTGGTGGCACAAGGAATAAACTTCCAGTTATACAATAAATGAGCCATAGGGATGTAATATAAAGCATGGTGATTATAGTTAATACTATATTGCATATTTGAAAGTTGCAAAAAGAATAGATCTTAAATGTTTTTGTCACAAAAATATTATAACTATGTATGGTGATATTAACTAGACTTATAATGGTGACCATTTTGCAATATTACATATACAAATATTGAATCATTACATTGAACTTCAGTTGCTAATACACTGTTGTATGTCAAATGCCTCAATAAAAAATCACTAACAAAAAAATCACTAAAATATAATAAAATAAACAGAAAACATAAGTAATTATATTATTAGAATTAATATATTTATCTATTTCCAGATATAAAATGTATTTCTGTTTGTATTTAATATTGTGCATATCAAAAGAGTATAGCTTTTCTTAAGACAAAGACATCTACCTATGCTGCTGGAACTATAACCACTACAAGAAAAAGTTTCTATGAATACCAAAAATGTTCTAAAAAACAGAACAGTATGTACATTCAGTCATTATTTAATTCCTAAGTGCATAAAACATAAGGAATATAAATATTTTCTCCACTAGAAACAATGGAAGAAAACACAATTGCTTTGCCTTTACTATGGCTTTTCTTGATCAGTGATAATATATTTCACTACAATGGTATTGAACTTTAATAAATCCCAAAGAAATGTACTGCTTTTATTTTATTTTGATATTTTAGCACATCTTTGATTTGGAGGTTTGGAGATTTGATATATCTTATGAGACACAACAGAGAAAATTATTAGTTCCATATGTTTCTCTGGAGAGAACTCCAGGAACTAATATCAGCACAACCATCTTTCTCTCTCTCTTACTCTACAGTATTTTCTATTTTTAATGCAGTACTATTTTTATGAAAAACAAAGGAAAACATTACTGATTTGGCTTTGCAAATAGCAAATTTGCCAAAGTATAATATATAATTATTTGTTAAATAAGATTCAAAGTGAGAAGGGATGTCAAACATTGATGTTAGATAATCTCTAAACATAAGCTTGAAGTTTAGTCACTCTCTTTGTTATATTTCATTTATATGGCAAACAGGTCAAGAAGTACAGATTGAATGATTTACCAGGAAAAGATTAGAGTTGTTTAAACCAAGTAGTAATCACTTTCTGGAATTATTAAAAAATACTAAAATTGTGCAAACATTTAAATGAGTGCTATTATTTATTTTTATTTGAAGTAGTTTTCCAGAAAGAAAAGAAAAAGCATAGGAAACACAGCAAAAATTTAATTGATAAAGTTGATTTAGGTAAATATGGCTTATGTATATTTTAATATTAAAAGGATTTAGAAGTCTTTGAATTAATAAAAGACAAAGATCAATCTAGGATGCCAGTGTTGGACAACTTCCCATTATTTGATGTGGCTTAGTTTTCTCTATATTTAAACATTTTTATCAAAAAGAATGTGAAGTAAAATCACACTATAATACAAATGACTATCAACAGTTTGCAAAATCATTCCTTATACCTCAATGGATTTGCATTTTTGAAAGAGTGAATCTAAAACAATAGGATACAGAAATATGCAGAAACCCAGAGACAATATATCTTGGTTACTGCCCTTTCCTTTCTTCAAACTAGTTCACCTCAGCACTCCTTCCAGTGGCTACATTAGCCTATCCCTTTCTATATTATCAAGCAACAGATAATTATTTGGTTGTCACTTCTTCTACAATAACTTCTTTTTTCCCCTAAACTTATGAACCTGATTTTTTTTTTAAATTTGCTATCACCATATCTAACATACTAATCAAAAATTATTCCTCCTTGCCTGACCAGGTGGTGGCTCAGTGGATAGGGCATCAGACTGGGATGAGGAGGACCCAGGTTCGAGACCCCGAGGTCGCCAGCTTGAGCGCTCATCTGGTTTGAGCAAGAAAGCTCATCAGCTTGAACCCAAGGTCGCTGGCTCCAGCAAGGGGTTACTGGGTCTGCTGAAGGCCCACGGTCAAGGCACATATGAGAAAGCAATCAATGAACAATTAAGGTGTTGCAACATGCAATGAAAAACTAGTGATTGATACTTCTCATCTCTCTCTGTTCCTGTCTGTCTGTGCCTATCTATTCCTCTCTCTGACTCACTCTGTCTCTGTAAAAAATAAATAAAATTTAAAAAAAAAACTATTCCTCCTTTATTGGCCTTATTTGTAAGACGTGAAGGAGAAGCTGCTCTCCATAGCAACTGTCAAACCACTCATGCATCAATAATTTTTCAATAACTCATTTTTAAAATATAAAACATTATATTTAAAGTTAAGGTTATTGAATTCATCAAGATTTTCCTAACATTCTAAATTACTTTTGGGCCTAGATCACAGTTTTTGTACACAGGAAGACTAATTATAAAATTCACAAGGGAAAATAAATGAAATAATAGAAATATCAAAGATATTAGGAGAACAAAAAGAGCCAAAAAAATAAAGGAGAAAGGTTTTAAAAATGTTTAGCAACAAAATGATTATGTATATCTAAGCAAGATAATCCCACATAACTATAATTGGACTATCTCAATAAAAACAATAAAATAGTACAACAAAATTGTCATTCTTATATTTTAAAAGTATTCTTATAATTAAATTCAGTAGAGCGTCGGCCTGGTGTGCAGAAGTCCCGGTTCGATTCCCGGCCAGGGCACACAGGAGAAGCGCGCATCTGCTTCTTCACCCCTCCCCCTCTCCTTCCTCTCTGTCTCTCTCTTCCCCTCCCGCAGCCGCAGCTGAGGCTGCATTGGAGCAAAGATGGTACGGGCGCTGGGGATGGCTCTGTTGCGTCTGCCTCAGGCGCTAGAGTGGCTCTGGTCGCAACAGAGCGACGCCCCGGAGGGGCAGAGCATCGCCCCCTGGTGGGCAGAGCGTTGCCCCCTGGTGGGCGTGCCAGGTGGATCCCGGTGGGGCGCATGCGGGAGTCTGTCTGACTGTCTCCCGGTTTCTAGCTTCAGAAAAATACAAAAATAAATAAATAATAATAATAATAATTAAATTCAGTAATATATACTTGAAATAAAAAAGACAAATATGTACTAATATATAAAAAGGATATGTTGTATAATTAGAAGTCAACCTCAAATATCTCTACATTCTAACAAAATTATTTCTAACAAAATTATATATGTCATAATCTAACAAAATTATTAAATATTAAAAAAGAAAAAAGAAAATACTTCAGGCCCTGAGGCTAATGATGCAATTATTTAAAAATGTCATATTCAGATTATCATATGACATCCTGTTATAATATTCAAACTTAGACAACAGAGAAGATTTATAAGAAGCCTAAAGTATAAAACAAAGATTTTATTTTAAACCAGTCTGACTTTCAAGGATCAACCTTTATAAAAGTTTTAAATATGCAAGATCTTTTTTAAAAATCTACTTTTGAACCTTTTCTTAGAAATACGTTAGGGAATAAGCTTCACCCAAGCAAATAGTGATAAATATTAGGTGGGAATTACAATTTTAAGAAGCTAAAGGGTAAAAAATATGGAGATACTATATGTACAAAGTCAAAAACCTAATTAAAATGTAAGAAAATAAAAAGAAAAAATTTTTCATAATAATATATGAAGGATAAAGTAAAGTAAAAAGTAAAAACAATTTTCAAAAAAGAAAAAGAAAACAAGAAAGCAAGGTACCCAAGCAACCCATCTGAATTCAGAGCTCAAAGGATAAAGTGAGACGAGACCATAATAATCACTTATTCTGCTAAAGGCAAACACTTGCAATAATAGTATATCAATTATGAATATATATTGATCACCTAACACCACAGAGCCTTCATAAAAAATAAACAATATTATATGCAAGATAAACAGAAAATGAAATATAAGATTTTAACACTCTTCTCATTTTAAAACAGATTTACAGGTAACAATTGAACAATATTATAGAAGGTGTATAAAACATAAAAATTATGCAAGTCTTTAGATATATAGGCTTGAATGTTATTAATTCTTGAAAAATGAAAATACTCACTGAAAACCTACTTCCCATTATTCTTCTTTGAATCCATGCAGACAAGGAAAGCAGAAATTTATAAAATAAGTAAATAATGAAAGGGGAAAACCTATAAAAAAAGGTATTTTGAATAAATCCATGAGCTTTTTTACACAACTCTAGGAAAATAGGGTTTAGAATTTAGACTGAATAATTTCTAGCAATATGCAATTTATCAGCATTGACCACTGTAGACATAAAAAGTTAAAGCTTACCACATCTGGCACCTATAGTGAATGTATTAGCTTGAATTGCTATGATGAAATACCATAAACTGAGTAGCTTAAATAGCAGACTTTTTATTTCTCTTTCACCATTCTGGAAGCCAGGAAGTCTACGATCAAGATGCCAGCAAGGTATATTTTATTCTGAGGCCTTATCATGTGGCTTGTAGGTGAAAGCCAACTGTGCTCTCCCATAACCTAACCTATAATTGACATAGATTATTTTATTAGCATCACAATGATTTGAAATTTATGCATATTATAAAATTATTTTTATGTTAAATCACCATGTTACCATACAAAATTATAATATTATTTATTCTATTGCTTTGTTGCATATTACATTCCCATAACTTATTTATTTTATAATAGAAAGTTTGTACCTCTTGATTTTCTTCCCTATTTTACCTACTAACAACTCCTCTTTGGTAACCACCAGTGTGTCTCTTTATTGTCTTTCATTCATTTTGTGTTTTAGAGTCACTTTCCATAACCTCTTCTTTGAGTGCCTGGAGAGCGAGAGTGAGCCCTCTGGTGTATCTTCTTTATAAAGACACCAATCCTACCAAGTCAGTGGCCCACCCTGACAACCTCTTATTCCAAACACAACCACACTGGCAGTTAGGACTTCAACAAATAAGCTTAGGGCCATAACATATAGCAATACTTTATGCCATTACTTTATAAGAAAGTATCTTTAATCTGTGGTATTGACATTTAATTCTGATAAGTAATTTTGATCTGTTGTGATAAATCTGCAATTTTATAATAAATGTCAACAGCAAGATTATATTAACATTATGAATATTTGATTTACAGCCAAAAATAACTAATAAAACTAGTTAAGTTTTATATTATTTTAACATTTATTGTCTTAGCAAATACTAAATGTAGCCAAACAGCATTTAAAAAAAAAACAACAAAACGCATTCTGTTTTTTTAGTGCACTTTTATAAATTCTTTGCCTCTACAGTTATAACCCCTCATCTGATTGAGTATACAACAGCAAAATTACCAAAGCCAAACACTTTAAAAAACATATGGAATTGTAATAGCTTAATGATTAGCATAGTGCAGCCTGAAACTGTAAAACGCAAACAATATCTCAAGATTTGCTTTCACATGCTGAGATAAATGGATCCTTCTTTTCCATCTTAAGTTATTGCATAGTACTTTCATCTACTGAGAGGTTGAATTTTATGAGGGTTTGTTGAATAAATCCTGAAGTATTTCAGCCAAGAGCTTTAGGGATTGTTATATTTCCTATTCTTTACTTGTGTCAAAAGTTTAATAAAGACAAAACTTCTTAGTATGGTAGATACACATTGGGCAATAAATGGTTTTTTGGATCTTTATGAACATACAAAGGATTTGCACATAAGCTATGTATCATTTAGTGTGTTCTGAAAAAAATATATAAAATGGCTAGAGATTTAGTACTTGACTCTGAAAATAATTATTTATCTGCTATATGGTGTTTTTTTTTATAAATTTCAATATTTATTCTCAGGAGATAAAAGGGAATAGTAGTAGAATTATTAGTTGTGATATTAAATAGTCTTGGGTATGATTATTGTAGAACTTAATTTATCATAAGTATATAGCTATACTGTAGTTATATATATATATACAAATAGATTCAGGTATAGCTTGAGATATAAATATAGGCATGGATACATTTTAAATATAAACAGATATATTTAATGATTATATATTCTATGAACATTTTGATCATATATTTTATATAACACAATAGTTTTATATAGAAAGATTTCACAGTTGTTATAAGCATAATAAGAAGATTAAAACATGCCGGGTGGATCCTGGTCGGGCGCATGCGGGAGTCTGTCTGACTGCCTCCCCGTTTCCAACTTCAGAAAAATACAAAAAATAAAAATAAAATACAGGTTTCAGGTGCATAATTCCACAATAAAAAAAAAGAAGATTAAAAGACATAATGCTTGTAGATTACTTCTATATAAACTTACAAAGAAATAATGAGCAAAAAATATGACAAGTACTACATTTCTCACAAAAATTAGGGGATCAGGGAATGTGCAGATACTCCAGTACTTTCAGCCTTTTGTATAGTGCATTTTCACCAATGAAATAAAAGTTGGTTTTGCATCTAATTTGCATAATTGAAGAACTTTCTTTGACTTGTTATTTGCTTTTCTGATGTTCTTGTTTAATAAAAAAAAAATCAAATGCTTTTTTTATCGCTTCGTATTAATTTTGAAATATTCCTTAATTTTTGTGAGCTGTATATTAGAATTGTTTTCTTAAAGATATCAATTTATATGAAAAAGTATGTATTTAATATTTACTCAAAATTTAATTCAAACAATCACTGTGGTTTGCTTTCTTGGTTTATTTGAAAAAAATGAACTTCATGTAAATGAAAGTTCTACAATGATTGGGCTCCTCTGCACTGATCTGTGTGCTGGACAAGATGCTCTGCTCTGCCCTTAGAGCTGATGGAGCTACCTTGCCTCTACAAGTACAAATACTCCTCTGTGTACATTGTCGCAACCAGAACCGTTATTTGTACAAATTCCATTTTGACTTTCCAATAAACTATATTCAAAGTGGAAAAAGAATTAAACATAGCATCATTACTGAGCAGCCTATGGTTTCTGGTCTCATTTCCTTCAGGCAACGGTGCTGCTTTGGCTTCTATGTCACACCTCGAGGTGTAACCCATACCTTTCATTGCCCCCTCTCTTCTATACAGTAGAAAAACATTCATTTTAAAGGCTTGCCCTACACATATTCTCAAATCTGAAATTACCCTTCATTTGGCCTAACATGTTCAGGTCAGCATTTGGAATACATGGACAACCACAAATGACCATGTATATTGTGTCAAAGGTAAGCAAATAAATAGTTCTATATTTGTGCAGAAAAGTGAAGTAATATTTTAATATTTTACTACTATATACTTAATATGCATAATTTTAAGAACAGCATTAATTCACAATTTTTATGCAAAATGTGGGCCATGAGATTTTAATGAAATATTAATATAATTAATAGTATTTTAAGATAAATTTGTCAAATAATTTTTGGTTTAAAAATATTTGTTTTGTTTGCTTTAAATTTCTAATGTATGACTAGCTGATTATCTTTTAAAATGTAGTAAAATTAATTAGGTAAAATAAAGTGAAAAAATAAATTGAAATTTCAACTTTAGTTATTAGACACAACTGATATAAAAGTATATGCTTACAAGACCTATACATTATAGAAATATGATTAGGAAACATAGGATAAAACATAGAAAAGAACAAAATAAATACAAAACTCTATATATTGTTCATAATGTGAATATACGCACTTAATAAAGAGCATTAACACACTCATATGTTTTGTCATTCTGCAATTGTACCTAAAAAAAAAGTTATAAGGGAAATAGCAAGTATTCATCTCAATTCTATAAATTTAGGCTATCTAATTTTTTTTTTTTTTTTTTGGTATTTTTCTGAAGTTGGAAATGGGAGGCAGTCAGACAGACTCCCGCATGCGCCCGACCGGGATCCACCCAGCATGCCCACCAGGGGGCGATGCTCTGTCCATCTGGGGCGTTGTTCTGTTGCGACCAGAGCCATTCTAGCACCTGAGGCAGAGGCCATGGAGCCATCCTCAGCGTCTGGGCCAACTTTGCTCCAATGGAGTCTTGGCTGCGGGAGGGGAAGAGAGAGACAGAGAGAAAGGAGAGGGGGAGGGGTGGAGAAGCAGATGGGCGCTTCTCCTGTGTGCCTTGGCCGGGAATCAAACCTGGGACTCCTGCATGCCAGGCCGATGCTCCACCACTGAGCCAACCGGCTAGGATATCTAAATTTTAATTGTTAATTATGACAAATAAGCTTGTTTTTTTTTGTTAACTATCCAACTTGTGTTGAATTGAT